>NW_026889833.1:0-1200000 GCF_033153115.1 Saccostrea echinata | reverse complement strand
AGAAAATTCAGCTGGTTATTCCTGGTCCCCCAGATCCACCAGAAATCTTTCTGAAGTCTGTTAGCCCAGAGGAGTTTGTCATAGAATGGGGAGAACCTAGGCTGTTTGGAGGGGTCAAAGTTCGAGGTTACCAGGTCAGTGTCTAGGAAGGTTCAAGGCCATGAAGACAAGTATTGAATCAAATGTATTAGCTAGGATTAAGAAATCAATAGGTAGTGAATTACGGTGGTTGAATGATAAGGGCTTGATGATAGTACATTGCCATAATGTAATAGCCTTAATAGGTAATTTGTAAAGCAAGATATTGTTAAACAAGATTTGTGAAACCTCAGATAAGACTTTGACAGGTATACCACTCTTATTTTAGAAGCACCTGTCAAATTTATCATTGAACACTTTTACAATGTACAATGTGTGCTAAAATTTTTCTAAAAATAATCTCTGTTAAATTCTTATTTCTCTTTTGTCATAATAAATTTGTTGATTTGTGCATGCTCAATTTGAAAATTCTAAAAATGGGTTGAATATTTTAAATTCATATTTACAATGAAATTCTTTATAGTGTGTTAATCAACAACATACATGTTAATCAATCATTTAATAGAAGAAACATAACTGACCCAAATTTTGACCCTTCTGAAACAATGAAATATGCCCAGTTGTCATAGAAGAAAGTTGTTTGATTTTCTCTAAGCATTTTGTACATGCATGTTTAATGTTCAACTCCAGTGTTTGACAGGTTACTGGTAAACACTCATAAGGCTTAGGTAACAGATCAATGTTATCTGAACAGTCCCCTATCTGATTGTCTAGTGCTCTCTATTTTCTTTCTCTCTGATAAGGTGTATTTGATTTTTTTTTCCCCATAAGCTCAAGTGTTTTGACATTAAGAATCCTTGTAGCAACATGGTTCCACAGTGGCACTTCATTTTAAGATGGCTTCCTTAATATCTCCATAGCAACCATGTCAATAATAATTCTCTTTATCCAGATCTTTTGACAGATATTGATTTGGAGAACTTTTGTTTATCACCTCTTTCATTGTTAAGTGATACACTGTCAAGATTTTAATTTATTATTGAAGATAAACTTTCTTATCATGGACGTATTTTCTGTGTTTTATTTGGGATAGAGATTTGATCGGATTTCTTTCGTACAAGATTGAACGAAATTTGTAACCTGTCTTTTTTTTCTATTCTTTCATTTGAAGGTATATTTGAATGACAAGAAAGTGGGAAATGAACTTAGTAATTCTCATCGCAAGGCCGTAATACCATGCCGTCCAAATAAGTAAGTGTTTCAGTAAAACTTAATTAACAACTTCTTGTGAAAAAATTAATACTGGCTTTAGGACTATGCACTTTCACATCTATTATTTTAAGGTTTTTCTTTAAAAAAATTATCTGATATGCTGGAGATGTAGGGTTTTTTTTTTGAAGGTGGAAGTGGGGAGGGATTAACAAGTATAAATATCGAGGATCTCACACGTTGCTAAAGAAAGTCTCTAAAATAGAAAAATGTCTTAGTACTCTTGTATGATTATCATGCCTTGAAATGTGAAAAAGGTAGACAAAACATTTCTGGTAAGTACATATATACATTTCATTACTTTTGACTTGCAGGAACTACAAAGTACAGCTGGTGGCCTTAAGTGACAACTCATTCTACAGCGACTCATCCTTCTCTAACATGCTACTGGTCAGCACCTCCCCCCACTCCCCCCGCCTTCTGTCAGGGGAGGATATGATCCGGGAGGATCAGGACATGATTCCAGTCAAGGTCACTACCATCACAGAAACCTCCATACAATTGGACTGGTCCAACTTCATAGAGACAGAGGGGGTAACAGGATATAAAATTCAGTGGAGCAGTGTGGCCCAACCAGCAGTATGTAACTCTTAGAGAAGAATTAAGGGGAAATGAAACTTTGCTGTAATATTGATAATTCTCTAACAAAAGATGAGAGAGAAATGAAATTATGAAAATCAAAGCAAATTTAGTATACCATACAAGGTGAAAAATATGTGACAGTTATTAAAATGTAAAGGAAACATTGTGACTTATCAGTTTTAGAGCTATTACTGCTAAAAAGGCTTTAATCTTCCTTAAAAGGGTAGAAAACTTTAAAGTTCTTAAGAAAACTGAATACACTAAATAGGACACATATGGCATATGTTTGTATAAAAAGATCACACTTAAAATTTATGAATGTACAGTATTGTTTTGAAATATTCCTTCATGTAGTAAAAATCATAATATGTGTAGTATATTTGTCAAAAATTCATTGGCTTTTGGTTATTTAGTTTACTGATTTATAGACTGATGTATAAACTTAAGTCATTAGTCAGTTTTTCAGTTTGGTTGGTGTTACCTTTAACAGTTGTGATGAATGAAAGGTCACTATGATTTTCTTTCCAGCAAAGAGAGGTCAAACTCTCAGATAAGGACAGTAGCTGTGTAATTAACAACTGTCTGCCTGGGACCACTCACTTTGTCCGACTAATTGCTATTGATGCTGACGGACAGATTCTGGAGAAGTCCAAACAATTGACCATTCAGACTTCAGCTCCACCAGATGCTCCAATTCTGTCTGTCAGGTACAAGTCAATTAATTAAGAATCACATGCAATGTGATTTCCTTAATATGCAATGGTGGTCTTTTTTAGTGTTTTTAAGTTTACCTAAGACAAAGGCTCAAGTGAGGTTTTCTGGTTGAAGTTACCTGTAAAATATCTGTCTTTTCACAATTTTGAGACCCACAGGCCAATTTTAACCAAACTTGTCATAAAGCATCCTTGGGTAAAAGGGATTCAGTCCATCAAACCGTATGTTCTTTTTCCCATTCAAAACACCAGCAGTGAATTTAAAATAGAATGGGAATATTATAAAACCCTCTCAAAAACTACTAAGCTAAAACAAAATTGTTGTGAAAGCTTCCTTTAATATATGATGTAGATTAGATTTTTATTCAATTCACGGACAAGTGCTAGGATTGGGTCAAAGTGTTATACCTAGAATGTTTACGAAAAAAATTTAAATATCCTCTTTTCAAGAACAGTAATAAGATGGTTATATAGGCAACTGATATGCAAGCATCTCCATGAACAAAGATACTTTAAATTCCTTATTTTACGCGAGTACTTAATATCGCGAAGTGACCCAAGGGCGTCAAACCGCGAGAACAATAATTCGCGAATCGGTGATTTATCAAGAGATTTTACATACATTAAAGCACCATAAAAATAAAAGCGAGTAATTTTATTTCGCGAGTGGTGCTTCTCGCGTAATGACGCGATAATTTATTCCTCGCGTATATTTAGGAATCTACAGTATAGAATATATCAAATCATGGTTTTGGGGATTATAGGTGGGATATAGAAAGGATCAAATTTTTTAAACAGAAAAAACAGTAAAAGTCTGTTGTTGTCCTTGGGCCATGTTGAATTTACAAATTGTGCTGAAATATGACACTTGATTTGATTTACATGTTCTACTTTACTAACATTAATTTTCATCTTGTAGAGCTTGCAACTTCCGGTACATAGCAGTACAGTGGGAGAAACCCAACACATATGGAGACGCCTTAGTAACAGGCTACAAGGTGTACGTAAATGGCATTGTTGAGGCCATATTGAATGCAGAGCAGATGAGCTTTACCTTCACACATGGGAAATGGTGCCAGGAATATGCTTTCCAAGTGCAAGCCCTGACTTCTTTCGAAAAACTCCACAGCAAAGTTTCGGAACCCCTAGTGGTGGTTTGGCCAGGATGTAAGGCCCCAGCACTGAAACGACTTGCCACCCACAGCAGTTCTTGTGTCAGAATTGCTTGGGATGATCCTTACCTCACAGAAGGGGTCAAGGTCAAACATTTCAGGGTCAGTATTTTCACTTTCATATTTTATCAAAGAGAAATTTCAATTTGTTAGAATAGTTTTCCTTGAAAAATGAAGGTGAATACCCCTGATAAATGGATTTCTTGATAGATCTTGATTTGTTTTATGTTAAGCTGACATTTGGGAATAATTTTGTGTTTCCACTGTTAATGTCTTAGGCTGTTTGTGTGGAACGTGACACAGAAAAGGAAGTGACACCCTCCATTGGACCAATTCATCCTAACACCAGAGAGGCAGAGTTCAAGAACCTTAAGAGAGGATCATACAGCATCTTCTTAGAAGTACATGTATGTACTACATGCTGATGTTTAATATGTTGAATAATTATATTCTAACATGTAATTAATCTACTGAATTCTCAAGTTCTGTGTTTTATAAAGAAATGTCTTTAATTCTGGAAGATTTATATTGAATTTTATTGGGTTACAATAAGGGTATAATTTTCAATTTAAGCTGTACAACACTGGTGATGTGGTGTGCTCTGAGCCTCTACATGTGGCCCCTGCACCTGCCCCGGATCCACCCCTGGTTACTGTTACAGTTGTTGGATTGGATGAACGCAGGGCTCTGGAGAGACTTACATGTGATCTAGTCAACAAGAGGGATAGGTAACTACTTTTGATTTCAGTCTTATCAACTAAGTATAACAGGATACAATGTGCCATAGTGAAAGGGGACTAGATAATAGAGGTTACAGAAATTTCTATAAATTTCAGATTAATAAGAAAAGTTGGTCATAAACTAAAAGAAATTGGTGCTTTATCAAATCCATTGAGAGCAGAGAAGAATAGGGGAGTGATTGAGGGAGCCCACACATTATCCAGGATAGAGGAAATTCTGGAACACTGCTTCAGTGCCCTGGAACATTATACAGGGCAGCTGATTGCCCATGTCAGTTGGTCTTGTCCTCAGAGGCAGAGTGAGACAAGTGTGTCAGGATTTAAAGTTCTGATTGATGGGAAACAGTATGGAAATACCATGCATGAGGGAGTCAAACAAGTTCGCATCAAGGTAAATGTACTTGCTTGTATTACATGTAACAATTTTTAATTTATGCTGATGACAATTAATGAAGAGTACTGACTTAAAAATAATAACACTTTGAAATGGTTCTGTATATATAAGAAAAATCATTTAAATTCTCAAATGAGGTTTGAAGTAAATAAAGTGCATAGGTTTTACTGTCAGTAAACATTGAAATATATCGATTTTCTGAAAGATTTGAGCCAAAAGAATGCTTTGCAATCTTGATTTTTTAGATGTACATGCAAAGAAATTTTATAAACTTTCAATCAAAACCATTACAGTGTCAACAGTATTTAATTTGTTTGAATGTTTTAGCTTGGAACAGAGCAGCCAATCTACAAATTGACTATGGTGTCTGTGTCAGACAAACCGCAGGCCTCCAGTGCCGAATCAAACGCTGTTGATCTTCTGTCAGAGACCTTCAGACCCTTCTCATTCTACTGCTATCACAGTATTCATAATCAAAATGCAAGGTAAATTTATGTACAGATATATGAGAACTTAGAAATTTACTAAAATTGGACAACTTTCCTGTTTATTAGATAAAATCCAAGATTTACATATTCATGTATCCTGTAGAATAATGTTTTAATTTTCATTTCTCGCAAAAACTTTCGAAAATTTAGGAAATGCTGAACTCTTAGAGCTGTTTAGAAATTAAGATGGAAGTTTTGTAATAATATACTTCAAAATTTCTTTTTCCAGGTGGCCAAATCAGGGGTGCTGCAAGTATCAGGACTCTGTGATGTATGAGCGACAGTTAGCCAAAAAACTAGCCAATCAGGGCCTCTTAAAACGCAAAGTCCCTCCCCCAGCCTGCAGCCTGCTAGACATATTCCAGGGAGACTACAAACCCTTCCTAGGGACTCACAACAAACAGTTCCCAACTGCCATACTCTTCTGGACACCATGGTTAGTTGTAAAACTGAAAAAATGGGTTGGCATTATTTTCTGTAATTGTGGAAAACTTCTTAATTGTTTGAAAGATTTTGGACAATCATTTCGTGAAATGAACTAAAATGACTTCTTGCCTCTTTAGTGCTAAGTTATAAACTTAAGATTCATTGGTGAATCAAAATTTTATATCGAGATTGTAGGTAAAATATTTCCTTTATTATTTTAATTTGATTAAATTTCTTTTATCAGGTGTCATGGATCTCAGAAAGTCATGTCACATTATGCACGTTTTGCCAGAGAAGGAGCTTCTGAGGTAATAAAGCAACTACGAACTGTTATTTAGAAAAGGTCAACACAAAAAAAAAGATGGTTATAAACCCAGTGTTTTACAAAATTAATCATTTTTTTTCTCTCATGTGGTTAGATTTGCACTAATAACAGAAAGCGTACTCAGAGGCTACTCTTGTGTACTTTCAGTATAACTTTATCGCTGTTTCCTGTGGAGTGGAAGCTAACCACGCCTCAGACAGAAAATCCTTGATCCACTCCATTACATCCAATGGCTGGAGGGAACAAGGTGTAATTTGGCATTGTACAAGCCAGTGTGCATCCCCCATTGATGAAGCTAGCAGTGTCTGGAAAAACAGTACTGCAGGTAAGGAATTTTGGGTAGATTTATCTTTTAACCCATGCAATAAACTTTTTCTTTTACTAGTTGTATCATTGATTTTTAATTTAAACTTGAAATTTGAAATTTTCTTCATGATTTCAATTGTTTCTTTTTTTCTTCAACAAGGATCTGCTCCCAGGAATGATATAGAGAATGGCAAAAAGCACGTAGATTTGACAGAAATTCTGGGAATAGCTGGTGTGCCTACTTTCCTGTTTATTCATGCAGATGGTAAGGGATTATTTATAAATTCACTATTAGTATATGTAAAATTAGTACTGATTTTTTGGACCTGTACCAACCAATGACATACTGTCTATATCAAATACATTCTTGTGGCTCATCAAAAAAAAAAAAAAAAAAAACTACTGGATAAAATGACAATTGAAGAAAAGCTTTCAAATTGACCAGAATTTTAAGTGGTAAAAAATAATTTCTTGACTTGATTTTTAGGTTACATTGCTTGGCATGGTCGTTACAGTGCCTATGACTACGCATCTTTTGCTGCCTTTATGAGGCACACGTTCAGTGAGGTTCAAGGAGTGGGTTGTCCTGTATTCCAGTGTGACTCTTGTAAAAATGATATGACAATTGATGATGAGTCTCTAGGTAAGACCCCCTTTTTGGCTCCTTGTTTTGGGGGTTTCTCACAATTTTGCAATAGTTCATAATCAAAAACTGTTTCAAAATGATATTGATTTCAAGTGATGTCATATACAGAGGTGACAGGATGGTCTAGAAATTTGTCAAATTCAGAACTTTCTCATTTTATTTTTTGCACATACTGTTTCAGAAAACATAAAGCACAAGCTTGCCTGTCTACCAGATTGACATATTTTCATGCACTTGTATCAAATAAATCTTGTTTATGAAAATCTCAGACAGGCAAGTCTGTGTTTCCCGAAGTAAAAAGGATCTCAAGACGTGACAATTTAATTAAAATTTGGAAAGTTTGATAATATGTTCTAAATTGTTACTGGTTGCTTCAACTTACGCTTTGAATCAAATCAATGCAGATTTTCAAAGAAGCATCATTTGAACTTCATAATTGAGAACCACATTTTAAACTTTTTTTTTCCTTTTTTTTTTTGTATCAAATAATATAAGGAGCCATATTCATTATTTACTGTACGTTATGAATACCAAATAACTATCTTGCAAAAGAAAGGTATCCCAAAAATTTTAACTGTAGCTCAGATTTACAATTGTTCTTATTTTTATCCTATTGTTAAGTAAATTAAAGATTCTGATTCCTTTTAGAGGTTCTTGAAATGATTTTAAAGCCATATTTCAATGTTTCTTTTTTCCAGAGCCAGTTTTGCAGTTGGTAAGAGAGAGTTCTACTTCAGCTCTGTCAGCACCACGATACATAGAGGAACGTCGTCCTCACTCTCCCAAAAGGGCAGATTCCCCCACAAATGCTGACCCTCCCATTGACAGAATCTTCATGAAGAAGCGTCCTCGCAGTCCAAAACGACACAAAAAGATTTCTGTCAACCAACGTCCATTTTCTGCCTCCAATGTCACCCAGGCACCTTCTCATTATGTCCAGTTGTTAAAAAGTCCTTATATGCAGAAGACAGTTCCCTCTCCGAAGGTTCTAAACAAGCTTTTACGTCCTCAGAGTGGAGGAGCAAGGCTTGGCTGAGGCTGTGGTCCTCAAATCTGAGGAGTGATTGGCTGAGAGTGTGGTCCTCAATTCTGAGGAGTGATGTTTAAGTTCTGAGGAACTGATGTAAAACTTGGTGCCAAGAAAATTTGAAAATTTGTACTAATTAATCATGCTGTAATCAGAAATGAAACTACACAATGAAGAAATGCATTTGCTTAAAACATTCTTTATGTGATTTAGATTTAAAATTTAATTTATATTTACATTTTGTTAACTACCACATGTCAATGGGTGTGCAAGAGGGATTTTGAAATAGCTTTTTTTGCAATTTTTTTTTTCAAATCATTTTTCATTTTGAACACATCAACATTGAGAATGACATCCTTTTTTTATTTTATATTTATTTTTTACAGGTTTACATTGTAGAAATTTTAACAAATTATCTGTGATATTTATGAGGTTAGCAGGTTGAAAGCTAGCATACATTTGTTAGAGTGTGAAAATCAAAATTGAATTAGTTTTTGTAGTAATCATGATAAAGGGAAGAATTTAATCAATTTAATTTTTTTGGTAGTTTGAGGCATTTTTGCTAAAACCAAGTAATCAAGATGTTTTGACAAGAGAAAAGAGCTTTTAATTTAAGATATTTTGTGTTTTCTCAATGCTGAAGTAGGTTGTTCTTGATAGTATAAATATCTTTACATGATTTGTTATAGATTTACCTTTATCCGTCCTTTTATATGTTATATAATTTAAAAAAAATACATACTGTATATTCTTGCCTGTGATAAAGTATTATTTTTTGTTGATTTTGAATAACTCCTAATATTAATGCTTAAACACATCAACAGTACGTTTAGGTTAAAAACAATGTGATATTATCTTTCCTGGCAGTGGTATGAAAATCTTCACGAGTCTGAGAAGTTGCTACATGTACTTGTTTTGATATGTGAGCTACATCCATTGTATTCTATTTGTTGTGTGATATATTTTACAAATTCATACTAGTTAATAAATTCTAAATTTATATGCTAGCTTATTTTTATTCTTAAAGCATTTATGCTGTAAAGATTGCTTGATTGTTCATTTGTTATTTTTCCAAGCCGGCAATATTTCAGACATACTTGGGCGATGTAAAAAAAGATAGGGCGCTGCCTCACAACGTTAACAGAACATGACTGAGTGTTCATATTGAGAGTTATGAATGATCTTACTAGAAAGAACTTTGTTATCTTGTTTAATTGGTTATCGTCTTGTTATTTCCAGTCAAATTATCCCTAGTAAACATATTATGGATGATACTAAGTCTGAATTGATGCATGCATCAATTGCGTTATGTCTGTATAAAGTATGATAATGCATCATTGACTTTCTAGACAGAAACTCTCAGAACTGAGCTATCTTGTCACCAGCAAACCAATTTTTCTGGCAACCATGCTTGTTTGGAGAAAATTAAAATGTGATTTTGTTTCACTTTCTAATTCCCATGGACAGGTCTCTAAGTAACACTACTAAGATTGTCTTCTATATACTCATGAACCTGTAGGAAGCAAATTGTTTGCTTGATTATAATGAGCAGGTAGCCCTCTACAAAAAAATATTCATTTGTAAAATTGATGCCTCCCAGACCAGGGATCAGGCTCCAGGATGGGGCTAAGTTGGTCATATATTGACATTTATTTTCTTTTGTGAGATAAAGTGGATGAAAATGATTATAGCCCTCATCCAACTATATAATCTCTGGACCAGTTCCTGGAGTCCTAAAGTGTTCACAGCATGAGGAACTCATGATACTCAGCAGGAGGCAGTCAAGTTCAATGAGCATTTTTTTTTTTTTTTTTTTTTTTTTCTTTTTTTTTTTTTTTTACAATTTCAGTCTCTTTCCTACAGACCCTTGATTAAACTAGAAGATGCTTATTTAAAATTAGTATAAAACTTTTTTTTTTAAGTTTTGTGGAATCAAATCGTTTCTTAAAATGAAGGGCCATTATCATTATAACCTTCTTGAACCAAAATACAAGTAAAAGAGAAAGTGAGCTTGGTTGGTGATACATGTATTCCGAAATATTTCTCTCAAGTATAACAAAGCTTAAAGTTAGACAAATTTAATGTAAAAGCAGTCAAACAAGTTTAAATTTGTTCTAAAATTTGTTCTAACATTAACCACAAGGGCTGGTTTTGGTCACAGTAATAAAGGAAGGAATCATTTCTTAAGTTAATGGATAGATACACTCAATATTTCTAATCACCATATTTCAATACTGTCTTTGTTTTCAATTACAATTTCATTGTTTCTCACA
This sequence comes from Saccostrea echinata, assembly GCF_033153115.1. Taxonomy (NCBI): domain Eukaryota; kingdom Metazoa; phylum Mollusca; class Bivalvia; order Ostreida; family Ostreidae; genus Saccostrea; species Saccostrea echinata. The sequence goes on along the minus strand of NW_026889833.1, from coordinate 1,189,600 downwards.
AAATGTCCATTTCTTTCAGCTCTTTGAATTAGTGTCAATAGGTAACCATAAATATATCATGATTTCTTGAGATCAAAAAATCTAAAGATATTTCCAATATTTTAGATGGACGCATGTAATGTTAAACAGGAAGTCGCTGAATTTAAGTCAAATATGTTTACATTGCCTCATTAATTAAAAATCAATCAAATTGCTAACAAATCTACAGGTATACATTATATAAAGGTAATGTCAAAAAAAAAAAAAGGCATGGTACAGGAAAAAAGGCTTCTTGTCTCCAAGAGAAATTTCCAGAATTTTTAAACTTGGACAACAGAGCAAGAAGAAATTCTGAATCAGTTTTTCTACTCCCGCTCTAAAGGGTCGCAAGTTTTTTCAGGATAAGTGTAAAGCTGGGCAGATGTGGATGAAATGTTTTCCAATTAATTTTCTTGTTCATTAGAAAGCAAGTCAATTCTTCAACTTTCTTTCTTACAGTGAACATTTTACAATTTTCACTGTAAATTAAGCAGCTTTCTTTCAAAACCATTTCATCCTACATGTATTTTCTTGATGTCACATCTAAGTAATGATGTCATAGTTGATGCAATTTACAATTAAGAAAGTCATTAAAAATTAAGATTTTGCCTATTTTCATTACCTTTAATTGAAATGTACATGTAGATTGAATTCAAAAGTTTTATTTAGTTTTTTATAATTTCCTTATGTACATAATAATAAATAATTTAGAATAAACTTGCTCGTGCATTTATTAGACTGAATGTATATGTATATTCCACATTGTTATCATTTTTACAATTATGATCTACATGAAGTCAATAATTTCACATGTTTGTATACTGCTTACTTTGAGTAATTCTTCAAGTCATTGGTTATCTTTTGCAATAATTAACACTTCATAATTTCTCTTGGATATATTTTAACCAAATGGTTCAAAGTGAGACACTTAAGAACTTATCAATTTAAATCCAAAATAAAATGTACATAGGTGTAATAAATCTTAAATTTAATACCTCAGTTACTCAGTATAGCATTGCATGTAACAGTCAGATACACTATATGGCTTACATCAAGTTCATTAAAGCCAAGATATTCAAATGAATATATTCCTCTTATATATGAGGAGGATGTCATTTAGTTTGAGAAACCCTTTTGTGTTGCTTGTATACACCACTCTTGATCCACTCCTTTTGTTCACACTCCAAACACATTCATTCCTTTCCCTTTTGTACATAAATCCTGCTCCTTGCCACATTATGTCAGTGTTTCTCCTTTTGTGACCTACAAAAAACAAATAATGAATATGCAATGCAAGAAACTTGATTTGTTTATTTTTATCTTGTTTTATAGATTTTATATTCTAAGAAATATTGATGAAGACTTTTTAGGAATATACCCTGGCCTCAATGTATTCCACTCTTCTTTCCAAATGGGTCAGTTTTTCATTCAAGGTTGCAAGTCTAGATCTGCAGGAGGTATCTGAAAATGGTGAAATAAAATATTTTTTAACATATAAATCATGTTCAGTGTATTTCTTATACCTTGTTCAAAACTGTCCTAGAACTATACAATCCTGGCATTAGTATATATCAAGTCAAAAGTGCCAAAAAATCATCATTAGATGTTTATAATTGCAATAATGGGCTAGCAAATGTTGAAAATAAGAGCACCACAAACCAAAGCTTCTCCTAACACTGATTTCATTTATGACATTAATCACAACAATGAATAAACTGATATGGTGTTTTCAACTGTATCAATATACATAGAAAACTTTTAAGCATTTCAAAGCAGTTCTCAATATTTTGAATGCATTCTATCTTTCCAAATGTGCAACACTTTAGCTTAACTCCTTCTTGTTTTTGATATAAAGTTTAATAATTTGTTTTTGATATAAAGTTTAATAATTAGCACACCACTACATTTACTAGGTATGTAGCTTACTAAATTACCTACATGTATGTAGCTTTATTTAGCTATTTTAATACAAGTTAATTTTCACAAGTTCACTTTTATTTATAATTTAAAAAAAATCCCAAGTATGTAACTACTATTATTTGCAGTATGGAGTTTTAAAAATCAACCCAGAGAAAAGATATTAATAAAAACATTGCTGCTTTTGAACACTTTTAAGAAGAGATGTATTTCTATTGTACACCATCTTGTGTGCAGTATAGCAAGTAAAGTATGATTACCTTGCATTGTGCTAAATTATTACTAATCAATTATCATGTTAAAAACTGTACTTCTTTGTTATTTCATTCAAGAAGTAACTGTCTGGCCACAGATTAACTTTTATTTTTGATTGCAATTGCACTGAAGGAGACGCATCTCCGAGAGTGATTATACAAGATCTGTTGAAGATTCAAGATACACAGAGAAAAAATTCTCTCATAGGCACTTCACGGCAAATGAAAATATGTTCTCATAAAATAAACATTATACATAGCCAATATGGTAATTATAATTTTATTCATCAACTGGGGGATGCCCATAAGAGAAGGGATGGGGACTGGTTTGACTGGCCTAGAACCTGTTCCAAATGAGTCATGGTACTGGTTCTTGTTTTTAACAATTGAATACTTAGTCTCCCATTGTTAACAGTGCCGAAAGTGACACATAAATTCATCTTTATTTGTTATCATGCAAAATAATTCATATTTCGTACCAGGAAATCCCCTCCCTATCTATTTTCTAAAAGAGACGCCTTATCTACGTCTTACCAAATGAGTTTAGAAAGTCTGATATCTTCTTAATGCTGCCAGTGATGACCTCTATGTACTCTCGGTTGGCCCAGTCCTGTTGGATTGGCCTTTGGTGGCTCTGAATCTGGCCTTGATTGTGGTGCGACATTGTTGACAATTTCCCGAATGATGCAAGTTACACGAACTGTCATTGGACCACGCAATTTAATTAACCAATCAGAAAGCAGTTATCATATCAAGCGTACAGAACATAACTTCCGTTAAAATGGCACCATAATTAATTCATCTTGTCTTTTGACTCTACTACTGAACACTCTCAGGTATTAATGAAGAAATGTCCACAATTATTTTAGTTGTGATTTATATAATTGATTCAAGTACATAGTGTATGAAGATTAATGATATGTTCAATCATTTACAGTAATGTTTTGGTAATCACTGGTAATATTCAATAACATGTAAAAAGAAATTCCATCCAAGCTAAGTAACATTACACGTAAAGATATTATTTGTGAAAAGAAATTTCCAACGAAGAACGTAATTACTTCTGCACTATAACATGTACAATCTGATTCTGGCTCTAACACAGGTTGGGGACAAGATGGAGCCAATCAAATCACTGTGGAAGAATTTCATGTCAGAAGGGCACCGCCCTCCAGAAAAAGACTCAAAAGTTGTGGTCATTGACACCATCATTCATGAGCTTGAATACCACATCAAGGAACTGGAACGTATCTCACACGAAAAAGAGGTTGACGACAGACGTCGGAATACAGGTGTAGACTACAGTTGGTTAATGAGTACAACTCCTAAAGGTTTTGAAATCCCCCAACTTCAAAGACTAGAACTAGAAGAGCTGTGTTACAAAGTAAAACCAGATGAATGTGGAAAAATCTTGTCTTTATTTAGAGATGCTCTATTTAATGACCCTTTACCGTCCCATCTACCTCGAATCATGAGGTCCTGTATAATTCAGGTGTTAGAGCAAAGACCCAAGGAAGAAACCCTCAGCGAGTGGGTCACAAAGCGAACACTTAGTCTCACCAGAATCCGTCCAAATCCAAAAGTCTCTCCTTCACAGCAGGGAGATCCTGAAGCTCCAAGCCAAGAAGAAAATAGAAGATGTTACAGTACACCTATTTTACAAGCAACTACTGTCCAGGAATTCAGACAAGGGGTTGATACTCTACCTGTTTGAATTAATTTTCCTAGTCTTAATCAACAAATGACTCAAAGTAGATAAATCTTATTGCAGTGCTGAATACATTTTACAAATTGATTATTGTTGGTGCTAGATTTCTAAGTCAGCATATTTTTAGCTACTTATTTTAGTCTCTGTACAATTTTTGCCATAAAGGTTTAACCTAATCACAAGATGTCAAAATTAGAGCTTTAATGAATCATATTCAGATTCTGAATAGAAAGTCAAAAATTTACATATTTGATTAGATAAACTAGATTTTTATATGTACCATTATTGAATGTATATTAGAGGTAACAAAAATTCTTGCATCCATGTATAAATTGGTGATTTATTTTAAAGAATGCTTTGGCATTAGTAGTTTCCAGACAAGTAGTCTGTGATTATTTAAACAAATTGCGTACGAACAAGCAAAATACATGAAATACAAAGGTATTTGCTGAATGCTTCTCAACCCAATTTTTAGGGCAAACAAAGAGATTTTTAAAGATGGCCTTATCATGATCATTATGTATTTCAAATTTATATTTAACATTTGTTTTATATTTTCTATATTAAATTCAAAATGTTCAGTATACAAAGAAAAATTGTAAAGTATACAAAGAAAAAAGTCTGAAAATTTAATGTCGGATGATATTTTGATATTTCAGTACTCATATCTTCGTCACACATAATCAATATTTCCTTATATCTTCCTAGCTCTAATGAGTTGTGGGCCAAATATTATCATTTTACAATATTTGTTGAACAAATTTTTCCACTGCCAGTCATTATTCTTAAATTCTTTTTGAAGTGCGCCATATACATCTAAAATTCTATCAGGGTTGAATAATCATTTTATATCTTGAAATATTTATTAGAAATTCTAGTACAGCCTTCCAGTCAAATTTGGAAGGTTTATCAATGACACAACCATGAGCAAGATAGTGTTACAAAATTTGGTGTTTTTTTTTCTTGATTGTCAATGCTTATTCTAATGGTTAGTGAGTGAAAAATTAAATTAGAGTGTAATAGACAATTTATTGTAGTGTTTTTGATGTTGCTTTTTATCATGTATATTACCAAAACTCAAATAATTTTTGTTGTGGTTCATCATGTCTATAACAAAAATCAATCAAGAACAAAGAGAAAAATCAGCCTTTTTTATCTTTAATCTGACTGTGATTAAAACGTGTTAAAACTTAGAAGATAAATTCAATACATTAATAATCATATTTATATTTTAGATTCATATCATAGAAGCACAATTTTTTTGTCACATGAAGTGTACAATGTAAAAACATTGAAAGGCAGAGATGATATTTTTTTTCCATACATTACTAATATGTGGAAAGCTTTACATGTAGGATTTGTCAGTCTCCATGCTCAACAATTATGATTTGCCCTAATTTTTTTTACATACAGAGTTTTGACATACATGTATCTTGAGGGGTTCTATATGAAGACGATATGCAGTAAGACAGAGCATCATAATGAATTAATGCATAATTATGGCAAAGACTTTTGTTCCCTGTAGTTTTAAATCATTTTTTGAACTTATCAGATTAGTTGAATTTTGTCTACATGAATAAATAAAAATTGTTTTTCCTTGGCTCTCCGTCGCAAATTTTGAAACATGCTTACATGGGTAAAAGAGTAGTTTTTTTTTTTTTTTTTTTTTTTTTTTTTTTTTTTTTTTAATGAAGTAAACTGCTTTGATAAGGTTACTGAATATTGAACTGGAACATTCATCACCCTCCGAAAATCAAATATACTTGTTTGTCAGCAGAAAAGTACACTTATGTGTACATGCTCAAAGTAAAACTAGTCTATTTAGTGGGAAGCTTTTAAATTTTTTTTTTTTTTAGCATACATAGGATTTGAATTTTGCTGAAAGAATTCCATTACAATATTCCAGGTGTCAGAGAATCATCTGGCACACAATGCATTCCAGAATAGATTTTTTTTATAACCAACTAACCAAAACCTAAAATAAAAGCAGAGAATTTTTCACCATAAAAGAATTGATTAACAGAACATTATTATTAATCACAATAATTCTTAAGTTAGCATTGTCCATGCCAGTCTTGTATGTTGTATTCAACAAGGCATTATTGTGTATCTATGTTATTGTGTTCTTACTTAAACTGGAGCTCATTTGTGTTATGTAAATGTAGCTTATGTTTGTAGATTCCTTTCCAAAGTGATTAGTGTTCAACATTACCTCATATTTTTCCAGAAACTTCCTGTTCGTTCAAGTATATATTTTACCCAGTTTTGATAAATTTGATGTGCTTATATTTAATGAGCATTTTTTAAAATTATAATTACCTTGTTAATTGCTTGATTAAGGATGATTCCAATGTTGTTGTTCATTCTTGTAAAAGTAAAGTATTATTTACCAGAAATGTAATTTATTCTTGATATATTGATCAATTATCATGGAAAACATAGATATAGTGGACAATTTGTTTTTTAGCTCTGTTCAAGGACCGGGTGTGATAGCTTGGGGTAGGGCACTTGCTTGGTGAGTGGGAGGTCCGGGTTCTCTTCTCATTCCCGACACATGTCAAACATTCCTTTGACAAATACTTGGCATCAGAAGTAAAAAGTCACAGGTTTGGCTTAAATCAAGGTATCTGAGACCTCAAAACAAGGTCTCAAGGGTGGGAGGCATTGGCACAATAAAGAACCCTCACTGCTACGGCTGTAAGTGCAATGCATAGGTCAGAATTTATGGCACTTCACCTAAAGAAAGTGACATCTCAACATGACTGAAAAATCTTGACTGGGATGTGAAACAAGATGCAGTCAATGAATGGATAGGGTCAAGTTGAACTAAGCCCATATTTTTATTCCTTAAAAAATAGTAACTTTATGGAGAAACTTAAGACATACAGTGCAACAAAATAGTCAAGAAGTGTTGAAAATCTAGTGTAGACTCTCTAAAACTCCATAGAAATTTTTACAAATTTAGAAATCGAAAGCATCAAATCATATGACTTTCCAATACTTTAAACAAACAGTCATTTTTAAATCAAACATCAGGCGAAAAGCCTGAACTACTGCTTCTTTAATAAAAATGGAACTCAGAAATTATCTTATTTTGTGATTGTTCATCTCCAAAATTACTTCATTAAAAATCGTTCGAATTCTACACCCAAGTACTCTGAAATTAAAAAGATGCTAGAGTTCCTCGTTAACAGTAAAATTGTAGCCTTTTGAACATCATGTATTCCAACAATCTGTTGGAAATCCAATGGGCACAAATTGTGCTCTTATTTAAATAGCCGACCTGTTTTACTAGAGTTATATGAAGCAGAATTTGATTTAAAAATGAAAAAGAAAAACTCCTACACATGCAAAAATCTTGTGTGGCTTTGAGATTTGATTGACAATCGGATATATTTAAAATTGGCAACGTAAACTTTGTCAATTATGTAAACCATATTAATTTTCATGCATATGGCGTCTTGATATATCTGAGGGAACTCTCTATAAATAACAGACACCCAGACTCTGCCATATCTGTTTCATACACTGTAAGTAGATGTATTGGCTACTGACGTTAATGGCACACTACGACTAAAATATTTGACAAAAGGAATTACATATACTTCAGCTTTTCCATCGTCAACTTCACCTATTTAATACGTGTATGTAGTAATACGGCCATATGGGTTTTATAACTTCCTGCTGATTGGGTACGCTTGAGCTTGTTCTACGTATGAACAATAAAAGCCCTGCATCGTCAACTTGAAATAATTTCAGTTTATAAACTGAGGTGGGCTACTTGCAAATTAGTTGATGATACAAGGCTTTCAACGGTCTCATTGTAAGCCAACATTTTGTAAATTTTATGGTTGTTATTTATCCGTCTGAATTTTCTCAAACAGAGAGCTGCAGGTCTGCATGCAGCTTCCTCTCTGTTGATAGTCGAAGGTTATTAGTTTTTTTTCTGCATCTCACTCCATTGTTTGTTGTTTCTCAATTTAAGAACAAAACGTATCTCCCTTTTTCTGTCTGTGACCACAGATTTGTTTGGCTTTATATCAATCACACGGGCATTCTATTTTTCCGCTTTCGAAACTTTCAACATGAGGAAGACCCCCTGGAATTGTTTGGTTTTATAAAATTTCTATGTAAAAGTAACGAAAAAATGACCTTAACCCCCCCCCCCCCCCCCCCGCCAGCAGAAGACATACAGGTCGACCTGTTTAAAACGGTAAGAAAATTGTCTATGAAAACAAAATGACTTATGAAATTAAGTGCCCCCCCCCCCCATTAGGATTTTCACGTTTTGTCAAAAAATTTCCGAATCGACAATTGTTACAGTTGATGTGCCCCCCCCCCCCCCCCGGAAAAATTCTAGATCGTCTTGAAGATCTGATCTAAGCTTTGCCTCCTATTTCATGATCATCATGATCAGTGATCTGTTAAACTCAGAGTTTCTGTATAGTTTAATTATTTAATTACTGATAGCATCTGTATGGCTAGTGAAGAACTCCTGAAGTGGTCCAGGTGATTTATTGCATCTTTCATGAGCAGACGTGCGTCACAGATTTATAACGTATTCACATGGTTTTATGTTTCTTCGATGTTAACTCGAAATAATTAGAAAAACCATTCCACAACGAATTTTACATGCATTTTTTAAAAAGGGGTGACTAAATTTATTTATATAGAGTTTTCCAAAGCTTTTAAATTGACACTGTTTGGAGATCTGCAGTTTTAAATTTAAAATAAATGAATTAAAGGCATTGGTGGCAATTTTTTGAAACTTTTATACAAATACAATAGAACAGAACAGAACATTTATTTTCTAATTTAGAGCCCATAACAGACAAGTATGAAATTATTACAATAATAAAGAAAAGATATGCCAATGGATAGTATAACAATTTGTAAATGACATTGCTCATTTCAACAATATTGTACTATTTCAGTTAAAGGGAATACTATTTATAAAAGTGTATGGCTACTACAACATGTTATCATTTATGAATTTGCCCACAGAATTAAGAGTTTCTTTGTCTTCAGTATTGAGTAACCAAAAAGTTTTTGTTCGTCATCTAATGCCGAGAAATTTGGAAATTTACTTTTAATTGATTGAAAAATTTCTTTTCTTTGATGATCATATTTTTTACATGTTATCAGAAAATGAGTTTCATCATCTACACTGTTAGAGTTACATCTATTGCATAATCGATCTTCTCGAGGGATGTTGGTAAATCTTCCCACTTCAATTTGCAATCTGTGACAAGAAATTCTTAATTTACATAGAGATTTTCTGTGATGAAAATTTTTAACTACTGATAAATAATTCTCATAACCCCAATTTTGTTTGAGTTTTATATATGTGCTTAATTTACCATCGGTATAACTTTGTTGGCTTGTATACCAATTTTTTACATAATAATCTAATATGGTTTTATGACAGAGTGACTTAAATTTATGCTTAAATTCCCATAACAAATAACTTCATCTTTGATATTCAGTATATTTCTTAATTTCTGTAGAAATGCGAACCATGAGTTCTTTCCATGTACAAAAAGATTTTTACTACATTCATATGCATCTTTAAGTAAAGGAAATTCTGTGTACAAATTTTCAAATCTATACCAACTTTTGATTAACAATTTGACAATATCATAATGCAGGGGGAACCTTCCCAATTCAGACAATACTGCAAAATTTGTACTTTTCTTTTGAACACCAAGAATATATTTACAGAATTTAAGGTGTATTCGTTCACAAAGTAGATTTCTGAAACAGTCTTCAACTTCTATCTTTTGGCATTTTAGGAATCTTTTAGTATTGATATTACTTGCACCGCACACCTCTGCATTATACAAAAGAATTGGTTTAATAGTAGAGTCAAATACATGTATACTCGTTTTAATCCCAGGATTCAAATTAATAAAATCATTTCTCAATTTATAATATGCTTTTAACGCCTTTTTTTTTTTTTATAAAGCTCTGATTTTGCTACATGAAAACTTCCAGATGCAGTTAGGTGAACTCCAAGATATTTGTACCTAAATACACAGTCTATCCTATTATTTTGAAACATTATTTTTTGCGTAAAATTACGACCAGCTTTATTAAAGATCATGACTTTAGTTTTTTGAATGTTTACCTTTAAACACCAATCAGAGCAATACTTTTCAAGTTTAGAAAGTCTTGTTTGTATACCTTTAGCTGATGATGATAAAATAACAATGTCATCTGCATACATTAAACAGTTAACAGTTTTTGTCTGAAGTGATACTTCATCCATACATGAATCTAAATATGATGGAAAATCATTTATAAATATTTTAAATAAAGAAGGGCTCAAGTTATCCCCTTGACGGACACCTATAGCTATTGGAAATGGATCCGAGAAGAACCTTCCAATTTTCACACATGCCTGACTATTCTTGTATATTTTACTTATAATATTATAAAATTTAGATCCAACATTCATGTGAAGTAATTTGAGCTTTAATCCTGTGTGGATAACGCTGACAAAAGCTTTATGAAAGTCAATAAAACAAGCATATAGTCTTCCTTCTTTTAAGCTACAGTATAGTATTTATCAATTAAACACCTTAGCACAAATAGATGATCAGATGTTCTTGCATCTTTGGTAAAACCCATTTGAGATTGGTGAATTAGATTATGTTCTTTTAGAAATTTATCTAATCTAGAGTTCAGAATGCTGTTGAATAACTTACCAAGTGTGCTGGTAATTGTAATACCCCTATAATTTGCAGGGTTGTTTGGATCCTCAGACTTAAAAATTGGACTTATGTACCCGTTACTTCAAGTTTGAGGATAAATACCATATGTGAAACAACTATTAAAGAGCTTATGTATACAGCTAGGAGAGTAAATAGGACTGACCATGTTTTAACATTTCATTAGATATCAAATCAAGCCCCTTGGCTTTTCCATATTTTAAATTTGCTATTGCATCTACAATTTCCTTATGTGAAATCTTGAAATCCAGTTCATTAAAGGATGGATTTTTCTCCATGTCAGCCAAAATTTAATCTAGCTCTTGTGTCCTTGATTTAAAAGAGTTATCACACACAGAATGAAGATTGCGAAAATGATTTACCCACGTTTCAGAATCTGTGTTTGCGGCAGAATTGTTTGTTTTTGTTTTTTTTATCATCTTTTAGGTCATTAATTAATTTCCAATATTGTTTTGGTTGTTTATTTTGAAGTGCATCAAGTTGATTTAGAATGGAGTTTTGGAAATTTTTACGCTTAAATTTTCTTAATTTATTGTACTCTCTAAGAAGTCTATAGTAATGATTCTTAACAACTGCAGGGGTCCTTTGGAAATATGCTATAAATTTTTCCATGCGCAATCAATCTACGGCGCATTGTTTGCAAGTCTGAATCAAACCACTTTTTATTTTTATGCTTTTTAATATTCTTACTTTTATGACCTGGCTTATTTAATGACATGTTAGCAGCAGTTATGATAATGTCATTGAATTCTTCTGCCTTTTTCTCGATATCAGTAGAAGTAGATTCTGTAATAAAAGAATCTAAAAAAGACTTGATTTTTTCTTGTATCCTATCTGGACTTAGAGCCATCTGAAATTTAATAGGGGAATCTTCATTCCATTTAAAATTTTGAGGGGCGGGATGCAAGGTTCTGGCATTAGTAGCATTTGAATTAATTTCCTGAAATTTTGCTAAAACTTCCCATGATATTTTACAGTGACAATCAGAAAGAGTTGGGACAATATGTATATAAATACTTTTTTTTGTTTTTCTATGTTTTTGTTTTTGCTTGTCAAGAAATGTTTTTTTTTTCTGGGTTGGAATTTTTTTGACGGGGGTGGACCACCCCCTCCCCCCGCAAAAGATTCCTGGATCTGCGCCTGATTTCAAGTACTATTGAAAATAAAACAGATCGATTTAGAAAAGGATATTCAACAAGTGATAATTTATTATGATTGCATACATTTTATTTGAGCTCCTGAAAATTAAGATAAAAAAATGTATATGTTTGTAGATTTTGAGAAATCTTTTGAGAACGTTTGGAGAAAGTATTGTGGTTTAATCTTTTATCTTATAATATCAGTGGCAAAATGTTAATTAACATTTTAAGATATGTACAGTCTGATAATATTCAGATTTTTTTTCATAATCAACATAATCAAGAACAATCAGAATTTTTCAAAGCGCAGATGGTGTTATAGAGAGGATGAAAACCTGTCATTGTTTTTATCTTCCATGTATCTAAATGACTTACATGATTTCCCGGCTGAATATTGGAAGACTTATCTACTATATCGGAGATATCTGAAAACAAGTTATATATATATATATATATATATATATATATATATATATATATATATATATATATATATATATATATATATATATATATATATATATATATATATATATTATTTGTAATTCTATACACAGCTGATACAGTTGACACTGTACTGGTGGCAGAATCTTCTGAAGAATTACCAAAAAAAAAAAAAAAAAAAAAAGCCAAAAAACAAAAAAAAAAACCTATTAGAGATTGACATGCCATAACTAGTTAGCTTCTATAATTATTGCTAAACATGGAATTTAAAAATAAATACTGATAAAAACCAAAATATTTATAAAGTCAACACCTCTGAAGGATCCACCTATTTATGTGTTAAGGTAGAGTCTATTACTTAACCAGTCAAGCAGTTCGGGAAAATTAATTCCGGTATGGTTTCAGTTTTATATTATGTAGCTGAGTACATCGATCCCGAAGTTAGTTTAGCGGCGGGAGAAATAACGTTTGGCATGATTAGCAAGAACTGAAAATGAAACGGAAGTAGAAACGAAGAGGTCACAAAGAAAAATACACCGAAACATTGATGCTACATCGATGAGCTGTGTTATGTGCATTGTATAAGAAAAAAGAAGCGGACTGGCGGCCGGAGGGTGAGGTGTATTTTTATGGTTTATGTTAGAAACCCCACTAGAAAACGTAGGCCTAGTATAATCAACATCTACCCCTCTCATTTTTCAATAAAGTTAGCACCCCACACTCTTACACAGCTCCTTATTTTCTTTAGAATTTAGTGAATTTATTCAAAAGTGTGTATATATACATTATAAATGTATAGAAGTTTGAAGACTTTCAGTGCGAGAGTAGGGGAATTATTTTGTCATTTTCGAACGTACAATGTCTTGTATGTATATTTTTAATATGTTGACGGTGCAACCATAAGGGTGAGAGCAGATACCTATATTCAGTTTTAATCAGCTGTTAATTTAGATCGGGCTCTTCAAAGTTATCAAACTGCACGAGACTTTTAGTACGTCTAGACCCTGACGTCATATAACGTCGCTTGTAAGTAGCATTACCAAAACAAAGTCTGAACAGGGCTTATTTTAATAAAGAAGTTTTAATCTACTATTTTTCTGCTATATATCCATCAAATCAACATGGGTGTATATTTTTTTTGGAACTTCTTGCTACCGCGAGAACGTTGTTTGTGGGGAGAAGCAATTCGCAAAGCATTATGGGACCACAGGTAACTGTGAAAAAAAATTCATTTGGATCAATTTGCAAAGTCAGAATTTTCTCTTCGCCCAGGCATTGCTTTTAGAGCTCCCAGTGATGAGCGGCGCTTTGCGCTGCTCGCTGCGCTTGCTAATATCTATGCTTTTTCATATGTTAATTTAATATTATAACTGGAAAGAATTGACAGGGAATCAAACTTGGACTCCTGCATAGCTTGTAAGCTGCTCTAATCCACCCATGCCGACATCCTGGTCAGCACAATCCAAACCACTAAGTGTATCTGGTCACCAGCAATTGGACCTGCCTGAGCTTCTTGTATCTGATCACCAGCAATTGAACTTGCCTATCTGCCATTTTCATCTAGGTTTGTTAACGTCCAAGAAAGTATGAAGTGTACTTAAACTAAACTTATGATCTGGTATTTTCAATAAGATTTTTTTTTAAATTGAATGAGGAAGTTATTGATATTTTGAAGTTATTTTGAGCAGCATATTTCAATCCATTTATTGTGAATAAAAAAGATTTCTTTTAGTTGGAAATGATGTAGTTTACTCAATGGTGTGTAGACTGTCAACATGTGAAACCTACGTAGTCTCCTCTGTTAAAGATCACTAATGGTGGATAAACAATGAGTGATGCAGACTGTTCACCAAAAGGGAGTTTTGACACCTGTATGCCTATATTTCTACCAATCACCCTGTTATCTTTTTTGTCATGTTCTTTGGACAGGTAAAATAACAAGGTAATTGTTGAAAATAATTTTAATATGTAATAAAAATAGAACATATATAAACTACATACACAGCATCAATACCCCTTCCTCCTTTTGCACAGTGGCACAGGTGAGCTTTTTTGATCCAAATTTGTCCATTGCATGTGCAATCTAATTAAAATTAGATCCTTTGATCTGCTCACATATGATCCCTACACACTTTGTGTAGCGATCATATGTGAGCTGATCAAAGGATTTAATTTCAATTAGATAGTAGCATGTAGTCATTTACATCATTGATTTTTTGGTTAACTTTTCACAATTTCCTCTTCTTCTCTGAAACTAATTTTAACCAAATTTGGCACAGAGTATCCCTGTGTAAAGATTTAAATGAAGGATCATGCCCCCTTTCAAGTGGAAATAATTAAGAATAAGCAAAAACTTGAGTGTGGTCATTTAGGAATCTTGTTCAGAACAACATATATTCCAGTCAGGGAAGGACATGATAAAGTCAGTTTAGAACCTAGCTTACCAGACTTAAAGTGATTTCCTTCAGTCAGTTTAGAACCTAACCCAGTCAGGCAGAAACCTAACCCACTTAGGCAGGAACGTGAAATAGTCAGTTCAGATCCAAATCAGTAATGCAGAAACAAAACCCACTCAGGCTAAAAATTGAATAAGTCAGTTTAGAACATTACCCAGTCAGGCAGAATCATAAAACTGTTAGTTAAGAACCTAACCCAGTCGGATAGAAACTTAACTCAGTCAGGCATGAACATAAAACAGTCATATTAGAACCTAACCCAGTCAGGTAGAAACATCAAACACTCAGTTTAAAACCTAACCCAGTCAGGAAGATACATTACCTAGTCAGTAAGAAACATGAATTAGTCAGTTTAGAACCTAACGCAGTCGGAGCGTATCATAAAACATTCATTTTAGAACCTATCCCAGTCAGGAATGTAACCCAGTCAATCAGGGACATAAAACAGTCAGTTCACATCCTAACCCAGTTAAGTATAATCATAAAACAGTCAGTTCAGGCACATGAACAAGTCAATTTAGAACTTAGGCAGAATTGTGTAACATTCAGTTAAGAACCTAACCCAGTCAGGTAGAAACCCTACCCAGTCAGGTAGAAACCTAAGCCAGTCAGGTAGAAATATAAAACTGGCAGTTTAGAACCTAACTCTGTCAGGATTAAACATAACCCAGTCAGACAGAAACATGAACAAGTCTGTTTAGAACCTAATCCAGTCACAGAATCAGAAAACAGTCAGTTTAAAACCCAACCCAGTCAGGTAGAAACATAATCCTGTCAGAAACTAAAACAGTCAGTTCAGAACTTAACCCAGTTAGGTAGAAACATAACCCAGTCAGGCAGTAATATGTACAAGACAGTTTAGAACTTAACCCAGTCAGGCAGGGACATGAACAAGTCAGTTAAGAAACTAACCCAGTCAAGCTGAATCATGAAACTGTCAGTTTAGAACCAAACCCAGTCAGGCAGAAATATTACCCTGTCAGGCAGAATCATAAAACTATCAGTTTTGAACCCAACCCAGTCAGGAAGAAACCTATCCCAGTCAGACAGAAACATGAACAAGTCAATTTAGAACCTAACCCAGTCAGGCAGAATTGTATAACATTCAGTTAAGAACCTAACCCAGTCAGGTAGAAAAATAAACCAGTCAGGTAGAAACATAAATCTGGCAGTTTAGAACCTAACCCAGTCAGGATTAAACATAACCAGGTCAGACAGAAACATGAACAAGTCAGTTTAGAACCTAATCCAGTCAGGCAGAATCAGAAAAAGTCAGCTTAAAACCCAACTCAGTCAGGTATAAACATAATCCAGTCAGAAACATAAAACAGTCAGTTCAGATCTTAACCCAGTCAGGTAGAAACATAACCCAGTCAGGCAGTAATATGAACAAGTCAGTTTAGAACTTAACCCAGTCAGGCAGGAACATGAACAAGTCAGTTAAAAACCTAACCCAGTCAGGCTGAATCATAAAACAGTCAGTTTAGAACCTAACTAGTCAGGCAGGAACATAAGTCAGTTAAGAACCTAACCCCTAATCCCTAATCCTTGCCCTATGTGCCTCCGGGTGCAACAAGGACTAGGTAGTAGTTAGGTAAGAACCTAACCCAGTGAGGTAGAATTGTAAAACAGTAAGCTTAAAACCTAACTCAGTCAAACAGGAACATAAAACTGTCAGTTTAGAACCTAACCTATTCAGGCAGAAACCTAACCCAGTCAGGTGGAAGCCTATCCCACTCAGGCAAGAACATGAACAAGTCAGTTTAAAACTAACCCAGTTAGGCAGAATCATGAAACAGTCAGTTCAGAACCTTATTCAGTGCGGCAAGATCATAAAACAGTCAGTTTAGAACCTAACCCAGTCAGGCAGAGTCATAAAACAGTCAGTTTAGAACCTAACCCTGTCAGGTAGAAACATAACCAAGTCAAGCAAGAACATGAACAAGTCAGTTTAGAACCCAACCCAGTCAGGCAAAATCATGAAGCAGTCACTTTAAAACCTAACCCATTCAAGTAGAAACCTAACCCAGTCAGGCAGGAACATGAACAAGTCGGATCAGAACCTAACCCAGTCAGGCAGAATCATGAAACAATCATTTTAGAACGTGACCCAGTCAGGTAAAAACATAAAACAGTCAGTTTATAACCTATCCCAGTCAGGAAAAAACCTAACCCAGTCAGGCAGAAACATGAAAAAGTCAGATAAGAACCTAATGCAGTCAGGGAGAATCATGAAACAGTCAGTTTAGAACCTAACCCAGTCAGGCAGAGTCATGAAATAGTCAGTTCAGAACCTTACTCAGTGCGGCAGGATCATAAAACCATCAATTAAAAACCTTATCCAGTCAGGCAGAATCATAAAACAGTCAGTGTAGAACCTAACCCTGTCAGGTAGAAACCTAACCCAGTCAGGCAGGAAGATGAACAAGTCAGTTTAGAACCCAACCCAGTCAGGCAGAAACATAACCCAGTCAGAAACATAAAACAGTCAGTTCAGAACTTAACCAGTCAGGTAGAAAGATAACCCAGTCGGGCAGTAATATGAACAAGTCAGTTTAGAACTTAACCCAGTCGGGCAGTAATATGAACAAGTCAGTTAAGAACCTAAGCCAGTCAGACTGAATCATAAAACAGTCAGTTTAGAACCTAACCCAGATAGGCAGGAACATAAGTCAGTTAAGAACCTAACAAAGTCAGGAAGAATTGTGAAACAGTAAGCTTAAAATCTAACCCAGTCAGGAAGAAACCTAATTCAGTCAGACAGGAACATAAAACTGTGAGTTCAGAACCTAACCCAGTCAGGTAGAAACCTAATCCAGTCAGGCAGGAATATAAAATATTCAGTTCAGAACCTAACCCAGAAACATAACCCAGTCAGGCAGTAATATGAACAAATCAGTTTAGAACTTAAGCCGGTCAGGCAGGAACATGAACAATTCAGTTAAGAAACCAAGCCAGTCAGGCTGAATCATAAAACAGTCAGTTAAGAACCTAACCCAGTCACATAGAGTTGTAAAACAGTAAGCTTAAAACCTTACCCAGTCAGGTAGAAACCTAACCCAGTCAGACAGGAACATGAACAAGTTAGTTCAAGCAGTCAGGCAGAATCATAAAATAGCCAGTTTAGAACCCAAACAAGTCAAGTAGAAACTTAACCCACTCAGGCAGAATCATAAAACTATCAGTTTAGAACCTAACCCAGTCAGGAAGAAACTTAACCCAGCCAGGTGGAACCCTAACCCAGTCGGGCAAGAACATGAACAAGTCAGTTTAGAACCTGACCCAGTCAGACAGAATCAGAAAACAGTCAGCTTAAAACCCAACCCTGTCAGGTAGAAACATAACCCAGTCAGAAACATAAAACAGTTGGTTCAGAACTTAACCCAGTCAGGTAGAAACATAACCCAGTCAGGCAGTAATATGAACAAGTCAGTTAAGAAATTAACCCAGTCAGGCAGGAACATAAACAAGTCAGTTAAGAACCTAACCCAGTCAGGCAGAATCACGAAACTGTCAGTTTAGAACCTAACCCATTCAGGCAGGAACATAAAACAGTCAGTTTAGAACCTAACCCACTCAGGCAGAATCATAAAACAGTCAGTTTAGAACCTATCCCAGTCAGGCAGAAACTTAACCCAGCCAGGTGGAAACCTAACCCAGTCAGGCAAGAACATGAACAAGTCAGTTTAGAACCTGACCCAGTCAGACAGAATCAGAAAACAGTCAGCTTAAAACCCAACCCTGTCAGGTAGAAACATAACCCAGTCAGGCAGTAATATGAACAAGTCAGTTAAGAAATTAACCCAGTCAGGCAGGAACATAAACAAGTCAGTTAAGAACCTAACCCAGTCAGGCAGAATCACGAAACTGTCAGTTTAGAACCTAACCCAGTCAGGCAGAAACATAAAACAGTCAGTTTAGAACCTAACCTAGTCAGGCAGAATCATGAAACAGTCAGTTTAGAACCTACCCAGTCAGATATAAACATAAAACAGTCGGTTTAGAACCTATCCCAGTCAGGAAAAAATGTAACCTAGTCAGGCAGAAACATGAACAAGTCAGTTCAGAACCTAACCCAGTCAGGCAGAATCATAAAACTGTCAGTTTAGAGCCTAACCCAGTCAGGTAGAAATCTAATCCAGTTAGACAGGAACATGAATAAGTCAGTTTAGAATCAAACCCACTCTAGTTAAAACCTAACCCAGTCAAGCTGGAACAAAACAAGTCAGTTTAGATCCAGACATTCTGAGTTTGAAATTTTGATGTTAAAGGGGGAGTTTCGATAAGGCCGCTCAGCGGCCCACTTTTTCTTAAAAATAAATTTCAATTTATTTTTTCAAAACTAGTTTAGAATTCAAGATAAATATGTTAACTTTTGTTATTTATATTTTAAAAGTTAATATGAGAAGAATTAACACCGTAGCTGATACATACTTAGATGTACACTCAGATTCGTTAACATTAGGCTCATGGGAAAATATAAGAGGGTGGCATTTATAAATCGATGTTTAGAATATGAAGTGCATGAGGGACACTCACCTAAATTTGTTCAGTAATTAGATATACTCTGCACACTAATTTCTTGAAATATGATGAGTGTCGCCTGTGCACTTCATGTCCAAAAATTGAAAATTGCATAACATGCATATCTAAAAGTAGAAACTCCTGGTTTCTTGATCTGACTCTGTGTTAAAATACTAAGCCAAAAGTAGCATATTTTGTTGAATTAAAGAAGATTCTCGATTATACATGTATTAACAGTAGAAAACATTATCGTATCCTGTCTTCATTTTGATACTATTTTTGTCGCCAACATATAACGTTAACGCTAACATCACATTTTTAGCTCACCTCCTCGAAGTTGGGGGAGCTTTTGTAATACCGTCAGCATCGGTGTTCCAGGTAAAAGTTTTTGAAGCAGATTTTTTTTCAAGTATATCTATGCCCTATATTAATCACAGTCACCTGATCTAGCATGTTTCCTTGTCACCAGTAAGGTTTCAAATGCTGGATTTTAGCCAAAGAATGTCCAGGTAAATGTTTTAAAAGCAGGTTTAAGTTTTTGGAGCAGAGCAGCTGTAAGCACTTGTTGATCAGACTTGCTTCATGATGCATCTACAGATGCACACTATTAGATTGCTTTAGATGCTGGATATGACCTACATTTCCTTAATGATAGAGCAGGTTAAAGATTTTGAAGTGTGTCTCATTCTTATGTGACTATAAACCCTATCATAACCAAACTTGCACTGATGTTGCATCTAGGATTGCACACTACCAGACATGGTTCAGATGCTGGAACTTTCTTACATTTTCTGACTGACTGAACAAAAAAATTTTAAAGCAAGTCCATTCCTTAACGTTATTTATCATGCATAGTTACAAGAAAGTCAAAAATACAAATATTTTTGACTTTCTTGTATAGAAATTCACGCTCCAACATGCTAGAGAAGTGCCCATGTATTTCCGTGTGATTGACATATAGGGAACGTGGATTGTTTTAAGTCTGGATGTCTAGGCGCATATGTCTGCCTGATTAAGGATTAAACACATATCTTTGGCATTTACACGTGTATTTCGAACTGCGCTTTGGTCTAGCAAATCATTTATAATGAATTCTAAAACTCTCTAAATGAGGAGTGACTAGAGTTGGTGAAGCAACTTAAGTATCTATGGAGAGCGGGGAAGCGATAGGAAATTAGTCCTGGCTGGGATTCTCTCAGTTATGCTGAAAACATAATGCAGGCAAATACTTCTAAGTTTCATAATGAAAAGGAAACACTCAATGTATTATAGATTTTTCCATCATTTGGCTATTCACATATTACGTATCATGATAAAATATTTTTGACTGTAATTAATATTATTCATATTATCAAATACATTGCAATATACTGAAGCAGGTAGGTGCTAGGTAAAAAAAATATATATTATCTGGCCTGCCATTGAAATATCTGGCGGCTGCCAGAAAAAATTTAGTGGTTTGCCAATCAAGTTGTAGCACCCAATGATGTACCTTAATGCACTTGATTGACAGAGGTACACAGACCAGGTATTTTTAAAGGCGATGCTTAAAATCTCTGCCTTTAACGACATCTACAACTTCTGTTTGTAGTCAAATCTGGGAGTTTCATGCCTTATTATCAAGATTACATGTCTACACCGCAAGAAACTTACTTGCCTGCTTCTAGTTATTTATGTGTTGGCCGCCAAATAAGTTTCTGGTCGCTGCCAGTTATTTATGTTTTGGCTGCAGGAAAGCTATTTGGCAGATATATTTTTCTAGTGGCCGCCAAATAATTATGTGGTGGCTGCCAGATAAAATATTTTTCTTACCTTGCACCTACAACGTACCGGCTTACATAGCAATATGATTCTTTTAAATAAACTTCTTATTCATGTATGTATATAAAGTTGCATTTATTTTTTAATCTTTTTACTTCAAAACATTTTATTTAAGGAGGCTGGGGGGTCAACAAATTAACCACAAATTAACCACCAGATTTAACTTTAATTTTTAGATATGGTATCTTAAGCTGTCAACTATCATTTGGCAAAGAAAAATTTCAAAAATTTTAGTTTTAAAATTTGATCATTTTCTATATCTTCATATGGAGCTCTTCTAAAGGAGATCAATATAGTCTAAAAATGGCCACAACCCCCCAGCCTCTTTAATTTCAATTTTATGATATTAAGGTATATTTTTATAAAATATGTAGTTGTATAATCTCATTGATGAAAATGTATTGCATATCCCTGTATATGACGTTTTTACGTTTACCTATCTCATGTCCATATATCTTTTCATTTGCATTTTTCGTATGGGAAAATGTTAAATATCGATTGTACAGTTTACATATAAACTGTCGATTAATTATGATGTTAAAACTTTCTATGTATGTTTACGTTTTATAAGATCAATTCATCCTCTTTTAAAGAAAAGTAACATTTATCACACCAGAAAAATATCGCACCTTAAAAAAAAACATTCGCGTAAGGTAAATACCATTTTCCGTAAAAAAAATTGTTGAAATTGGTTAATTTATGTCTTTATTCATATTTACCCTATTTCATTTATTATTTTGATGATTTAAAAAATCCACTTTCCCCCTATAAAAATGTCTACTCCAAAAATATACGAAAGGGGGTATACTTAAATTTTCAATTATCACGTGACCGGAAAATGCATCACATAAATTATTTTCATATTTTTTGGACGATAAGGAGTTTTTCTACAAAATATAAAAAATTTCAGAAAATTTCGTGAGGGGCCGAAAAACCGCCTTATCGAAACTCCCCCTTTGTTTTTATTATTGTTTGGTTGATGAAGTAATGTTCCTAGTTTCATATTTTACTTCACTGGAATTTTTGCAAATGAAAGAACGATTTTAAAAATGTGTTTGATAACCCCAAAAAACTGCACCAGATATACTCAAAGATTTTTATTGTATTTTATAATCGTCTATACTTATTTTAAATTCTTTGTCATTGCAAGAAATCATTTGCAATTCTGTAAATGAGTATAATTTCTGAGAATTCAAATTACCATAGAAGCAGAATTTTTAGGAAGGATTCAATTTTGGCATTTTTAGTGAGGGAACTGAGATTGGTAAAATTGAATATTGCTAACAATTTATTCTATTTTGGCTGTTATAGCTTTCTCTCTTGATATTACAAAATCACTTAAATTACTTCTTGCAAAAATTTGGGGGTAAATTTCTAAATTGGCATCTCACTAAGATTTCCGCTTATACAGTATTTTTTTGTTAAAAACATGTACATGTATTTGGTGGTTTATTTTCTTAGAATATGGAAATGCTTTCATAATAGGCATATACATGTTCATATATCTCTTAAGAAGGTCATTATTTTTTTTCAGATCTGCTCTTTTGATGAAAACTGTGAAAAAAGATCCCATTTCATAAAATTCTAAGATGTTAAAATGTAGTACAACACCTAAAATGAAAATTTTGTGCATTTTTCCAGGTAAAACAAGTAGAAAGAAAAGGCTGGAGCAAAGATGAGAAAAGGTAGGTTAACATAGTTGTCATTTGATAAAATCAAAAGATGCTATTCAGTACCCACCCATCCCCTCCCCTTAAAGCAAATAGACTTAAAAGGGCCAAAAGACTGTAATCACTTTGTTTGTATGTTTTGATATACATGTATGTCCTGAACATGTCTTTTAGCTGATAAACTAATTTGACTGAGTTCAAAAACATTCCTGCATTTTATCTGTATAAGAGATTTTAAAAAATGATGAACAGATCTGATTCAGACTTTTTGCTTAGACTGTACTTCCCATCTTTTGACAGCACCATATGCCAAGGGTTTGTAAGGAGAGTAGCAGATCAGAAACCTTTGACTAGAGAAGATGGTATTTGTTGTGACAAGACCTTTCTTTGAATACAAACACTTTTAGAACTCTTCACTTTAACCTTGTAGACCTCAACCTAAATTTGAAAAATCCAAACCTTTGTCTTGAACTGCCATAGGGGACAACAATGTTTCACAAACACATCTTGTTATTTCATATAAATATCATTTGCTTTCCTTTCAACTTAAAATTATGCAATAGTTTGTCATAATTACAGTGAATGGAGACAGATTCTGATGATGCCATCATTGGGAGGCAGGATGACTATAAGACACTAATTCCTCATCCATAAAGATTTCTACAAGTGGTTCATTTGGTAGGTTAGACTGGCATACCAACAAACTTAGATGGTGTGATAGAATCACTTTTTCCCCCAGAGAATACATTGTTTTACATTTCTTGAACACTCCTCAGCATAATAATTAATCATATTTAAAGAAAACACTACCAATTCTACAATGTGACAACAAATGTTCAAAAGGCAGTAAACTGAATATTTTTTGCTCACCTCAACAAAGTCGAGATGAGCTTTTGCTTTATAAGTGTGTTGACATCCCAGTAAAAGTTTTATGGGAAAGTTCATTCCCAAGTAACTTTAAGCGTAGAGCTTATAGTTACTTGGGAATGAACTTGCCCATAAAACTTTTACAAAGTACCAAAGTTTCAAGTAACTATAAGCTCTACCTGTACAAAAAGTTGCATGGATGATGCTTCTGACTTAAGTGGATGATAAGACATTTATTTTCAGGATGATTATTTTGGACATTCCCAAGAAACTATAATTCCTAACTAGACCAAACTTGTATGGTAAGGCATGTAGATGTGCACACTACTAGAACATTCAATTTATGATAGACATTGCCTTCACTCATAGATAATATTCTTCTGAGGAGAACTTTAAGAAAAGTGATTTTGATGTTATGCACTTATATTTTCAGAAATGAATACAGATTTCATTACAAGACGTGAGTGTGTTCAAAGGAAACAGCCAATCAAAATGAACTTAGTCAGTTATAGTTGTATATATAACGAGAGACAATTTATTTTTATTTTTTCATTTTTGGCATCTTATTTTAGGCCTACAGTATTAATTTTGGACTCATGAGCTAAGAATATCATATCTTTAGCAGAATTGTCCCACTTAATTGAAGGGAACTTTTTTTTAGGTGTGCATGGTGCAACATCCTGGATGGTGTGTAGTATGTTTGTTAACATGTGAAGCCTACGTGTATTTCAGGGTAGATATGTTTACTGTTAATTACTGTCAGGGTGTATTTTTTCTGGTCTCAATTTTTAAGTCACCTGAGTCACTCAGGTGACCTATAGCTATCCGTTTTTGTCTGTCATCGTGCAATGTGTGTTAACATTTGAACATTTTTAGCTTCTTCTCTGAAACCGCTCAACCAATTTCAACCAAATTTGGCATATAGCATTCTATGGGTGAAGGGGAACAAAAATTTTGAATTTCATGGTCCCTGCCCCCCTGGGGCCTAAGGGGTGGGGCTAAAACCACCAAAATTAATGCAATCTTTAAAAATCTTCTTCTTTATTCCTGGACATCAAGCAGTCAAACTGTTAGCATGATTGTAATAAGCATTGAGCCCTCTACCAAAATTGTGAAATTCATGGCCCCAGGGTCAGGGGTTCTGGTGCTAGGGTGGGGCTTTATAGATCATCTAGTGAAAGTGCATTATTTCTTTGAAAATCTTCTCCTCTGCTCCTGGATATTAAACAAACCAACTAAGTACATAGTTATGATGAGCAAGAGTGCCTCTTCCAAAATTGTGAATTTCATGGCCCAAGGGTCAGCGGTTCTGGTGTTAGGTTGGGGCTCTATTGATTACATAGTGAAAATGCATTAATTCTTTGAAAATCTTTTTCTCTGCTCCTGGATATAAAATAAACTAAATAAGTACATAGTTATGATGAGCAAGAGTGCCACTACCAAACTTGTGAATTTCATGTTCCAAGGGTCAGGGGTTCTGGTGTTAGGGCGGGGCTCTATTGATTGTGTAGTGAAAATGCATTAATTCTTTGAAAATCTTCTTCTCTGCTCCTGGGTATTAAATAAAGTAACTAAGTACATAGTTATGATGAGCAAGAGTGCCTCTTCCAAAATTGTGAATTTCATGGTCCAAGGGTTAGGGGTTCTGGTGTTGGGGCGGGGCTATATTGATTATATAGTGAAAATGCATTAATTCTTTGAAAATCTTCTTCTCTGCTCCTGGGTATTAAATAAAGTATTTAAGAACATAGTTGTGGTGAACATGGCTGCCTTTTTAGAAATTATGAATTTCATGGCCCCAGGGTTAGGGGTTCTGGTGTTAGGGCGGGGCTCTATTGATTATATAGTAAAATTGCATTAGTTCTTTGAAAATCTTCTCTGCTCTTGGATTTTAAATAAACTAACTTGGTGCATAGTTATGACAAGCATGGTTGCCTTTTCCAGAATTGTGAATTTCGTGGCCCCTGGATCAGGGGTTCTAGTGTAAGGGTGGGGCTCTATTGATTATATAGGGAAAATGCATAAATTTTTTCAAAATTTTCTTCTCTACTCCTGGGTATTTTTCAAACAAAGGAAGTGCATGGTTATAAGGAAGAATGCCTCTTCCGAAATTGTGAAATTCATGGCCCCAGGTAGACTTGGAAATAATAGATGAATAAAATTGAGACAAAAATAACTTATCCTTTTTAATTGTTCTTCAAAGGCCAAGAGAGGCCAATGTGAGAAGTAAAAATATGGGGTTAAAAAATAGACAGTTTGTTGATATTCTGCATGGTAATAGTGATAAATGGGGGACAGATAGATACTAGACCAATTATTTTGTTGATGCAAATCATACTATTTTCTTGCTTTTGGGCAACAGAGCTTCATTTATCAGTTTATGGATCCTCTAAATTGTTGTATTGTACTCAGGTGACCGTTAAGGCCCTTGGGCCTCTTGTTTGTTTAAGCATTAATCTTTATTTTCTCTTTCATTGATTATCTGCTTAGAGTCTTAGTTAATTAATTAATTTAATTGAAGCTATATAGTAACATGTAGTGAAATTATTTCATTGTGTCGGACCTAAAGAGTAACAGGTAACTCTCATTTTGACTACAATTTCTCTGATTTCAGGAGTTGTCTCCCATGTTTAAGATCAGTAATGGCGGATATACAGTGCAGTATGCTGTCTGGTCATCAACAGAGAGTTTTGACACCCGTATTTCTACCAATCACCTCTGTAACCTTTGTTGTGTTCATCAGATAGGTAAGAAAAACAAGATAATTAATTAAAATAATTTCAATAAGATAAAATTGAAACATTTTTACATGTATGGACTCCCTCATATAAGAAAATGTCACATTTTACTCATACAATTATACATCATTTACATTTCCACATTTTCCCCATTTACACAGTTGAATAGAATCAGTGCATAATAAAACATAACAACAATTATATAGTCTATAAATTTACAAATTATTTATTAATTACAAAATTCATACATTTAAATTAAATACACAGCATCAATGCCCCCCACTCCCCTCCCTCCCCCCTCCCTTTTCACACAACTTCCTTTTTAATATTGAATCTGTTACTGATTTACTGTAAGTGTCTTTAGATTTTTAGCTCACCTCAAAGAAGTTGGGGGAGCTTATGTGATACCTCCGGCATCCCAGGTTATAGTTTTTGCAGCAGTTTTCTTTTTCAGCACTTCTATGCCTTACATAAAATCAGAGTTGCATGGAAGATGTTTATAGTGTGTTTCTTTGTACCAGTCAAGGTTTCAGATGCTGCAATTTCAGCTAAAAGATGACCAGGTTAATGTTTTTAAAGCAGGTTGAAGATTTTGGAGCAGGTTAAAGTTTTTGGGGCAGGTCTCATTTCCAAGTAACTATAAGCCCTATCGTGACCAAACTTGCATGGATGATACATCTTAGGATGCTAACTACCACCCTTCTTTAGATGCTGGATCTGACCTACATTTTCCAGATGAGTGACCAGGTTAAAGTTTATAGAACAGGTTCATTCTAAAGTAACTATAGACCCATGTTGACCAGACTTGCATGGATGATGCATCTAAGGATGCACACTACCAGGCTAGCTTCGGATACTGGATCTGACCTACGTTTTCCAGATGGGTGACCAGGTTAAAGTTTTTGGAGCAGGATCATTCTAAAGTAACTATTTGCTGTACCTTGACCCGACTTGCATGGATGATACATCTAAGGATGCACACTACTGGACTTGCTTCAGATGCTTGATTTGATCTACATATTCCAGATGAGTGACCAGGTTAAAGTTTTTGGTTCAGGTCCATTACCAAGAATCTATAAGGCCTTTCTGAACCGAACTTGCAAGGATGATGCATCAAGGGATGAACATTCTCAAATTTGCTTCAGATGCTGGATTTCTGGATAATTGGCAAGTTAAAAGTTCTTAGATTAGTCCATTCCCAAGTAACTGTAAAGCCCTATCAGAACAAAATTGCATAAATGTTGCATCTAGGGATGCACACTACTAGGTTATTTGTTTAGTGTGGGACTTTGCCTTACACAAACATTCATTGAGTTGAGTTATGTAATCTTTGATTACCTATGTTTTATTGTAGAGCTGATATCTTTTAGATCTACAGTATTTTCTTTGAGATATATACTGTACATGCATTTTAACAGTTTTGGATTTTTCGCAGTTTTGGATTTCTTCTATTGTCTTTGAGAGTCAAAGAAATGATGCAAGTCTTTAAGGTTTTCAATGACATGTCCTTGTTTTTCAGATTCACCAGATGCAGCTGCTCCATCTCCATCACTGGTGAAATGGGAAATGACTAGTGGACGGTCATCACTTTGTAACTCACTATTTTGCAGCCCATCTCTTCTCATCTTCAGTGGTGGCCTTTGGAGGAATGGTTGCAGTGCAGTCTTCGTGTCTTAGGCAGTTAACTTCCTTTCCTTTGCTTCTCAGGTGTCTGCCTTTCTTGCATAGTTTATTCCCACACAACACTGCCACAACATTTTTCCTCTGAGTAACATTTTCACTTGTGGTATAAGTCACATTGGTGGCAGCTTGGAATGGGGTTTTTCCAATGGCACTGAAGGTGGCATTATTATATCTGGCATGTCCTTCCGCTCTGATGTGGTGTCAGGAAGTCCACAATTTTCATTAAGTTCTTGAATGTTCTGCCTTATTTTTTTCAGGTGGGGTCACAACAGGGGAACAATTTTTACATAGGTATATATAGGAAAACTCAAAGAATATTCATCTTAAGCACAGCTTAGCCATGGGGCCACAACAGGGGATCAAATTTTTAAATAGAAATATATAGGAAATATCTTTAAAAATCTTCTCAAGAACAGCAAACTAATGATCAGTCATATTTATATTGAATTATCCTCAGGTTGTGTAGGTTGAAGTTTGCTCAAATCATGACCACGGGGTATAGAGTGGGGCAGAAGTGGGGGAAGCATCCTCAGGTAGTGTAGATTGAAGTTTGTTCAATTCATGATCTCCTGGGGTAGGATGGGACCACAAAAAATGATCAAAGTTTTAAGGAAGAGGGATCTAATTCAATTACCTCCTGAATTAATTATTTCACACTAACATCTCTATTTAGCATTAACTCATATCAGCTGGAGGCTCAAGTGAGCTCTTTCTGATCAAAATTTGTGCATTTGTCCATCTCCTTCATAATTTTTCACATTTTCACCTTCTTTTCTAGAACCACTGTGTCAATTTCAAACAAACTTCGTACAAAGCATGCTTTGGTAAAGGAAATTCATTCTGATGAAGGACCACATCTCTTCCCAGCAGAGATAATTAAGAAACAGTAAAAATTTGGTATGATCGTTCAAATGTTCTTAAGAACCACTAGGCTTGAAAATACGAAACCCAAGTAAAAGCATCCTGACATAGAATAAATTAAGTTTTATACAATTCATGTCCCTGGGAGTATGGTGGGGCAAGTGCGGGCAATCAGAGTTTTACATGGGAATACATAGGGAAAATCTTATTTTGTATTAAGAACAGCAAAGGCATGATTAGTCATATTGACAATAAAGCACCCACAACAACTTTTTTAGATTCAAGTTTTTCAAAGCATGATGCCTGGGGGTAGGGTGGGGACACAGTAGAGGATGAAAGTATTACCTACAAATATATAGGAAAAATCTGTATAAATCTTCTCAAGCAAAGTCATGATTAGTCATGATTACATGGAAGCATCCTAGGGTGTGTAATTTCAAGTTTGTTAATCATGACTCTTGGGAAAAGGGTGGGGCTACAATATGATATCAAATTTTAAGTAGGAATATGTACAGGAAAAAGAATCTGTTGATGAAGAAGGGTTGTATTCCTCAGATGAGCATTGTGGCTCATGGGCCTGTTGTTTTATATTGTACTGATTATATGTAGCTATAGTGCATAAAAGGTCATGTTTACAATCAAGAAGCCTATCATGCAACTAAAGGAGTTTATATTAGGATTAGACAAAAGAGTAGATCTATTCAAATTTGTTCAAACTGTGGTCCCAGAATTTAGGATCAAGAAAGATTTGACACAGGAATACATATATATAGGAAAAATACTAATAAATCTTTTTTTTTCTAAAGAGCAGCTTGGCTTTGTTAAGGAAGTCTAATAAGCAAGGATCCTCAAGTAGTGCAGTTTCAAATTTATGCAAATCATGACCCCCATATAGGATAAGACCGCATTAGGAGACAAGTTATGTACAAAGAAATATATTTTTAGGTCACCTGAGTCACTTTTCTGTGGATGTGTGTCATTTGTTGGTCATAAACTATAGGTCTTTTTTTAAGCTTTTTCTCTTGAACCTTTGAACCAATTTCAACTAATTTTGGAATAGCATTAATAAGTGAAGGGGTACAAAAATTTTGAATTTCATGGTCACTCCCCCCCTCCCCCTGGGGACTGAGGTGTGGAGTTTAAACCATCAAAATTAGTGCTATCTTTCAAAATCTTCATCATAACTCCTGGACATCTAGCAGTCAAACTGTTGGCATGATTGTAATAAGCACTGAGCCCTTACCAAAACTTTGAAATTCATGAAGTAGGGATTCTGGAGTTAGGGCAGAGCTCTAATGATCATATAATGAAAATGGATAAATTCTTTTTAAAAACCTTCTCCTCTCTGTATAATTTATCAGGTAAACTAGGTGCATGGTTCTAATAAGCAAGGGCACCTCTACTTAAATTGTAAAATTTTTGGCCCAAGGCCCTGGGGATCTGGTGTTAGGGTGGGGCTTTATTAATGCTTGTGTGCCGGTATGTTTTTCTTTGAAAATCTTCTTTGCTCCTGGGTATTAAGCAGAAATCTAAGTATAAGTGGCTCCAAAGTCAGGGGTTCTGGTGTCAGGGTGAGGTTTTACTGGGTATTTAGCACATGAATTTAGTGCTTGATGAGCAAGAAACTTCCAAGGTCAATGGTTCTGGTGTTTTGGGGGCCTATTAAAGTATATATATATATATATATATGCAATATATCTTTGGAAATTTTCATTTCTGCACCTGGATATTGAGCTAACCAAAAATAAAAGCATAGTTATGATGAGCAAAGGTGCCTCTTTCAAAATGGTGAATTTCATGGCCCAGTCTAGGTCAGAGTGTTTAGGTGTTCTTTAGATAAGATAGTGAAATGCATAAATTTTCTAAATATCTTCTTCTTTACCTAGTGGTATTAAGCAGACAAATGAATGGTATGGTTATGATGAGCAAGGATACCTCTTTTAAAGTTATGAAAATAATAGCCCCCTAAGTCAGGTCTTTTGGTGTTTATGTGGGGCTGTGTGGAATCTGAACATCGTTATTTCTTTGAAAATCTTCATCTATGCTCCTGGGCAATTAGGAGACAAAAAGAGTACAAAGTTGTGTTGAGCAAGGGCATTTTTAACAAATGTTTTAAATTTTGGAACACTTGGTCAAGTGTCCGGGTTTGGGGCAGGGCTTGAACTGGGCTTCATTAATTTATATTCTACTGAGAGAAATTATTCCCCTCTGCTATTCACCTATGATAATATATCATTGTAAATGATGTAATTGAAATTGAATGAGATACTTATACAAGAAATGTCATAGAATATAATACAAAAAGTCATTTCTTAGTTTTTAGCTCAACTCAACGAAATTGGGGAACCTTATGTGATACCCTCAGCATTGGTGTTGGTGTCCCAGGTTAAAGTTTTGGGAGCAGAGTTCTTTTTAACTATGAAAATGAAGAACTGGAGAGGATCTTGATTGATTTTTCTTGGTAAGTTTGGAAGTTTATTCCTTCTGATACATTTATGCAGTAGATGTCCTGTCCTGTTCTATTTAAGAACATCCAAGAAAATTATAGAAGTTCAGGACTTTTCCTTACATATACTTCTTAGCTCACCTGACCTGAAAGCTCAAGTGAGCTTTTCCGATCACATTTTATCTGTAGTCTGTCTGTCTTCTGTCCGTAAACTTTTCACGTTTTCAACTTCTCTTCCAGAACCATTGGGCCAATTTCAACCAAACTTGCCACTAAGCATCCTAGGGTAAAGGGGATTCAAGTTTGATCAAATGAAGGGCCAAGTCCTCTTTCAAGGGAAGATATTTCAGAAAAAGTGAAAATGTAGTGGCATCTTTAAAATTCTTCTTCTCAAGAACCACTTGACCAAAAAAGTTCAAACTTATAGGAAACTTTCTTTACATAGTTTATATTCAAGTTTGTTCAAATGATAATCCCCGGGGGTAGAATGAATCTTTAAAAATAACCGGTATTCTTTTCAAGAACATTAAAGCCATTATCAGTCATATTGATTTGGAAGCATCCTCAGGTAGTGTAGATTCAAGTTTGTTCAAATGATAACCCCTGGGGTTAGGCCAGGGTTAGGCCACATTGGGGAATCAAATACTATTCAATACTGAACTGATTTGTGCTTTTTCTTAGCCAATGTGCTCAGATGAGCAATGTAACCCATGGGTCTCTTGTATTTGGTATCAAAGGAAAGCAGACACAAATATATATATATATATATATATATATATATATATATATATATATATATATATATATATTATATATATATATATATTTATAAATGTAAATACAAGTTTGTTAATTTTTAATTGTTAATTTGTTAAACCCCAAAGCTGTTTTTATCGCTTTTTATGAATGTATGTAAACATGGAGACATGGAGTCCAACAGAAATGATTTTTGGTACTAAATTTATTTATTAAATTAACACAAATGACGCAATTAATACATCAAAATTACAGATAGTTTACAGTTCTTGTTTAGGATCTATTTCATCAATGCAAAAGGAGGACAATCTGTTATGCAGATTTGTGATGATTAGACTAGCGAAAGAGAAGGAACGGATGTTGTTTGGATCGCTAGTCTAATATTTTTTCATATGTTGGTTGTTTCCCAAGTATACACTAAACTTACTATGGAAACTGACTTTAAACATTTTTTTAAATCTTTACTTATTTTGAAGTGGGTAGGGGCATTTCTATGCATGTCCGATTTCGCTGCCGTATATTAACTAAATTATGTAAAAATGATTTGAAGATAATAGACCATATTAAACAATGTTCACTGAAAAACAATCATGGAAGCCATAAAAAAATTAAGGACCACAATAGGTGAGAACAGCTGTGTACCAGGTGATTGGTCACTAATTACTGTATATACACAGCCATAGGCTATATTGGGTGTTTACATGTGTAGATGATGACACGCTAATTACCCATATGCATATTTAAGTTATTTTTTGATAAGTTTTTGAAAAAATATGTACATTGAAATAAGAAAAAATACATATCCGAGTAACCGAGTACCATTTTTAGTATTCGATATTCGGACGTTCGATCGACATCCCTAATATATATATATATATATATATATATATATATATATATATATATATATATATATATATATATATATATATATATAGAATATTATTATATTGAAATTTTTCCTTTTTTTTCAGAATGAGACACAAGTGCCTTCCATTTGTGATACTAAAGGAAGCTGTTACAAATTTAGTTTGCCACAGTACTGACCTGACATATGAGGACAGGAATAAAAGATGTTTTAAAATAGAAATGTCTATAATTTAACTTAAAAGTATGATTAACTAAGATCACAAACAACAAATCAGTTGCATTGCAAATGTACATATAGCATGTTTGCACTTACGAGGGAATATTCACTCCCTTTCAGTGAAAGTGTTGGCATGCAGGTCAATTATTGTCACCAAATCGTCTGTCATATTCTCAGCATGCAGCTGTAGAATTTGATCAGAAAGATTAGCTACACTATTCTATGTATAAGTCTTATGTATAAATCTAAGACATTTTGGTTTCTAGTCACCAGTCTATATTTATAATCATTGTAGTGTAAAAAAATTCTGGTCCATAAGTCGATTGAGATTTTATGTTTTAGTGAAATGTTTTGTTTATTTATTGCCAACTCGCTGTAAATCAAATGTAGTTAAAAATTTCAGCACTTTCATTGTGTTTATGCAATTTATTGTTCTTCAATGTCAGTGACATGTATATCATTTTATGATGCACAATCAGTATTATTGTACCAGATTTATACTTGTCTCTTATTGATCTGCATTTTTTGGGGCTAATTAATGTTTAAATCCTACTGTGAACGTCTTCTTTTCACTTGGTGCCAGTGCTTGAAAGAAACCAGCCTGTCAATAATTTTTAAGAAGATGCTGAGATTAGCTTTACATCGTAAAACAAACTGAACACTGTATATAGTATAGCATATCATTGTTAAAGATGTATGTGTGCATGTGTGTTGTATTGTAGATATAATTCTTGTATTACATCATGTATATTTCATAGAAGATTTTGTTAGAAGCTCTGTTTTCATAATTTAATTATTTTCATGTACATAAAGACTTTGATCGTTTGTTTGTTTGTTTGTTGTTTAACGTCCCTCTTGAGAATTTTTCACTGATATGGAGACGCCACCACTTGCTGGTGGAGAGCTGCAAATTTTGACCTGTACTCGGCACTCGGGGCCATTGAGCAGTGAGGGATCTTTTTTGTGTCAGCACCTACTGTATCACAGGACCTTGGTTTATACAGTCTCATCCGAAGGACTGGTATCCATGTCCCACAGTGGGATTCGAACCCATGACGTAAGGATCAACTCCTTACTTTGTGACTCTAGAGCGGACGCTCTTACTACTGTGCCACATGGGCAACTTTGTTCAAGGAAATTGGCTGAAGCATTTAACACGAAATTCTACTGATTTTAGGCCTATATAATCCATTCTAATGAAAGATCTAGAAGTGTACACAGAGAACATTGTACTGTAGATTTTATTATTATACCTCTACTGTTATTACTCTATATAAAATTAATACCATAAAACTGTCTATTTCCCTGAGAAGATACTATTTCCCGCATCTGAGGAATACTCCCTGAAAAATCGGAGCTACTCCCTGGGACTACTCCCTCATGAATATTAATAATTTTAACCAATTAAAATGAACAGTGGGCGGAGCATTCAAGGAATCTCGAGTCTGTGACGTAATGTTATTAGCAATGTAAGTATGACGTCAAAACATTTCGACATGCGATGTCAAAATCATACTGAAATATTCTAGCAAACTGAAGGCAACAATAATCCTTCGAAGTGTCAGTGAAATTATTTTATATTTTTTTTAATAATTCTATTTTCCTCGGTATTGATGCATTAGTTATCTTACAGTATTTTTGATCATATGCAATTGTGATTATTTAAATACCTCTGTATTGTTTTTAAAAATGTCTGAGTCTCTAGTTTAATAAATCTCCCATGATTGTTTCGGTATAATAAAACAGTTATGGAATGGGTACTTGGGAAATATCAAATTTATGGTTCCCTTCGGTAGGAAACTGTTTCCCTCGGCGGCTTCGCTGCCTCGGGAAATAGTTTCCTCCCTTGGGGAACCATAAATTTGCTATTTCCCTCATACCCATTCCATAACTGTATAATATTATGTTGTTTATTATTTGAAGAATTTGATGTAACCTCACTCACATTACTACATGTTTGTTAGATTATATTTTGCTTCATTAAGAACCTGACTGGGGGATTAAGGGAACTCTAAGTACAGTTGAACTTCAGTATTTTGAACACTGATATCTCAAATACCATGGATAATTCAAAGTGGAAGTTTCAGT
The DNA here is from genome assembly GCF_033153115.1 of Saccostrea echinata. Lineage (NCBI taxonomy): Eukaryota > Metazoa > Mollusca > Bivalvia > Ostreida > Ostreidae > Saccostrea > Saccostrea echinata. The sequence continues at coordinate 1,154,392 of NW_026889833.1, read as the reverse complement.
CACTTTTTTGTATTTATATTTCATCATTGGTCTCTCAATTCCTCCAAGTTTCTTCTCAGTTCTGTTGAGTCCGAGGTATCAAAGTTTGACTGTAATTTTATTGTTTTAGGCCTTTATAATTCACTTGATGAATGATGTAGTAATGTACACAGAGAATACAAAACGGATTGAAAACTATAAAGTTATGAACTTCTGTAGATTTTCTTGTGTTCATTTTCAGTTCAAATTAAAGAAAAAGGTGGTGATTTAAAAAAAAAAACTTCCTTTTTATACACACGAATTGTGATTATAAAGTGAAATATAAAATACAAATATACTGAGTGGATTGGACAACAGAGTAAGTCTATAATTGCACTGTCCTTAAATGGTGAAAATTGAACTTTGAGAAATCAACACCTCAAGAATGATATGGGAGAATTTAAGAATAAAGATGTAGAAAGCACAGAAAACATGTTCAATGTATTTAGCTTTACAGAGTTTACCTGAACAGACATCTCTTTCATGTCATTATGATGGACACAACAGAAATGACATCTGTGTGCCTCTGCCACTTCAAGAAAAATAATTACCAAAGATATTCGATGTCAGTTGCACTGGTCAATGCATTACAAAGTAAAATAAACATAAATGCACCCTCAATAAAACAAAATGTAAACAAAAAATACATGCACTACACCCAACAGTGACCAGGTTAAATTAGTCAGGTGTGGGTTCCAGTGCTGACATAGGAAACAAGAAAAATAATATGGCTTAATTAAGCCTATTTAAGAGTTGTGTTCAGCTTTAACAAGACCAATTGTTGCATATAAAGAACCAGTTGTTTATTCAATGATATACTAGTATTTTGATATTTATACTCCAGACACTACTTATCTGATTGGGTTAGGTTTCCGCCTGACTGGGTTAGGTTCTAAATTGACTGTTTTAATTCTGCCTGAGTGGTTAGGTTCTAAACTGACTGTTTTATGACTCTGCCTGAGTGGTTAGGTTCTAAACTGACTGTTTTATGATTCTGCCTGAGTGGTTAGGTTCTAAACTGACTGTTTTATGACTCTGCCTGAGTGGGTAAGGTTTCTGCCTGAGTGGTTAGGTTCTAAACTGACTGTTTTATGATTCTGCCTGAGTGGTTAGGTTCTAAACTGACTGTTTTATGACTCTGCCTGACCGGGTAAGGTTTCTGCCTGAGTGGTTAGGTTCTAAACTGACTGTATTATGACTCTGCCTGAGTGGATAAGGTTTCTGCCTGAGTGGTTAGGTTCTAAACTGACTGTTTTATGATTCTGCCTGACTGGGATAGGTTTCTGCCTGACTGGGTTAGGTTCTAAACTGACTGTTTTATGATTCTGCCTGAGTGGTTAGGTTCTAAACTGACTGTTTTATGACTCTGCCTGAGTGGATAAGCTTTCTGCCTGAGTGGTTAGGTTCTAAACTGACTGTTTTATGATTCTGCCTGACTGGGTTAGGTTTCTGTCTGACTGGGTTAGGTTCTAAATTGACTGTTTTATGATTCTGCCTGAGTGGTTAGGTTCTAAACTGACTGTTTTATGACTCTGCCTGAGTGGGTAAGGTTTCTACCTGAGTGGTTAGGTTCTAAACTGACTGTTTTATGACTCTGCCTGAGTGGGTAAGGTTTCTGCCTGAGTGGTTAGGTTCTAAACTGACTGTATTATGACTCTGCCTGAGTGGGTAAGGTTTCTGCCCGAGTGGTTAGGTTCTAATTAAACTGACTGTTTTACGATTCTGCCTGAGTGGTTAGGTTCTAAACTGACTGTTTTATGACTCTGCCTGACTGGGTAAGGTTTCTGCCTGAGTGGTTAGGTTCTAAACTGACTGTATTATGACTCTGCCTGAGTGGATAAGGTTTCTGCCTGAGTGGTTAGGTTCTAAACTGACTGTTTTATGATTCTGCCTGACTGGGATAGGTTTCTGCCTGACTGGGTTAGGTTCTAAATTGACTGTTTTATGATTCTGCCTGAGTGGTTAGGTTCTAAACTGACTGTTTTATGACCCTGCCTGAGTGGGTAAGGTTTCTACCTGAGTGGTTAGGTTCTAAACTGACTGTTTTATGACTCTGCCTGAGTGGGTTTGGTTTCTGCCTGACTGGGTTAGGTTCTAAACTGACTGTTTTATGATTCTGCCTGAGTGGTTAGGTTCTAAACTGACTGTTTTATGACTCTGCCTGAGTGGGTTTGGTTTCTGCCTGACTGGGTTAGGTTTTAAACTGACTGTTTTATAAGTCTGCCTGAGTGGGTTAGGTTTCTGCCTGACTGGGTTAGGTTCTAAACTGACAGTTCTATGTTCCTGCCTAGGTTCTTAACTGACTGTTTATGATTCTGCCTTACTGGGTTAGGTTCTTCACTGACTTGTTCATGTTTCTGCCTGACTGGGTTACATTCTAAACTGACTATTTGCAGTTCCTGCATGAGTGGATTAGGTTTCTAATTTGCCTTATTCATAATTTCTGCCCGACTTGGTAAGGTTTCAAACTGAATGTTTTAGGTTCAGTTTTAGGTTTTAAAAGTTACTTGATAATGTTTCTACCTGAGCGGATTATGTTCTTAGCAAATGGTTTTTATTCCTTCCAGACTGGATAAGGATTTAACCAACCTGGGATAGCTATGAAAGTGACCGTTTATGTTCTGCTTAACCGTTACTTTCACTTATATTTTATGTTTATTTCATGTGTAAATCAGATGTACTAGTATTTTTGTTCCGTTTCCTTAATAAATACATGTACAGGGTCGTAGTATATCACGGGGCGGGGAGGGGATACATCCTTTTACTGTTTAAAATGTTCGTTGAAAAGCTGCCTAGCCCACCACTTTTTTTTTGGCAGTATAGGCAAACTAGGCAAATGTGTATGAATAAGTATAAACATTATTTTGCTGTGAAAGAAGACTTAACCTTAACCCCCCCCCCCCCCCCCCACACACACACACACACATACACACAACAAAAGATTTTCGAGTTTGCCCCCCCCCTTCTTTTTTTCTTTTGTTGGTTTGTCAAAGTTATTTTAAGCAAGTTGCCTTTGTTTTCTTCCCCTCCTCCCCTCGTTTTTTTTTCAAAGATGATACAACGTGCCAGAAAGAAACAAATGGACTCCCTTATATACCTGCTTGAAATTGATAACCAAGTTCTAAACTGCCTTTGTTTAGTTTTCGGGGGTGAGATTGGGGTCCTTTGTTGATTGGTGGATGCGGACAGGGTTTTTTTTTTAGCTATTTTAATCCATTCTTTAATATTCTTAATTCCATTCCATTAATTTATATTTGTGCTTTTTTAAAATTATATAAGCAGTTTCCTTACCTAAGTTCAAATAATTGCCTTACTTAATGATACCTAGACTAAAAAGGATTTTACAACATCTATATGAAAAACACATAAACTATTAGGTCATTCAATTCAATCGGGTTAGGCCTTCCCTCTCCAATTACATAATCTAGAGTCATACCGGAATTTGTTTTTCCGAACTGCCTGACTGGTTAAGTAATAGACTCTTCCTTATGTTAATCACTTTATCGCTACATTAATGCGCATCATTACAAAGGGCTTTGGTTTTCTTATTTCAAAAAATAAACCATCGGTTTAAACAAGTCAGAAATTTTCATTTTTAAAAGAAATAAAAAATATGCGTCCAAAGAAGTTTTTCTATTTATTTTTATTGAAATTAGTGGAGCCGAACAGGTACTTTCCATGGTGATATTCATCCGCGAAGAAACACCATCCTGGCACTTGTTCATCCTGGTCCTTGCTGAAACACCCGTACGAAAACAAATCAGGTAGTTTTGGCACGTGGGTTTTGTTTAGTGAGTGAATCAAGTGTGTCCTTGTTGTAATTATCTGCTTAGTGGTCATAGCTAATATTTTTGTAGAATTATATGATAATTTTAATTTTGTATTAATGCTTGGAATGTCAAAATGGCGGCCGAAACGACTTATTGGTAGGTTTGAACATTTTTCATCGAAGGCGGATCAAAAAGTTTTTTATGATAAAGGTGTACAGTGTCAAAGGAAATCCCTATAAATTATGCATCGTTAAAGCTGTATAAACGTACGAGCTAAACGAAAACCACTTACGATGAATTCTGAAAAAAGTGTCTAGAACTTGGGCGTCTGTTGTAGGGAGGTGGTGGGGGTTATAATTGGCAAGCTTTACAACAAATGGAACTAAATTATTGCAAGTGACACGTCTCTAGCTCTTAAACATGCGAACACTTAAAAAAAACCCTTTACCCCTGCACTCTACATGCTCTAGAGAGATGCTCTATCAACTGAGCTATCTGGCCAACAATGATCAAACTTGCCTGACTGCCACATTCCTCCTTTCTTTAAATGTCTGTGGCAGTCAGGCAGGTTCTATCACTTGTTGCCAAATAGCTCAGTTGATAGAACACTTGACAAGTGGTTCATGGGGCCTGGGTCCAAATCCTGATCTGGTATGTCACATTTTTCTCCAGCTCGCTTTTTACTTTTGGTGCCATGAACATGCCCTTGAAGTGACACATGAAAAACCTGCTAGGGAAGAGTATGGTTGGTGTCTTCAGGGGCAGAGATCTTTAAGTATATGCAGGAATTAATAACAGGTGGCCAGATAGCTCAGTTGGTAGAGCAGCTGACCAATGGTTTAGATAGGCCCAAATTTGAATCCTGATCTGGTCCATCACATTTTCTCTCCAAGCCAGTTACATTCTTTATGATTACCCCAAAAGACACCAACCGAGGGTCATCCCTGGCAGGTTTTTCAGCTGTCATTTCAAGACATGGCATAGCAACATACTATTTTCAATAGAGGTTGCTACAGAGTTATGTTGCCTTTCATCATGGCTGTGTAATCATTATCACAAAATTCAGATAAAATTATTCAGTTTGTTATGAAGCAAATTAAGTTACTAGTATAATCATCACATTTCTTTACAAATTTCCAAGCAAGAGTAGCTGTGAAAGGGGGGAGGTGATGTTCCATAGTTTTGAAGCATTTGTTTCATATAAAACTCTTGTTCTCTTGCAGGATGGAATCGGAAGTGTGCCTCACTCCAGTTGATATATCGGAATCAGACTTAGCAAATCTACACCATGGTGAAGTATTGGAAGTAGGATATACAGAAATAGCTCAAAATGAGAATATTATCAAAGAATCAGAGCCTTCAACAAGTTCAACCAGAGAGGAGCAGCATGTCACCATACAGAATGACTTAAAACATGAAGTTAATATCACTAGTGATGTAGTATCTAGCCAGATAACTGACCATAGTGAGCAGAAAATTGATAGAGACACCAATTCTATTGTGGTTCAGATGGATGAAGAAAATGCCAGTGGAGTCTTGCCAGTAGAAAATGTCTTTCAGATGGAGAATGGGCTGGGTGATGGTGGATATATTATTTTGTCTGGCGATGCTGCAGGTATACTTTTAAAGATCACAATATGTATAAAGTTAAAAGAGTTATTTAGAGTTTCCATATACATACAAGCAATCTGATTTTTCTATAAAAATAGATGCAGAGTTTTCAGGCTATAAGATCAATAGATATACACTGTACCGGTAGTGTGAAATTCTATCAGAGAGAAATGAAATAATTTATTTCCTGAGATAGTCATCTTGGTTTTGAAGGCATTTTTTTTGGTAAAATATCTGAAATTAGATTATTGTTAACATCTTTTGAGTTTGTTATAATTAGATTTTGTCATTCTTAGCTTCTCTGGGCATGGAATCTGATGAACCAGATGCAAAGAAGATACGAATTGACGGAGAGTCGTACATCGTGGCAGTCGCAGATGAGGGAAACACAGCAGTCAGCATAAAGCATGAAAAGAGTGCAGCAGAGCAGCAGGTGTACCTGGTAATAGTTTAATAACATACTCAATGACATGTCCCCAAGTAAAGTTCTAGAGATTTATTTTCATTTGAAATATGTGATAAAGATTTGTTCTAGAGTGAATATTTATACATGTATATAAATAAATTTATATAAATTGGATCATTTTTTATGATTTTGGCTCAGATTTGTGGGGAAAAAAAATGTTTATACTACTGAATTTTTATTTATTTATTTTATTTTTTTGTTTGTTAAAATACACTACATGCACTAGGCAGGAAGAAAAGATATCAGTTCGATAGAGAAATCCTGATAAAGATCAATATCTTTGTGTTTATTTAAAGAATTTTAACTGAAAACACTTAAAACTTAAAAAAGGATATTGTACATGTAGGAAGAATGATTAATGCAGATATTGAATGCCCTATTTGTTAAAAGAGCTTTTAAAAAAGTATCAGTATTTGAGATATATATTTCACAAATGTAGATACTGTCTATTTGTGAACATGAAGGCAGTTATAAATTGTAGAATGATCCTCATTCTGTTTGGGTAAAATATGATTTTTTAATTTCAAAATATTGATACCAAGTATTTTATGCTTGAAAAGAATTTTTCAATTTTTATGTGTATTTTGTTAATTTGAATGATGCCTTGAAATTTGAAGCATTTAAATTACTTAAATTACAGAAAGATATTTGGATTATTTCTTTCATTCTGTATTCAACATTTCAGCTGAGCTTCGGAAAAAAAAAAAAATCAGAAAACACTTTATACTAAATCATCAGGAATATAGTCTAACTTTTTTTACAATGAGGAAAAAAGGAGCCACTAAGCCCCAAACAAAAAATTATATTCTAGGAGTGCAACCAGAATGTTGGGGCTGAACATTAAAATGATATTATTAGATAAATGTTCCATATATATTTTGAATTTACTAATGAGCAAGTAAACTTTTTTTTGGTCACTTGGGTGAGTCTTTCTTACCTCTACTTGCCATTGGAGAGTGGGTGAATGCTAATCTGTTCCCACATCCAGTACCCTAAATAATTACTTGCTATCTTCTCATTGCCCTGGAGGACTCACGAGGCCTTTCAACAATTGACCCCACTTGCAATGGTCACTGGCAACAACCTGCACTCCCCTCCAACTGTTCCACCCCAGCTCCTCTCTCTCCCTACTGTGCACATCCAGGTGTTCTTTGGTTTTCCTCACTTTCTTTTTCATCCAAGAGCCCAAGTTAATGCAATTTCAAATAATTGTCTACCTTCCTATACCTGCTTTAGGTTCCTTTTCCATATGTAATTCACAGTCTTGTTTTAACAGGTAACTTCCTCAGTAGCCAGTGGTACTGTGCCCCCACAGAAGACGACCGCTGTCAAACAGAAATCAGACATCAATCAAGCTTGGTTCACAACACGTGATGACAAACAGGCACTCCACAATACAGGTGAATAAGCTAGAAAATGGTCATCCCTGAACAGTAAATCTAAGAAAAACTTATTAAATCTTCAAAAAATGTATAGTTGGCATTCATGATAAAATACAGGATTTTAGCAAAGGCCTTGGACAAATGTAGTTGAAAACTTTGCATTATAAGTTTATAAAAAAACTAATTATTTTATGAATATGTGTATAAAAACGTGTCAAAGTTGAACATTTTTTATAGGAGCCAGCTGGAAACAAGGTCAGTGGACCAATGAAGAGGTGGAGATATTGCAGACCAACATAAATAATTACTGTAAGGTTGGTATTATGATGAGAGTGACATTGCAGTCAAACAGCAGTTTCACAAACTGATCTTAAAACTTCGAGATACATGAACCTGAGAGTTTCAGACATCAAAGTTAAGATTAGTTTTTAGCTCACCTCGACGAAGTCGAGATGAGCTTATGCTATACCCCCGGCGTCGGCGTCGGTGTCGGCGTCGGCGTTAGCGTCGGCGTCCCAGGTTAAAGTTTTAGGAGCAAGTCCCATTCCCAAGTAACTATAAGCCCTACCTGGACCAAACTTGCATGGATGATGCATCTAGGGATGGACACTACCACACTTGCTTCGGATGCTGGATCTGACCTAGATTTTCCAGATGAGTGACCAGGTTAAAGTTTTAGGAGCAGGTCCATTCCCAAGTAACTATAAGCCCTACCTTGACCAAACTTGCATGGATGATGCATCTAGGGATAGACACTACCACACTTGCTTCGGATGCTGGATCTGACCTAGATTTTCCGGATGAGTGACCAGGTTAAAGTTTTAGGAGCAGGTCCATTCCCAAGTAACTATAAGCCCTACCCGGACCAAACTTGCATGGATGATGCATCTAGGGATGGACATTACCACACTTGCTTCGGATGCTGGATCTGATCTAGATTTTCCAGATGAGTGACCAGGTTAAAGTTTTAGGAGCAGGTCCATTCCCAAGTAACTATAAGCCCTACCTGGACCAAACTTGCATGGATGATGCATCTAGGGATGGACATGGCCACACTTACTTCGGATGCTGGATCTGACCTAGATTTTCCGGATGAGTGACCAGGTTAAAGTTTAAGGAGCAGGTCCATTCCCAAGTAACTATAAGCCCTACCTTGACCAAACTTGCATGGATGATGTATCTAGGGATGGACATGGCCACACTTGCTTCGGATGCTGGATCTGATCTAGATTTTCCAGATGAGTGACCAGGTTAAAGTTTTAGGAGCAGGTCCATTCCCAAGTAACTATAAGCCCTACCCGGACCAAACTTGCATGGATGATGCATCCAGGGATGGACACTACCACACTTGCTTCGGATGCTGGATCTGACCTAGATTTTCCACATGTGAGACCAGGTTTAGATTTAGGAGTAGTCTCGTTTCCAAGTAACTATAAGCCCTACCTGGACCAAACTTTCATGGATGATGCATCTAGGGATGTACACTAACCAACCTGCTTCGAATGCTGGATCTGACCTAGATTTTCCACATGAGTGAATTTTAGCCATATTTTTACCAAATTAGCATGGATGATGTATCTAGGGATGGACACTTCCAGACTTGCCTTGGATTCTGAATCTGATGTACATTTTCCAGATGAGTGACCAGGGTAATTTTTTGGAGTAGCTATATAATATTATGGCCTGTTATGATTAAACTTGCATAGATGGTGCATCTAAGAATGAAAACTTCCAGACTTGCTTTGGATGTTGGAAGTGACCAAAATTTTCTTGATTACTAAACAGGTCAAAAGTTTTTTGAGCAGGTCTATAATTAAATCAAACTTGCATGGACATTGATCTTGGGATGTACCCTAACTAGAAAAAAAATATGATGTGAAATTTGCTTTACATGTAGATAACATTCGTCGAGGTGAGCTTCGTAATCTTTGATTACCTATGTTTGTATTAGGGATGCTCACTGCCTGAGTCTATGATGTTCCTTTCTTAAGTATTCAATATAAATAATCAAAATACTGAAGTTGAATTGTATTTGTATCACTAGTTCTTTATAAAATGTATCAAAAGTAAATTTTTTTAAAAAAGAAATGATAGTATATTTGTAATTTGATCCTGATTAGCATTAACCCTCTATCAATGGGCTTTTTCAGGAGCATAACATTGCTGACCCAACAGAAATTATATTTGAAATGTCTAAAGATGAGCGGAAAAACTTCTACCGCACGGTTGCTAAAGGTTTGATGAGACCCCTGTTTTCTGTGTACAGAAGGGTGACCAGAATGTATGACCAGAAAAATTATATGGGAAAATACACCCTGGAGGAAATCACCCTGCTCAAAGAGTGAGTATCTTAAAGCTTAAAAAATATCGGTAAAATACATGCACAATGATAAACTCAAGAAAATACTTATCGGTAAATGTCATGAAATCAGATTTTTTTTTTCTTCAAATGGGTGTCAATAAATTGTGCATTACTTCTTGTACATGCTTTAATGCTAATATAAATTTGCATTTCAGATTGCGTAAGATGTATGGTAATGATTGGGCCACCATCGGTCAGGCCTTAGGAAGAAGTGCATCCTCAGTGAAGGATAAATGTCGTTTGATGAAAGACTCATGCAACTCAGGTAATACTGTTAAAAAAAAATCACTTTTATTCAATAATTAAATTACAGTATTTTACTGTTGAAAATGTGTAAAGTCATAAGTACATTATACACAAATAATAAAAATTTAAAACAAATACATGTACATAAACATGGTCTTTTGATCCTGAATAATGATTGATAAAAGTATAAACAAAGTAGATTGTACATCACTTATCATGATACTCAAACTATTGATCTTTTTTTCTCTCATTATTTATCAAATTTTGTCATCTTTTGGTTTGTTGTAAGTTTCCTAATCTTAGCTGTATGATACATGTACTTGAATTACTGCTACAGGGAAATGGCTACCAGAAGAAGAAAGAAGATTATGTGATGCTGTGTATGAGTTAACAGGAGCCAAACAAGGTCAGATAGTAACGTTGTACCAAGTCACGTAAATATTACAAAAATGGGGGTAAAATTCTAGAAAAAAGAGTGGTATACTTAACAATTTAGTATAAGAATAAAGAAACTATAATTGAAAAATTCAAGGAGAGTGTAATTAATTGTACATATTTACATGTGTAACAGGAAAGGAGAAAATATGTGGCTGAACCGGGAATCGAACCTGTGACCCCTGCTCATTAGTCAAGTGCTCTACTGACTGAGCTACCCCGGCCCATATCCACGGCAGGGATGGGCACGATTACTGAAAAATGTAATCGATTAATAATCGATTACTTAGAGGAATTTTGTGTAATCGATTATTAATCGATTACACTCATATTTGTCCCGTAATCGATTGTAATCGATTACTTTGGAAGATGTAATCGATTAATAATCAATTACTTCCAAGTTTTTATCTCTTCAAATATCAGAGCAATATTTAAATGGTAAATGTTGATGTTATCCACTGAAGTTTGAATGTGTTCCTGCAGTTTTAGTGCAGATTCTTTTAAGGTTTTATTCTGGCCAACATTCTCACTAAATGCCCAAATGAGGGATTCTCTACTTATAGTGGAGACATGATTCCTACAATAAAATATGCCAAGGAATTAATTATTCCTTTCAACTTTAGATCTGAACCTCAATATTTATTGACTTGTTGAAAAAATTATTTAATATTTTATTGTGAATTACTACATTAGAAGTATTTGGGCTGCCCGTATGTTGACAGTACACATTAAACATTCCTGTACGTGTCTTTTTTCAAAAAATAAGTAAATTAGAATGAGCTCTTAGTAATAAACATGTAAATTAAATGTGTCCTTAAGTAATTTAACTAATATATGTAGCACAATTTCATTCTGTATTGAAATAAGTGTTTTGAGAGCTATTAATTGTTTTAATAATACTGTTTGTCTTCAACGGAATGAAAGTTAAACACTAGGTAGTTCACAGTTTACACCTCATTATCTGCAATCAGGGATATGTCTTAGTCGATTAATTAGCCAATTAAGATAAGCCAACACAGTGACACTTACTCCCTCTCTTACAGACACTTATAACCTAGCTCTCGCTGATATAAAAGCAACCTTACAATTTTAAATGAAAACATGAGAGTGATTTTGCAATAAATTTTAAAGTTACTGAAACACAAGCTTGAAGTTGTTTAAACATTTTCAGATATGAATAAGTATTTCCATCTTCTTTTTTTTCGAGTACAATGTAGTTTATTTACCAAATTATTTATATTTTATACAGCACTTAAATCTGTTTTTGTTATTTATAATTTTCTATTACAAGACGAAGTTTTTCAACATCTGAAATATGAAAAAGGACATGCAGCAAGAGGACAGTGGGTCAAATGTAAAATGCACATGAAAAATCTGTATATTTTATTAATAAATGGTTGAAATACACTTCTGAATTATTTAATACTAGACCAGTAGGTCTATAATGCAAATTTTATTGAGAACATGATTAAACTTGTGATAAAAAAAGTTAGGAAATCCAAACATTACACAAGGTGGTTTATATTTGATATTTATGTGTGACTGACTGGAAATAATTCTTCAAAATAACATCCATTTATGCATAAAATAATCGAAAGTAATCGAAAAAGTAATTATAATTACATTGAAAATTTTAGCTGTAATCGATTAAATTACGATTACAAGTAATCGAAAATCTCTTTGATTACAGATTACTGTCGATTACTTGAAAAACAGTAATCATTACAATCGATTACGATTACTCGATTACGATTACCCCATCCCTGATCCACGGCCCAAACCATTACATTCCTCCCTCCTTAAATTGTCTTCGCCCTCCAAGACACAACCCAAGTTCTTATTTGCCCCTGGCAGGACTTTCACCTGCAAGTCCGGGGGGGAGGGGGGGGGGTGTCAGCGGCACCAAATCTTTAACAGGAAAGGAGAAAATGTATGGCTGGACTGAGAATCCAACCCGGGACCCCTGCATCACTAGTCAGGTGCTCTACCAACCGAGCTATCCAGGCTGATATCCACAGCCCAAACCATTACACATGTACACTCAATTATCGTGCAATGAAACTTGGACTTATTCTGTTTTCCAACATTTTAAATTCACAATTGTATGGTTTTTCTTTCTTTCCCAGGTGAAAGTGTAACCTCAGGTCTTTCATGGTCCAATGTGGCAGAGAAAGTTGCCACAAGGTCAGAAAAGCAGTGTAGAACAAAATGGCTGAACTACATGAACTGGAAACAAAAGGGAGGCACAGAGTGGACACGGGAGGATGACATGAACCTCATCATGAGGTGATTGATATTGTCTTTTAGGATTGAAAGAATACTCGGCTTTTATTCTTACAAGTGCTTATGTTTGGTTCAAAATTAGTCGAAAAGTGCATAGAAAAGAAAATAAATTGTTCTTTTTTTATGTACATTGTATCTATGTATGAAGAAGCATGGAGCTTGCATTTGAATTTGTTAAGAGGGCTTTCAAAATGATTAGAAACAGGTGGTACTTTTAACAAAATAGGAGGTACCTTGTGGAAGCAATTTTAAATGGATATGTTATCAAATTTTTCTGTAAGGAATATTTTAGGTGGCACAATCAGGATTTCAGCTGGGTAAAGTACCAGTGCTGGGTACTGGCAGATTTTGAAGGGTCTTTTAGATATAGCAAATTCTGATTGGCATTTATAGGACACTATAAGCTATATTTTTTTCATAAAAAAACTGAAGTCGGTATGAGAGTTTGGAACTCATGCTAAAGAGAAGGCAGTGATAATCATTTTCTTGTTCAGATTAATGTCATTAGTTAACGAAGCAGGACTGGCTGAAAACTTGAAGATATCCCTGTGTTCAAAATAACAAAGTTGAAACTTGAACTTCAACTGTAGGTTAGACTGAGATCTCACTTGACATACATGTACATGTATATATGCATTTACATGTAAGGTACCTAAATTTATCTTTAGTTTCAATAAGAGCTGTAAAATAAATTGAATGTGTCTGTTTCTTTTCTTCAGAATTTCTAATCTTGGTGTTGCCAATGACACAGAGATTGACTGGAAAGAACTGGCGGATAACTGGCCCAGGTAAAAAGAAAATACATTACATGTATCACTTGCATGTATTTTTGTACAGTCCAGGTCTGACAACTTCAGACTTGCATTTTGTTTAACTATTTAATGTGCAAAATAAAATTGTATCCATAAGGCATTTATTGCGAAATCTGGGATTTGAAAATCTTGGAATATGCTTGCTTATCTGCCCTCACTTTTGAAATATGCATATTTTGAGATTAAAAATTCAGACTTTGAAAAGTGCACTAAATTGCCACTCATCTGTAATCAAAGTATTTTCTGTCATTATTAATAAAAAAAAGTTGTAAATGTATGTATTTCATTGTACATGTAGGTTCTTTAACTACCATTAAAGCATACCTGGTACTTTCATAATCAGCACGTATGTAGAAGAGTACATGTGTTACCCTCATTTCTCCTTTTACTTTGTAGTGTAAGATCACCACAGTGGTTGCGAGGAAAATGGTGGTCCCTTAAACGTAACTATCGCCACTATCAGTCAATGCCATTTCAAGGTAATTTGGTGTCTGGTGTATTTATTTTTATACGCCCGTCTTTAGACGGGACGTATTATATTATGGCGTTCATGTCCGTCCGTCTGTCTGTATGTTAGCTTTTCTCGTGTCCGGCTCATAACTTTAATACTATTAGGCCTAGGATTATCAAACTTTTTCAGCTGATACTTCTTGGGTAGAAGGTGTGTTGCGCACTAAAAGTAGGTCGTTCTGACCTTTAATTAAGATGCTATGGCCAAATATGGAAAAATCCTGTCCACCTCATAACTAGAAAACTATTGGACTTAGAATCCAAGTTTATGCATCTTAGGTAGAAGGTGTGTCGCGACCTATTTCAAGGTCACTGTGACCTTTAATTTAACTGAAATTTTTAAAAAAAAACTGTCTTTTTACTATTAAATTACACAATCCCAAAAAATGTGAAAGTGTTGCAGTATCCTTATTAAAAAAATGTTAAAATCAAGAAAATACTTATTTTTTTCATTATATACTTTACAGCAATCTATAACAAATATAATGTTACAAGAGAAATTCCACCTCTCCCATGGGTGTAATTATCAAGCACTGGTCAAGGAGAATTTTGTTAACAGAAAATTGCATGTCAAATTAAAGAGAAATTAATGAGTTTAGTATGAGGAGCTAACTGGTAGAGCATCTCTGATCAAGCAGGTGTTATCTATATCTCTTGGGAATTGGGCAGAGGAATCAGCCATGTTGGATTAAATAGTTTTTGTGGGCTAGCCTAACTTTTAAAATGAATTTAGTGAAAAGTAATTAAAACTAATTTGATATTGTATAATAAACTCATTTGATATCGTACGTATCATAAACTAATTAATTAAAACTAATTATACTGGGGGGGGGGGGTGTATGATATTGGAATATGAATTAGCATGCCCGTCGTCCATATGAATTGCAGCTTTAAACCACTCTGACATTGAATCTAAAAAAAAAAAACAACAAGTATTAAAAAAAAAAGTTTTAATTATGGTAGATAGTCCCTACAAATCTAAGAGTCAAGCAGAAACCTTATTAAAAATGTTGCATCAAAATTACAATTTTTTTTTTCTTTTTATAAATCTTTGTAACAAATTGAAAAAAAAAAATCTTCGTTTTCAAATTTAAATTCAGAATAACATAAATATGCATTTTAATTGCAATACAAAGCAGATAGCACAGATCCATTCATCCCTTGGGAGTAATGAGTGGACATGCATCCAGTTAAAGATTAATTAATGAGTTCAGTGTAGGAAGGCTAGCTGTCTCAATCATTTCAGTTAGAGGATCTCTGATCAAGCAGCTCTTATCTGTATCCTCTGGGAATTAGACAGAAGAACTGCTGGTCAGTTTATAGCATATGTCATTTGATGGCCAGTCTTTTATTTTAAAATAATAATATAGATTAAGTTGTTAAGACTAAATTGATATTGTTTAATATGATATTCTTATTTGATTTTTTGAAAATATCAACTAGTAAATTTCAGAGCATCATGTCTCACAAATATGAAAGATGTGTGTGTGTGTGTGTGTCACTGTGTGTGTGTGTGGGGGGGGGGGGGGGGGCTGCAGATGGGCATTTGTCAAGCTCTAACACTACCAGTTGAGGATCTATAATGTAATATTTGTTATAATGCCTACACCACAGGAAATGTATAAACAAAAATTATAAGAAATGGACAAATCTTGGAAATCCTTGTATCAAGGTTGACTTGATTTTCTTGCACTCTAAACTGTTTGTGATAATTGAACAATATTTGACGGGCGTATCATGCTTCGGCGGGGCACTTTATTTCCATGGTCAAATTTGAATTCTTAAAAATATTTTATTCAATTTAGTCAACCCTTAAAAACTATTTTAAAAGTCAATATACATTAATGCTCCTAATTCAAGTTTAATCAAGAAAAGAGTATTTGAACCTGAATTATTATGCTGGACAACCCAGCATTGTCAAGAAATTTTTTGGAAAATAAGAAAAAAAACAAGCGTACAGAGTGAGGTTACCTTTTTTGCAAAAAATATAAAGATGGAGATGAATGCTGAAGTTTCAGTTTTTATTCTGCTAATTTGGGACAAAGTAGAGATATCTAATAAAGCTATATGCTGAAGTAAAAAAAAAAAAATGCTTCATATATATATATATATATATATATATATATATATATATATATATATATATATATATATATATATATATATAAGGGATGTCAAATCGGTCAATTTTTGATAATCGGTTACTCGGACGTTTTTCCGATCGAGTACCCGGGTACTCGGTAAAAATGAAAATACAAGACAATGTGTTAATTTTCTTGAGCCCGGTTAAGCTCTGTTAAATCCCAAAGCTGTTTTATCATGTTTATAAATGTATATAAACAACTGAGTGAAAGGCAAGTGATTTTTTGGTACCAAATTTATTTATCAAATAAACTCAAAAGACACAATTAATACATTAAAAAAAAATGGTTTACATTTCTTGTTTAGGATCTATTTCATCAACGCAAAAGGACAATCTGTAACGCAGTTTTGTGATGTTAGACAAAGGAAAGAGAAGGAAAAGACATTGTTGGGATCGCTAATCTAATATTATTCCATAATTTGGTTGTTTCCCACTAAACCTACTACGCAAACTGACTTTCAAATTTTTTAAAATCTTTAAGTTATTTCTAAATATTTCATCACTTTTGAAGTGGGTAGCGGTATTTCTATGCATGTCTGATTTCGCTACCGTATATTAATTAAATAATTTAAAAACGATTTGAATATAATAGACCATACTTAAACAAGGTTTACTGAAAACAATCTTTGAAGCCATCCAAAAATTAAGGACCACAATAGGTGTCATTAGGTGAGAAAAGCTGAGTACCAGATGATTGGTCATTAATTACTGTATATACACAGCCACAGGCGATAATGGGTGTTTTACAGGTGTAGATGACGACACGCTAATTACCGTATGAATATTTAATAATTTTTTGATAAGTTTTTGATAAAAATATGTACTTTGAAATAAGAAAAAAATATATTTCCGAGTAACCGAGTACCATTTTTAGTATTCGATACTCGGACGTTCGATCGAGTACCCGGTTAACCGGGTACTCGTTGACATCCCTAATATATATATATATATATATATATTGTGATGTAGCACAGATATTGTAGAGTTGAAATTGCACAAGGGTTCAATATAGAAGATAATCATATAGGGTCAAATCTTGTTATCTGAGCAGAGAAAAGCTCTGAGATACCTGAGGATTTGAGATATTAAGGTTTAAATACATGTACATAAAAAAAGAATTATAACTTCCAGCTCACTACAACATATCCATGGTATTCGAGAAAGAAATATTTGAGATACCTAAGTCTCTCTGTACTTACAAAATAACATGGATAAAAAAAGTGACATCTTGCTTATTTTCATCTCTGTCAGAATTACTTGAACACCTGAAGACCAACCATGTTGGAAATGTTCGAATGAAGAACCAGATGAAAGTTTCTGCAGAAATGGTAGCCATGCCAGTAACTCTTCAGACAGGTGAATGTCTTCTGAGATTGATTTGTTCAATTTTTAATGTCACCAACAAATGTAAAATCTTTTTAATGATTTAAAAGAAAACGGTGATTATGAATGTTTTGAGTGTAAGCTAGTTGCTCTTTTTCTGTTTATTGCTGTCTTATTTAATCCAATAACAATTCTAAGATCAGTAACAATGATAAAACTACTACTGGTATTTGTGATTAAGTGTTCCGTTCTGATTTTCAGGTGCTGATGGTTCCTCCACAAGTGAAGCTCTACAGACCTATGAAATTCTCCATCAAACCAGTTCTGGGGCTTTCTTGATCACACAGCCCAACACTAACCCTGCCATTACAATTAATGGTTCTCCAGTCACAACAGATCATATTATTGTACATACATTGCCAGTAGGTTTATTGGAGTATTGAAGTAGTGCTTGTTTGTCTGAATTGTAGAAACAAAACCTTGCAGTTATAGTTTATTTTTAACAAAATGCATTTATTTAATAATTTGTTTTTGGTCACTTGTCGATAATAAAACTTATTTTTGTAATTGCCTTAAAACAGAAAACTGATGATACATGTGTGTGGATATGGTCATTATGTAGATCTCAGCATTATTAATGTTTTCTGTTGTAGAATTCAACTGCTTTACAGGGGCAGGAGAATCTGGCAGTACAGATGAACCCAGTCATACTCAACTCAGCCTCAGACAGTCTCAGTCTCGACTCTACAGAAATCTCACTACAGAGTTCTACCACCAGTACTGACCAGGGTGATTTTTTCTGCTATACTCTCAGAAAATCTTTCACTGATCTTGGTTAAAAATCCTGTTTTTTGGTTCCAATATTGTACTTATCAAAGTGATATGTCTATTGTTCATGAAATATTGTAAATACACCGACATTTAATACATGAAAATCAACAAGGCTTATTTTCAATAATTCACCAAAACATGTAAATACTGCTATGGTTTCATTAAAGTATTATTTTAGTAAATAATCTTTTGTCCCTTCTAATACCAGTTATGTGTTCATTTTCAAGTTAATATTGCCACATGTTTAAATTCTTAGGTACATTATACAGCAAAAACAGCAAGCACAATTACAGAGTTATTAAAAGTATATACTGAAGCAAATAAAAAATGACTTTGGACCCCCCCCCCCCCCCCCCTTTTTTTTTTGCTTGTCAAGAAATTTTTGGGTTGGAAATTTTTTTTGACTGGGCTGGACCCCCCAGATCCCCCACCCTCCCCCACACTCAAAAAAATTCTTGGATCCGCGCCTGATTTACATCCAAATACTGTAGCAAGAAGGGAAACCTCAGTAAATATAAGATTTATGGTAATGGGAAAATAATGGTGTCTTATCATGGCATCCAAGTTGTCAGCAGCAAAGTTGGTGAGAAGCAGCAAAGTTGGTGGCAAAATGTTGTTAAACAACACTCACTGGTTGTACTATAAGGAGTTAGGTCCCTTGGTGATTTGTTTGTGCATTGTTTTGGACTGCTTCAGCAATAAATTAATCTGCAAAGAACTGATTTGATGAAACTCATAATAAATCTATTAAAAAATCTTAAAAATCTAAATATATTTTATTGTCTTTTTTTTCTTCAGATATAACAGAACAGATGATAACTCCCACCCCTGAGATGGACACACAGACAGAAATTTCCTCCACACCATTTGAACATGAGGTAACAAACTTACTACAGAGAAATGTGAATTGCAGCTTAAAATTGAGTCATTTAAACTTAAAAAAAAAATTACCAATCATTAAAAAAACAATTTTGTTTTAAGGGAGGTAATACTTACTGTATATGTAATGCATGCTTAAATTTTCTCATTTGGAACAGACCATTGCTTCCTCTGTGATAGAAGGAGACCAGGAGAACAGTCAGTCCCAGATTGTGATTTCATCAGAGAATGACCAAGGAAACTACAAGTTAGTGATGGTCACAACAGGGAACGATAGCAGCACAGAGTACATGTTCTCACAGTCAGGTAATTCTGATGGTCTGACACCAGTTAGGTAGTTAAGGTGGTCTGATAACAGTCGTGATTAAGGTGGTCTGACACCAGTCAGGTAATTAAGGCGGTCTGACATCAGTCAGGTAATTAAGGTGGTCTGACACCAGTCAGGTAATTATGGTGGTCTGATAACAGTCAGGTGATTATGGTGATCTGACAACAGTGAAGTAATTAAGGTGGTCTGACACCAGTCAGGTAATTATGGTGGTCTGACAAGAGTCAGGCAATTATGGTGGTCTGACAAGAGTAAGTTAATTAAGGTGGTCGGATAATGTTCAGGTATTTATGGCGGTCTTATAACAGTCAGGTAATTAAGGTGGTCTCATAATGGTCAGGTATTTATGGTGGTCTTATAACAGTCAAGTAATTATGGTGTTCTAATAACGGTCAGGAAATTATGTTGGTCTGACAATGGTCTGGTAATTATGGTGGTCTGAAAACAGGTAGGTAATTAAGGTGGTCTTATAACATTAAAAGCATGACAGTTATGGAGATTGGATAGCTTTTGCAGAAGCTAAGTTTTCTTGAACTGAAGAGTTTAAGCTTAAACATTCTTTACAGTACTAGCATATAAAATAAAATTAACATTTTGAAGTGGGAATGCTGTAGGATATACCTTATTAGTTTGAACATTTATTAAGAAAGTTGTTTGCCATGAAGGCTAGCATGCCATGTTTTAAAGACTTGGCAAATGGAACATGGAGTTACATTTAATATTTTCGGAGTGCTGGCTATTAAATTTTGGCAGTTATAATATTCAGTCTAACTTTCAGTCTGAGAAAGGACAGTTATATTAAGAAGTAGCAATTTATCTTATCTTTAAATCTGAGAAAGGACAGTTATATTAAGAAGTAGCAATTTATCTTATCTTTCAGAATCTGTACAATGTGAACCTAGCAGCATCAGTTATTTAAACTTGGCTTTGAAAGTGTTTGTACACTAGCTCAAGTCCATTAAGATAAAGAAAACGTTCATTCAGCTAATTTCTGTACACATTAATCTTAATACATTTTGCATGGCTATTTTACAGATCCAATGCTTCCTTCAGGGGAGACTGACCTGATTGGAAACCCCTCGGATGTGGATTCTGACAAAGTACAAAGCCAGGTCAGCCTGGATATTTCTAGTCCAGACATCACAGCCTCTTCTACCTAATTCCAGCAGATTTAATCTACACACATACACTGTGTACCAGAGAAAAGTCTGTTATCTTTATAAGAACTTCTAATTTTCTAACTGTAATATACAAAGGTATGAAGTATGGATGTATTATTATACCTTAGAGGAATAACATTCATTTTGAGCATGAAGTTGAGAAATGTTATATTTTGATTTATGTACAAGGGATGAAATACTAATTTTTTCAGATTATGTATAGAATTATTGTTACTGGTTTCATTTCTTCTTGCATGAAATTCTTTTCATGAAGAAATGATATTCAAAGTTGAATTTCCCAAAACTTACACTAAGTCTGTTATTATGTCTTAATACTAGTGTCAGCATAAGTTTTGCCTGTTACATGTATGTTAACAGACCTAAGATACACATTAAATGATTTTCACTGTGATATATTAAATTTCTCTGGTTGGAATAATTAACAATACTTAAATAATGCAACAGTATAAACTTGAAAGCAGAGAAATTGTATGATATTCAAACTTTTTTCCATTTCTAGTTATTTTTGAAACAATTTCCTGTACATCAACTGAACATTTTAAAGTAAAAAAATATTTCTGTATCAGTAATACATGTATTTTCTGAAGACAAATAATTCATATATACTTTGTGTGAGACTTCCTCCTCGTGTGAAAATTTAGGAGAAACTCTGACAAGTAGGATAACTCCTGATAAATATTACATTATCTGTGATAAATATTGATATACTTCACAGCTTAATAGAACTGCTAAATATGAGCAAGTTTTGAAAAATATCTCTCTGTTCAAAAAGTGTTGTTTTCTTACTCTGTGCTAAAACTTGCAGTCTGCAGTACATATAACTCCAAAGATAGCATTGAAAGCATACTTTTTGTACATTTCATGTTTCATATAAAAGGGAGATTTATGAGAATTCATTGATCAGTTTTTCATGTATTTGTTCCCTGTTTATATTTATCCTGTTATTGTTTTTGAATATTTCCTTTCTATATAAGGTAATAAAAATATATGTTTGATGCTGTGATTTTCAACCAATGCCAGACATTTGTAGCATTATGGGCAAATTTTCTAGCATACTCTTCTCAATTTTGTTTTTGTATATTTAGGGTCCTCCACACCCCGTGACTTGTGACGTATATCGAGAAAAAATACTTTTACTTCCGATTTAATATAGTTTGTGCACTGACGATTTGACTGGCACCGCCTGTAAGAGAGTCTTATAAACGCTTTAGATATAAAGGTTTTGTCAAAGGAAGAGTATGCAGTCAACCGAGAGCGATACCCTGATCATAAACAATGAACACATGGCATGATCACGGCGTGACCGAAAGAAAAAGTGTCGATTTTTTCAATAAAAAACAGCAGACGTTTGAGTTTTTGTAGCGTAATGATTCGTAAATAACAGGTATATCTACTCGAAAATGTTTAAGTTTATTTATACTTTTAGGCTGATAAATACATTGCGATATCGCCAACGCGCCAACAAGGTCTTTAACAGACTGTTGTGAAAATTTGATATTTTTGCACTCTAATTTGTGCGGTTCAATAATACCCATCTCATTGTGTGTTTAGAAATATTGATAAATAGTGTTCATTTCTAGTTTTGCTCATTTATATCTGTCCTGTTCAGTTGTGGATAATGAGTTACTGAGTAAATGTATGATGACGTATGCGGAGACTTACCAAAGTGTTTGAATCCTGGGTAACAGGAAAGATAACTCTAAATAGGAACTTTGATACCACAGATTTTGAAAATATTTTTTCTAAGTCAATAAATTTGATTTTAATTCAATTTTTTTGTTGTAATTAAATTCATTAATGTTTATTCTATACTACCAGGAGTCTCCCATAATTTTTTCTCCATGTATTTTAGAGTAAATGAGTTATATTTATTTTTTATAACTTTTATTAATTTTTAAAAAAATATGTTTAATGATAAAATTAAGTTTTCGTTGTTGTTTTCTGGGTTTAATAAATAAATATATTCCAGGAAAACACAAAACTTGTGCTAATTATCAAAACTCTGTAGGGAAAAATTTTTAAAACTTATGAAATTAAATTTTTAAAAAAACAGTATAAATTATATTTCAATACTTAGTCAGTTTTTAAAGGTTGATATGCTTGTTAAAAGTAATGCTCAGTAATATGAGAACATAAGTTGGGGGTGTGTGGAGGACCCTTAAAAGTACTGTACATAAAAAAGAGGGGAGGGGTCTTCAAATCCTATATGGATTATTGTGAAGCTTAGTGGTCTAATAGGTCAAGTATCTGAAAGAAAGTATCTGACAGAAAGACCAGTAAAAATCTCAGGATTACCTGTTCTTGGTGTGGTGTCCATGAATGGGCTTTTTATCTGCACTGTCTTTGTCTGCTTAGTTATTGTTGGGCTACAGGTAGTGTTAACTCTACGCTGGGGAATTACGACTTCTATTTTACCTCTACAAAGGTCTATGAGGTTTATGAAGTACAGCTTTATTTAAATTCCAAAGAATTTGTTGATCTTTTGGTCCACACTGGTCAATATATCTAGCTAACCATCATTTTGGCTTTTGCATGCCGCATGATGAATTATAAGGCATTAATTACGTTATTAACAGTTAATTTCATGCATTTACTGGTTTTGGAGAACTTGCCATTTTGAATCAACGAGAGGCCAGTGGGTCTTGAAGGTCACCAAGTTTCACGAGTGAGGATGAACATGGGGCCTATAATATTGGACTTATGGGACAACAAATTTACAGTATATTCAATATAATATTAAATAATAATATACATTAATATCATATAATGCAGCTATTCCCTGAGAAGTTCAGGAGTAAAGAAGATAAAGCACACAGTATAATACATTTTTAGCTCACCTGAGTCAAAGGCTGTAATGAGCTTTTTTGATCGAAATTTGTCCATTGTCTGTTGTCATTGGCCAATTTCAACCGAACTTGGCACAGAGTATCCTTGGGTAAAGGGGATTTAAGTTCGTTCAAATGAAAGGCCACATCCTCTTCCAAGGGGAAATAATTACAAATTAGTGAAAAATTAATGGCATCTTTTTAAAATATTTTCTCAAGAACCACTGGGCCATGAAAGATATTTATATGGAATTGTCCTCAGGTAGTGTAGATTCAAGTTTGTTCAAATAATGACCCCCGGGGTTAGGGGGACACAATGGACAATCAAAGTTTTACATAGGAATATATAGGAAAAATCTTCTTAAAACAGCCATGATTGGTCATATTTATATGAAAGCATCCTCAGGTAGTGAAGATTCAATTTTGATCAAATCATGACCCCCAACGGGTAGGGTGGGGCCACAATGGACGAGCAAAGTTATACAAAGGAATCTCAGGTAGCATCCTCAGGTAGTGTAGATTCAGGTTTTTTAAAAATCATGATCCCCGGGGGTAGGATGGGGACCAAATCATATTAACCTTTTAGGGGTAGGTTGGGACCACTTATGTATTTAAGCTTTTCAATACTGAACCGATTTCTGCTTTTTTCCTAGCCCCAGTGCTCAGGTGTATGACCACCTAGCCTCACCTTGGAGCATTGTCCTTATGAATTTGAATTTTTATAATTTTTGTAAAGGGTTATGTGTTTATTATAATAAATGAATGTAAATGGTTAAGACTCCTAGAGTCCATGAGTAAAAATAAAGGTGCCCTGTATACTTTATACATGACCAACATAGCCATACCCTGGGGCCTGAACTCGACCCATAGCAGACAGATTTTACAATTCTGGTAAACGGTAAAGTACAAATTGTAATCTTATAATCACTATGATCCCACTAAACTGTAAATGCTCATCATAACCATGCACTATGTCTGCTAAATCTACGGGTAGAGAGGAGATTTTATGGCATTGTTGCATTTATACTTTATATGATTAATAAAGCCTCCAACACCAGAACACGACTCGGGGGCCATAAATTTTACAATATTCTTAAAGGGCTCATTCTGTTCTTTTCCTTTACCCATAGATGCCATATACCATATTTAGTTGAAATTGGATTGAAGAAGTTGAAAATGTTAAAAAAATTATATAACTGATGAACAATGCACGGCAGACAAAACCAGACAGCAACAGTAATCTATGTGACTCAGGTGAGCTAAAAATAATTTCAAGAACAACAGGCACACACATCAGTGGTTTCCCTAACAAGAGGCCCATGGGCCACATTGCTCACCTGAGCACAATGGCTAGGAAAAAGCACAAATCAATTCAGTATTGAAAATTTTACAGGGGGGGGGGGGGGGGAAGGCTTGAATTTTAAACTACCTTAGGATGCTTCCATATCAATAGAACAAATTAAATGGCTTTGCTGTTCTTAAGTAGAAGATTTTTAAAGATTTTTTTCCTATATTTATATTCCTTTGTAAAAATTTGAAAATTGTGGCCCCTCCCTACCCACAGGGGTAATCATTTGAACAAACTTTAATCTACACTACCCGAGTCTACTTCCATATCAATACGACTAAACATGGCTTTGTTGCTCTTGACAGAGACTTTTTTCCTTTATGTTCCTATGTTAAACTTTGATCACCCATTATGACCCCATCCTACCCCCTGGGGTGATGATTTGAACAAACTTGAATCTACAATACCTGAGAATGCTTACATATCAATATGACTAAACAAGGCTTTGCTGTTCTTGAGAAGAAGATTTTTAAAGTATTTTCCTATATATTCGAATGTAAAACTTTGAACTCCCATTGTGGCCCCACCCAAACCCCAGAGGTCATGATTTGAACAAACTTAAATCTACACTATCTGGGAATGCTTACATATCAATATGACTAAACAATGTTTTGCTGTTCTTGAGAAGAAGATTTTTAAAGTTTTTTCCTTTATATTCCTATGTAAAACTTTGAACTCCCATTGTGCCCACCCTACCCCTGGGGGGTCATGATTTGAACAAACTTGAATCTACAATACCTGAGGATCCTTCCATATCAATATGATAAATCATGGCTTTGCTGTTCTTGAGAAGATTTTTTTAAAGTTTTTTCCTATATGTTCCTATAGAAAACTTTGATCCCCCATTGTGGCCCCACACTACCCCAAGGGGTCATGATTTGAACAAACTTGAATTTACACTATATAACAAAGGTTTCTTTTAAGTTTCAACTTTGTTGGGCCAATGGTTCTGGAGAAGAAGATTTTTAAAATATGCCACCCAATTTTCACTATTTTTTTTAATTATCTCCCCTTGAATGAGGGCATGGCCCTTCATTTGAACAAACTTGAATCGTCTTCACCCAAGGATGCTTTGTGGCAAGTTTGGTTGAAATTGGCCCAGTGGTTCTGGAGAAGAAGTCGAAAATGTGAGAAGTTTACAGACGGACAGACAGACAGACGGACTACAGACAAAATGTGATCAGAAAAGCTCACTTGAGCTTTCAGCTCAGGTGAGCTAAAAACCAGCTACTGGCCAACTTGACTGCTTCAATTGATAAAAATGCCACTTTGAAATAAAAAAATCAAAATTTAATTTTTGTAAGGTCCACAGATATTTGTCATAAATTTCAACCCAAAGCGTGTTACAAGTGATCTCTAACCCTTTACTTTGAAACACAGGCCTTTGGATCGCTTAAATCAGACTTTAAAAAAATGGGGTGTATAAAAAAGATAAAGGTATGGAACTCCTTACATAGGGTACCCACTTTCGCAAATAAAATACTTTTAAATCGAATGCTCCCAAGTTTTACTTTCTATTCATATCTATTCGTATACAAACAATCTACATTACTACCAAAGTTCCTTCCCTGCAAATTCCATGTACTTCCTGATATATGGTTAAATCAATTCCAAAATTGACCTACTTTTTTACTCGATTAGCTTGGGCCCTGGTTATTCACATGTATACAGACAGTGTTTGAACTGCAGCGAACAGCTGTATAGTATTCGCACAATCTTTCAACATTTTAAAGTTGATTTTTTACTCCAGATCGTAAGGTTAAGTCAGTAATAATTCCTTTCACGAAAAAAAAAATTAGAAAATATTGCTTCAACAACTTCACAGCCATATTGTTTATTAATGTAAAAAGAACTATGATTGAACGAAATTTTCCTGGAATGTATAATATTCCTTTTGATTTTTTAAAAATAAAAAAAAAGGTCAATTTTGGAATATGATCTCAGCATATCTCGGGAAGTATACAGAATTTTGGAAAGAACTTCAGTAGTAACGTAGATTGTTTATATGTGAATAGTTATGAGTAGAAAGTAAAGTTTTAGATCATTTAAAAGAATTTTATTGGCGAATATGGGTACCCTTTGTAAGGAGTTCCATACCTTTTTTTTTTTTTACACCTTATTTTTTTAAAGTGAACTAAGGGCCTGTGCTTTGAAATAAAGGGAAAACACTGAATACAGAACATATACAATGAAACTACATGTGGTTTACAGGTAACACACTTAAAATGAATCAGGACTTGGGTGAGCATTCTGGCCTGTGAACCTCTTGTTCCATGTTACATTTTGTGAAACAATTGTTTCATAACTAAAGATCAACTACACCAATGTTTTATAATTTCTCCTTTATTTACAGATTTGAAGTAACATTATACAGTCAATTTCCTTTTTAAATCATTGAAAACATATGCATTATAAATACATGTATTCACATATATAAAATTCAACTACTTCAATTTTTTTACAATTAATAAAGCAAATTAGTAAATAAAATGATGTAGAAATATTCATTATTCTTTTCTAAATAATCTTTTTTTATGGATATGCTTACTTTTTCCAAAGACACAAGTCCATCCATATAATAGGGTGACAAGTGCTTATACTGGTAAAGAAATTCATATTTGTTTGACTCTCATGTATTTATCAACATTGCATACATTACCACATTATAGAATTAGTGAAGCAAAATAACAATACTTTTAAGTAAATGTATCTAGCTTGCAGTTTATTATCCACTGAACTGCCATCCCAAAAAACTTGACATTTACATATAGCACTAGGAATATTTCTAAAATTTCTCCATCTTGCTGACAAGAACAATATTATACAGTAAAACACGCCTATAGCGAAATGCCAGGGACATGCAATTTTGGTTCGTTTTAAACGTAATTCAATATATCCCTTAAGATAACAATACGTTTAAAAACCACAGGGAATGAAGAATGAAAATCACTTCGCTGTAAGTGTGAATTCACTATAAGCATGTTTGCTATAACCATGTTTTACTGTATACTCAAATCAGTCTTGAGAAAAACAAAATGTGTTAGAAAGAAAAGAAAAAAAAAAGCATCCGCTCTAATAAATCAAAATGTTCAAGTGTGAAATCACTAAATCTCATTCTTTAAAGGAAATTGTATGATTCTTTGGCTTTCACATCAGGAGACTATTCTTTCTTCTTTTCATTTTCAGATTCCTCAGATTTATTTTCCTCCTTTTCCTACCCAGATTCTTTCTCCCCTGCAGATTCCTCCTCTTCTTTTTCCTCTGCAGATTTTTCCTCTTCCTTTTCATTGTCAGATTCATCAGATTTCTCCTCCTTTTTATCATCATGTTCTTCTGATTTCTCCTCTTCCTTTTCCTCTGCGGTTCCCTCAGATTTCTCCTCTTCCTTTTCCTCTGCGGTTCCCTCAGATTTCTCCTCTTCCTTTTCATCTTCGGCTTCCTTAGATTTCTCCTCTTCCTTTTCATCTTCATCCTTTTCGTCTTCGGATTCCTTAGATTTCACCTCTTCCTTTTCATCTTCAATGTCCTCAGATTTCTCCTCTTCCTTTTCATCTTCAGTGTCTTCAGATTTCTCTTCTTTTTTATCTGGAGATTCTTCAGATGTTTTGTCTTCCTCTTCCTCTTCAGGTTCTCCAAATTTTCCCTCTTTTTTTACATCTGCAGGATCTTCATATATTCCCTCTTCGTCAATATCATCAGATTTCACTCCTTCACTGTCACCTGATTTTTCCTCTTCTTCAGTTCTTTTCTTCCCCTTACCCAATGATCTAGATGTTAAGGCTGCTGAGGCTGCTAGTGATGCTAAAGCTGTCAATGCTGGTGTGGGCTGCTCCTCGAATCTGTATTCGCCAGACTCTGTATCTTCTTCTTTCGATTTTTTTCCATCCTCAGGAAATTTAAAAATTCTGTAAAGGTTTTAAAAATACTTTTTATATTGCAGTACATGTAATAGATATGAACATCTTTCATACTATACTTAACACAAATTTGAAGTCAAGGTCAAAGAAAAAGGTCAAGATAAAAACATTTTGATGCAGTTGAATAGTTCTCATCAATATGTTTAAGCATTTAAAGTTTGATAAAATATCTTGATTTGTTTCTTTGAAACTATGAATGCAAATTTGAAGTCAAGGTCAAAGAAAAAGTCAGTGTTAAAAATATTGATGCAGTTGAATCGCTCTCATTAATACATATCAACATATTTGGTTTTATTAAAATATGTTGAATGGTTCCTTTGAAACAAAGCTTAATACCATTTAAAGATAAGTGAGTTCAAGGTCAAAGGGAAGGTCAAGGTCAAAGGAAGGTCAAAAAGTGTTGAGAAAGTTGAACAGCTCTTATCAATAAATATATTAAGCATATAAGATTTGATAAAACTATCTTAAGTTTATTTGAAATTGAGATAATCACTAATTTAAGACAGTGAGGTCAAGGTCAAAGTCAAAAAATGTTTATGCACTATGAAGGGGGAAGGGGTACAGCTATATAGAGCAGTTTAATAGCTCTCATCAATATGTATCGGCGTATGAAGTTTGATAATAATGTCAATAATAATTTGAAACTTAGCTAAACACAAGTGAAACCAAGGTTAAAGGAAAGGTTAAGGTCAACAAATAGTGATGAAGTTATATAATTCTTAGTAATTCTTATAATTCTTAGTAATTAGTATGTATCAGGTTATAAGGTTTGATAAAGATATCATGAACAGTTTCTTTGAAATCGAGCTAAACACAAATTTAAGAAAAGAAAGGTCAAGGTCAAGGAAAGGTCAAGGTCAGAAAATGTTGATACACTTCAATAGCTCTCATCCATTATGTATCAGCATATGAAGTTTGATAAAAATATCTTGAATAGTTTCTTTGAAATTGAGCTAAATGCAAAATGTGATTGAAGGGCAGATGGAAGGACAGAAGGATGGCAGGAAGGAAGACAGTCATGACAAACACTACATGCCCCAGCCATATTCATGGTGATGCATAAAAATCATGAAAAATATCAACTAAATTAATGTTTATATGAGTGGAATGCATGTTCAGCTGCATAAAATTTCATTTTTTTTTCAAGGTTTCTAAATAACACCATACAAAATTATTAATTAAAAGGGTGATGGAAAAAGAAAATATATTTTTTGGTGTAAATTATTGGAATTTTAAATTTCGGTGTAAATTATTGGAATTTTAAATTTCAATGTACTAATAAACTTGCTTTGTAGGGTATACTTACATGTTTGCCCTAACTAAGATAACAAACACAATGAATAGGAGGATCAAAATTCCAATAAGACTGAAGATGACAGCTAAGGCCACAACCCAGCCTTCTGTGACCCCCTCCTTCACACTAACACCTGGTGTAGAAGCAGCAACCTGTACAGGAGTAATAAAAATAATAGCTAAATACTCTAAAACAAGTAGTACAAATGATTCAGAAAGGCAACCCAATAAGGAAGACAATATCTTTTGCATTAATTGTACTATAACTGGAAAGACCCAGGAAAAGAGCCCTGCATCACTACCGTAGTCAGGTGCTCTAACCACTTGAGTTACCCAGACTGATATCCATAGCCCATATAAAGCCCAAACCACTACATTTCTTCCTCCTTAAAATTGTCTTTGCCCACAGTGACACACAACCCAGATTTTTTCCCCCTATAAGCAGGACTTATCTGGAAGTCTAGGGGTGGTCAATGGCAATGAATGTTACAAGGAAGGAAAAAAATATATGGTTTGAATGGGAATCAAGCGTGGGACCCCTATATTACTATTTTGGTTAATTTCATATTTTGAAAGTTATTGTACAGTACGTTGGAAGTTATCGTATTGCTAACCTCCACCCCTAGCAGTTATGATGAAATTCCTCCAAAAGTCTTCTGTTTGGTTTAAAGCATGGGTTACATCAAAAAAAAAGGTTTGACATGACACAAATATCACTTACGTATCTTAACAAGAGGCCCAAGGGCCTTAACGGTCACCTGAGTATAATACAACAATTTAGAGGATCCACAGATTATAAATGAACTGAAAGGTGAAGCTTTATTGCCCAAAAGCAAGAAAAATAGGGTGATCAGGATCAACAAAATAATTAGTCTAGTTTTCATTAACAGTTCATAAATTAGGTTCTAATCTGTTCCCCATTTATCACTATCACCATACAGTATATTAACAAATTATCAATGATTCTGTACTATTTTAATTCCTTGATGAAATCTCTTACATTGGACTCTTTTGGTCTTTGATGAACATTGAATTAGACAAGTTATTTTTGTCTCATTTTTTATTTATCTATTACTTACAAGTCTACCTAATCATTTAAACTATAAAAGTACTTTATGTATTATACAATAAAAAATCTTGCATAATTCTCTTATTCTATTAATCTTTCAAGTACATTATTTACAGTGATTAATTATCAAAAGTAAATGGCAAAGGGGAATAACTCCTCTCAGTTGAATACAAATTAATAGAGCCCTGGCCAGGACCAGAACACTTGACCAAATGGTCCAGATGTTTAAAAATCTTTATTAAAACTTTTATCTTTTTGCGCCCCTGATATGACCAGGTGCAGAGAAGATTTTCCAAAAAAAATAATGCATTTTTACTACAGATTCACTATATTATCGATAGAGCCCCCCCCCCTCCCCCTAGCACCAGAACCCCTGACCTTGGGGCCATGACTTTCACAGTTTTGGTACAATAACCCTTGCTTATCATAACTATGTATTCAATTTGTTTCAATAATACCCAGGAGTAGAGAAGAAGATTTTCAAAGAAATAATGCACTTTCAATATATGATCTATATAGCCCTGCCCTAGCGCCAGAACCCCTGACCCTGGGGCCATGAATTTCACAATTTTGGTAGAGTCACCCTTGCTTATCATAACTATGTATTCAATTTGTTTCAGTAATACCAAGGAGTAGAGAAGAAGATTTTTCAAAGAAATAATGCACTTTCACTATATGATCTCTATAGCCCTGCCCTAACACCAGAACGCCCGACCCTGGGGCCATGAATTTCACAATTTTGGTAGAATCTCTCTTGCTTATCATAACTATGTATTCAATTTGTTTCAATAATACCCA
The DNA here is from genome assembly GCF_033153115.1 of Saccostrea echinata. Lineage (NCBI taxonomy): Eukaryota > Metazoa > Mollusca > Bivalvia > Ostreida > Ostreidae > Saccostrea > Saccostrea echinata. The sequence continues at coordinate 1,122,562 of NW_026889833.1, read as the reverse complement.
GGAGTAGAGAAGAAGATTTTTCAAAGAAATAATGCATTTTCACTATATTATCTATATAGCCCCGCCCTAGCACCAGAACCCCTGACCCTGGGACCATGAATTTCACAATTTTGGAAAAAAGTATCCTTGTGCACCATTACTATGCACTTAGTTTGTTTAAATAATACCCAGGAGCAGAGAAGAAGATTTTCAAAGAATTAATGCATTTTCACTATGTAATCAATAGAGCCCCGCCCTTACACCAGAACCCCTAACCCTGGGGCCATGAATTTCACAATTTTGGAAAAGGCATCATTGCTTGTCATAACCATGCACTTAGTTTGTTTAAATAATACCCAGGAGAAGAGAAGAAGATTTTCAAAGAAATAATGGACTTTCACTATATGATCTATATAGCCCCACCCTAACACCAGAACCCCTGACCCTGGGGCCATGAATTTCACAATTTAGGTAGAGGGCCCAATGCTTATTACAATCATGTGAACAGTTTGACTGCTTGATGTCCAGGAGTAAAGAAGATTTTTAAAGATTGCATCAATTTTGGTGGTTTTAGCCCCACCCCTGGGACCCCAGGGGGGCAGGGATCATGAAATTCACAATTTTTGTTCCCCTTCACCAAAAGATGCTATATGCCAAAATTGGTTGAAATTGATTGAGCGGTTCTAGAGAAGAAGTTGAAAATGTTCAAAAGTTAACGGACGACGACAGACAAAAACGGATAGCAATAGGTCACCTGAGTGACTCAGGTGACCTAAAAAAAATCCAAGTTACTATCAAATAAATGCATAATTAGGTCACCTGAGCCACTCAGGTGACCTATTGCTATCTGTTTTTGTCCGTCGTATGTTAACATCTGAACATTTTCAGCTTCTTCTCTGAAACCGCTGAACCAATTTCAGCCAATTTTAGCATATGGCATCTATGTGTAAAGGGAAACAAAATTTGTGAATGTCATGATCCCTGCCCTCCTGGGGCCTGAGGTGTGGGGCTAAAACCACCAAAATTAATGCAATCTTTAAAAATCTTCTTTACTCCTGTACATCAAGCAGTCCAACTGTTGGCATAATTGTAATAAGCATTGAGCCCTCTACCAAAATTGTGAAATTCATGGCCCCAGGGTCAGGAGTTCTGGTGCTAAGGCAGGGCTATATAGATCACATAGTGAAAGTGCATTATTTCTTTGAAAATCTTCTCCTCTACTCCTCAAAATTATTTAAACAAATTAAATAGTTACATAGTTATGATAATCAAGGGGGCCTCTTTCAAAATTGTGAAATTCATGGCCCCAGGGTCAGGGGTTATGGTGCTAGGGCAGGGCTCTATTGATAATATAGTGAAAAGGCATTAATTCTTTAAAAATCTTCTTCTCTGCTACTGGGTATTATTTAAACAAACTAAGTACATTGTTATGATAAGCAAGGATTCCTCTTCCAAAATTGTGAAATTCAAGACCCCAGGGACAGGGGTTCTGGTACTAGGGCGGGGCTATATAGATCCTAGAGTGAAGGTGAATTATTTCTTTGAAAATCTTCTCTGCCCCTTGGTATTATTTAAACAAACTAAGTACACTGTTATGATACACAAGGATGCCTCTTCCAAAATTGTGAATTTCATGGCCCCAGGGTCAAGGGTTCTGGTGAAAAGGGGGGGGGGGCTCTATTGATTATATAGTGAAAAAGCAAAATTTCTTTGAAAATATTCTTTTCTGCTTCTGGTTAAAAAGCAAAGAAGCTAAGTGTATAGTTCTGATGAACAAGGGTGCTTCTTCCAGAGTAGTGAATTTCATGACCCCTGGGTCAGATGTGCTGGTGTAAGGGTGGGGATCTTGATAATATAGTGAAAATGCATTAATACTATTAAATAATCCTGTCTGCTCCTTGGTGTTAAGCTGCTGAGATAAACAAAGTGATTAGTTATGATGAGCAAATGTCTGGTCCCAGGGTCAGAGGCTCTGGTGTTTCTCAGTGGGGGGGGGGGGGGGGGGGGGGGGGGGGCTCTATTGATAATATAGTGAATCTGTAGTAAAAATGCATTAATTATTTCTTTAAAAATCTTCTCTGCACCTGGGCATATCGGAGGCAAAAAGAATAAGAGTTTTAATAAGGAAGGGTATTTTTACCAGATTTTTGAGATCTGGACAATTTGGTCAAGTGTTCTGGTCCTGCCCAGGGCTCTATTAATTTGTATTCTACAGAGAGGAGTTATTCCCCTTTATCATTTACTTTCGATAATTAATCACTGTAAATAATGTACCTGAAAGGTTAATAGAATAAGAGAATTATGCAAGAATTTTTATTGTATAATACAAAAGTACTTTCATAGTTTTAATGATCATAATTAATAGATAAATAAAAATGAAACAAAAATAACTTGTCTTAATATTAAATGTTCATCAAAGACCAAGAGAGGAATATAAGAAATTTCAACAAGGAATTAAAATAGTACAGTAGCACTGATAGTTTGTTAATATACTGTTTGGTGATACTGATAAATGGGGAACAGATTAGAACCTAATTTATGAACTGTTAATGAACACTAGCCTAAGGCTAATTATTTTGTTGATCCTGATCACCCAATTTTTCTTGCTTTTGGGCAACAATGCTTCACCTTTCAGTTCATTTTATACTATATGGATCCTCTAAATTGTTATATTATACTCAGGTGACCATTAAGGTCCTTGGGGCTCTTGTTTATAAATTGAAATTTAAACAATAATAAGTAGCATTAATCTTGCAAATTCCTGAACCAGTGATTTTTGAAAAACAAACACGCTGAAAGAAAATGTTTATATGAACCCATATCCCTTTTTCACCATTTCTTAATTAATTTCCTTTGAAAAGAGGAATTGCCTTTCACTTGTTCAACTTGAATTCCCTTTACCTACTGCTATGTGGAATGTCTTGGTTCTAGAGAAGTTAAAAATTGGAAAAGTTTTATATGACATAAAAATTATAACCAGACAGATTTTCATGTAAATTTCTGCAAGGCACCACCATTTTCATGCAGATAATCACATAATCACTGTTCCAGTCTTACACAGTTCTGGTGGTAATTTTACGATAAATTTAATGTAACATCCTTGTTCTATGATCCCGATGATTATATAATAAAGAAATGCAGAGCATGCTTTACTTTTTGACAATAATTTTACCCAAATAAAGTGTATATATACTAGTCCTTTATTTACATTTCCTCATTGACTAATTCTGCAAAATATGGCTTACTTGAGGTGTTGTTGCTAAGATTGTTGTTGTGACCGCAGGTGGTGGAGTGCCCACCACTAGGTCGTTAGTGGTGTTCGTGACAAGCTTAATGGGTTCTGTTGTGATGTTGAGGACCACGCCTGTCTCAGCTTGAACTGTCTGGATAATGTTTGATACAACAGCTTGTGATCTAAAAATATTTGCACTTTATGTCACTAAAGCCAAACTGGAAAAAAAACATAGGTTATCAAAGATTACGAAGCTCACCTCGATGAATGTTATCTATAAGTAAGGCAAATTTCACATGATTTTACTTTTTCTAGTTAGTGTACATCCCAATATCAATATCCATGCAAGTTTGGTTTAAGTAGGACTTATAGTTACTTGGAAATAGACCTGCTCAAAAAACTTTTAACCTATTTACTAATCAAGAAAATTTTGGTCGGTTCCAACATCCAACAAGTCTGGAAGTTTTCATCCTTAGATGCACCATCTATGCAAGTTTAATCATAACAGGCCATATTATATAGCACTTATAAAAAATAACCCTGGTCACTCATCTGAAAGGTCAGATTCAGAATCCAAAGCAAGTCTGGAAGTGTCCATCCCTAGAAACATCATCCATGTTAATTTGATTAAAATATGGCTAAAATTCACTCATGTGGAAAATCTAGGTTGGATCCAGCATCTGAAGCAGGTTGGTTAGTGTACATCCCTTGATGCATCATATATGAAAGTTTGGTCCAGGTAGGGCTTATAGTTACTTGGGAATGAACCTGCTCCAAAATCTTAACTTGGTCACTCATGTAGAAAATCTACCCCAGATCCAATATCCGAAGCAAGTGTGGTAGTGTCCATCCCTGGATGCATCATCCATGCAAGTTTGGTCCAGGTAGGACTTATAGTTACCTTGGAACAGACCTGCTCCAAAAACTTTAACCTAGTCACTCATCTGGAAAATCTAGGTCAGATCCAGCATCCGAAGCAAGTGTGGTAATGTCCACCCCTAGATGCATCATCCATGCAAGTTTGGTCAAGGTAGGGCTTATAGTTACTTGGGAATGGACTTGCTCCTTAAACTTTAACCGGGATGCCGACGCTAAAGCTGACGATATAGCATAAGCTCATCTTGACTTTGTCAAGGTGAGCTAAAAACGGTAAATACACTTGTGAATAAGATACACTTTGAACTTCGTTATCTCAAACAATGATATATATCTCACATCATCATGGCTGTGAAGCGAGTTGGAAGTCCCACTTTTTCTTTATATATTTTAACTCAACATCATGGCATCCTCAAATATCTATTTTTTTTCTCTGTCCCACTGAGTTCGAGAGAGCCACATTTTATGCAAAATTATTTCTTGCACATTATGAAATTATCTAAAGCTTGTAAGAAAAGTTTGAGTGAATAAAAGCTTACCATATCTATGGATGATTGGACAAGACTCTTGTGGAAAATATCCAGATATGTATTACAATATTGCAACACATCAGCACAATTATACTGCTGTACATATATATATCTATAGATGATAAATATTTGATTATTGAATGAACAAAGATGCATGTTAAATTTTTGCTACTTAGATAAAACAAGTTAGACTAAAAATGACGTATTTAAACAAATGTAAAATATTTAAATGTACATAAAGCAATGGCACACATAGCCCACCTGAGTCTGTTACTGTGGTAGACAAATATATAAATGCAACCTATTGCAAAATAAATGAAACCTTAAAGAGCCAAAGGCAGCAACCTATCCATATTCCATAATAATGCTTATATACATTTTTTAACTTGATTTTTCATGTGGTTCCATGCATTCTAACATTAAAACAATGAAGGCTTAAATTGCTTTTCTGTAGTAGACAATTTTTTAAGATATTCACTTACTGCAGCTTTTATGTTACCTCTAGGGCCCATACTTACTTGAATCTATTAATGCACAAGAAAGCTTACACAATTTTTTGTCAATCCTTTTTATAATGGTTCCAGGAATTATAATTTTTTTTAAAAAATGAAACTATCTTACTTAGTCCTTGTCTCAATTATCATCCTATGAGAACTTTGCCTTTCTAGGAAGAAATTTGAATTTCTTACTCAATGGTGCTTAATGAGAAAAGTCTGGTTGAAATTTGCACCCAAAGTTTTCTGGAGAAGTCAAAAACTACATGAAAAATTTATATGACACAGAAAGAGATATGGATAGTCTAAACAACCTCTTAAGAGCTTTAAGGAACCTATAGCTCAGGCGACCTTAAATTCATATGGAATAAAATATAATATGAAAATATTTTAATTTATAATATGCATGTAAGTATAATTTTAAAGAGACAGAAAGAGAATTTGACCGATATTTGAAATATATACACATTTTACTGATTGATATGCAAATTTAAATATGAATTCCAATTGTATTACTGTTCATGCACCTTTTAATTAATCAATATTCTAATATCAATCTTCATTATACACTCAGCTGTTGATACTTAAATTATTCAACATTAAACAAAAGAAAGTAATAAGGAAAGTCTAACTTGAATTGGCTACATATACATGTAATCCTTTCAAAATAGAAACACCACTCTATTTAAAGACAATTTTTAAAGTACATTTTAGCTATTCAAATCAATCTACACTTTTGACAAAATAACTTATTACTTTAGACTGTAAAGGCTATTTACTAGTACAATTCTCTTTTCTGCTTGAACTTTAAGTATGGCGTGACATTCTCAGCGATACATAATTAGTGTCTCTTAAATGGTGACCTATATTCTCATTCGTTAAGAAATTAATAACATTAGCAAATATAGATTGTTGTTAACAAATGATGAGATGACATAAGCCACACCTCTTTACTGTAAGAAATGATGGCAATTGGTTCCTTGAGTCAATCGTTGGCGTCTAATCCATTTTTATCCCATGTGTATTTCACCCGTGAATGAAAAGCTGTGTAAATTTCAGTATTGATGAACTAATCTGGCAACCAATGAGAATCAAGGCCACTATTTGAGAGACGCTAATTACGTATAGCCCAGAATGTCACGCCTTACCGAAAGTTTAAGCAGTAAAGAGAATTGTACTACTTACATAGTAGGATCACTCATGATGGATGCTAGCACAGCCTGAGGAATAGCTATCTCACTCCCACCAAGACTGACGCCACGCTTCCTGCGTCTTTTACTGGCCGAGCAAAGGGCATTGTTTCTGTCAGATTTCACAATGAGCATAATCTGGGTTGTTCCCGAAACATCTCGTGGATAGCCATCTCCAATAGCAATCTTATCTGCAGTTGTGTATGCCAAAGGTGATGCAGTACTTGGCCTAAAGGTAAAGAGAGAGAATCTCTTTATCCATGATATACAATGGACTTCCATACTTCAAGTAAACAAAGAGAATTCAAGGAAACTAAAAATGAATGTTGAGGATCTTAATAAGTTTGAAGTTATTAAATTTATACTTTTTGAGAAAGGAAAATCTTCTTTAGTTTATAATTATGGCAACAATTTTTTTGGACAGATCTATTAATTTAACAATCAGCCTGAGGATTCCTCATAAACCTTGCACATGAAAATTTCTTCCCTTTACATGAACAGTTACTGATTTTTAAAACAAGAGGCCCAAGGACCTTGAATCGCTCTTCTGATAAACTGTACAACCTATCACTTCTATTTGAAGCCTCTAAGTCCTGTATACAGTGGACCTTCAGATATCCGGACGCCAGATATCCGGACACTTCAGTTTCCGGACGATTTTTCATGAGAATGAAATTTTTTAACGTCATTTTGTCTCGTTTTACTGGAATTGCGCATTCCGTATCCGGACAGTCTTTTTTCACCACAAAATGAATTTTTACGTTATATTTTGATTCATTTATCCGGACGATAATTTTTTAACTGGTCTGTCAAGTCTGCTGAAATTTCTTGATCTGGGTGTTAATTGTTGTAAAAACACTGGTCTGGCTGTTTGTTTTAAAAGATGATCACTTGCGACCTATTATCAATGGCTTGCGGCAAGGTTAGTGTAGGTCGATAGGTACGCGTGAGACTCTGGCTTCTCTAACATGGTTTTGATACGTATTATTTAATGGAAATAATTTTATAAGTCTAGGATAATTTTTCGTAGTCAGCAAATATATTTCTTTTACTGTTAGAATAGTTGTAACATGGTTTTATGTGTTTATAGACATGACATCGGAGTTCTTTTATGCACAGTATTTTTTTTCGCAAAACGCATTCTATGATATGATGACATTTATAAAATCACTCTCAAAATTACACAATCGTTAATAAGATCTCGCTTTGGATAATTACGATTGATGTACATGTGCAGATTATGTCACATTTAGCATTGATGGGCGTTCATATTAAATTATAAGACTCTGCCGACAGTACCGACAGGGCTACTAAAAGTTGATTCATTAGACACTGGGAGGTAGAAATAATTAATGTGACCATATAAACATGTTTTTTTTTCCAATGACACATGTACTTTTTTTATTTATTTAAACAAGTATTGAGTAGTACTACAATGTAACTTATATTAAAATAAAGTATTTAAACAATAAAACATATTGGTATATATCAACATTCTTTACTATTGAAAATGGAATGAAAGGCCATAGGCCTATAACTAAAATCAGCGCAATTCAGGTATCCGGACGCTTCACATATCCGGACAAATTGACTGGGAACCAAAGCGTCCGGATAAATGAGGCTCCACTGTATTTAGATAAACCCTTGAAATTCCAAAGGTAGGTCATCATGACCTACATTTTAGATGAAACACTCTGAGAACCCAAGATGATTGTAAGCTAATTAGTACCTGAGAGTTTGTCATGGTGACCTACTTATCACTTGTCATTCTCTGAAAACCCAAGATGCATCAAATAAGTTTGATGATTCTAAGCCAATTAATACCTAAAATATTTTTAAAATTAAAACCATAAATTTCAAAAGTAGGTCACAGTGACCTACTCTTCAGATGACATACTTTGAGGACCCAAGATGCATCAACTGACAAAGTTTGATGATTCTAAGCCAATTAGTACCTGAAATATTTAATTAAAGCCATAAATTTTCAAAAGTAGGTCATGGTGACCTTCTTTTCAGTTGACCTACTCCGAAGACCCAAGATGCATCAACTTACAAAGTTTGATGATTCTAAGCCAATTAGTAGCTGATTAAATATTTAATTATAGTCACATAAATTGAAAAGTAGGTCACGGTGACCTACTTTTCAGTTGTACTCCGAGGACTCAAGATGCATCAACTGACAAATTTTGATGATTCTAAGCCAAATAGTACCCGAAAAAATATTTAAATATAGCCATAAAATTTGACAAGAGGCCCATGGTCCACATCGCTCACCTGAGCACATTGGCTAGGAAAAAGCACAAATCAATTCAGTATTGAAAAGTTTAAGGGGGGGGGGGGGGGGGGGCTTGGATTTTGAACTACCTGAGGATGCTTCCATATCAATATATCAAATGGCTTTGCTGTTCTTGAGCAGAAGATTTTTAAAGATTTTTTTTCCTATATATTCCCTTGTTAAAAATTTGATCCCCCATTGTGGACCATCCCCCCCCCCCCCCCCAATCATTTGAACAAACTTGAATCTACACTACCTGAGGATGCTTCCATATCAATATGACTAAACATGGCTTTTCTGCTGTTGAAAAGATTTTTTCCTATATATTCCTATGTAAAATTTGATCCCACGTTGTGGCCCCACCCTACCCCTGGGGGTTATGATTTGAACAAACTTGAATCCAAACTACCTGAAGATGCTTCCATATCAATATGACAAAACTTGGCTTTGCTGTTCCTGAGAAGAAGATTTTTCAAGTTTTTCCCCCTACATATTCCTATGTAAAACTATGATCCCCCACTGTGGCCCCATCCTACCCCCAGGGGTCATGATTTGAATAAACTTGAATCTACACTACCTGAGGATGCTTCCATATCAATATGACAAAACATGGCTTTGTTGTTCTTGAGAAGAAGATTTTTCAAGTTTTTTCCCCTATATATTCCTATGTAAAACTATGATCTCCCATTGTGGTCCCACCCTACCCCCAGGGGTCATGATTTGAACAAACTTGAATCTACACTACCTGAGGATGCTTCCATATTAATATGACAAAACATGACCTTGCTGTTCTTGAGATGAAGATTTTTTAAAAGTTTTTTTTCCTATATATTCCTATGTAAAACTTTGATCCCCCATTCTGACCCCACCCTAACCCTGGAGGTCATGATTCGAACAAAGTTAAATCTACACTTTCTGAGAATGCTTCCATATCAAAATGACTTAACAAGGCTTTGCTGTTCTTGAGAAGAAGATTTTCAAGTTTTTTTTCTGTATATTCCTATGTAAAACTTTGATCGCCCATTGTGGCCCCACCCTACCCCCAGGGGTCATGATTTGATACAAACTTGAATCTGCACTACCTGAGGATGAATCCACAATAATATGACTAATTGTGACTTTGTTGTTCTTGAGAAGATTTTTCTTGATTTTTTTCTATATATTTCTATGTAAAACGTGGATCCCCATTTGTGGCCCCACCCTACCCCAGGGGGTCATGTTTTGTACAAACTTTAATCTACACTACCTGAGGATGATTCCATATCAATATGACTAATTGTGGCTCTGTTGTTCTTGAGGAAAAGATTTTTAAAGATTTTTTTCTTTAAATTCCTATGTAAAATTTTGATCGCCCATTGTGGCCCCACCCTACCCCGGGGGTCATGATTTGTACAAACTTCAATCTACACTACCTGAGGATGATTCCATATCAATATGACAAATTGTGGCTTTGTTGTTCTTGAGAAGAAGATTTTTTAAGATTTTTTTCTCTATATTTCTATGTAAAATGTGGATCCCCATTTGTGGCCCCACCCTACCCCTGGGGGTCATGATTTGAACAAACTTGAATCTACACTACCTTAGGATGATTCCTTATCAATATGACTAATCGTTGCTTAGTTGTTCTTGAGGAGAAGATTTTTAAAGATTTATTCGTATATATTCCTATGCAAAAATTTGATCCCCCATTGTGGCCCCACCCTACCCCTGGGGGTCATGATTTGAACAAACTTGAATCTACACTATGTAGTGAAGGTCTCACATAAGTTTCAACTTTTACAGCCCAGTGGTTCTTGAGAAGAAGATTTTTAAAAGATTCCACCAAATTTTCACTAATTCTTAATTATCTCCCCTTGAAAGAGGGTGTGGCCCTTAATTTGAACAAACTTGAATCCCCTTTACCCAAGGATGCTTTGTGGCAAGTTCGGTAGAAATTGGCCCAGTGGTTCTTGAGAAGAAGTCGAAAATGTGAAAAGTTTACAGACGGATGGACAGGTCACGGTGACCTACCTTTCAGTTGACGTTTTTTAGGACCCAAAATGCATCAACTTACAGTTTTATGATCATAGGCCTTAAGATGTCCAAATTATGCCTCTAAAACGCTTTGAAATCGAATGCCTGCAAAGTTCAAAAAGTAGGTCACTGTGACCTTTTTTTTTAATATATATGTTTTATGGCACCAAGATGCATCATCTTACAAGATTTAATGATTCTAAACCTCTCAGTGTTCAAATTAATGACCTTAATTGTTTTGAAAAAGATTAGCCATAAAATTCAAACATAGGTAATCAAAGATTACTAAGCTTACCTCGACGAATGTCATCTATAAGTAAGGCAAATCTCACATCATATTTTTTCCTAGTTAGTGTACATCCCAAGATTAATATCAATCAATATTAGATTCAGAATTCAAAGCAAGTCTGGAAGTGTCCATCTCTAGACACATCATCATCCATGCTAATTTGGTTAAAATATGGCTAAAATTCACTCATGTGGAAAATCTAGGTCAGATCCAGAATCCGAAGCAGGTTAGTAAGTGTACATCCCTAGATGCATCATCCATGCAAGTTTGGTCCAGGTAGGGCTTACAGCTCGTTGGGAATGGACCTGCTCCAAAAAAACTTTAACCTCGTCACTCATCTGGAAAATCTAGGTCAGATCCAGCATCTGAAGCAAATATGGTAGTGTCTATCCCTAGATGTATTATCTTTGCAAGTTTGGTCCAGGAAGGGCTTATAGTTTTTTGGGAATGGACCTGCTCCAAAAACTTCAACCTGGTCACTCATCTGGAAAATCTAGGTCAGAACCAGCTTCCGAAACAAGTATAGTAGTGTCCATCCCCAGATGCATCATCCATGCAAGTTTGGTCAAGGTAAGGATTATAATTACTTGGGAATGGACCTGCTCCAAAAACTTTAACTTGGTCACTCATCTGGAAAATCTAGGTCAGATCCAGCATCTGAAGAAAGTGTGGTAGCGTCCATCCCTAGATGCATCATCCATGCAAGTTTGGTCAAGGTAAGGCTTAAATAATCACTTGGGAATGGACCTGCTCCCAAACCTTTAACTTAGTTACTCATCCGAAAAATGAAGGTCAAATCCAGCATCTGAAGCAAGTATGGTAGTGTCCTTCCTTTGATGCATCATCCATGCAGGTTTGGTCCAGGTAGGGCTTATAATTGGGTACCTGCTCCAAAAACTTTAACCTGGTCACTCATCTGGAAAATCTAGGTCAGATCCAGCATCCTAAGCAAGTGTGGTCATGTCCATCCCTATATGCATCATTCATGCAAGTTTGATCCAGGTAAGGCTTATAATTACTTGGGAATGGACCTGCTCCAAAAAAAAACTTAACCTGGTCACTCATCTGGAAAATCTAGGTCAGATTCAGCATCCGAAGCAAGTGTGGTAGTGTCCATCCCTAGAAGCATCATCCATGCAAGTTTGGTCCAGGTAGGGCTAACAGTTCCTTGGGAATGGACCAGCTCCAAAAACTTTAACCTAGTTACCCATCTGGAAAATCTAGGTCAGATCCAGCATCCGAAGCAAGTGAGGTAGTGTCCATCCCTATATGCATCATCCATGCAAGTTTGATCCAGTTAAGGCTTATAATTACTTGAAAATGGACCTGCTCCAAAAAAACTTTAACCTGGTCACTCATCTGGAAAATCTAGGTCAGATTCAGCACCCGAAGCAAGTGTGGTAGTGTCCATCCCTAGAAGCATCATCCATGCAAGTTTGGTCCAGGTAGGGCTTATAGTTTTTTGGGAATGGACCAGCTCCAAAAACTTTAACCTGGTCAATCATCTGGAAAATCTAGGTCAGATGCAGCATCTGAAGCAAGTGTGGTAGTGTCCATCCCTAGATGCATCATCCATGCAAGTTTGGTCCAGGTAGGGCTTACAGTTACTTGGGAATGGGACTTGCTCCTAAAACTTTAACTGGGACGCCGACGCTAAAGTCGATGCCAACACAGGGGGTATAGCATAAGCTCATCTTGACTTCGTCGAGGTGAGCTAAAAAGTAGGTCAAGGTGACCTACTTTTTAGTTGACGTACTTCGAGGACCCAAGATTCATCAACTGACAAAGTTTGATGATCAAAGGCCTCTAATTGTTCAAAATATATCTCTAAATCATTTTGAAAAAGAATGGCATAAAATTTAAAAAGTAGGTCACCATGACCTGCTTTTGAGTCAACATGATATGAGGTCCTTAGATGCATCAAATGACAAGATTTGATGATCCTAGTCCTTACAGTAAGCAAAATATCAACATTTTAATATAATGTTATTTTTGGTCAAATTTGAAGTAACCTTGAGACCACACCATTTGCCCCAGGGTGATGCCTTGAACAATTTTTAATCTACTACATATCCTCATCCTTTTGTGTAAGTTTGGTGATAATCTGCCCAGTGGTTCTTGAGAAGAAGATTTTTTAACAACCAGTACTTTTGTTTCCATTTTCCTAATTATCTCCCCTTGTTTAAGGGTCACAACCCTAGTTTTATTAAAAACGGGGGCCCTTGGGCCAAGGATACCCAGTGACAAATTTGACAATAATTGGCCAAGGGGTTCTTGAGTTATGGCCCATATTCTAAAAAGTTTACAAACACCGCACAAATGGCCATAGCATTAGCTCTTTGAGCCTTTGGCTCAGAAGAGCTAATAATTGATATATTCTTAACAGAACTCTTTCACAGTAGAGGCAGTAAAATGTTTGTTAGCTAGGGACAATGTGCTGTTGAATACACCAAGAGAACTGATCACTGTAGATTTCTTAAGGACATATTACTGTATAAAAGTTTATTTTCACCCAACGTTATTTTCGCCCTTTCATGCTTGAAAATAATTTTGCCCAGTTTTAATTTGCCCAAACACAGTAGTGTTAAAGAGATACTGAGGTTTTGCTTAATTTTCCCCGTTTTAAATTCCTCCCCTTGTGAGGAGGGCGAAAGGGGCAAAAATAAAAAGGGGGCTAAAATTTCCCTGTGTACAGTAGCAGTCCTGGTGAAGTATGCTGGGCACTGTGAACCATGCTAATAAAACTTGAGAAGTGTAAGTCCTATTGTGTTACACTGCTGATGATACTTTCTGCTAAGCCAACTCTTCTAATTAAATTCAACCACTTCTTTTTAATAATCTGTCCTTTTGGAAGTCAATAAAATAATGAAATTAGATGACCATCTATCTGAGATGTAACCCTCTGCAAAACATAGTACGTTCGGCATACTGATTGTTCATATCATTTGATTATCACTAGCATAAACAATGTTATGTCCCATAAACCCTGCGAGATGTAAAGTTTCCTTGATTTCCTTTGCCAAAGAGGGGAAGTAAGTTACAGACCCTAAAACATGCTACTACACCACTTGCATGGTTCGGTTCGTTTCGTTTTGTGTACGGTACGGTACGGTACGCTTCTTGTACGGAACGGTACGCTTTGTGAACGGTAAGGTTCGCTTTGTGCACGGTACGGTATGCTTCTTGAACGGTACGGTTCGTTTTGTGTACAGTACGGTTCGCTTTGTGCACGGTACGGTATGCTTCTTGCACGGTACGATACGCTTCTTGCACGGAACGGTACGGTTCGTTTCTGAGGTAAAGTAGCACGTTTTAGGGTCTGTAGATAACTGTGCAGTAATTGCAATACATGTACCAAGTATTAACCTTGATGCATGCAAATTCACTCAAGCCTTACTTTAACTTTTCTACTCAGTTTGTCAACAATAACGTAGCCAAGTATCCAACTCAATGCACAGTATGAATGTCAAAATTTCTCACATTTCAATCAATCACAAGTTGTACTGAATGTATACTTATGATTGGGTAATCCACAATGGATACTTACACATAGCTAGACTGACTGGAACAACATTGTCTCAGGTTTGCATTGTCTTTGTTGCAGAAATTGGTGATACCAGTAGCAACTGTTGTTCTAAATTGTCCCCTCACTGTTGTTGTGAACTACAATTGAGCTCAATATTCTTATTTCAAAGCAATATTTTCCTTTCAAGCAATCAAACCCAAAATTTAGAATTCAAAATCAAAAATCTCTTTTTAAACCGGAAAAAAAGGTTCGAATACAGATGCATGCAACAATTAAAATCATGAAAGAATTTGATATTGTTTTTGATAAAAATAAATCCTATATGATTAACAGATTCAATGTCTCCTTACTGATGACACAGGTAGTCCTTTGAACTGTAGAACAATACCATAGTTCTTTTCCACTTCATTAGCTGTAAAATAATGGAGAAAACACGACTGATTTGTGGCAACACTAATGTCCAATGTTAAACAATTTTAGAGCTCTCTAATGATTTGTGGCAACACTAATGTCCAATGTTAAACAATTTTACAGCTCTCTACTGATTTGTGGCAACACTAATGTCCAATGCTAAAACAATTTTACAGCTTTCTACCGATTTGTGGCAACACTAATGTCCAATGCTAAAACAATTTTATAGCTCTCTACTGATTTGTGGCAAAACTAATGTCCAATGCTAAAACAATTTTAAAGCTCTCTACTGATTTGTGGCAACACTAATGTCCAATGCTAAGACAATTTATAGCTCTCTACTGATTTGTGGCTATGCTAATGTCCAATGCTAAGAAATTTTATAGCTCTCTACTCATAGCTTCACCTTGTAAAGAGATATTTATCTTGCAAAATATTCAACGTATCGTATATATAAATGTTTTTGAACTTTGTTTTAAAATAATAATTCAAAGGATTAAAGTAACAGGAAACTTAACAAGTTATAAAGATAATATAAACTCGATATCAGTGAAGGGATTTTACATACAGACAACTGACTTTAATTAATATTATTATCCTTCGGAATACTAGAGTCAATCTGATTAGTCTAGAGCATGCCACATTAATATTCTGGGAAACAATTTGTGATGACTCCCTTTTGTTCTTGGTAACAACTGTGTTGTCTCCCTTCAGATAACAATGAAATAGCACAAGCGAATGTGCAGGGTGACAACAGTGCTGTCTTTCTTTAGAGGAAAAAAATGTCTTAAGCGAGATAACTCTAGTTTAATTCAGAGGCACATGGGCCACAATGCTCACCTGAGTAATTTAGGGCCTGCTGTTCTTCAAAATCCCGGGGGTCATAATTTGTATAAAATTGAATCTACACTTTCAAAGGATGCTTCCATATAAATATGACTAATCTGCTGTTTTTGAGAAGATATTTTAAGATTTTTTCCCCCTATATATTCCTTTGTAAAACTGTGATTAGTCATTGTGGCCCTGCCCTATCCCCAGAAGTCATGATTTGAACAAACTTGAATCTACACTACCTGAGGATGCTTCCATGTAAATATAACAAAGTATGGCTTTCATTGTTCTTGTGAAGAAGATTTTAAATATATTCCTATGTGAAACTGTGATCAGCTATTGTGGCCCCATCCTATCCCCGGGGATCATGATATGAACAAACTTGAATTTACACCATGAAATGAAGCTTTCACATAAGTTTCATTTTTTCTAGCTCATTGGTTCTTGAAAAGAAGATTTTTGAAAGATGCCATTAAATTTTCACTGATTTCTGATTATCTGTCCTTGAAGAAGGGCATGGCCCTTCCATTTCAACAAACTTTAGTCCCCTTTACCCAAGGATTCTCTGTGCCAAGTTTGACTGAAATTTGCCCTGTGGTTCTTGAGAAGAAGTCCAAAATGTGAAAAGTTTACAGACAGATGGATGCTGGGCACAATGTGATCAGAAAAGGTCACTTATGCCTTTGGCTCAGGTGAGCTAAGAATTGCTCACCTGAGCCAATTCTTGAATAAGAATTGGTGGAAATTTGTTCAGGGTTCCAGAGAAGATGTTGAAAATTTTCAAATGTTAACGAACAATGCATGAAGAACTTAATTTATTTACACCCTATTGCCTGTGCATATAATTAAAGCATATACATGTCCTTGTAAAACTCTTGTTCGCTAATATATGATTGCACCAAGCAGTTGAAGAGGATGAATGCACTAAATTTTAAGTGCATTAATTTATGAATGTTTACAGTATATGTGCAGAGGAGGAGACTTACGGGGACACAGGTTTGTATTACAATCTTGGGTCTGTGACAGTGCCCCCGAGCAGTCTGCCCCTGAGCCCTGACGAGTAGGATTGTTACAAGATCTTGTTCTTGTCTGGGATCCAGTGCCACATTGCTTTGTACAGTTACTCCATGCAGACCAGTTAGAAAGACCACCATTGCGATCTGAAAAAAATGTGAAGAAAACCTTATTTTCATTATATGTTTTTTTGAAATTTTGTGTTCATTTAACAAAATAAATTTAAGAGATTGTAATGTTTGTACAGTCATGAATTTTCCTTGATAATTCTTTCTACCTCTAAAGAATATAGACTTACTTGATGAAGAGTTACCTACCTTTACACACATTATTAGGTCCTAGAATGTAGCCATTTGTACAGCTACAATTGTATCCCCCAGCTCTGTTGGTACAGTTACTGTTTGTGGCATAACAAGGATTTGTTTGGCATTCATCAACATCTGTAAGAGATCAAGTATTGTACACCGGTGATATCTTAAAGCCTGTCTTATTTATACAGTACAACTTGTATCTGTACATTCATGACTACATACAGAGAATTGTCATGTTCTCCAAGTTATACAAAGCTTTTGTCAATCAAATGAAAACAGACCTTAGCTTTAATACTTGAATGATTTGAAACAAGAATACTGTGATTGAGCTGAGCTAACAAAAATATACCCTTTGTTGACACATTCAGACCTTGAAGAATACATGTATCTGTGTCAACAATGACCTTCAACTGTTCTCCTATACAAAGATACATTTGAATTAACTTGATCTTGTCTAAATGACCTTGAGTCAAAGTTATAGCACATCTTCACCATGGCCTTCTAATATTGTGGCTAATTAAAAAGATATGGTCGCGAATTTTTTTTGTCCTTCCCTTTGAACTTGTTCAAATGACCTTGGGCTACGATCATGACACACTTCCATGTGGTAAACAATCTTCTTATCAAGTATGGGTTTCCAATGTTCTTCTGCTCCAAAGTTAAGAAGCAAACAAAAATTCAACAGTTTTTTTTCTACCAGTGACCTTGAACTTGCCCAAATGACCTTGGATAAAGTTCAAAACATACCTTCAAGTCATAAGCAATCATTGATTGGTGTTAGAAAATCCAGTTTTTCTCCCTTACAAAGTAATGGACTAAACAAAATTTACACTTTTTCTGCAAGTGACCTTGAGTCAAGATGACAGCACAACTTTAGATGAAAAGCAATTTTACTGTTTCTATGAACTTTCAATTTTTCTGAATAAAAAAAAATATGGATTGGACACAAATTATAAACTTCTTTTGCTAGTAATTTCTGAACTTGACCAAATGACTTTGGTTAAAGTCATGACACATCTTCAAGCCATAAGCAATCTTTGGTAAATAGGAGCTTCTCCATTTTGAAGTTACTCCGACATAGTTGCATGAACAGACCAAGATAAGATGATTTTCTACTACCCCACTAAACTTCATTTAATAGGTATTATAAATTAAACTCAAATGTATAGAATTTTCCTCAGCACCTAAGGTGCTTAGACTTGAATTCTGATGAAATAACTACATCTTCCATGTAATTTACAACACCTTACCTTTATCTCAGAGATTTCTTATGACCTAGCATCTAGTACATTCTGAGGGATGGCCATACACTAATTCTTACCATTACACGTGGTTCCATCTCCCGCTAATTGGTATCCTGGGGGGCACTGGCAGGTATCAGTACCATTCACTTTGGCACACATTTGATTCTGGCATGTTGCTTTCTTGGCTGGTGCACACTCAGATTCAACTGAAATACAAAAACAAAATTGTGTTCTCTTTAAATTTTTCATTCACTTTCCTCTTTATATAGCCATTACACTTAATAGTTTTAGATACTATCCAAAATTTCAATTTGGAGAGAACTTATCAAATAAACAGCTACACAGCCTTCTGTCTAATATTTTAGTTTTTGACTAAGAGTGCAACGATAAACTGTTTGACGGCATATAGCGGTATATTTTTCCACAGTTCAATTCATGATACGCTAAAATGATATCGCGGTTCAGTTCAATCAGTCCAGAATTATCCGAATCGTCCGTTTTGTTTCCTTGTTTACAATTTCAAAATGGCTTCCGCACAAAATGTGAGGTTGACGATAACACGTTAATGGCACTTAAACTCAACTCAAGCATCTTACAGACCTCAGATTTAACCCGGAGAAGGACTTATGCCCTGTTCACATGGAGAGTTTAATTTGCAGTAAATTAATGCGAAGTAAAATGATGCGAATTAAACTAATGCGAATTGAATTGTGTTCACATGACAGCTAATGCGAAGTAAACTAATGCGAATTAAAATTTAATTTCTACAGTAGGGCTATTCAGTAAGGCTATTATGACATCATTTGCAAATCACGTCACCTATTCAGGGCAGATCCATTTGACATAATGTCATAATAGTTCCCTGTAAATGTTCATCATTGGTTTAGAATATTGTCACAACTCAAAGATCTACCTATCAATCGAATTCAAGTTATCAAAATGATATTTTTAATTATTATCAAAAAATACGAACATTTGATATAACCCTGTCAAGTTTAAAAAAAACATGATGAAAAACTTTTTAACCTTGTCATGTATCGTGATACGTATCGTATCATGAACTGAATACTGTGATACATATCGTATCGTGAGGTTGGTGTATCGTTGCACCACTATTTTTGACATAAATGTTGATAAAATGATATGTCTAGAACTTTATAATGAACCAGCTTATGTTTATTAATTGTTATACAAAAATCTGATTTCAAATAAAATTTTCTGATTCCGACCAAATACGAGGCAATTAATAAAGAGAACTGGTGATTCACATCCTCAATATAAATCTTCCACAATATCATTCCTTACCCACACAGGTCCTCTGATCAGCTTCAAGTCTGTATCCAGTTTGACAGGCACAGTCATATCCACCATCCTTGTTCTGACATAATTGTGAACAGCCATGATTTCCGGTGCATTCATCCACATCTAAATGATTCAGAAATCAAAATTAGTACAATAAATTAATGAACCATGCAAAAAATATGTAATACTTATAGTTTCTGTATTCCATTCAGGAACTTTTTTGAACATGATGACAATTACCAACTGGTTTCTACTTTCAAAAAAAAAATTCTCAATGCCAAATAAGATGGTACATGTACAGTACCCACCAGACACAACCTAACAGAAAGCGAACCCAGAGCGCACCCCGGGTTCGCTTGGGGTTCACTATAGCTGACCCCGAGCGAACCCGGAGCGCATCCCGAGCGAACCCGCAGTGGACCCAGAGCGAACACCAAAAGCGAACCCCAATTTCAGTAGCGAACCCAGAAAGCGAACGCGCGTTCGGTGTTGCGTAACAGAGCTGTCAATCAGGATTAGCGATAAAACGTGTTAAGGTGCGGTCACACGATGCGATTTTTCATTCGATTTTCCATCCGATTTTTCCATTGGATTTGCTTTCGACTTAAATCGTACCGTGTGACCACCAAAGTCGAAAGCAAAATCTGAAAGTCGATTGGAAAATGGATGGCGTCCGATTTTCAATCAACTTTCCAGTGAAAATTGTGACATCACAATGACATTTCTTGCAACGGGAAATGAATGGTCGTTATTTTTGTCATCTATAATGAATGTATAAATTATTATTAATTGACAAAATATAAGGATACCCAGTAAACGGCAACTACTGGGTACAAATGGGTAATTATATAAAGCATACAAGTCATGAACTATTATTTTACCATAGTTTGCGAGCACGGAGATTCATGTGTTTATAGAATGCCATTTATGATTAAAGTTTTTTGTTGTTTTTTTTTTTAATATCATAGATTTAGCTTGATTGAAATCATCGCATTTATCTAAAAATAAAGAAGAAGTTTTAGTTATTACTTTTAACACCAGCATGAATGTTTGTAAATCTAATTAAAATTAGATGTTTCAAGTGCTTATATGTTGCCATAAATTAAGATCAGTGGTACACAGCATATCAGTACTCCAGCATGCTAGAGGTTTACCGCGAGATACATTGGACTTGACGCCGCGTAAATACCCCAATCCTATCAATGATATGAACAAGTAGTTTTTTTAAGTATTTGCATGGATTCTAATTATTTATAAGCGTTCGTCAAGAGATTCAACTTATTTCATGTATATATATGTCAACATGTCTAGAATAATTTAAAATGGTAGATTTTACTTGTCTAGAACTCACATTAAAGTACTAAATGAAGTGATTAACTAGATTAGGTTTTTAATTTTTACTCCTACAAGGAAGAGCCTCTGTTAACGTCCCTACTCTCCTTATATATGGAACTACTAACAAAAAAAAAATGACTGAAAAAAAATATTTATGTTTATTAGGAGAAATTACGCTGCTGTCTTTTCTCCTTGAATTATCTTTCTTACTTCTTTTCACTTCGACGTGATGTAGCATTGTACATTTGCCTCTAACTACTGTATATATGTTTGTATGTTATTAATTTTGTAACTTATGTACTTTGGTTTGAGTGAATAAATTGAACTTTGAAAAAGGGAGAGTCTGACACCCCCCCACCCCCCCAAAACTAAAAAAAATCAACATTAAATTCTTTTAAAGAATTAATGACCTTTAGTTTACATATCATCAGGGAGGGAAGTTTTGAGTCTGATTTTTATAATTAATTGTTTTATTATTTTTTAGGAAGGTAATAAGGTAACATTCTTTACTTACCTACCAAAAGTTACTTTTATTAAAATTTTGATTAACTTAATTATTGGAGGGTCTGATGAATTTGATATACTGTGTACCCAGTCACACATTTTACATATACACATGGTATTCATTGGGCTGTAAATATTTCACCTACAGTAATTTGTGAAAATAAAAAGGCGATATATCAAATGTTTTCAATATTGTTTTGTCAACTGCAGGTCAACGGGAAAAAGGTTAACTTTTGTGACGTAGCTATTATACCTTTCCGGTAAACGAAAGTCTAGTGCAGGTTCTTTTTAAAAATCGTTTTATGCCGAAATAAAAAAATACGTGTTTTCCTTTTTTGGTCAGTTTAAAAACCCTGGAAAACATCAGATACTTCGGACAAGTTCTTTTCATGTGGTATGTTTTCTTATCTTGTAAAGTAATAACAGACATAACCTGTACATTACGACAACATAAACGTCATAATGGGGCAAATGACGTAATATTAAACAATGAAGGGAAATTTTTTTTCATAATCATGCTTTTTAGGTTTATTACTAATAATCAGAATAATTTAAACTAAAAAAAAAACAAGTACTTGTTCTTGTCAAAATCGTTTGTAAATCGAATGTAAAATCGTATCGTGTGACCACCCCACCAATCGACTCCAATCGACTTACCTGAGCAAGTCGAATGAAAATCGAATGAAAAATCGCATCGTGTGACCGCACCTTAAACCAATCAGCACCTCGACCAATCCAGTTTGTTATTTGATGTAAATAAAACATTGTACAAGCAAAGCGTGTTAATATAAAGTGTGAAACTATTATTAACATGATTAAAAAAAAATATTTATATTTTAATTATCCAGGTAGCAAGTTATTTTTACACATTTATTTTCTTTATTTTTAAAATCCATTAACATTTCGTATTTACCAGACAAAAGGTACTTTCATGTATAAAAGAAAAAAAAGAAAATAATGTTTATTACAATTGTTACTAAAAAATGAAAAAAAAAAAGGTTTTTGACAAATCATTGCATTTCATCATTTCAAGTTACTGTACAAGATTATGTATATGTACATGTACGTGCTTTCATTCAATTATTTTATTTTTATAATTCTAATTTACATTTTGTCTAAATCCAGATCAACATTAAAATTATTGATCTTCTTAATTGAAAATGAAAAAAAAAATCAAATGTACATGTATGTCCGATCGTAAACAACTATGGTATTATTTTGATTTATCTTCTACAAGAAATATCATGTAAAGCTTTAATTAGCTTGTTTGTTTGTTTTTTTAACTGAAATAAAAGGGGTGAAAAAATGAAGCGCTAATTAGCTATTAACTGCTAATTGTGGTCCTGATTGTTTTATATCAATACATCAAAAATGTACATTTAAAAAATATTCCCAATACTTACATAAATATTTAGTCGGCAAATGTACACATGATTGTCGGGGTTACTTTTAATTCCTCATGCTTATTATTATTTTTTTTAATATAATTTCGGCAAATGAATGAATAAAAAAAATTGCTGATTTTTGAAATTCATAAATGGAAAGATGGATATAGGTTTAAATCATTTTTAGGCCATTTTTTAATTACAAATCTTATACCCCCTTATTGCATATAATAAAATCCAATTGAATCAAAACTCACGGCCCACCTATATCATGTGATAGAACAAGCAGCATTCGATCATAAATTACATCTTTAGGTATCAAAAAGATTAATAAAAAAAACAATTTTCCGAAGTCGGGGAATTACATATAATTATTTGTAATCTTATTTACATGTAGTTTCAAAAATATCCATTTCTAAATTTTTTTTTCAGTTTTCCAAAGTCGATGAATTTCACCAATAATTATTTTTAATCTAAAATATCTATTAATTAAGCCTTATTTCGTTTTAGAAATATCCACTCCTATATATTTTTAACTATTTTGCGTAAAAAATCGCGCGTTTGCGTTAACAATCGTGAATGATCGTGTAACGTGAAGAATCGTGTACGTGAAGGATCGTTCTTGTAACAGGTTTAATCGTGCGGAATCGTTCGTGTATATGTTGTCAACAATAACGTTGCAGCCACTGTACATGTACATGCTCATGTATCGATCGCCACAAAAACAACAATGATCGATTTCACTACTGTATTTGGAATATACAAGGAGCGGGGCTTACTCGCGGCAAGATTAAAGCAGAGTCCACTTCACGTTTGAGTGCATAAAGCACACCCAAAAAGCGAAGGCCGATTCGCTCTAGCGGACCCAGAGCTGACCCCGAGTGAACCTGAAGCGCACCCAAGGCAAACCCAGAGCGCACCCAAAACTTCTGAAAGCGGACCCCGAGTGAACACAGAAAGCGAACCCGGGCTGCGCTTTGGGTTTGCTCTGGTATTAGGTTGTGTCTGGTCGGTACTGTATATTATTTCTAACTAACTACTGTATACAGGGAAATTTTGCCCCCATTTTATTTTTGCCCCTTTGACCCTACTCACAGGAGGGTGAATTTTTAAAAAACGGGTCAAATTCAAAGAACACACTCAGTATAATTTTTTAAACAGAACAGTGATTGGACAAATTTAAAACAGGGAGGGCAAAATTGCTTGCAAGTGTAAAAGGGCAAAAATAACCCTGTATACAGCATCTCTGACCATTTTTTTTGTATTCCATATGAAGTGCCTTCTGATAAAAAGTTATTCTAAAAATTGCTAGTTCTGCAACATTACCATTGCATGTTCTCTGATCCCCAGCTAGTTGGTAACCACTAATACATCCACATGTAAAACTCCCCGGAGTATTTGTACATGTTCGTCTTGCTACACGACTGTCACAGTTATGGGTGTTGAGAGAACACTCATCCACATCTGAAATAAGAAAAAAGATGTCAAATTTTTGAAATGCATGTACAAGGTGAAAAGCAAATTTTGCAAGAAGATTTTTTGAAAATAAATATCTCATTTTAAAATGCAGGATTTCAGAGACAGATTTACCTGGGCTAAATGTCTATCCCCCCTCCCCCATGACACACATGCAGTCACCTGTATTTCATAACTCAGACATGCTATAGATAAATGTGTCTATTCTCACTATAAAATCTACATGTATATAGGTACCAAACTGATGAAGGCTTACATGCCTACATTTCATGTTTTTTCCCTTGCTACAATAAAACTGACCTGTATATATTAATGTTTAGACTGTATATTCCAATACTTAGCCATATCTCCCTTAAAAACACATATATTTTTACAACTACCGGCCTTCATAACCACCTGTAAAAAATGTCTTTCCAAATAAGACAGATGAGATAGCTATATCGTTACTGGTAATCTCGCAATCAGTTAAACAGACCTGCACCATGTGTATCCCACTTTCATACATACCTACCTGTACCAAATGTGTATTCCCACTTTCACACACACACCTAATTGTATGTACTTCATGTGTATTTCCACTTTCACATGTGTACTTCCACTTTCACACACATCTAACTATATATGTACCACATGTGTATTTCCACTTTCACACACACCTAACTGTATGTACCACATGTATTTCCACTTTCAGACACACCTTCCTGTACCATATGTATATTCCCACTTTAACACACACTTACCAATACAAGTTCTTCCATCTCCTGTGTATCCTGATTTACAAGCACACGTGTACCCTCCTGCAGTGTTGGTACAAATACCCAAAGTATCGTTACAGTCATTAGCTTGATTACACTCGTTGATGTCTGTAATTAAAAGAAAATTTTGCTTATACATATTTTTAAGTGGTGTTCAGGTCATGTCTGAGCTTATATAATGTTAATTATCAATTTCAATGTTAAAGTACAGACACAACTGCATATAGGGTGAATTCACCATGCATCGGACACCCTCGCACTTCAACAAGTTCTAGCGATATTGATACCGACCGAATATTATCAAAATGGAACTTAACATGTAGTTTTTAGTTAAATTTTTGACACAATCGTGCCCTATTTATTGAGAAAATATCATTAAAAACCGATTTTCGTGTATGTCAACATCTCAACTTGAATTTATCCACCATGTTTACTGATCTTGATTGATTTTATTTTGGGATAACCAATGAGAATTCGGGATCTAGGGGAGTGGAACTGTTTAGGATTTCCCTTATTTTAAGCATAACTAGAACTGTCCAAAATGGACAATACCCCCCGCAGGGTTTTTCAGAGAAGGTGCCAAGTCACTAATACTAGTATTTGATGGATGTAAGAGGTGTTCACAATTTGTTTAAACATTTAGAGTGAAAAATTACCGGTAATTGCTCATTATATTTTTTCAATGAATGAAACTAAGGCACAGTCTAATAAAACACCAATACTTATAATATTTTTTTATTACATTGAAAAAATAAATAACAATTTTTCAAGTATTCCTCTATTGGAAAGTATGGATGCATTCTTTATCCATTTTTTCTTCAGTGACTATAGGTCAAGATCATGACACACCCTCAGATCATAAGCAATCTTTGTGTGAAGTGGAAACTCCCAACATCCCAACATTATTCTCCATAAGAAAGATACAGCCTGACATGAATAATGAACTTTTTTCTGTCAGTGACCTTGAATTTGCACAAATGACCTTGGGTCAAGGTCATGACACACCCTCAGGTCATAAGCAATGTTTGTGTAAAATGGAAACTCACCAAGTTTATCCATAAGAAAGATATGGACCAGACACAAATTATGAACTTTTCTTTCAGTGACCTTGAACTTGCCCATATGACTTGGGTCAAGGTCATGACACACCCTCAAGTCATGAGCAATCTTTGTGTAAAATAGGAACTCACCAAGTTTATCCACAAGAAAGATATAGACTGGACAGGAATTATGAACTTTTTCTTTCAATGACCTTGAACTTGCACAAATGACCTTGGGTAAAGGTCATGGCACACCCTCAGGCCATAAGCAATCTTTGTGTAAAATGGGAACTCACCAAGTTTATCCATAAAAAAGATATGGACTGGACACGAATTATGAACTTTTTCTTTCAGTGACCTTGAACTGCCCATATGACCTTGGGTCAAGGTCACGGCACACCCTCACGCCATGAACAATCTTTGTGTGTAGTAGTAAATTCTAATGTTCCTCCCTAAGAAAGATATGGACCAGACACTTTTGCACAGACAGACAGACAGCTAGACAGACAAACGGACAAGGTGATTCCAATATACCCCCCAAACTTCGTTTGCGGGGGTATAAATATCACTGTTTATGAAAAAAATATCACATGGAATGCTTTTATTTATCGATGTTTAGTGATATCATACAACACAAACATTTATCAACACAGACATTTACTTTAACAAGTGATTCTAAATTTCAAGCGCAGGTCTCAGTACATCACCCGAGAACTGTCATGGCTGCTGAGGAGAACGACTGGTAAACACGCAGATTTATTTCACTTGGTTTTCGCATATAAAGGGTTAAGTTGCTGATAGTGAATAAAAATTCCGTCTTATTGGAAGTAAGTTGAATGCAAAAACAATTTATTTTGCCTGCAGTCGCCTGTATCTAAATAATATATTTGCACCAGTATGGAGATGCAGTGGAATTGTAGCCCTCTTCTGAAAATATCAGATTAAAAAAGAAATCAGAGAGGGCTACATTATTGCAGCTATCCATTACCTTGACAAGTGGCTCCGAATTTGGAGTAACCAGTCAAACACTGGCACTCATAGCCAGGGTTCTGATTTACACATCTAGAGTTAGCAGGACAGTTGGCAGTGCCTAGTACACATTCATCAGCATCTGTAACCAATCAGAACATGACTAAGTATGATCTCATATAGAATATCCAATCAAATTTAACTTTATATCTGTTAGCAACAATTCAACAATTCAGGGATTAGAAATATTAATCACATCAAAATTAAATTTAAATTAAAGAGAACATATTAATTCCGTTTTGCTGTTAGTCGACAGTGAACATACCAACACAGACAGTGGCCTGGGTTTTGACATAAGAGCTGTTGACACAATTACAGACATAAGAACCGTTGGTGTCCAAACAAACCACATTGTTTACCAGTCTGCATAGGTTGGTGGATTGAGAAGCACATTCATTTGTATCTTTGTTAAAAAAAATTACATATAAATCTCTTTTCAAATTTATCTAATTGCAAAAGAAAATCTGTCTACATCAAAGCCCAGATGCATTGGTTCTCTTTTTGAACTACTTTTTAATTACATGTATATTACTTTCCTGCTGAAAGTATATGGATGAAATGTGAATGATGGTGATACGTACCCACGCAGGTTTTATTTGTGTTATCCAATTCCATACCAGTAGGACATGAACAGGTGTCTACATTGTTTATTTTGCCACAGGTATGGCTACATCCATGGTTGGCTGCACACTGGTAAATGGCTATGAAATGAGATAAGTACTTAAAATTCTATTCCTATAAATTTCTGGATGTTACTGCTGCCATCTTTGTAATGGTTGACACTTTGAGGGGTATAACTATTGAATAAGCAAGTACTTCATGGGGAGTACTCGATATTTTACTTTCTTTGTCACCTATCAGAATATAATTGTTATTCATTAATATCTAATATTGTAGACATACTTTTGGGATTAAATTACACTATGTATGTGGTCACAGATTTTCCACAGAAAATTGTTACAGCATACTTTTATATTTCATTTAAAACATACATGAACAATGGTTGTCTTATAAATCCCGCCAATTTTCTACCCACGGATTGAACAGAAATAAATAGGACCCCATGGAAAATGTAGGCTACATTGTAACAGTATATTATTTATTTCTGCAGACAACAAAGTGCTATTCTTTACATGTTACTTGCAGTGTAAATTAATATATTTTTTTAGCCATGCAGTTTTTGAAAAAAAACTTACATTCACAAGTTTTCCCGTCGCCTTTAAGTCGGTAATCACTAGGACAGGAACACGTATAACTTCCCACAGTGTTAGTACAATATCTGTTGCTATAACAACCATTAGCAGAAGTATCATTGCATTCATTCACATCTGGAATAACAAAATTAAGCTACATGTATATGAAATGAAGAAATAAGTCTTTTTAATTATAGCTCTGTGAATTTTATCTTTGTAAAGATATGATGAATAAACCTGCTATTTCTTCTAAACAACCCCAACCGTTGAATAGTTTTTGTGCTATTTGCCCATGGTGAAATAGTCATCGAACTATTCACCAGCAGCATTCCATTTCCCTTGCATTTCATCTCAGAACTCTTCTGGTTTTATCTGGATTGTGACATGACACAAGTAAAGTCGATCTGCTTCATGGTATAATATATATTATTAATAAAAGACCTATTTACTGGCTATGAGGACAATAGCGAGTTTATTGTCCCTCTCGACAGCAACTACCGGTATTTTCCTCGGCTGTGCCGACATGGTGATTCCTAGTAACTTCTAAAACATTTTTTTAGATACTTGTAAACAAATAATGTACCAAATGAAATACAACAGAAGGTGTTAAACACTTACCATTACATGTGATTTTGTCTGCGTCTAGCAGATAGCCATTAAGACAGGAACATGTATAGCTTCCAATACTGTTAGAACAGGTCTGGGTACAGTTGTTTGTTGAACTTGATGCACACTCATTCAAATCTGAAGATTTAATAAACATTTATATTTGTTTACATCATATAAAATTATAATGAAAAATTGAAAACTCTAGAGATTTCATCTCATGAATAAAAACAAAGTGCCCTTACTGTGACAATTTATTATGACACAATGAATATATTTTAATGTCAAGTAAATTTTCACTAAAATTATAAAATTTTCAAAATTCTGCAGGATTTTGCTCTGTCTATTCTTCACTGTCACAAAAATTATTTTTCAATTTCTATAAAACAAAACAAAACAATTTTTTTTTTTTAAATTATGATTTATACTTCAGAAAATTTCACACATACAATAAATGATGAAATTCACATATTTTACATACCTGCACATACATATCCGTTACCAGTAAACCCTTTGTTACAGGTACAGGTGTACCCACCGGGGGTATTACTGCACTCTCCGTACTCTTTATCACAGGCATGTGTAGCAGCAGAGGCACATTCATTGATGTCTTAAAACAAATATTGGTCTTTTTTTTCAAAAAAAATCAAAGGACAAGTTTACTTTCAATATTTAAGCAGAGTTTGACATTAAGTGTTTTTTTTTCTTATTTGTCCATTCGGACAAGTGACTATGAAATTTACTCATATGAACATACCTTTTATATGGTCTAAAAATTTTCAATCAAAAAATAATAGACAGATTGAAAAATATTATAAATAAAATCAAAATTTAAAAAAATCTATAATACATTCTTTGAGTCTGTTATGTGAATTTTTGACAAACATAGCAAATTATTGAACAAAATTATATCATTTAGCATCAAACATTTATATTTTTCCTTTTTTCCAACTCTTATTTTGCCCTTGTCTTCTGTTTCAGCTTTTCTTACATGATACTAAAAACCCAATCTTCGTCTGATCCTATTGCCACCATAAATCAATGTTCAAAATTGAAAATAAAGCCTCCATTATGATAGTGAACTTCAATCTCGATTAAGTTTGACAATTGGGATTGAAAATCACTATTGAGATCAGGATCAAAGATTACTTTTATCAAACTTGCATAATTCAATTTGAAATTTCAATAAAAAGTTAGCTATAGCTTAAGTTTTTTATTTTCACTTTTTAAAAAAAAAAATTTCACAGAAAAATTATTTGTCCATTCACGTGTCCTTGAAAATTTTCATTGGTACAGGACAAGTGTAAATGTTGAGTCCAGTTAAGATCTATTCAATGGAATTAGACCAGAATGGGGAATTTTTCCAAGGCACTTCAATAAAGAAAAATAGAAACAACTTACCACTACAGCTATATTGACCGGAGGAGACATAACCCGAGGGGCACACACAAGTGTACCCTCCCTCATTGTTTGTACAGGTGGCAGGGCTTGTACAACTGTTGTTGCTGGATGATGCACATTCATCAAAATCTGAAGGCATTATGTCAAATGAAAAAATAC
Organism: Saccostrea echinata; assembly: GCF_033153115.1. Lineage (NCBI taxonomy): Eukaryota > Metazoa > Mollusca > Bivalvia > Ostreida > Ostreidae > Saccostrea > Saccostrea echinata. The sequence goes on along the minus strand of NW_026889833.1, from coordinate 1,092,162 downwards.
ACTGATTCTTCAACATACATATGTACAGTAAAACACTTTTATAGCGAAGTTCCAGGGACAGACAATTTTGCTTCGTTATAAACGTAATTCATTACATCCATTATGTTCATTATGTTTTAATACCATGATGAAGGAAAATCACTTTACTGTAAGACTAGTGTAAATTTATTATAACAGGCACGGATCCAGGAATTTTTTCCAAGGGGGGGGGGGGGGGTCCACCCCAGTAAAAAAAAATTTCCAATCCAGAAATTTCTTGAAAGGGAAAAAAGAACAAACACAAAAACGTAAAATCCATTTCCAAAACATGAAAAACACCTATTTTGTGGTGGTGATGGTGGGGTCCACGTTTCCTAGGGGGGGTTTCAAAGTCATTTTTTAATTCATTCAGTTTATACTTTTAGTAGCTCTGCAAATTCCAGGGGGGTCCAGACCCCCTCCCCCCCCCCGGTCCGCGCATGTTATAAGCATGTTCACTATAAGCCTGTTTTATTGTACAATATGCAGTATCACGTACAGTTTAGGGTATGGTGCATTCATGCATTTATTCCCGTTTTTAAGGGGGTTGGGAGGATAGGAGAGGTGGGAGGAAGAAGTTTTTTCCCCTCCAAATTTTCTTTGCAAATTCTTCCACTATCTTACTTAAGGAAGTAAAATTAATTTCATGATAATTTGTCTATCAGAAGTAAAATTACTTTCAAAGTGGTAATGGTTTGTCTTTCAGAGAAATATCATTTCTTTAAATAAAAAAATAATAAATGTACATTTTCTTGGCATTAGCTGCAACAACCTTCAAGGTGGTTCCACTCGACAGATTTTGAATTGAAAATTGTGTAAAAGTTAAAAGGGATCAAAGTTTCTTTCATGTAAGTTATACAAGTTTTTAGGTTATGCATTAATTGATAAATTGATTACATACCTGTACAGACAAGAGCACTAAGTGCTTTATATCCAGATTTACATTGACACTTAAAGCCACCCTGTAAGTTGACACAGTCACTCTTTGTTTTCACACAATTATCAGCTCCAGTGCTGCACTCATCAATATCTAAAAGTGAAGTTCATTAATTTTTAAAGTGGCTTATAATAAAAATGGACAAATTGCAGCTGCATTTTTACATGTATATGAAATCCAAGAATGCCAACATCATAAAATGAAAAATTGTAAGGAGGGGGTCCAGGGGTCCCTTAGACACCCAATCACAGACTTTTCTGTGAAAGATTTTTGTATAAATGGATTTTTCCATTTTATTTATTCAAAAATGATTTAGATCGCAAGTTTGCAGGGAAATGTACAATGACAATACAATAAGTGCCTTATGGACTATAATTTTTTTTATTATGATAATAAAAACTGAAGGTGGACAGCTATGGAAATTCTGGTATTTCAAACTTTTGACTGAGAAAAACGGAAATCAGAAGGATCAATCAAGAAATCATAAAGCTTTTTTTTGACACCTACACTATAAGCCTTTGTAAGGGTTGGCAGTTCTGTAAATTCTAAATATGTTATATGATAACATTGGTAGAATTCTCTTCTCTAAAAAGTCAGTGAATGTATGCAACTCTCCATGTGACATAACGTTGTCTTTATAATGATAGAACCAAAGTGAGTATGTCATATTACCAATACAGTAATTTGTTCCATTGAGTGCGTAACCAGAGGGACAAGAACATAGGACGTCTCCATTAGACACGGCACATGAAGCTCGACCGCTTCCTCCATCACAGGTTGCTTTCTGGATTGCTGTGCACTCATTTTCAGCTGAAGCATATTTTATTTGAATTTAATGACAAACAAGCAATTATGAACCAGATGACAACCTTTCATAATACATGTATAAAACATAATAAACTTTGATTTATAATATTTATAAACATACGTAAGCAGCTGACTAAATCTGTCTCATTTAGGCGGTAACCTGTGTTACAGGAACATGTGTAAGTCCCCACACCATCTACACACTTCTGTTGACAATTGTTGGATCCCGCACACTCATCTTTGTCTAAATATTATGATTATATAATACCATTAGTTACAGTTATATAGGGTCTCTTAATTTAATAAATTAAGCAAAATAGGCATAAATTGGCTGACAATGAAAATTTGATGACAAGAAAACTTAATCTAACTAAATTTTTCCTCTCAATGGGGGAAAAAAATTAGAAGTGACAACAGTTTGAATTTACAAATTCAAATCAATGCAATTAACTGTTTGTAAAATTAATGAAAACTTTATTCCAAGTGCAAATATACTTTGCCCATGGAGAATTATTAAATGATAAAGACATGTTCTCTATACACACCTTCACATGTATTTGTCTGTGTATTTTTCTCGTATCCAAAATTACAGGCACAAATATAACTGCCCACTGTATTCTGACATCTAGAGTTAGCAGGGCATGGGTTTGTGGAACATTCATTGATGTCTGTAAATATATAATTTAGTTAGAGTTAGCTGGGCATGGGTTTGTGGAACATTCATTGATGTCTGTAAATATATAAGAACATAAAATATATTCAATTTTTTGATTACATTCATCAGTCTATCCATATATATACATAATTATATATAGAGAGAAAGAAGGATAGAGAATCTTTAGAGGTCCTAGCTCTTTCATGTATGTGGGAAAGGTATTTGAAGTTACGTGTTACAATTTGAAGTTACATGTTACAATTTCAAAGTCGCCCGCGTGGCGCAGTGGTTAGAGCGTCTGCTCTAGAGTCGCGAAGTAAGGAGTTGATCCTTACGTCGCGGGTTCGAATCCCACTGTGGGACGTGGAGACTGGTCCTTCGGATGAGACCGTATAACCGAGGTCCCGTGTCGCAGTAGGTGCTGGCACAAAAAAGATCCCTCACTGCTCAATGGCCATAAGTGCCGAGTAAAGGACAAAATTTGCAGCTCTCCACCGGCAAGTGGTGGCGTCTCCATATGAGTGAAAAATTCTCGAGAGGGACATTAAGCAACATACAAATAAACAAACAAACAATTTCAAAAATTATAACATTCAAATAGCTAGCCTAAATGTTGTAAGGGATGAGATAGTAATAAGTATATTTTTACCTGTACATGTAAATGTTGTACGGCAGGGATGAAATAGTAATTAATGGGTATATTTTTACCTGTACATGTAAATGTCATATGGCAGGGATGAAATAGAAATTAATAGGTATATTTTTACCTGTACATGTCTTATGGTATGGATGAGATAGTAAATACATGAGTATTTTTAACCCGTACATGTATATGTTGTATGAGAGGGATGAGATGGTTAGAAATGAGTATTTTTTACCTGTACATGTTGTATGGGAGGGATGAGATAGTTATGAGATAATAATGAATATTTTTTACCTGTACATGCATATGTCGTATCTGTGGTGAAGCCTGTTTTACAGTCACACGTGTAAGAACCCACAGTATTATTACAAACTGTGGTGGCAGCATCACATCTGTCGGTCTTTATCAAACATTCATCAATGTCTGCAAAACAGGCAAAGGACTTTATTTTCAGTAAAATATAACAGTAACAATCTATGATAATAAACTAGAGGCCCATGGGCCACAGAGCTTACCTGAATAATATTTTCTCTTTACATGAAAACACACAGATCTAGTGTAATTATACACATGAAACTTGATTTAGTCTTTACCAAATCAACCATTATTTAAAATGAATCTTTGATGACTTATTTGCCAATTCATTACAGATATAGGTGAAGACACTACATAATAGAACTCACCTTGACAAGTACTGCTATCACTGCCCAAAATATAGCCAGTAACACAGGAGCAGGTGTAGCCATTAGCAATGTTTGTACAGTTCTGGCTACAAGGAGGAGGCTTGTTTACCACACATTCATCTTTGTCTGAAAAAAAAAAAATATTAAGAATTATTCATTAGCAGATAGACACATTTATACACTACAATCTTGTAAGATTCCAAAGAAATACCATTTTATCTTTTTTCATATGTTTCAGGGTAAAAGTATGACAATCAATAATTTTCACCCAAATGATGAAAAGGCATGATTTTGTTTCCCTTAAGCCATCCATACTGTATAATGAAATTGGTTAACATTGGTTTAACAGATACAGAAAAGAAACTGAAAATGTTCAAAAGTTTACAAACAACCCAGGAGGGCCGGCAAGAATCATAGCTAAAGGACATGAGTAACTGACTGGTGACCTTAAAAATTGATTAGTTTATATTCTACATTAAAATCTTGAAGTTTCTTTAAAAGTGAGCTAAATGAAAACTTTGGAAATGTGAAGTCACACATTGGTCAAATCAAAGAATAAAGCCTGGAAATTTTGAAGCAGTTGCTTTCACACCAAGAAGTTTCAGAGTACATGAAGTTTGAAGAAAATATCTTGAAAGGTTCCTTTGAAACTTTGAAACTAGACTTACACAAAATGGGACTAAGTGAAGTAAATATCAAATGGAAGATCAAGATCTGAAAATTTTGACACTGTTGGAATTGATCTCATCCATTTGTATCAGTTTTAGAAGTTTGATAAGAACATCTTGAAGTTTATCTGAAAGTGAGCTAAATATAAGGTGGGAGGGACAGACAGAAAGAATGATGGAAGATGGACATGACAAACAGTCTGTATGTCCTGAAAATACCCAATGCATGTAGTGCCAAAAAATGTTTTGAGACATATTTGCAATTTCCTTAAAACTTTATCAATGATGCATTTTTATGGTATCCCATATGGTTTTTTTCAGTACCTGAGCAGCTGATTCCATTTCCGACCAGATGTGTGGGACAAGAGCCACACTGGAATCCAGCTGGAGTAGTTGTTAGATCACGAGCCAGAACATCAGAACAAGCCACTCCAGGAAAACAAGGACTGGCTGCACAACCATCCATGTCATTCTGACAGAAGTCTCCATCGTACCCATTCACACAGGTACAGGGGACAATATAAAACTGATCACTACTGTCTACATTGAAGCCACAGGTAGCACCATTCTAGGATTATACACGTATTACAAAAAGGTGATCCTCAACAGAATTAAATGCAAACGCTAAACAAATCTCTTACTGAAATTGTAAATCGACCCAAAACTAAAATGTATCCATGACTGAAAACATGAAAATACTGGAGAGAGACACTTTCAATACTGCATCATATTTACATGTAGTTACCTGACATTTGCAAAGTTTAATTTTTGGTGTCCACAGAGACTGAGCCTTTCCGTCTGATGCTGTGATCTGGATTGACATGGAGTTGCTGTCTGGAACTTCACTCCAGGTCAGTATTTTTGTTGTATTATCCACACTAAGTCCAGATGGAGCATCACTATTTAGGAAAAAGGAGATGGTATCCCCTGCATTTTGATCCTCAGCAATAAGTTGTAGTGTGAAGTTCCCACCAACTGTTACCTCTATTGTGACATTGCCATTCTTTATCTCGGGTGGATAGTTGGCTGGAAAAAATGGATGCGAGTTAAAATAAGAATCTTTAATGTAACTTGAGAATAAGTATGCATGGAGGATATCAAAATTTCTGTGATTTTATTACTAGACTTCACTTCAACACAAAGCGGGAACATACCAAGAGTGGACTGTGTTTCCACCAAAGCAGTCTTGGTGTCAGAAGTTGAAGAGGCCAGAGCAGCGTTTTCAGTGACCTTGAAGTCAAAGTAACACTCCCTGCGTTTTTCTGGATCAGAATCCGTACTTTCTCCATTGTTACAGGTACTGATGGCTGCAGCTCTTTTGGAAGCATTTGTAAACATGACTGTCAGGTCAGCATTGAAGAAGACTGGGGTATAAGAAGAATCTATGTGGCTGGACCAGGCGGTATTGTTGTCACCTCCATCATATGTAAATAGAGTGTTGCTGGCATTGTTCTGCCCTGTTATGAAAAATGCAGTATAGATCTAACAGGTGTAAAAAAATATCTAAGCAATCCGTCACCTCATCTAAAATGTAATGCAAACAAAATTTATCAATTGAATCCAATGCAGATTATAAAAAAACTTTATTTATAGGTTACAGATCTATTTGCAATAGATGATATAAAAGAAAGCATGTTTCAACCACTTCCAATGACACACAGTTAAACCTCTTACAATCAATCTGTCCAGAAAATAAACCATATCAGCTACAAATAAGACCAATAAGACTTACACTCAACTCCATAGGTATAGATGTCACTTTCGACAGAGGATGATGGTGTGATGGTTCCGTTAGGTGAGGTAAAATCATTACTTGTCTGACCATCAAAATTACCCAACAGTCCTAACAAAAACAGAAAACAAATAAAATAAAACAGTTTTGCTATATCACACACATTTCTGGGTAAGAAACTTATCAAAACATATTTTCATCATCAAGGAACACATGTAACAAAAGACCCTGTCCAACACTAGACTTAAGTCTATCTTTAAACACATCAATCTTATAAATATGGCAAGTCTAATTTAACAAGAAGTCTGTGAGCCAATGCTCACTAATAATACCCCCGCTCTGATGTGAATACGCAAGTTCATGATCAGTTATGGACAGACACAGTGAAAATCAGGAATTGGACATCAGAATCATTATCAGGATTTGTACAAAAATGAATCCCAACATATGGCATGCTTAAACAAAGAGTGTGCTAAGACTCATGCATATGTGATGAGTAGTTGCTGAGAAAACTGCGACCAAAATTTGTTATGTATGGTACAGAGAGACGCACGGAAAATCAGGTAGTTGACATCCGATTCATACAAAAATGAATCCCACCATATGGCAAGCCTAAACAAAGAGTGTGCTAAAATTTCAAGCATCAACGATGAGTAGATGCTGAGAAAACTGCAACCAAAAATTTGTTACGGACAGACACACAGACAGCTAGACAGACGGACAGACACACAACGGAAAACAGTATACCCTCCTCTCCTTCGGAGCAAGGGTATAATTATTACTGTATCAGACAAATTAAGTGTTGTTTTCCAAATAATTTTAGCCCTGGATTGGAACTCTCAAAATGTTGGAGTTGGCTTGCCAAAATGTTGTGGAGAACTTCTCATGTACTTATTTAGCATACTTGCCATAGGCATATTCATGCATATATAAATCATATTTCTGCTGTTTTTATAAAAGCACAAAAGGACTTTGCAAAAGGTCCTGAAATATGAATCAATTGTATTAAAAGATATAGTACACATAAGGTACCTGCAATATCATTCCTGCCATGATACACGATAGGACAGGATAAATACATGATACAATAGGATAAGGAACCTAAAGTTCACATCACTGTAAAACCTAATAAACAATATTTTATTATTTTGCAAATTTTTAAAGAATTATTTTTCCTGCAAATTTCTTTGTATTAAAATCCACTTGTGACGTCACTCTTTTGTTTGAGCGCTCCATTAATCTTTAGGAATGGAGAATTGCAAATTACATTGAAAACGGTATTTGCTATGTTCAAATTCTCCTTCCTGTGCCTCTATGGAAGAAAGAACTTAGAAAATTTCATTAAGTTTATTTTCATATTAAGAAAAAAACCGATTTGGAACCACTGAGAATCAATCCCGGTACCCTCACCATGGTAATCGGACACTTATCTCACTACGCTATTGAAGCTGTTGACTGATGTTGGATTTAAATTACTTCATAACACTTAACTCTCTCTCTCTATATATATATTAAATGCTACTAATATGTTAAATATATATTTATTGTGTATATTTTATATATTTTTTTAAATCATATATTAACAAACAATAATTATCATTTAAAACAGTGGATTTTAAGTGGTTAATATACTTGTAGCGCTCCATTCCTTAAAAGTAATGGGCCTCGTCTCCATTACTTTTAAAGAATGGAGGGCTACTCGTAGATTAATCCTAACATAAATTTGAAGTTCATTCTGTCAGGAAGTACTACCGATGAGCCTAATAAATAACTACATGTTTCCTTCAGTGTCATAAAATCATGGCATTACAATAAATCCACAACTGGTAGGATATACACATCGAAAAGGATAGAATAGATTACACATGATAGGATAGGATTCACGTTACAATAGAATACACACAAGATAGGATAGGGTTCACATGTTACAATGGGATACAACATGTTACTATGGGATACACGAATGATAGGATAGGATTCACATTTTACAATAGGATACATGTATGATAGGATAGGATTCACATGTTATAATAGAATACATGTATGATAGGATAGGATTCACATGTTATAATAGAATACATGCATGATAGGATAGGATTCACATATTACAATAGGATGCACGCATGACAGAATAGGATTCACAAGGTACAACAGGATACACCCATGACAGGATAAGATTCACATGTCGCAATAGGATACGCACATGATAGGATAGGATTCATATGTTACAACAGGATACACATAAGATAGGATTCACATGGTACAAAAGGATACAGGCATGATAGGATAGAATTCACATGGTGCAATAGGATATGCACATGATAGGATAGGATTCCCATGGTACAATAGGATGCACGCATGATAGGATAGGATTCACATGATAAAAGAGGATACACACATGATAGGATGATATTCACATGGTACAACAGGATACACGCATGATAGGATAGGATTCACATGGTACAATAGGATACACTCACGACAGATAAGATTTACACGGTACAATAGGATGCACGCATGATAGGAGATTATGGGATGTCAAGAACAAGGATGACTGCACTTAACACCTGTTTTGGGGTCTTTTTTGGTTGCTTCTGTTGCTTTTATATCTAAATCTTATTCCCCCTTTTGTAAGTTTATGAAAGAATCCTGTCAATTTGGAACCAAATTTAAATCTTAGAATGATTTTAGACTGTGATTCAGTAAAATGATTCAATGTTTTTTGTCCTTACTGCTTTCCAAATAAAGTGAATTTACACTTACCTGCCCTTGATTGAAATTACATATGCATGAGAGGTGGAGCTAACATTGTAAGAATGGGTCTAAAGTTAGACTTGATAACAATGACATGTTTGAAAAAAAGAACGTGATCACTCTTTCCAATCTCCCTCTTTATTCTGTATGGCACAAATACACTTCTGACAAAGGTTTCAAAAGCAATATGAGCACGTCAATGTAATTAAAGCAGATTTTATATCAATACCAGATGACTTAACGTGTTCGAACACAATGTCCTAGTTAGCACAAAACATGCTACCTTACAAGTCACGTGACGGAATTTAGTATTCACAAAGTTACTTGAGGTAAGAAATCACGTGGTGAATTGAAATATTCAACATGTCGCAATGCTTGGTTACAACACAGAGAGCGAATGTAAGAAGAAGCAGTTTTTTCTCTTTTTAACCATGAGCGCATGTTTGTCTATTAATCTCCTTTTGACACATTATTATTTGTGCAAATATACAACTACTGTTAAACGTAGAACAATAGACAAACATGCGCTGACTATGTATAAAGTCAGTAAAAAAGAGGGTGTCCTCATTATCGAACGGAGATTCAAAAAATTGTGATAACCCCTGCCTTTGAAAACAGATTTGAACTTCGTAAATATACACACATCTATTAAGCGTAATTACATAAAGTTGTAGATGGGATGTTGGCCATTCTTGCAATGAAAAGAAAAATGCTTGTTTTGAAAGTTTATTTTGTCGTAATTTTCGCATGTCCTTAAGTGCAGTCATCCTTTATGTTTTTTCCAAACACTGTTGTTTCCATATGTTTTACTTACTAGCAAGATTAATTATCTTTACCTGTGACAGGCTATGAGTATGAAGCAAAAGTTTATACAATTTTGAAACTTCATAAACCAGTACATTATTTAGAAAAAAGATACATGTATATACATTTTCAATTCAAGTAGGAACAATTTTCATCGGGACTGCAACAAAATTTGGGAAAATCAACCCCATCCAACAAGTAAACAAGAGGGTCCATATGCTTTGAAATTCACCATAGAATCTTGATTTTCCAGTTTCTTGAGACTTGATCAATCAGCACTACTTGGGACTTTGAACTCTGGTCCCCAAATCATGGTTCATGCATAAGTAAAAATTTGTACAAGTCTAAACAGTTTATAACCAATATATTATTCAAGACTGCATCACCAAAGTGTTGTTATTTATAACTACTGTAGATTCCTTACTTTACGCGAGTACTAAATATTGGAAAAAAAAAAAATCCGAAAAAAAAGAAAAAAAATCACAAGAACATAAATTTGCAAGTGAACTATTGATCATGAGTTTTTACATGCTTTTCAGCAATATAAATGAAATTAAAAGTGAGTACCGTAATTTTATTTGGCAAGTGGTGCTTCTCATAAAATTACATAATAATAAATTCCTTGCATATATATTTAGGAATCTACAGTAATCAATTAGTGATCAGCAGTAGATATATTGAAAATATTATAGTTTTAGAGACATAAATAAGATAAATTTAACCAATTTACTTATTAAAAGCAAATTCCAGTACCTTTGAAATTATTGCGATAACTGGAAGAGGCTTCAACAACAAGCTGAAACATCTGATTATTAAGTTGTACACCTGCTGTAAGTCCACCACTAAAAATCATTTTCCAGGTGGATATGTTTTGGCTGCTAACTGACTTAGTTATGGAAACCTCGTTCCAATCTATGGCTCCTGTTGACAAATCCACAGATTGGAGGACACCATTTTTCAAGATTTCTATGAAAGAGAAAATTTGCAATAGTTGATAGATTAATTATTAAAATAACAGTGAGATTTTGGATTCATGAAATGTGGAAAATTAGTGATTTGCACTGTAAATGTACATTGAAAAGGGCACTCCAAATTTTGTGCAAACTCTCTACTCAACTGATTAATATAGTTAATATACTAGTGAATTGGGTCATTTTGAGCCAGGTTTCGATATTTATTTGTTTCATTTCTCCAATTTGTGGACAAGAAGAAGCACAAAAGGGGATAAAATTTTATCACTGCTCTCCATACAAAGCAACATGAAAAGAAATTACCTTTCTTCTTTGCCAAAGATTAGGGTAACTGATGAGGAATAGTGAGGTGAAGGTCACAAGGAAGGTAAAGGTCAGAAAATTATGATCCAGTGGAATAGCTCTCACCAATTTGTATTAGTGTATGGAGTTTGATGAAAATAGCTTATCATGAATAGTTTCTTCGGGTTTAAAACTGGGTTTCAAACAAAATAAATAGTAAAGTCAAAGGTCATAGGAAAGGTGAAGGTAAAAACAATTGGACACAGTTGATAATTTTTCACCAATTAATATGCATCAGTGCATGTGTTTAGATAAAAATATCTTTAAATTAATGTTTCTTTGAAACTTAGCTAAATGCAAAATAAAGAAAAGTATAAGGTCAAAGTCATAAATTTTGGATACAGTTGAATAGTCCTCACAAAAATGTACCTGTATATGTGGTGATAAAAAAATTCTTGAACAGTTTCTTTGAAATTGAGCCAAATGTAAAATGAGATAGTAAGCTCAAGCTCATAGTATAGGTCAAGGTCAAAAAATTTCACACAGTTCAATAGTTCTCACCAGTGGGTATCCGTACTGTGTTTGGATAAAAATATACTGAATAGTTTCTTTAAATGAGCTAAGTGCAAAATAAAATAGCAAGGTCAAGGTCATAGGAAAGGTCAGGGTCAAAAAAATTTTGATGCAGTTGAATAGCTCTCACTTATATGTATCAACATGAAGTTTGATAAAAATATCTTGAATATAGTTTCTTTTGAAACAGCTTAACGCAAAGTGTGGCAGACAAATGGATGGAAAATGGACATGACAAACAGTATTTGCCCTAGCCATATTCATAAATTCATTTTCACACAGGGCTTAATAAGCTGCAAATAATCTTCTCCAGAAACTTTATCATGAGAAACAGGCCATTTAAAACAAAAGTTTTCTTTTTGTGCTTTACAGAAACATACCTGTGTCAGTTTTTCCAGAATTTAATCTGAATTCTATTTTATCACTACTCGGACTGGACTGTTGTCCTGCTACACCACTAATGTAGGTGGCACTCTTCACACCAGCAGCATTTCTCTGAGGTGAAAATCGTCCTTGAACTTCTACATCAGATGCTTGGAGTAGAATAAATTCTCCATGTCCATTGAATGTGAAGGATAAACCGTCGAGTGTTGTTAAATGGGGATCTCCTAACGCTCCGCCTGTATAATCAAAAGGTGTCTTTTAATGCTTTTAAATTAAAAATGGTCAATATATAGTAAAACACAGCTACAGAAAAGTACCAAGGGGGGGGGGGGGGGAACAGAGGGAATTTCAATCATTCATTTCTTATTATGTGAGAATTTTTTTTAAACTTCAACTTTATTTGGACAATATTGAACCTAGCTTGAATCTTGCTTAGGTTTAGAATTATAAAACTGGAAAAACTACATGTAAGACCCAAACAATTAAAAACATTTTGATGACTCAAACAAAACAATGAAACACACTGAATTATCATGAATGATTTCATGGAACTCGTAAATGTTCATAATTTTGTTGTAAGCTTTAAATCTGCAAGTGTACGGACCTGCTCCACTGGCCACAAAGTTATCCGAAGAACACTCAGGTAACAGCTCCAAGAACTTGTCACAAAGATCTGTTTTTGAGGCGTAACTGTTTTCTGCATTGCAACAAGTGCCGTAATTCTGATCTGCTGCAATTTGCACTTGTGATGTCGGCTGACCAATCCTTCAATAAAATTTCTGTCATGAAATTTAATTAGGAATCTTTGTAAACATTGTCAGGTTTATCAAACAAAGCCCAGACTCCAATTTATCCAGTAGTTGAAATTCTTTTTCTTAAAACTTTGAATTTTAAGTGCAGTAACATTTACATGCACTCAATGTTTCATTCTTTGAGCAGTGAGGCTTATAATACGAATAAAGCTTTTCTCCATATACAATCAAACCTGTTTAAAATAGCAATCAACATCAGTAACTTCCCTTAAACTTGTTTTGCTCATGTCATACTGGAGAAACATTTCTTCAGTTCCCTGTTTTTCTGTTTATAGTTGTAAATTTTTAACAAAATTTACATTAAACAGTATATTCTCAATAAACTGCCGCCTTTTGTACCGTAATTTACAAATCATGGTGGTATTTGGCAACGAACTGAATTTCCCATCTTTAGGGAAACAAGAAATAGAGTTACCATTCTTGGAAATAAAACGTATAGCATTTATTTTCTAAGTATTATTCTAAGTATTATGTAAAAACACATTTCAAAATTTGAAAATGCTTCAAATAGTTTTTTTTATGTACAACAGTTTCGTTTTAAAACAAAATTCAAAATTATGAAATAAATACATGAGTGTAAATCTGCATGTCTGATATTTAAAAAAAATGTATGTGATTTCGATTGTTGTGATCTATTGCCAATAGTATGTAAAATGAATTCCAGTAAAAACATTTGTTTATGGCATCGTTGTTGATAAAACTTTCACAATTCATACTGTATCACTATTGTTAAGGCAAATGTTGCATTGTTTGAAGTAGGGATCATCGAACTAATATCAAACTTTCGTGGCAAAAACATGATTAAATCATTTATATTAAACATACAGCAAAATTATAAGAGCAGTTCATGCTAAGAAAAATATTGTTTACTTAATTCTTTAATTATCTTGTCTGGCTTTACAATGGTCATCTAGATAGCGACAATCAATTAGCCGCTTCACTGACCACATGCATCTTTGCCCGTATATCAAGATAATTGACACATTGAAATGGATGTTAAATTTTTGTGAAAACAGGGTGGCGGATGGAGGTATGCGAATTTGGCATTATAAAAAGAATTTTATATAGCAAGAAAATCGTTCCTGAGAAATCATGGCATTATTGTGAGAATGGTGATGAATTGAATGGCGATAATTCGAGAATTGACTATACATGTAAGTATTAAATCCAGGTATGACTGTACTAACATACATACATGTACGTATTAATGCAGGTATAAATGCACTAACATACATACATGTTGGTATTAATACAAGTATAACTGTACTAACATACATACAATCATGTTAGTATTTTACAATACAGGTCTGATTGTACTAACATACATACATGTAAGTATTAAATCCATTGGTAAGAGCGGAATCAGTTATCAACCCTTTGTTACTGTTGTCATAGCAACATCGTTGACTTCGTTGATCTGAGGCTGTTGAAGACAAAGCTTTCCGCTTGGCGTAGCATGTCATGGTGCTTGGAATACCTGCACTTGTGAATTTCACAAAGTAATCAGTCATTTGCAGTAAAGTAGGGGGACATTTGCTGACATCTGCTATCACAACTGAGTACTGTGGGGTCTGTTGTCGAGTTCTCTGAGTTTCGATATATGCACTACATTGTAGACCTGGATGAGAGGTAAATCCTCCGGACTTGGAGATTCGATAATATGCAAAACCTTTTCTGCTCCATCTAGATAAGCAAAAAGGTAAAATTTTACATCATTAAGAAAGGAACACTAAAATGTTATGGAATAATTTTATCTTGATGAATCATATTTTTCTTGCCTTTTACAAGGTCCTCATATGTCTCTATTCAAATAGATATATTTTTTCAATGAGTGTTTTTTAAAGCAAATAAAACTTAAATGAAGTGAGAGGTCTAATGGTTAAAATCAACAAGGCATTAACCTGTGCATGCACAGATTAAATAAGACATGCATAATACAACATGTACAAGGATCATTGGGGGAGAGTATGGGATTCTCTCTTGAAGAGGTATATTAAGATGTATAAGGATCATTGGGGGAGAGTATGGGATTCTCTCTTAAAGAGGTATATTAAGTACGAAACTGAGCCCTTAGGGCCTCTAATTGGCAACTAATATCCACTAACCATGGCACCTAAAATTTCCAATTGATGTCTAAAATTAAATCATAGGTGGCCAAATTGGCAACCATTTCAAATTGATTTGTGACCATAAAATTCAGGAGATATATAAACAAGTTGCTTAAATATTTTTTAAATCTACAATTTCATAAACAATTACTTAATTGTTTCAGAGACCGATTTCCTTAGGAATCTAAAAATAGCAATGAATTCTTCTTCAACACGTCACATACTGTATACAGGGAAATATTTATGCCCCTTTCCCCCTCGCTGCATGTGGATGATTTTCGAAGGGGCAAATTCAATGAAGACAGTTGTCTCTTTAACACAACTGTGTCTGGACAAATATAGGGAAGCAAATTAAACTACAAGGAGGTTTCATCTACTTACTCTACAGCTCCAACAAGCCCTGTAGGAATAACTTCATCAATCTTCTGTATCTTATCTTTGTCATCAGATTTAGAGAGCAGATCCAGATAAGACTGAGGATATTCTTCAACAGTTTCATTCTGCTTCAAGAGTCCAATCCTCACTGGGTAGTTACCCACTGAGTTCAGAACGTCCCACGTCATTTCTCTGTCATTATATATGACCTTGATATAGGTGTTCTCATAATCTGATAACATCACCAACTGGAAAGTTACAGTCTGTGAAAAAAGTACAAATTTGAAAGTTATAAAAAAAAATCAACATTATTATAATCAATTTGAAATTTGACGGCACTTTGCAAACCCTGATCTGGATTTTCTCTTCTCCAACCTCCTAACCTTTCTTCCAAAGATCCAAATTAATTAATTAATTGAATAATGATCAAGGAAGCAATAAAAAGAACTGTGTAACAGATTTATACACTAATGAGCTACCTGAGATGGACTTGCTGGAGTTTTGCTCAGTTCCATCTTGTACCATGTAATCACAATCATATACTTTGGAGCAGACATGCTAAATCCAGCAAAATTTGCATTGAAATCATTTTTTTGTGCCAACATCAAATTGTTTTCAGCTGTAGCATTAGAGGAGTACTCCTTGTAATAAACACCACTGGCACTGTCCTGTAAAAAAAAAAAAGAAAAAAAACTAGAAATATGTCCATAGGACATGAATGCCCCACCGAGGGTATATTAGTAGTGCAACATGAAAATCTGTATTAGTGTATGAAATTTGATGAGAATATCTTGAATAGTTTCTTTAAAATTGAAATTGAAATCTAAAAAGTTGGATATAGATGATAATTAAATTCTCGTTAAATTATGTATACGTGCATAAACTTACATAAATATATCCTAACTGGTTTCTTGAAAATTAAGCAAACTGCAAATCTAAGAAAAGTGAGGTCAAGGTCACTGGAAAGTTCAACGTCAAATGTTTTTGTTGCAGTTGAATACTTCTCACAAATACATATCAGCATATTTAAGTTTGATAAAAATATTTTAAATGGTTTATTTAAACTGAGCTAAACACTTATTTAAAATAAATGAAGTTAAGGTCAAAGGAAAGGTCAAGGTCAAAAAAATTTGACGCAGTTGAAAAGGTTACATCAGAATGTATTAGCATATGAAGTTTGATAAAAATATTATGAATGTTTTCTTTAAAACTGAGTTAAACACAACTGAGAAAAGTGAGGTCAAAGTCAAAGGAAAGGTCAAGGTCAAAAACTATTGATGCAGTTGAATAGCTTACATCAGTATGTATCAGCATATGAAGTTTGACACTACTTTAAGAAAAGTGAGGTCAAAGGGAGGTCAAGGTAAAAAAATGTTGATGCAGTTGAATAGCTCTCAACAGTATGTATTATTAACATATGAAGTTTGTTAACACTGTATTGAAGGTATCTTTAAACTGAGCTAAACACTACTTTAAAAAAAGTAAGGTCAAAGGAAAGGTCAAGGTAAAAAAAAAATATTGATGCAGTTGAAAAGCTCTCATCAGTTTGTATCAGCATATGAAGTTTGATAAAAATATCTGGAATGATTTCATTAAAACTGAGCTAAACACTAATTTAAGAAAAGTGCGGTCAAGGTCAAAGGAATGGTCAAGGTAAAAAAATGTTGCGGCAGTTGAATAGCTTACATCAGTATGTATCAACATATTAAGTTTGATTACACTATCTTGAATGGTATCTTTAAAACTGAGCTAAACACTAATTTAAGAAAAGTTAGGTCAAGGTCAAATGAAAAGTCAAGGTCAAAAAATGTTGATGCAGTTGAATAGCTTACATCAGTTTGTATCAACATATGAAGATTGATTACACTACCTTGAATGGTATCTTTAAAACTGAGCTAAACACTAATTTAAGAAAAGTGAGGTCAAGGTCAAAATGAAAGGTCAAAGTCAAAAAATGTTGATGCAGTTGCATAGCTCTCATCAATATCTATCAGCATATGAAGTTTGATAAAAATATCTTGGATAGTTTCTTTGAAACTGAGCTTTGAACAGAGCTTAATGCAAAGTGTGACGGAAGGACAGACGGAAGGATGGAGGGACGGAAGGATGGAAGATAGACATGACAAGCACTATATGTCCCGGCCATATTCATGGTAGGGCATAAAAATAACGTTCAAAAAATATATCATTGTCACTGCTTTTCTAAATATTTCATTTTTCACATTTTTCTGACCAGAGGTTTACATAACAGCTAGCCTAGTAAACAAAAACAAAAAAATGATGAAAATGCCTCCTCCTTTCCAACTTACATCTGATCCCACGGCCATGTTGGACCACCAAGGAGCAAATGCTGCCTTTTCTTGGAATGATGAATCCAAGGAGAACGTGGAAGGATTGGTGAACAGTCTCCTTGTTCCTGTACTCTCTGTGTCACTGGTGACAGTGGAGAACAACAGTAACCCTCCTCTCGTGAACTACAGTGTAGAAAAAAAAAATTAACTTCTTTCCCACCTATTCCCTTCAACAAAAGAACACATTGTACTTGCAACTTCTGAAGTTTGAAACTTTGTACTGATCTAGGTCATGTAGACTGACAAGGTCAAATGGCTTAAATGTAAAGTTAATTTTCCTCACTTCCACATAGTAAATTCTAAATTTACAATATGATAGTTTCTTGTTTACCTTTTATTCTTAAAAAAAAAAAGAATTCTTTCAAATTTTTTTCCCTCTCAGTAAGATGTTCACTGAATGTCCTCAATACTGTTTTAAAACTAAATCATATGGCTAATTATTAAACATAGAATGCAAAAGTGTTCCACAGACTTCTGATCTTATAACATACAGTTGTATATTGAGCAGACTCGAGATGGATTTCAATGCATAACACATCATACACACACTGTATAACTTTCCTAGAGTTGTAAAAGTTTGACATCAAAAACCATTCTTTTGAATCCAAATGTTGTTAAAATACACTGCATATTCTTTACCAAGAAGACTATTTAAGGAACAAATGACTACTAATGATCCAAGGAAAAGAAAACAATACTAGTATAGAAGTAATCTGGACACTGAACAGTGAGACCAGTAAAAATCATTGTAAAATACTCTCTGTTAAAACCATGGTCTTCATTGACGTGGAACCTAACCAAGATTTTTTATAAGAGTATTTGAAGACCAAAATAGATAATAAAATGTACACTTTATATCATAATATAAAGTTGAACTTCATAAATAATCAATCCAATTTCATGATCACCTGGTGTGTTAAAAAAATTAACAAGTGCATATGTTTTGTGTAGGTCAACTGTCGTGATTACTTACATAACATGATTACTTACATAAAATGAGGGATACAGGAAATTTCCAACAGGAATGGCATATTGTGGAAAGAAGTACCCAGAATAGGCATCTGATGACAGGTTTGTATGGCCAGTAAAACTGAGCAATCTATTCTCTGAAATAAAGCAAGAGATACCAGGAAAGGTTTGTATGGTCAGTAAAACTGACTACTGTAGATTCCTTATTTTTAGGGAGTACTTAATATAGTGAAATGGCTCTTTGACGTCAAATCGTGAAAACAGTAATTCACAAGTGGACGGTCGATCAAGAGATTTTATATGGATATCAGAACCATAAAAATAAAAGCTAGTAAATTTATTTTGTAAAAGGTGCTTCTCGCGAAATTACGCAATAATTAATTCCTCGAATATATTTAGGAATCAACAGTCATCAATCCTCTGAAATAAAACAAGAGATACAAAGAGAGTTATGCATTTTCAATAAAACTGACTGATTCCCTGAAATAAAACATGAAATACAGAGAGAGTTCTGTATTGTCAATAAAACTGACTGATTCCCTGAAATAAAATAAGAGATACAAAAGATGCTTTTTGCCCCTCCATGTTAACAAGAGGCCCATGGGCCACATCGCTCACCTGAGCACATTGGCTTGGCAAAAGCACAAATCAGTTCAGTATTGAAAAGATTACTGGGAAGGGGGGGGGGTGCTTGTCAATATAACAAATGGCTTTGTTGTACTTGAGAAGACTTTAAAAAAAATTTCCCATACATTCCTTTGTAAAAATTTGATCCCCCATTGTGGCTCCTCCCTATCCCAGGGGTCATGATTTGAACAAACTTGAATCTACACTACCTGAAGATGCTTCCATATCAATATGACTAAACATAGCTTTTCTGTTCTTGAGAAGAAATATTTTTTCTATATGTTCTTATGTAAAATTTTTGATCCTGCATTGTGGCCTGACCCTATCCTAGGGTCATCATTTTAACAAACTTGAATCTACACTACCTGAGGATGCTTCCATATCAAAATGACTAATCATGGCTTTTGCAGTTCTTCAGAAGATATTTTCCTATATATTTCTATTTAAGACTTTGATCCTCCATTGTGGCCCCATCCTACCCCCGGAGTCACGATTTGAACAAAACAGAATCTACACTATCTGAGGATGCTTCCACATAAATATGATAAATCAGCGCTTTGTTGTTCTTGAGAAGAAGATTTTTAAAGGTTTTTCCTATATATTTCTATGTAAAACTTTGATCCTCCATTGTAGCCTCGCCCTACCCCCAGGGGTCATGATTTGAATAAACTTGAATTTACACTAACTGAGGATACTTCCATATAAATATGACTCATCATGGCTTTTCTGTTCTTGAGAAGAAGATTTTTAAAGGTTTTTCCTATATATTTCTATGTTAAACTTTGATCCTCCATTGTGGCGCCGCCCTACCCCGGGGGTCATGATTTGAACAAACTTGAATTTACACTATCTGAAGATGCTTCCATATAAATATGACTCATAATGGCTTTGCTGTTCTTGAGAAAAAGATTTTTAAAGATTTTTCCTATATATTTCTATGTAAAACTTTGATCCTCCATTGTGGCCCCGTCCTACCCATGGGGGTCATGATTTGGACTCACTTGAATCTACACTACCTGAGGATGCTTCCACATGAGTTTCGTCTTTCCTGGCCCTGTGGTTCTTGAGAAGAAGATTTTTAAAAGATGCTATTAATTTTTCAGTAATTCTTTATTATCTCCCCTTGAAAGAGGGCGTCACCCTTCATTTGAACAAACTTGAATCCCCTTCACTCACAAATACTCTGTGCCAAGTTTGGTTGAAACTGGCCCAGTAGTTTTGGAGAAGAAGATGAAATTGTGAAAAGTTTACGACAACAACAATGCCGAAGACAACAACGATGACAGACAATGGACAAATTTCGATCGGAAAAGCTCATTTGAGCCTTTGGCTCAGGTGAGTTAAAAATATGGACATAAAAATCATTTATTCTACTAAAATGGTAAAATAATTTATGGATGGTAAAACATAACATGTAGATCATCTCTGTTCACTCCAAAATTGTTGTGTCAATTAAAATTTCAGTCCTTTTTAGAAATATATTACATTTACAAGATTGTATAAAGAAAAACCATTTTTAAATGGCAGATTTTTTGGTAGTTGTTACTAACTGAACAATTATGTATCTTAATTGTCCCTGTCTATCAGTTACTGCTTTAATCTGAATGCCTTGTGATGCAGCTCTCCCTATGAAAAAGAGGCTCATTGAGTAAACAGTCAGCAAGGTGACTGATTTCAATGACATGGATAGGATAAAAATTTTCAATTTACCTTTGCATGTCCCTGTGTTTCCTTCACCTGTGTATCCAGATTTACAAGCACAGGTAAAACTACCAGGTGTGTTAGTACAGGTAGCTCTGGATGCAATGTCACAGTTGTTTAAACTACTGCTGTCACACTCATTAACATCTAAAAAATAAATGAAACATAATACTGGAATCATGCATGAAAAGAACATGATTTAACATTTCAATTTTCTAATCCAAAATTATTAACATATAAATTTTTGTCCTATACAAAGGAGCTCTCACTTTAACTTCTGTACATGCATACTTAGTATGTAAGTAAACCCTCTAGAAGATGTACAAAAATAAACTTACCGATGTATACCATGGTTGTACTATTTCAAGTTAAAACTCACTGCTGGATCATGAACAAAGATATAGACTTACCAATGCATACCCTGGTCAATTGTAGTAATAAGACCTACTGGTTGTATATACAAATAGAGACTGCATACTCTTGTTCTACCGTTGTGAGTAAACCCAAAGGAACATGCATAAAGAAAGACTTCAGCTTACCACTATCCTGGTTAATTGTTGAGGAGTAATCCCACTAGAAAATGTATAAAGATGGACTTACCACTACCCTGGTTAATTGTTGAGGAGTAATCCCACTAGAACATGTATAAAGATGGACTTACCACTACCCTGGTTAATTGTTGATGAGTTATCCCACTAGAACATGTATAAAGATGGACTTACCACTACCCTGGTTAATTGTTGATGAGTAATCTCACTAGAACATGTATAAAGATGGACTTACCACTACATATTCTGGTTGTACTGTTGTAAGTAAATCCACTGGAACATGTACAATCATAGCTCCCAACAGTGTCCCTACACCCAGACACGCCCACTTTGAATGTTTTTGTATTAATGTCTTTACAGTCATTATTGTCATGATTACATTCATTATCATCTGAAATGTAACAGAATGTGTTAGTGGTAGATGTCTAGTGCACAAGTTGTGAATAGTATTAGAAATTAAGATTATGAGTGCTTAACAACTATACTCCTACAAGAAAGAGCCTCGGTTAACGTCCCTATGCTCCTTATATACCTCGGACTCTTACATCCTATGCTCCTTATATACCTCGGACTCTTACATCCAAAGGCCATTTTCTAACGAGCTCTTTGCGACTAAAATTTGGTCGGAACATATAATGTGTGAAATAAACTGTAAATAAGTAATTCTCAGGTAACAATGTGTTTATATGGGGTATAAAAGTCGCAAGAAATCATAAAATCCACTTTATTCAGTATGCATCATTGATCATTATTTCAATTTGTCACCAGAAGGTAACTTTGGTAACGCGACACTAATTAAGTCAAAAGTATCTCGTCATGAACCTCTAGTATGCTGGAGTATTAACAACTATACATAATTCATCATTCACTAATAAAAACTGTCTCAAATCCTGTTTCTGAAAATTTTTCATTGATTTTCCATCATTATTTGACAACTAAAACTGGAAATTTTATGTTAAAGAGGACAATTTTTTTTATGGATTAAGGATGCTATGCATGGGGAAAAAAGCTGAATTATAATATAGAATATATATGAATACTGTCCTACAATTTTAAAGCATTTCACACATTGAACTAGTAACATGTATTACCACATCTGAAGATTTAACATCTGAATTTGAAAATGCATGAATATATGCACTACCCAATCACATTGAATATGAAATGTGAAGATGACGAACAGCTAACATGCATGAAAGTCCAATTTAACAACACAAATTGAAAGTAGAGACTACTGAACATATCTTAGGTAGGACCAGGTGCTATGGACATATTTTGAAGTAGAAAGAGCAAGAGCCACTTAGGGCCTTTTTTGGCCCTAAGAATTTCTGAAAAATTGAAACTGCTCAGTTTTGATTGAAAATGTAGTATTTATAACTTGGATCCTTGGTGTCCGTGTATCTATATTGATCACGACGTAATTTTCTCTCTAGTCAATGCATTATGACTTCATAAAATACATCATTTTCCCAATATCCTGTAAATTCCCTTAAAAATAGCCAAAAATTTAGGTATTTTTTCAATATTTCATATAGAGCACAACCTCTGATCCAAAATATGCAATAACATAATGAAAGATCTGTTTTTGAAGATCACAAAACATATTTTAATTTTTGGATCATGGGCTGTGCTCATATTTTAATTCTTTGCTGAAGGCAGTCATGCAAATACACGTTTTCTGCAAAATTCAAGAACATTGCATTTTCTCAAAGCCTGTTTTCCAATACCTGGATTCTCAAAAACACATTTTGTTATAGGAAATGAAAGCACTAAGTCTCTACTTTAATTTGATACATGAAATGGGACAGAGGGTGATAGTCAATTAATTGATATAATGACAGGGCCATTTTATGCATAAAGTGAACCTAGATCTTTGGCCCCTAGCTCTTGTCCTTGATTAGGCCAAATAAAAAAATATATGTGGTTCCGGTTACACCTCCAAACAAATTAGGGTAGGTAGGTAGGGTTTTTTTTTTTTTTTTTTAAATATAATAAACGTCAAAAATATCATTGAATGTTCTTGAATTAACTATTGGTGATATTAGTGAGATAATACTATTGCTTTCTTTCAAGTGGTGACATTTGTAACTGACAAAACACTTGTACTGCGTGTTGAAACGATGTTGTCATAGAAGGCCACCATTGATGAAACTAAAACTAATACCGGAGCCAATGAGGGAAATCGGGGAAAATTCCGGAAATTTGAAAATTGTCAAAAAAAAGGTTTAGGCTCGGGGGTATAAAAAAGGGATGGTCGGGTAACCGGAACCACACATATTTTTTTATTTGGCCTTATGATACTTACTGACACAGTACACTCCTTCATTGACAAAGCCAGTTAGACAGGAACATTTAAATGTTCCACCAGACTGGACTCTACAGGTATGTGTCACTCCATCAGCTTCGCATGGATCAGGGATTGCGTCACATGGATTGGTGGTTACTGGTAAGAAATGAAAACAAATATTTCATGACTGCATGTACATATTTAAATATTTCATGACTGCATGTACATATTTATACAAAAAAAAAGTCATGAATTTATTTATAATACATGATGTTATTATTATTTTTACATTTGAGTATTAAATAACTATTTTATAAATGAAATTTCATCTATTTTGTATAACATATTATGCAGTTTCTCACATGTAACCACATATTTCATAAAACTTTACATATTTGCAAATTTTTGTTTATGAAGGATAAAAGGCTAATTTGTCCATGAGAAGTCCCGTTTTCTTCCATTTTTCGTTTTAATGCTTTAGTTTTTCTGCCGATTTTCTTCCATCTTTAAGATGTTTAGGGTCTCCTTTGACAATGTGATATACATGTATATATCAGTATTATCATAATTATAATCGTCCATTTACTAAAGGATTTATTTAAATTAGTATAACTTTGCCTTTCATTTGAAACATTTTATTTCACTTTTATGGCCTCACATGAGGCATAAAAGTACAAACAAGAAATAAATCGACAATGAAAAGGTAACAAATGAACAAAGGATTAACATATATACAATATTAATTTAGAGGTATTGGAAGGAATTCAAGAGTGAAATAAAGACATTACAATCTTACAAAATTGCCAAGCCAATTAAGGTAAATTTATCATCACTGTTAAACAAGTTAGCAAAACTATTAATCTGTTAATATTTTTCACTTTTCAGTTGGCGCCATTTAAAAAGTAAATACGGACATCAAACCCGATCATATATTTTTAAATCTTGAACTCGACGCAGTTGACGATTTGAACAATTTTTTGCATAACATATGGGGCAGTCATACAAGGTTTTCAAGCGGGACAATTTGAAAAATATAGCTTAATCCTGCAAAGATATTTAAAAATTGTATTATTGTTTATACTCTTATGCCTCATGTGAGGCCTTGAGTGAAGAAAAAGTTTCAAAAGTTTGAAGTTTCAAAGCAAAATATGCATTCTACTCAGTAGTTTCACCTCTGTGAAGGTATATATTGCTTTATTTACTGAAATAAAAATTAAATCAGACACATGGACCTTAATTAGATATTAATTGAAAACAAACTGGAATTGCTATTATAGATACTTGATTCAAACATTCATTTTTACTATCTAATTTAAAATGAATAAAACAGAAACACACCAAGGCAGACATATTTCTTCGAGTTGGCACTTTAAAGATATTAATCTTATTGTATATTGCCATATTTCATTTTTAACATATACCTACAATGAATTCCCCCCCCCCCCCCCAAAAAAAAAAAAAAAACAACAAAATCCCCTAAAAACAAAACAAACCAAAAAATAAACAAACAAATAAAAACACACACACACAGACACACACATCCAAAAAACAAAACATACCCCCCCCAAAAAAAAAACATACCCCCCCCCCCCAAAAAAAAAGAAACAAAAAAGAAAAAACAAAAAACAAAAGCCCAAAGCAATTAACACTGTAGTGTTTTTTTTTTTTTAAATTTGTATAATTCATTTGCAACAAATATAAAAATTTAGACCAAGCTAATTGATACTTCAGGTTTATACATAAAAACATACTAACTAACCAACACACGGTGCTAAACCAGTGCACGCCTTCTCCTGTTTCAGTTCATTCCCACAATCCCCGCCTCTCTCTGCTCCTGTGACATCAGTACAGTTACGTGTCCTTGTTTGGAGCCCATCCCCACAATCCGAATCACAGGCACCCCAAGAAGACCATGAGGTGTAGCTTGGTATGGCTGTATATTTCATTAAATATTAATAATTATGTACAACATGTACTGAATATAAAATATGGTGATTATTTTATTATTTAATAAAATATCACATGTATATAATATTATTCCTTTTTTAGTTTATTAAAATTTTATTAAACACTTAGATTAACCAGTTAATAGTTTGGAGCATTATATCATCAATAGAAACATTTGATAAAGCTGAAAAAAAAAATTCTTACCATACTGACATCTATTTCCAGTATAGTTCCCATTACACTGACAAGCACCCCCACTACTCTCCCGGACACACACTCCGCCATTTTGACAACTGATATTAGCACAGACATCTTCTGTAGTTGTGGTAGGTAATGTTGTTGTTGTAAGAGCTTGTGTTGTTGTTGTTGCTGCTTGTGTTGTTGCTATTGTATCATCCTGTGTTGTTGCTGCAGTTTCTGAAGTTGTTACTGCAGCCTGTGTTGTTATGGTTGCAGATTCTGCTGTTGTTACTGCAGCCTGTGTTGTTGTGGTTGCAGATTCTGCTGTTGTTACTGCAGCCTGTGTTGTTGTGGATGCAGATTCTATTGTTGTAACTGCAGCCTGTGATGTTGTGATTGCAGATTCTGCTGTTGTTACTGCAGTCTGTGTTGTTGTGGATGCAGATTCTATTGTTGTTACTGCAGTCTGTGTTGTTGTGGATGCAGATTCTGCTGTTGTTACTGCAGCCTGTGTTGTTGTGGTTGCAGATTCTGCTGGTGTTACTGCAGCCTGTGTTGTTGTGGATGCAGACTCTGTTGTTGTTACTGCAGTCTGTGTTGTTATGGTTGCAGATTCTGCTGTAGTAACTGCAGCCTGTGTTGTTGTGGATGCAGATTCCATTGTTGTTGCTGCAGCCTGTGTTGTTGTGGTTGCAGATTCTGCTGTTGTTACTGAAGCGTGTGTTGTTGGGTATGCAGATTCTGCTGTTGTTGCTGCAGCCTGTGTTGTTGCAGCCTGTATTGTTGCAGATTCTGCTGTTGTTACTGCAGCCTGTGTTGTTGTGGATGCAGATTCCATTGTTGTTGCTGCAGCCTGTGTTGCTGTGGTTGCAGATTCTGCTGTTGTTACTGCAGCCTGTGTTGTTGGGGATGCAGATTCTGCTGTTGTTGCTGCAGCCTGTGTTGTTGCAGCCTGTATTGTTGCAGATTCTGCTGTTGTTGTTGCAGCCTGTGTTGTTGCAGATTCTGCTGTAGTAACTGCAGCCTGTGTTGTTGTGGATGCAGATTCCATTGTTGTTGCTGCAGCCTGTGTTGTTGTGGATGCATATTCTGCTGTTGTTACTGCAGCCTGTGTTGTTGGGTATGCAGATTCTGCTGTTGTTGCTGCAGCCTGTGTTGTTGCAGCCTGTAATGTTGCAGATTCTGCTGTTGTTGTTGAAGCCTGTGTTGTTGCAGATTCTGCTGTTGTTGCTGCAGCCTGTGTTGTTATGGTTGCAGATTCTGCTGTTGTTACTGCAGCCTGTGTTGTGGTTGCAGATTCTGCTGTTGTTACTGCAGCCTGTGTTGTTGTGGATGCAGATTCTATTGTTGTAACTGCAGCCTGTGATGTTGTGGTTGCAGATTCTGCTGTTGTTACTGCAGCCTGTGTTGTTGTGGTTGCAGATTCTGCTGTTGTTACTACAGCCTGTGTTGTTATGGTTTCAGATTCTGCTGTTGTCACTGCAGCCTGTGGTGTTGTGGTTGCAGATTCTGCTGTTGTTACTGCAGCTTGTGTTGTTGCAACCTGTATTGTTGCAGATTCTGCTGTTGTTGTTGCAGCCTGTGTTGTTGCAGATTCTGCTGTTGTTACTGCAGCCTGTGTTGTTGTGGTTGCAGATTCTGCTGTTGTTGCTGCAGCCTGTGTTGTTAAGGTTGCAGTATCTACTGGTGTTGTTGCAGCCTGTGTTGTAGTGGATGCAGACTCTGTTGTTGTTACTGCAGCCTGTGTTGTTGTGGTTGCAGATTCTGCTGTAGTAACTGCGGCCTGTGTTGTTGTGGATGCAGATTCTGTTGTTGTTACTGCAGCCTGTGTTGTTGTGGTTGCAAATTCTGCTGTTGTTACTGCAGCCTGTGTTGTTGTGGTTGCAGATTCTGCTGTTGTTACTACAGCCTGTGTTGTTATGGTTTCAGATTCTGCTGTTGTCACTGCAGCCTGTGGTGTTGTGGTTGCAGATTCTGCTGTTGTTACTGCAGCCTGTGTTGTTGTGGTTGCAGATTCTGCTGTTGTTGCTGCAGCCTGTGCTGTTAAGGTTGCAGTATCTACTGGTGTTGTTGCAGCCTGTGTTGTAGTGGATGCAGACTCTGTTGTTGTTACTGCAGCCTGTGTTGTTGTGGTTGCAGATTCTGTTGTTGTTACTGCAGCCTGTGTTGTTGTGGTTGCAAATTCTGCTGTTGTTACTGCAGCCTGTGTTGTTGTGGTTGCAGATTCTGCTGTTGTTACTGCAGCCTGTGTTGTTGTGGTTGTAGATTCTGCTGTTGTTACTGCAGCCTGTGTTGTTGTGGATGCATATTCTGCTGTTATGGCTGCAGCCTGTGTTGTTGCAGCCTGTATTGTTGCAGATTCTGCTGTTGTTACTAAAGCCTGTGTTGTTGCAGATTCTGCTGTTGTTACTAAAGCCTGTGGTGTTGTGGTTGCAGATTCTGTTGTTGTTACTGCAGCTTGTGTTGTTGCAGCCTGTATTGTTGCAGATTCTGCTGTTGTTACTGCAGCCTGTGTTGTTGCAGATTCTGCTGTTGTTACTAAAGCCTGTGGTGTTGTGGTTGCAGATTCTGCTGTTGTTACTGCAGCTTGTGTTGTTGCAGCCTGTATTGTTGCAGATTCTGCTGTTGTTGTTGCAGCCTGTGTTGTTGCAGATTCTGCTGTTGTTACTGCAGCCTGTGTTGTTGTGGTTGCAGATTCTGCTGTTGTTACTGCAGCCTGTGTTGTTGTGGTTGCAGATTCTGCTGTTGTTACTGCAGCCTGTGTTGTTAAGGTTGCAGTATCTACTGGTGTTGTTGCAGATTCTGTTGTTGTTACTGCAGCCTGTGTTGTTGTGGTTGCAGCTTGTATTGTCGTTGTATCCGCTTGTTTGCTTGTTGTTTCTGCTTGTGTGGTCATTGTATCAGCTTGAATAGTTGTTGTTTCCGCTTGTGGTGTCGTTGTATCTGCTTGTTTGCCTGTTGTTTCTGATTGTGTGGTTATTGTATCATCTTGAATAGTTGTTGTTTCTGCTTGTGTGGTTGTCGTATCAGCTTGAATAGTTGTTGTTTCCGCTTGTGTTGTCGTTGTATCTACTTGTGTGCTTGTTGTTTCTGCTTGTGTGGTTATTGTATCAGCTTGAATAGTTGTTGTTTCCGCTTGTGTTGTCGTTGTATCAATTTGTGTTGTTTCTTTTTCATTCTGTGTTGTTGTTTCATATTGTGTTGTTGATGTTTCAGCTTGTGTTGCTGTGTCAGCTTGTGTTGTTGTTTCAGCCTGTATTTTTGAAGTTTCGTCATTTGTTGTTGTTTCATCTTGCGCTGTTGCTGCATCATCTTGTGTTGTTGCTGCATCATCTTGTGTTGTTGATGTTTCATCTTGTGTTAATGTTGTTGTTTCATCTTCAGTTGATGATTCAGCTTCAGTTGAGGTCGAGGCTTCAGTAACTGTTATCGTAAAGAGAGATATCCTGTGTTATTTTGTTGGATATGAATTTTGAATCTTTGTTTTATTTTAATCAGTGCGAATCAGGAGTGAAAAATATAGCAACTGAAGCTAATTCAGGGAATTTGTGTTAAGAAAAGGGTGGAAGAGCTGAAAGAAATGCAGATGGAGAAAGAAAAAGGTCAACCTTGACCTTTCAGCTTTTAGCCTTAAAGTCACTCCTGTCACACTAGTGAAAAGACACCTGAAGAGTACAATATAATATTCAAGAGTGGTTAAATCATCGTATTGACTGAAAAACAGCAATAATTGTTTTATTATTTGATTCAATGATTAAATGATACAAACTCGGAAAGCAATTATTACCATTTTTCTTGTTGTTTACATTTGTTGAAGTTCAAGCCGATCGCATGCAGTGAGAGATGGAAGGCAAAATAAAAACAACCAGTTTTATTAATTTGGAATTTCTTCATCTATTTTTGATGTAATGTAAGAAAAAATGTAATGGTCACTCGAAAGTCGGGTACAGATGAAATAACTTTTCATATCCAAATGTATCAATTTAGAAGTTCTCGTCTATTTTTGGGTCCAATGTAGAATAAATAAATAAATAAATTCATTTAGTGTTATGTTCACTTGGAAGCTCGGGTGCAGGTGATAACTAAATGTATCATTCTGGAAGTTCTCGAACTTCTTTTAGAACAATGTTGAAAAAATAAATGTTATGTTCGTGTAGGTGAACAGAGCAATATCATTTCTACAATGTTGAATCTCAGCCAGTTTTAGAGCTAGGGCTTAGTCAATCATACGTAATAAATTGTCAATGTTTTCGTAAGCAATGGTATGACCATTACAATCGCAACATACGATGTATTTCTACAGTGAGTCTTTGATACGAGCATTTGTCAATGGTCTAATGTTATGTTAATTCACTTGTGAAATTTGACACATTTGTTCCGTAAAATCGACAATTTTTTCCTCATTTGGTCAGTTCCATCAATTATCGTAAATTCAACAGAGAGTGCTAAGAAAATTGTGGATAAAAAGTGACGCCGGAAAAAGGTGCGTGTCTTTTTTGCTTCATTCATAGTTTCAAAGGGAAAACTCGCACAATCTTTGGAATATCTTTTTTAAAAAAACAGGCTGGAGGGATATAAAATAATCTCAAGTAGCCTGTTTTAAATGGAACAAAAGATTCAGAGAGAGGAGAGACAAATTAATCCGGGGTGCCAACGTCAAGTCGAATACGGAATAGTAACGTTGCTCAGACAAGCGGACTAAACTACTAAAGTCAAGTGAGGTAAAGATCCATTTACAATATTAAGTTTTGAAATATTTTAAGGTAATGTAATTAAATAAAATAGGTTTCAGATAGTATTAAACACCAGTGTATCTTGTAAAGAAAATTGTATTGAGTCGGAACCAGAGGACATTGAGAGACAACGACCATAAAACTTAACGGCGACAACACCGGATGACAATATAATATCTTTTGCAATTGATATATAATAAATTGGCAAATTATCACCGTATCAAGCTAAATTTTTCAATACTTTTTAAACTTTAGTTGTTCTAAGTTTCTTATAAAGTAAGCACAGTCTATATGAATAGTATCAATTAATTGTTCAGTCCATGAACTTTCCGATAAATCCTCGTATGTACAATCTGTAGATATTTTCAGAAGTAAAAAAAACAAAAAAAACAAAAAAAAAAAAAAAAACGGAGAAGAAATGTTATGGAATGTGCAATCGGAATGTAGTTCTCACTTATGCCCCATATTTTATAAAAATAAAAATATTACATTAATTGAAGAAGTATTCTTACATTCGAACCGATGATTTGAATTAGAAGTAATTAAAATCTTTAAAAAATAAATAAAGGATTCCAAAGGTTCAAAAGTGTAATAATACACAAATTTTACGAATTAATCCTTATGGACAATTAAAGTTGGATTAAAATGATAATGAAAAATAAATAAAGACCACGTTTCTAAGAAAAGGGTGGCCATAAATGCATTGGTTATCTTGATGGTACGTCACAAAACGCAGTCGAAACCATGCATGCTATTAAGGACCCCTCCAAACACTGTACACTAAAAAGTTGTAATTATTAGATATTTTTATGCAGTTGAAGTGATCAGCCCTTAGATCTGAAAATTAGAAAAAAAACTTTTTATTTAATTTTATTTAATTGGATGCATTTTTTCCATGTAGTGAACAATGATTTCTGTTTATAAGTACTTTGTTGTTTTTGAACTTTTTTTGGAGGGGGGGGGGGTAAATGGCTAATATCCTACATTGAAATAGATATATAGATTTTAATATTACATGTATATGATATCATTTTTCTATGTTCAAAAATAATGCTTATATTAGTGTACAGAGGGTCCTTCATTAACTTGCGGGCAGAAGTTGAGTATTTGCCCAACCCATCCTAGTTTCCAGACTTTAAAGAGGCTGGGGGGTTGTGGCCATTTTTAGACTATATTGATCTCCTTTAGAAGAAGAGCTCCATATGAAGATATAGAAAATGATCAAATTTTAAAACTAAAATTTTTGAAATTTTTCTTTGCCAAATGATAGTTGACAACTTAAGATATCATATCTAAAAAATTAAGTTAAATCTGGTGGTTAATTTATGGTTAATTTGTTGACCCTCCAGCCTCCTTAATCTTTCTAACAATGGAAACCTAAATCCAGTGTCTCTTCTCGTACCACTGACGTCTAAAAATTTATCAATAAGTTGCAAATAAAGCTCTAGATACCCCCCATCCCTCTATATATAGCTTAAGGGAGGATCGAGAATCTTATTGAAAAGAAATTCAGGTGCCTGTGCTCATACTCATATAACCAAAAAAAAAAAAAAAAAAAAAAAAAAAAAAAAAAAAAAAAAAAGCTACCGTGGCAACAAAATGATTTTTTTTAGACGAAATCAGGTACATCTTCCAACATTTTTCAACCCCCTAAAAACTTGCATGGGTCCATTTCGTCGGAATTATTCAAAATAAGAAAACATATACATGTATGTATAAAAAAAAGGAGTTGTAAAGAAGACCTTGGCTTTAGGGCAGAGGTAAGGATATAAAAAAAATCTTACATAGGACACCCCCCCCCCCCAGCAAAATTCAGTTTGAGTTGTTTTGGCAAATGAAGTAAAGAAAAATTGTTTGTTATGAAAACTCAGTGCAGGAAGCTTAGACCATTAGTCGCGTTTGTTTACCCCTCCCCAACTGTTCAATTATTTCGACATATCACTCGTACGACATCAGGCCTGGATAGTAAAATTTTCCTTTAACATTTGGTATAATATACACAGCTTACATAAAACCACAAGGATATATGTATGTATCCTATGGAAAGCCGTAGGGTACCCCCACATTATTATTATTTTTTCCTATATAATTATACCAAAAATAATTATCTCATCCCAAAATAAAAAATCTTGCTTCTTTTTTTTTTTTTTTTTTTTTTTTTTTTTTAACATTATTATTTTCCTACAACAATTATAATCTTGTCCGTCCATGTGTACTCATTATTTTTATTTTGCCCCTACATTATAATAATTATTCTCACTTTACAATTATAATCTTTTCAGTTAGTACGGAGACATTATTTTTATACACCTCCAAATTATAATCTTGTCAGTCGATTCGTACACATAATTTTTATTTTGCACCAAGATTATAATTATTCTTGCCTCAACAATTTATAAGACTTCACCTCCTGTAACAATAATGTACTGACTGAAAATAAATAAAAATGTACACGCTTAAAAATTATAATGTACCAAGTCGACGTTATAATCTTTGCAACAATAATAATGATGTGCGCCCTTGTTCGCAATTATTTTTCAACAGGAAAGATAACTTCTTTTCTAGTGACAGGAACGAAAACTCTGTCCTCCTGTTGAAACAATAATTATGTTGAGACGCGATTATAATTGTGACTGCACACATTATTTGAAGCGTGAAGGAAATATTATCTTGAGCGTGGAGAAATATTATTTGAAGCGTGACGGAAAACAAGCGTCGATGCGAGGGAGATCGTCACGTGAAAAGGCCATGTGCGCTGTTCGATCATGTAAACAAAGTGGAAGACAGAAAGTCCAACGTTAGCTAGGCTATAAGAGGTAAGTAAAGACTAATCATTAATGTACATGTAAATGACTGGCATCATTCAGATAATGTCTCTTGAATCAGCTGTCAGTTTATTGTAATTAAGCTAGAGCTACCGAACAAACAGGTAGTTCGAATTGCCTCAGACAGCTGTCAGAAATAGATCATGTGCATAAATGTGAGATTAAGCACATACTAGTACTTTATTAAAACCACCTGCCTGATTAAGAGCTTAAGAGCATATAGGGACGATCATTTGATTGGGGGGGGGGGACTGATAGATTAAGAAAATAAATATTTTAACCTCTACCCCCACCCCTTTATGAAAAGGTGGTGACCTTAACATGGTGAAAAATGTTTTTCCTAACCAAAATTATTTCTCATCTACCATGTCTACTACTTTGTACATGCCATAATCATACTCGTACATGTACCCGTTGATATTTTTTAGATTTTGCATACAGTTTGTCTTTCTGCCACAGATTCAAAGAGAATTCAGATAGAAAATGGAACTATTGAACAATAAATTCTGCCTGGAAGCAAGAACTGGGGATTACAGTGCAAGGGATACCCGCTGCTCTATTTCAAAAGTTATTGGTAAGGTGATTAAGTCCTTGATAAATATCATTAAAAAATATAGCCTTTGTTAACAATAGACAACTTAAACATTTTCCAAAAAGTATTTCTCTTTATGGGGAGAATCTGGGTTCAGCTGGAATGAGGGACTGTTCTCCCTTTAAGCCAATTAAAAAATTATAATGTGTTTGTTTTTGGTAACATGCCAAAAATATTAGGGAAGGTGGGTAGGCGATAACTTTTTTTTTTTTTACTTTGCTTTTTATTAGCTCACCTGAGCCAAAGGCTGAAGTGAGCTTTTCTAATCACATTTTGTCTAGTGTCCATCTGTCTGTAAACTTTTCACATTTTTTACTTCTTCTCAAGAACCACTTGACCTACATGTATTTCAACCAAACTTAACAACAAAGTAGCCATGGGTAAAGGGGGTTCAAGTTTGTTCAAATAAAAGCCACACTTCCTTCCAACTGGAGATAATTACAAATTAATTTAGTGAAAAATTAATATCATCTTTTAAAAATCTTCTTCTCAAAAATCTGTGGTCCAGGAAAGATGAAACTTTTGTGGAAAAATCCTCAGGTAGTGTAGATTCAAGTTTATTTAAATCAGGGGTAGGGTGGGGCTATAATGGATTATCAAAGTTTTACATAGGAATATATAGGGAAAATTTAAAAAAATCTTCTCAAGAACAGCAAAGCCATGATTAGTCATATTTATATGGAAGTTTCTTCAGATAGTGTAGATTCAAGTTTGTTTAAATCAAGATCCCTCGGGGAAGGTTGGGGCCACAATGAAAGTTAAAACTTATAGGAAAATAATCTTTAAAAAATCTTTGAAAGCCACAATTAGTCAAATAAATATGGAAGTTTCCTCAGTAAGTGTAAATTCCAGTTTCTTCAAATCATGCCCCACCACTTTAGGGGTAGGTTGGGACCACCAATATGTATTTAAACTTTTCAATACTGAACTGATTTCTGCTTTTTTTCTCCTAGCCACAGTGCTCGGGTGAGATATATGGCCCTTAGGGCTCTTATTTTGTAAGCATCAGTAAAATATTCAGTATGCCGCTGTTTTTTTGTTTTTTTTTTTTTGTTTTTTGTTTTTTTGGGTCATAGTCATATATAAGTTAAATACACATATGAATAAAATGCACACAACAAAACAATTGTACTCATTAAAACACTTGGATAGACATGTTTTAAAAGTATCATGGGGGACATCCTTGCAATGCCAGGGGTCCTGGGTCCTGGCTAATTTCATGTGATATTTTAAGTCTTGCTTCTCTCATTGAGAAGCACCAATCAAATTGAAGCTTTCAGAAATATTTAGATATGATAATGTAAACAGGAAGAATCACCTGTTACAAGTTGTTTATCATAGAATATGGCTTAATGTGATTGGTTGAGAGATGAGAAAAACAATGGATTTGAAAATTCCCCTAAAGATAATGCTACAGTCAGCCCATGATATTAATGAATGAAATTGACCAGGGGTCCCATGCAATGTATTGAATCAGGGCCCCTTGGCATTGCAGGGGGGGGGGGGGGGGTGTAGCCAGGACAAGTCACTTCAGATGCATGACACTCCTAACCATTTTACAAGGGTCTGTTTTTCCTAGGGGGTCAAAGACCTTTTTATTTTTGCTTATTTTCTTAAGCATTTAATATTTTTGTAAATTCCTTGTGGGTCTCCTATAGATTTATGCTTACTGTATGCATAGCATAGGATTAATATAATTATGTACTATTTAATGTAAAATGTTCAGGGCATAATTATTAATAGTGTTATTGGTTTTGTATTCATCACTCATATAACAGAATGTCTTTTGGCAGTTTACCTTATATTATTCATCATATTGTGTACATGAATAAAAGATAGAACAAAAAATTTAAAGCCAAACTCCGTTGACCACAAAAAAAAGGACTTGTGACAAATGAAATAAAATGTAGATCATAGATGCATTATTTCTCAAATCCATCAGCCTGGCTTGATTTTCTTGAACTTGGGTCTCTTTTTCTGTTTTGACCTGGAAGTTCATCTGATCCAATGGTTCAAGAGAGCTTTTCTGATCCCTTAAGGACATACGCAACGTAGTTTGAACTTTATTGTCGTTTTCCTTGGAGTTGTAGAGTTCCAATACTTAAAGGAACTGTGTGCTACATTTTAATGTCTATATATTCTGTTGTACACTTCTTCTTAAACAAGTTTGGATAAACATCTAGAATATATGTTTAGTAATTTTCGTATATTTTTCTTTGAATATTATACAAGAATTTTGCCTCAATTGGTGTCTTTTCAAAACCCCTGGTATTATTAAATAAAAATACTCCACCAAAGGAATTGTCAAATAAATTGCACCTTGAATTTTACAATGAAGTCTATGGGGAGTGCAGGTTTTATTAAGATATTGTAAGAAGTAATTTGAATTTCATGTAGAGCTCTTGGTGAAAATATGCATAAACTCTCTCTTTATTAAAATATGAAATAAAATGAATCATTTGCCACAGATATTTTGATAAAATTAAATTTTTGGGTTTTTCATCAAGGGCAGATAACTCTTCAAAAAATGTTAAAGTGCAAAATGACCAGCTTCTTTCATGTTATCAGTCATGTGAATTTGGTTTATTTCCCTTTCATCATTATCTAGCAATACATTTTTAACTAGTTTAAAATGATTCAAAACAGTTCAAAATCCATTCAGTATACACTGAATACCTTAATACATGTATCAGACTTTCTCAACAGAACTACTGGACCAGTTTTAACTAAACCTGGCACAAATGAAGGAGAAATTTATTTTCAATGAGGAGAAAACTAAAAAGTAATAAAATTTAAGTAAACAATAAATCAATTCATTTTGGCATGAAGACCATTGGTTTCACTAATAGGATGCTTCCTTTTCATACTAGTTATCATGAAAAAAATTGGCAGGAAAAAAATTCTCCATCTCAGGTTTCCCTTGATTATGCATGGTAATTATAAAAACTCTAACTGTGTTTCAAACTTTTTATTTCAGGGAATTTGTGATAGAAGATTGTGCAGATCTGGACAAAAATTCAATGTGAATAACTTTGAAGAAAGAAGTCTTGGCAAATTTCAGAGAATTTTTGATGGAAGAATATGTGTTGTTCCTGAACATTTTGCACATGAAATTTGTCCTTTTGACATCATTTGACACTAATTTGAAGTGATGCATTTTTGATAAATTTGTACATGTATATGAAATACTCCATTTAAAGTGTCACATCTGTGTCTCAGGTTACTGCTGATAAAGTGGGATCTGCATGAGTGAACAAACTTGAATTTCTGCATTTATATTGATTGCATTTATGAAATTTGTATTTATATTTACCAAAGTACCAAAGAATGTGTTAAAATTATATGAAAATGGATGATTTGTGATGATTTTTTATGGTATTTTCTTGGATCTGAATGTCAAACATATAAAGGAATGCATGTTGGAAAAGCTGGATTGACTTCTTTGAGCTCTGCCATACATGTATGTACATGTGATAATGGCATTTTTATGTATGTATATGGCAGCTTATGGTGAAGGTCGAAGTTTTTCAAATTCATGTCAAACTCCAAGGTCAAGGTCAAGAGATCACAAATGTTATTATCCAAAGACAGGTCTTGTCTCAAGAAATGTGCAAGTAAAATACGAAAGCCCTAGCACTTACCTTTGAAAAGTTATGGTGAAGATTAAAGTTTTTCAAAAGTCGAACAACAAGTTCAAGGTCAAAATTAATGGTGGTCATGGGAAGGTCTTGTCATAAGAAATATGAAGCCCTAGCCCCAACTGTTCAG
The DNA here is from genome assembly GCF_033153115.1 of Saccostrea echinata. NCBI lineage: Eukaryota > Metazoa > Mollusca > Bivalvia > Ostreida > Ostreidae > Saccostrea > Saccostrea echinata. Next base: position 1,054,428 of record NW_026889833.1, on the reverse strand, counting down.
AAATTATTGCCAAGGTAAAAGTTTGGTAAAATTTTACAAAAATGGGTCAAACTCAAAGGTCAAATATGTTGGTACCCAAAGAAAGGTTTTGTCACAAAGAATACACATGTGAAAAATGAAATGCATAGCTCCAACAAAACAAAAGTTATGGGAAAGTTAAGTTTTGGGGACATACATACAGATAGACAGGGCAAAAACTATAAACCCCTGAATCATCTTTGATTAGGGGGGCATAAACAACACTGATGTATTATACAGATTTGTTCGCACTGTACAGGAACCAAATGATGGCTATAATATGGGGTCAAAACTGAAAAAAGGTAAAAATTAGGAAAATTATGCATTTTTTTTGTATAGTGTATATGTGTCTGATAATCCATAAATACATGCACACATTTTAATGTAAAAATGACAATTATGCAGTACCTCATGCTTGACCATGAGAAGAAATTCACACTCAAATTTAGTATTCAAAAAAAAAAAAAATTACATGTAAATGTAATGTGAAGCAGTCACCCATTCAAGGGTTAAACAGGCTCGACATTGCTTAACTTGTCTAATATAGAGGGAGATTTTACCGCATCACTAGAAAAGCTAGCTCACTAGCGACTCGGTACAAGTTCCCTATATACTGTCTGATACATTGGTACATATTTCCTAAAAATATAAGCACATAACAAAATTAAAGAAAATTGTTTATTATATTGTTTCAGTCTGACATAAACCTTTTTTTTTTCTTAGATCAATTTCAATCCGCACAAGAGAGAAATGAAATATCTCTAAATTTCAGTAACATATCAGTGTCCTGTTTGTGTATGTACATGTGGGATTTCATCTGCTATTGCATCTGTACATATTCTGTATTGGTAATCTTGAAATGCTTAAAGATTGATGTCATGGATTCTCAAATTAGATAAATCATCTAGTCTAAAACTTATAGGCTCAGTGTAAAAGATCTAGTAGTACAGAATTAAGTGATAGCAATAAGTCTGGCAGTCTATAAATCCATCCGAATTTAAATAGATCTGTCTCCTTCTTCAGATCCTTTTCTTTCAAACAAAACATTTTTCAAAATTGGTTATGACGTCATCCATAGGCATTTCTGAAATATAACAATACTATTACATCACCTGATTGTTGATCAATGAAAAGGACACATAACAAGAGGCCCATGGGCCATAATGCTCACCTTAGACACCTAATAATGCTCACCTTAGTCACCTTGTTCCTGGCTGAAGAATTTAAAAAAAAAAAGTCCTTTATTCCAATGAAAAATTACCTAATATTGTGGCCTCACCTTAGCCTAAAGGTTTGTAATTAAAAATTTACTTGAACCCCATAACATGTTCTTGTGTCCTTCCATCACACTTTGAACTTTTATATGCTGATACATATTGATGAGAGCTACTCAACATTTTTTTACCTTGACCTTTCCTTTGAACCTGACCTTACTTTTCTTAAATTAGAGTGTTAAGCTCAGTTTCAAGAGCTATTTAAGATATTTTTATCAAATCTTATATGCTGATACATATTGATGGGACCCATTCAACTTCATCAACATATTTTTGATTTGACCATTCCCCTGACCTTGACCTCATTTTTCTTAGATTAGTAAGTAGCTCTATTCAAGAGATTTGGATCAATCTTCATATGCTTATACATATTGATAAGAGCTATTCAGTTGCATAAATTTTGTTGATCTTGACTTCTCTCAATTTCTCTCAATTTTGTGTTAATTGCTAAGCTCAATTTTAAAGAAAAAATTGTGATTTTTTATTCAAACTTCATATGCTGATACATTTTGAAGAGTGTTATTGAACTGCAACATAAAATTTTGACCAGGACTTTTCCTTGGACCTTGATATCACTTTTTTCTTAAATAACTATATGCATGTAACACAGTTTCAACAAAACAATTCCATATGCTTTTATGTAAGCTTATGCACTGATGCAAAATTTGTTAAGAATTTATCAACTTTGTTCAACCTTTTTACCTGGACCTTTCCAATGACCTTTTTTTTTTTCAAGATATTATCATCAAACTTCATACACAAATGCAAAAATGCAAATTTTCATGATGCATGATAAGCCCTAGTAGGGGTATTCATGTCCTATGGTCAAATTTCTAGTTTGTAGTATATTCCCATGCAAATTTTTAATCCCATACTGTGGCTCCATCCTCTCAAAGGGCAATCTCCTATGCAGAGTTGTCATTCGTTCCTCTCTCAGACACCTCTGCAATGGGCTCGCATCAAGATTTTGACATTATAATGTAAAAAACATAACATTCCCAGAATTATTTTAAATTAAATTAATAGTTCTAGATCTACTTGGAAAGTAGCTACCTTTAGGAACAAAATTAGTGCAGGCATTTAATTAAAATGAATTTAAACAAACACACTATTTTTCATGTTTATCACTGTGATATATGCGAGCAGATGACAGAGGTGAATGTATGAGCCGATGGTAGAGTGCTCAAAGGGGTCTTATTTGACTGAAAATGAAACTACGCTATGCCAGGAAGTTTTCACATAAGTTTTAATTTTTCTGCCTAGTGGTTCTTAAGAAGATTTTCAAATGACACCGTCAAACATTAATTTTCTCTTTATGACCTCCCCTTGGCTCTTCATTTGAAAAAAATTAAATCCTTTCCACCAAATATTGTCTAGTGACAAATTTGGTTGAATTCTGGAAAAAAAAGTTGAAAATGTGAAAAGTTTACAGATGACTCAACATTTATGAATGATAGACAGATGCCAGACACTCTTTAATCAGAAATGTTCACTTTAACCTTGGGCTCAGTGAGCTTAAATGTACAGTATTTAATAATAATTATAAAGTAGATGTCTGTTTTCAATATATTAAGAATGTAAATATAAATATAGCACCTACTATATTATCCACATCCTAAAATTTATATATTCTGCAGCATGTTTTTTTTTAAATTGTACTGCAGAATATATCAATTCTAGGATGTACATAATTTTCAAAAATTCTGATTAATGTAAAAATGTGCAATTACTCTTTAGATTTTCTTAATGCCCCCCCCCCCCCTTCCTGGCTAAATCTGCCACTGTGATAAATAAATCAATTTCTAATTCTTTTGAACACTGAATGTCCTTTTTACCTCTGTGCCATCCATAATTCTTTGAATGTAAAATCCTTTTCTTTCTTTACAACACTGTTTTCTTTTTTTTTTAAACCTGTATACTTCTATAAATCAAGATTCTTTGTATAGCTCCTAAAATAAAATGTGCAAATTATTCTTTAAACAAGAGGCCCATGGCCCACATCGCTCACCCGAGCACTTTGGCTAGGAAAAATTGGAAATCAGTTCAGTATTGAAAAGTTTTAAATATATGAGTGGTCACATCCTATGGGGGGCATGATTTGAACATACTTGAATCTACACTAAATGAGTATGCTTCCATATTTATTTGACTCATCATGGCTTAAGAAGATTTTTAAAGATTATTTTGTCATAAGTTTTATCATCTATTGGGCCCCTCCCTACCCCCATGAGTCCTGATTTAAACAAACTTGAATCTATACTTTAAGAGAATGCTTCCATATAAATATGACTAATCATGGCTTTGCTGTTTTTGAGAAGATTTTTTAAATTTTCTCTATGTATTCCTATGTAAAACTTTGATAATCCATTATAGCCCCACCCTACCCCTGGGGGTCATGATTAAAACAAACTTGAATCTACACTACCTGAGGATTTTTCCACAAAAGTTTCATCTTTCCTGGCCCACAGATTTTTGAGAAGAAGATTTTTAAAAGATGATATTAATTTTTCACTAAATTAATTTGTAATTATCTCCAGTTGGAAGGAAGTGTGGCTTTTATTTGAACAAACTTTAACCCCCTTTACCTCAGGATTGTTGTTAAGTTTGTCGAAAAAGGTCAAGCAGTTCTTGAGAAGAAGTCAAAAATGTGAAAAGTTTAAAGAGATATGGACACCAGACAAAATGTGATCAGAAAAACTCACTTCAGCCTTTGGCTCAGGTGAGCTAATAAAAAGTAAAGTAATAAAAAAAAGTTATCGCCTACCTACCTTCCCTAATATTTTTGGCATGTTACCAGAAACAAACACATTATAATTTTTTTATTGGCTTAAAGGGAGAACAGTCCCTCATGCCAGCTGATCCCAGATTGACCCCACAAAGAGAAATACTATTTTGAAATATGCTAAAGTTGTCTATTGTTAACAAAGGCTATACATGTATTTTTTAATGATATTTATCAAGGACTTAGTCACCTTACCAATAACTTTTGAAATAGAGTATCGGGGATCCCTTGCACTGTATTCCGCAATTCCTGCTTCCAGGCAGAATTTATTGTTCAATAGTTCCATTTCCTATCTGAATTCTCTTTGAATCTGTGGCAGAAAAACAAACTGTATGCAAAATCTAAAAAATATCAATGGGTACATGTACAAGTATGATTATGGCATGTACAAAGGAGTAGACATGGTAGATGAGAAATAATTTTGGTTAGGAAAAACATTTTTCACCATGTTAAGGTCACTACCTTTTTATAAAGGGGTGGGGGTAAAGGTGGCAAATTTTGTCAAGTCAGATTATTTATTTATTTTTAGCATTCACAGAACAGAATATTTATTTCCAGTTGATCTAAGAATGATTATTTACTTTCTTTTCTTGTCCAAAATCAGAAAACCACTTAACCACATGCAAGAAGGGTGTGTGTGGGGGGGGGGGGATATCACAGTGACAGTCATGGTCTGACAGGGTCATTGTTTTCCTTTATTTCTAGCAATGCCAGTGGATGAAGTTAATTTACTTAAAAATCAAGGTTAAAATATTTATTTCCTTAATCTATCAGTCCCCCCCCCCCCAATCAAATGATCGTCCCTATATGCTCTTAATCAGGCAGGTGGTTTTAATAAAGTACTAGTTTGTGCTTAATCTCACATTTATGCACATGATCTATTTCTGACAGCTGTCTGAGGCAATTCGAACTACCTGTTTGTTCGGTAGCTCTAGCTTAATTACAATAAACTGACAGCTGATTCAAGAGACATTATCTGAATGATGCCAGTCATTTACATGTACATTAATGATTAGTCTTTACTTACCTCTTATAGCCTAGCTAACGTTGGACTTTCTGTCTTCCACTTTGTTTACATGATCGAACAGCGCACATGGCCTTTTCACGTGACGATCTCCCTCGCATCGACGCTTGTTTTCCGTCACGCTTCAAATAATATTTCTCCACGCTTCAAATAATATTTCTCCACGCTCAAGATAATATTTCCTTCACGCTTCAAATAATGTGTGCAGTCACAATTATAATCGCGTCTCAACATAATTATTGTTTCAACAGGAGGACAGAGTTTTCGTTCCTGTCACTAGAAAAGAAGTTATCTTTCCTGTTGAAAAATAAAAATAATTGCGAACAAGGGCGCACATCATTATTATTGTTGCAAAGATTATAACGTCGACTTGGTACATTATAATTTTTAAGCGTGTACATTTTTATTTATTTTCAGTCAGTACATTATTGTTACAGGAGGTGAAGTCTTATAAATTGTTGAGGCAAGAATAATTATAATCTTGGTGCAAAATAAAAATTATGTGTACGAATCGACTGACAAGATTATAATTTGGAGGTGTATAAAAATAATGTCTCCGTACTAACTGAAAAGATTATAATTGTAAAGTGAGAATAATTATTATAATGTAGGGGCAAAATAAAAATAATGAGTACACATGGACGGACAAGATTATAATTGTTGTAGGAAAATAATAATGTTAAAAAAAAAAAAAAAAAAAAAAAAAAAAAAAAAAAAGAAGCAAGATTTTTTATTTTGGGATGAGATAATTATTTTTGGTATAATTATATAGGAAAAAATAATAATAATGTGGGGGTACCCTACGGCTTTCCATAGTATCCTATTTAATTTCACTAGTTTTTAAATTTTAATCATGATAATATCTCTATGCCCTCCATTATTTACAGGTAAACAAATTTTTTAGGCATGTTCATTAATTTACAAAGATTCTACAAAAATACCAGAACCATAGGCGTGGGGGGTCAACAAATATTTGTAGGGAATTTTTTTCTTGTACATTATTTCAAAGAAAATGATACTCATTTAAAAAAAATGCCTTTATATTTTATTCAACTGAATTTTGAAGTTTGGATTTCTTTAAATTAGCATTACTAGTATTAATTTATCGACGTAGTTTTTTTTTAAATTTATAATAAAGAATTTCAGGAAACAATTGAAACTTACTTTATAATGAAAGGAAATTTTCAAATAATCAATTATTTAAATCTTGCTTAAAATCTAATCATTTGAAAAAAATCATAGAAATCGTAGAATTCATTCACATGATAATAAATTTATGCACACCCCCTCTCTCCTTTACTTCGCATATACACCCTTTTACCAATGGTGGTTTATACTCACCATACTGTGACTGTACAATTATTAGGAATAAAATACAAGAAAAGAAAAAGTAAGTCCATTTCATCTTAGATTTAGGATGGCTCCTTCCCATGATGAAAAACAGAGAAGTGAACTAGGTAGGGTCTAAGTCACATGACCTGTTGTAACACCATCCATTGATAATGTTATTAAAGAATCTAAAGTGCATTAACCACACATACACACATTAAAATAAGCAACAGTTTTACAATATATGAAACATGAAATTTTAAATAATGTTTTTATTCATAAAAAATACGAATTAATGGATTTAAAGCTAGAAGTAGCACTGGGCGTTTTTCACATGCTATTTTTACTGACTGAATTTAAGGTATTTAGAAAGTATTATAAAACTAAATTCAGTTAAAATCGTAGCGAATACACCGTTCAGATGTGAGAAAATAATCACATGCATGTATATAGCCTTAAAATACTGAGTGTCATCTGAAATATGTACTTTAAAACCACATACTATTCCAAAAAGTGTTTTGTTATTTTTTTAGTTAAAGATCCCATATTTAAAATATATATGCTGCATTCATAATAATGCCAAAATACGCTTATTTTCTGCTTTTGAAAATGATTCAGCCATCTTTAAAATAATATGTTTGCGTGACCTCTCCCGACTCAGGATAATAAAAAACAAAGATTCGGTCGGTAGGTAGGTATAGGGATTTTTTTAATTTTAAAGACCAAATGATTTTTCAAACAATATTGATTTTTTTTTAAAGATGGCCTCAGTTCATTCATTTTGTATTAAAAAAAACCCTATTGCAGGAAAAATATACGTTTTATGGTAGTTAGAGATCTTAAAGCTTATAATTGAATGTAAATTTGTAATTAAACCATTTAGCAAACGATAAAAGTAACATTTTATCATTCCCAATATCAAATGAATTGCAATTTTTATTTATTTTGTTGCTGTTATCCGTTGTGTGTTGATAATCTCTCCAAAAATAAGTCTGGCCATCAATGAAAAGGATGGTTAAATGTAAATGAACTTTAATCCAAAAAGAGGCAAATAAGACCGTCAATTATAACGACATCCGCGTGCTGAATCCGTGTTAACGTATTTACATCCCCCTTCTTCATATCCGAAACATGACGAACGTAATCGATGTTTAAATCGACGTATGGGGCGGATCTAACTTTTAATTAGAAAACCTCTTTGTCTGAAAAGCCTATAGCTGTTATCTTTTAAAAGAGGAAATATTCCATTGATGTGGTAGAGCCGATTCTGGTGTGTTCTAGAATACGTACATTCACTTTTTGTGATGTCGAAGAACCGCCACATGACAACATCGTTGACCAATTCGATGTTGTAGTGTAGAGTACTATTTATGGCCAGTTAGATTTAATGGAAGTTTATTTGGCATTTATTCATTCATATTTAATTTCCTCTTTTACAAAGATTTTTAACACAGTAATGCAGAGTAATTTATATGCAGAAAATTAAAAATACATGTAGAAAATAATGAAAAATACAAATGAATAAAAAAAAGGAAAAACACAAAACTGCAACATGCAGGGAAAAACACTCAGATAAAAAGTATATAAGAACTACAACATACGAATATATATATATATATATATATATATATATATATATATATATATATATATATATATATATATATATATATATATATATATATATATGTATATATAATTCGCAAGACGTTCCAACCGATTAACCGGTTAATCGTATCAAAATGCACGTTTTCTTGAAAATTGTTTTTCAAGTAGCTCTCTCCATACACACAAATAGACCCAAATAAGACGATAGAAGTTAAAACATTCCATTAGTCTTGATTCTGGATCAGAAAACTACGGGTACATATTTTTTTTATTTAAATTTCAGTAGACAAGAAAAATTGAGAAATCCATGGAAAAAGCCTAAGGACTCTTTGATAATTTTCCAGAGCAGATGTCACAAAAGTTCTTTCTGCATTTTAACTATGATAATCAAAACTACATGTGAACTCTATAGCCCTTAATTTACAATGTTTGTGTAATAATTAAATTGCATTGAAAACGGAAAACGACAAACACGCCAATTCACAGTGCTCAATGATTCAATTATTATCATTAAAGAATTAGAGGACAGTCGGGGTAACGACATGGTGTTTTCACAGTAATTAACACTGTACATGTACATAAACTGACCAATTACGCTACGGTCTCAATCTGGAGATTCATAATTACATGTACGTCCAAGTTCAAGTTCAATTTACTCACTCAAACCAATTAATGGTACATGAGGTTCTATGTACAATATATACAAAAACAATATACAAGATACACGTGAAATGGCGGAAATACATTCAAATTATAAAGTAACAAAAAAAATAGTAATAATAACTAGATGCGATCTCGTTGCGAGCAACGAGTGGGTCTTCCGTCCGATTTTTGATAAGATGAGATAAGAATTTGAATGAGATTTTCGTTCAAATATAATAACACAAAAAAATTGTTTAGACGTACAATTTTGCTTCAGTAATGTGTAACAATATACTGATCATTAAAGCGTTATAGATGAAAGACTTTCCGCCAATTTTGGCCCCTTTTATGAGTGGTCAGCCCCTCTTTTTTGATATCATCTTAAAGCTTTCATGATTTTAAACACTTTTTGTTAAAAAAATATTCAGAAATTCTTTTTCGTTTCCGAGATATAAGCAAAAGAAGCATTTAGGGGCCGGCCCTTCAACTCCTTAATAGGGATGTTTAGCAAAAAATGAAAGGTTGCATATTGTTTAGAACATTATTTTGAACATCTTTTGTTCAATATTGCTTATCAAAATATTTCCCAGTTTTGAAATATAAAGCGTCAAAGATTTTGCATTCTGGCCCCTAATGGCCCTTAATTATGTAACATATGATGTGAATATTATAATATATAGTTGCTAATTATTGAGATAAACATTTTTGCTTCAGTAATGCATTACAAAATTTTGATCGTTAAAGAGTTATTCATTAAAGACTCTCGGTCCCTCTCGGCCCCTATTTTGAGGGGCCAGCCCCTTTTTCTTCATACCACTTTAAAGCTCTTATGATTTTGAACACTCTTTGTTCAACAACTATTCAGAAATTCTTTTCTGTTTCCGAGATTTTGGCAAAAGAAGTATTTAGGGCCGGCCCTTCAACTCCTTAATAGGGATGTTTAGCAAAAAATGAAAGGTTGCATATTGTTTAAAACATTATTTTGAACATCTTTTGTTCAATATTGCTTATCAAAATATTTCCAACTTTTGAGATATAAAGCGTCAAAGATTTTGCATTCTGGCCCCTTATGGCCCCTAATTATGAAACATATGATAAAAAATATCATAATATATAGTTGTAAATTGTTGAGATAAACATTTTTGCTTCAGTAATGTGTTACAAAATATTGATCGTTAAAGAGTTTTTAATTAAAGAATTTCGGCCCCTATTTGACCCTTTTTGAGGGGGCAGCCCCTTTTTCTTTATATCACTTTAAAGCTCTTATGATTTTGAACACTTTTTGTTCAACAACTATTCAGAAATTCTTTTTCGTTTCCGAGATATTAGCAAAAGAAGTATTATAAGAAGTCTATAATCGCTGAAAATTTCAGCTCTCTAGCTTTTGCCGTTTTTAGTTTTTGTGCCGACAAAATGGTTATCTGAAAATCGATTAAAGGGCGATAACTTCCGACCGGAAGTGAATTTTAAGGATTTGAACAAAAAAGGATCATCTTCAGATCAAAAGGCATTACCCCTGAAAATTTCATGAAAATCGATCGAACCGTTTGTGAGACATCTTCTGCACAAAAATTGTAAAGAAAAAGTGGAATAATAATAATAAAAGTGAAAAAGAAACAATACAATAATAGAAGGGTCTTCCGTTGGAGACGGAAGACCCTAATTATGGAGGACAGACTTCTTCATATACCCTATCTATGTAGCTGCATAGTTTGATTAATACCTTGGAGTCATGCAGCAGTTGACAACAATTCTGAGAATTTGTAGAAATTTGGTCTATTACAATATTTACTAGGTAGAAACTTTTTTCTGCATTCTGAGAAAAATTGACATTCTAAAATATAGTGATACTCTTCTGCTATTTGTCTATTATTACAGATATTACAGAGTCTATCATTTTTGGGAATTCCAAACCATCTCCCAGTCTCAACTGGGAGACGATGATTTGCTGTTCTTAATTTACTTAAAATTGTTCTAAATTTTTTAGGTAGTAAGTCTAAATATTTTTCAAATCCAAATTCTGTTTTGAAGATACTATACATATGACCTTTAGACGAAGGTCCAAATAAGATCCGGTAAATCCTAAATGATTATGATTTCTTTTTTTTTTTTCTTAATAATTTTTTTAAAAATGTGTTCAATTTAACAAATATTTTATTTCTTCCGATTAACCGATTACAGATTTTCTAATCGATTGCCATCGTTCCGACCGAGTAATCGGTTAACCGGTTACAAATTGCCATCCCTAATATATATATATATATATATATATATATATATATATATATATATATATATATATATATATATATATATATATATATATATATATATATATATATATATATATAGGTTGGTCAGGCATTATTTAAAGCGAAGGTTGGTCAGGCAATTGGATTCATTGTTCAAATCATGCTCGTATCCTTTCCAACATATTTCACTGTATCCAGTAAAATCTGTAAGATAACTAACGAGACAGATAAAATGAAATATGTCAGAAAGAACACTTGCAAAGCCTGTTATAGAATGCACAAGTCCCAGAGTTAATACATTGTATTATTTAGGTTCCGACCGGAACGCGAAATTATAATGCCAGGAACGGTTAGTAAATGCGATACTAATCCAAGTATCTGGAGTTTTCGGGGCTTTTTTGCGATTTTGATATTTAACGTGCCATATGCAGGAAAACAACTTTAGTTTATTATTCAACTTGCCAGGAAAACAACGTTTTCCTGGCACGTTTTCAAAATCGTTTGTTTTGTTTATTTGTTTAACTTCCCTTCGAGAAATTTTCATTCATATTGAGATGCCACCACTTGACGGTAGAGGGCTGCGAATTCAGACCTGTACTCGGCAATCGGGGCCTTTGAGTAGAGAGGGATATTTTTTTCCAGTACCAACTGCGACAAGGGACCTCGGTTATTTTATACGGTCTCATCAGAAGGACCGGTCTCCACGTCCTATAGTGAGATTCAAACTGATTAACTCCTTACCCCACGATTCTAGAGCAAATGCTCTAACCACTGCGCCACGCGGGCTATCAAAATCGTAAAAGCCTGGAAAATGTCAGATATTTCGGGCTAATATGACACCAGATAGGATCTGCATGATGCGAGGGTAAAAAAGTTTGTAATAGCTTAACCGCATTAAACGCATGCGAACGGAATTTGAGGGGATGTTGACACAGTAAGTTTGCAAATAAATTATAGGTTCTGAATTGCGCCAAAAAAGTATACAAGTTTCCACATGAGGATAGGTTTGGAGATGCAGAATACAGAAACGACTATGAAAAACTCCGGGCCAATCTCTGTTCGATCGATGCATGTTTATGGTAAACGGGAGAAGGCACTATAAATCTCCATATGTTTTTTTTTTTGGAAATGATCCAGTAGAGAGCCAGGTATTTAAGTAATTGTGAAAGTTGTTAAGTGTTGAGGAGGGATAAGACATTCGGAATGAATCTCACTTGGTTCACAGTTAGCTAGTAAAGGAAGAAGAATAAACATAATTTAAGATCCTATTTGAAAGATAATTGATCAGTGTTGATATCTAATCTAAGTCTGCCGAAAGTTTACTGGCGTCGGTTTCTGTCGTGATTGGTAGAATGCCCATGAATTTTTCGCAAATATCAGATTCGGTAAGTTCAGGAAGGTTAAGAACTTGTTTGCATATTATTTGAAGTTGTTGCAGTGTGTTAAGGCGCCTTGGTTCACTGTTTGGTTACACAGTTCGTAGCCATGAAGAACGGATGGCATGACTGCAGTATTTTATTTTGATCACATGATTGTATCAGCAAAATGGTAGAACATCGTTCACGTCCGAGTTTAAAGACACACAAGCCACCCGAGGAGATTCGATCGAGTGGGTCGCCCGCGTGGCGCAGTGGTTAGAGTGTCTGCTCTAGAGTCGCGAAGAAAGGAGTTGATCCTTACGTCGCGGGTTCGAATCCCACTGTGGGACGTGGAGACCGGTCCTTCGGATAAGACCGTATAAACCGAGGTCCCGTGTCGCAGTAGATGCTGGCACGAAAAAGATATCCCTCACTGCTCAATGGCCGTAAGTGCCGAGTATAGGACAAAATTTGCAGCTATCCACCGGCAAGTGGTGGCGTCTTCATATGAGTGAAAAATTCTCGAGAGGGACGTTAAACAACATACAATCAATCAATCGATCGAGTGGTTTGAGAGAGGATATGGCATTAATGGCGTCATCATGAGAAATATATATATATATATATATATATATATATATATATATATATATATATATATATATATATATATATATATATATATATATATATAAAAGATAATCTTTTTATTATTAAAAACTTTAAAACAGGCTATGCATAATTGAAAAAAAAAACGGGTAGTTCTCATAATTAGTATAAAGTCTTTGTACTGGAGAGAAAACTCATGCTTGAAATTTAATTTAAATGATTCTAGGTACAAATTTGCTTTATAATCTTTGAAATTATCATTGCAAGATTATTTTAAACTAAAAATTAAAGTGTATTTTGCTTTATTTACTGAAATACAAATAAAATCAAACACAAAGACCTTAAATAAATTTCAAGAGAAAACAAACTAGAATTGCTATAGAAACACGATATATACATTCATTTTTTTTCTACCTACATTTGTAATTTAAAATGTACATGTATACATAACAGAAACAAACCAAGAAAGACAGATTTCTTGGTGTTGACTCTTTAAAAATATTCATTTTATTGTTTATTGCCATATTTCATTTTTAACATATACTTTCACTGAATTAGTCAAACACAAACATGCAAGCAACCGTCAATGTTGGGTTCTTTTTAGATTCCATTTATTCACTTGTAACAGCCGTATATAAATTACACTAACTGATACTTCAGATTTATACATGAATAAAAGCATACTACTTACCAATACACGCTGGTAAACCAACGCACGCCTTTTCCTGTTTCAGTTCATTCCCACAATCCCCTCCCCTCTCTGCTCCTGTGAAATCAGTACAGTTACGTGTCCTTGTTTGGAGCCCATCTCCACAATCCGAATCACAGGCACCCCAAACAGACCATGAAGTGTAGCTTGGTATGGCTGTATATTTCATAAAGAAATAGTATAAGTTTAAAATTGGTATTTATCTTACCATTCATCTTGTACATGTATACACACACTTGACAATATTGCTAACGCACCACTCAATATTCTCAACATAATGTAAACAGAACATTTGCCTAATCGACATGAGTAAATCTAATACGCTATCTTTCCCAATGCAGTGGGATTTGCCGATGTCATGGTGTCATCAAAATATCCTCAAATGACCTTCTTGCTCGCAAACTAATTTTTCGAAGCCGATTGTACACTGTTTTTGCATGATATAAATATGAAATTGGTAGTTACCGACGGTGGTCATTGAGATTGCAACAGCAGTGGTCTCCCTGTTTTTCAGGTAATGAAGAGTGATATTTCTATCCTATCACCTAGAAGTGGACCACTACTTTGGTCCACCACACTTTCGATTTGCCACAGATTTACGAGGCAGTCTTGCAATTATTGTGTGATGTATATTGAATGTCGTGGCCACCCGTAGAAAACATTTTCATATTGAGTAATCTAGTTGCAGCATTTATACTAGAAGAAAGATAAATATTTAATTTGTTTAATCTATTTAAAATCCTCTCAAAAGAAACATCTTGCTGAGACCATACTGAATGCCCCAACAAAGCTTTTCTATGGTCAAATATCGCATAGATTGTCAGATTTTTTTCAGATTTTTTTTATTAATGCAAACATAAAGAACACAAATCTAGGGAAAAATTAGAAATGAATTCCTCATAAAGTGCGATATTCTTGCATTTCTATGCAATCATTACGCTTCATTTTACAGTAAAACTCGTTATGTACAAATACGGTTATCGCGACTTTACGGTTATAGCGAAATTTAATTTTGAATCCCCGGCACAGTTCTTAACAATTCCTTGTAAATTTACATAACGAACTCGGATATAGCGAATTTACAATATAGAAAACTGATTTTTTGCCCCCTAGAGGTTAAAAATAATGAAATTGACATCTTTTACAGCGAATTTCCAAAGCTCTAAATTTTTAAAATATTGAATTTTTTTTTATGGGGGTACATCACCAATTTTGTCTTGTGTATCATTAGTTTTGGGTTAATAATATTAAAAATACATGTATTCTTGTTGAACATTGAAGCAGATATATCAACATTATTCGAAACGCTTGATTAATTTATCAATCCGCATATCTATTATACATAGTCAAGATGGTTGCCTTACCCTTGGTGAGTATAAAGTAGCTTGGATTAATATATTTATAGAACTCTTACCATACTGACATGTGTTTCCTGTATAGTTCCCATTGCACTGACAACCACTCCCTCGGACACAAACTCCACCATTTTGACAACTGATGTTAGCACATACATCTTCTGTAGTTGTGGTTGGAAAATATGTTGTTGTTATAGCTTGTGTTGTTGTTGTTGCAGCCTGTGTGGATGGGGTTTGTGAAGTTGCAGCCAGTGTTGTTGTGGTTGGACTTTTTGTTGTTGATGCAGCCTGTGTGGTTGTTGTAGGGGCTTGTGATGATAAAGTTGCATCTCTGGTTGTTTTGGTTGCAGTCTGTGTTGTTGTGGTTGCAGCCTGTGTTATTATTGTTGTTGAATCCTCTGTCCTTGTGGATGGAACTTTTCTTGTTGAAGTTGGAGCTTGTGTGCTTATGGTTGCAGCATTTGTTGTTGTGTCTGCGACCTGTGTTGTTGTGGTTGGAGTCTGTATTGTGGTTGGAGTCTGTGTTGTTGTTGCAGCCTGTGAAGTTGTGGTTGGAGTTTGTGTTGATGTTGTTTTTGAAGGCTGTGTTGTTGTTGCTGCAGCCTGTGTGGTTGTTGTAGTTGGAGCTTTTGTTGTTGAAGTTTGAGCCTGTGTGGTTGTGCTTGCAAGATTTTCTGCTGTAGTTGGAGCACTTGTTATGGTTGTTATTCGTGTACTTGTTTCTGCACCCTGTGTAGTTATGGTTGGTGCTTGTGTTGTTGTTGTTGCAGCTTGTGTTGTTGTGGTTGAAGATTGTGTTGATGTTGTTCTTGAAGGCTGTGTTGATATTGCTGCAGTGTAAATAGTTGTGGTTGGAGCTTGTGTTGTTGAAGTTTGAGCTTGTGTGGTTGTGGTTGCCGCATTTGTTGTGTCTGCCACCTGTGTTGTTGTGGTTGGAGACTTAGATGTTGCGGTTAGTGTTTCTGTTGTTGTTGCAGCCTGTGAAGTTGTGGTTGAAGTTTGTGTTGATGTTGTTTTTGAAGGCTGTGTTGTTGTTGCTGCAGTGTGGATTGTTGTAGTTGGAGCTTGTGTTGTTGAAGTTTGAGCTTGTGTGATTGTGCTTGCAAGATTTTCTGCTGTAGTTGGAGCACTTGTTATGGTTGTTATTTGTGTACTTGTTTCTGCACCCTGTGTAGTTGTGGTTGGTGCTTGTGTTGTTGTTGTTGCAGCCTGTGTTGTTGTGGTTGAAGATTGTGTTGATGTTGTACTTGAAGGCTGTGTTGATGTTGCTGCAGTGTAAATGGTTGTAGTTGGAGCTTGTGTTGTTGAAGTTTGAGCTTGTGTGGTTTCGGTTACCGCATTTGTTGTGTCTGCGACCTCTGTTGTTGTGATTGGAGACTTAGTTGTTGCAGTTGGTGTTTGTGTTGTTGTTGCAGCATGTGAAGTTGTGGTTGGAGTTTGTGTTGATGTTGCTTTTGAAGGCTGTGTTGTTGTTGCTGCAGTGTGGATTATTGTAGTTGGAGCTTGTGTTGTTGAAGTTTGAGCTTGTGTGTTTGTGCTTGCAAGATTTTCTGCTGTAGTTGGAGCACTTGTTATGGTTGTTATTCGTGTTCTTGTTTCTGCACCCTGTGTAGTTATGGTTGGTGCTTGTGTTGTTGTTGTTGCAGCCTGTGTTGTTGTGGTTGAAGATTGTGTTGATGTTGTACCTGAAGGCTGTGTTGATGTTGCTGCAGTGTAAATGGTTGTAGTTGGAGCTTGTGTTGTTGAAGTTTGAGCTTGTGTGGTTGTGGTTACCGCATTTGTTGTGTCTGCGATCTCTGTTGTTGTGATTGGAGACTTAGTTGTTGCAGTTGGTGTTTGTGTTGTTGTTGCAGCATGTGAAGTTGTGGTTGGAGTTTGTGTTGATGTTGCTTTTGAAGGCTGTGTTGTTGTTGCTGCAGTGTGGATTATTGTAGTTGGAGCTTGTGTTGTTGAAGTTTGAGCTTGTGTGTTTGTGCTTGCAAGATTTTCTGCTGTAGTTGGAGCACTTGTTATGGTTGTTATTCGTGTACTTGTTTCTGCACCCTGTGTAGTTGTGGTTGGTGCTTGTGTTGTTGTTGCAGCCTGTGTTGTTGTGGTTGAAGATTGTGTTGATGTTGTACTTGAAGGCTGTGTTGATGTTGCTGCAGTGTAAATGGTTGTAGTTGGAGCTTGTGTTGTTGAAGTTTGAGCTTGTGTGGTTGTGGTTACCGCATTTGTTGTGTCTGCGACCTCTGTTATTGTGGTTGGAGACTTAGATGTTGCAGTTGGTGTTTGTATTGTTGTTGCAGCCTGTGAAGTTGTGGTTGGAGTTTGTGTTGATGTTGCTTTTGAAGGCTGTGTTGTTGTTGCTGCAGTGAGGATTATTGTAGTTGGAGCTTGTGTTGTTGAAGTTTGAGCTTGTGTGTTTGTGCTTGCAAGATTTTCTGCTGTAGTTGGAGCACTTGTTATGGTTGTTATTTGTGTACTTGTTTCTACACCCTGTGTAGTTGTGGTTGGTGCTTGTGTTGTTGTTGTTGCACCCTGTGTTGTTGTGGTTGAAGATTGTGTTGATGTTATTCTTGAAGGCTGTGTTGATGTTGCTGCAGTGTAAATGGTTGTAGTTGGGGCTTGTGTTGTTGAAGTTTGAGCTTGTGTGGTTGTGCTTGCAGGATTTGCTGCTGTAGTTGGAGCACTTGTTATGGTTGTTATTCGTGTACTTGTTTGTGCATCCTGTGTAGTTGTGGTTGGTGCTTGTGTTGATGTTGTTCTTGAAGGCTGTGTTGATATTGCTGCAGTGTAAATGGTTGTGGTTGGAGCTTGTGTTGTTGAAGTTTGAGCTTGTGTGGTTGTGGTTGCCGCATTTGTTGTGTCTGCCACCTGTGTTGTTGTGGTTGGAGACTTAGATGTTGCGGTTAGTGTTTCTGTTGTTGTTGCAGCCTGTGAAGTTGTGGTTGAAGTTTGTGTTGATGTTGTTTTTGAAGGCTGTGTTGTTGTTGCTGCAGTGTGGATTGTTGTAGTTGGAGCTTGTGTTGTTGAAGTTTGAGCTTGTGTGTTTGTGCTTGCAAGATTTTCTGCTGTAGTTGGAGCACTTGTTATGGTTGTTATTTGTGTACTTGTTTCTGCACCCTGTGTAGTTGTGGTTGGTGCTTGTGTTGTTGTTGTTGCAGCCTGTGTTGTTGTGGTTGAAGATTGTGTTGATGTTGTACTTGAAGGCTGTGTTGATGTTGCTGCAGTGTAAATGGTTGTAGTTGGAGCTTGTGTTGTTGAAGTTTGAGCTTGTGTGGTTTCGGTTACCGCATTTGTTGTGTCTGCGACCTCTGTTGTTGTGATTGGAGACTTAGTTGTTGCAGTTGGTGTTTGTGTTGTTGTTGCAGCATGTGAAGTTGTGGTTGGAGTTTGTGTTGATGTTGCTTTTGAAGGCTGTGTTGTTGTTGCTGCAGTGTGGATTATTGTAGTTGGAGCTTGTGTTGTTGAAGTTTGAGCTTGTGTGTTTGTGCTTGCAAGATTTTCTGCTGTAGTTGGAGCACTTGTTATGGTTGTTATTCGTGTACTTGTTTCTGCACCCTGTGTAGTTGTGGTTGGTGCTTGTGTTGTTGTTGTTGCAGCCTGTGTTGTTGTGGTTGAAGATTGTGTTGATGTTGTACTTGAAGGCTGTGTTGATGTTGCTGCAGTGTAAATGGTTGTAGTTGGAGCTTGTGTTGTTGAAGTTTGAGCATGTGTGGTTTCGGTTACCGCATTTGTTGTGTCTGCGACCTCTGTTGTTGTGATTGGAGACTTAGTTGTTGCAGTTGGTATTTGTGTTGTTGTTGCAGCATGTGAAGTTGTGGTTGGAGTTTGTGTTGATGTTGCTTTTGAAGGCTGTGTTGTTGTTGCTGCAGTGTGGATTGTTGTAGATGGAGCTTGTGTTGTTGAAGTTTGAGCTTGTGTGGTTGTGCTTGCATGATTTTCTGCTGTAGTTGGAGCACTTGTTATGGTTGTTATTCGTGTACTTGTTTCTGCACCCTGTGTAGCTGTGGTTGGTGCTTGTGTTGTTGTTGTTGCAGCCTGTGTTGTTGTGGTTGAAGATTGTGTTGATGTTATTCTTGAAGGCTGTGTTGATGTTGCTGCAGTGTAAATGGTTGTAGTTGGGGCTTGTGTTGTTGAAGTTTGAGCTTGTGTGTTTGTGCTTGCAAGATTTTCTGCTGTAGTTGGAGCACTTGTTATGGTTGTTATTCGTGTACTTGTTTCTGCACCTTGTTTAGTTGTGGTTGGTGCTTGTGTTGTTGTTGTTGCAGCCTGTGAAGTTGTGGTTGAAGATTGTGTTGATGTTGTACTTGAAGGCTGTGTTGATGTTGCTGCAGTGTAAATGGTTGTAGTTGGAGCTTGTGTTCTTGAAGTTTGAGCTTGTGTGGTTGTGGTTACCGCATTTGTTGTGTCTGCGACCTCTGTTGTTGTGGTTGGAGACTTAGATGTTGCAGTTGGTGTTTGTGTTGTTGTTGCAGCCTGTGAAGTTGTGGTTGGAGTTTGTGTTGATGTTGCTTTTGAAGGCTGTGTTGTTGTTGCTGCAGTGTGGATTATTGTAGTTGGAGCTTGTGTTGTTGAAGTTTGAGCTTGTGTGTTTGTGCTTGCAAGTTTCTCTGCTGTAGTTGGAGCAATTGTTATGGTTGTTATACGTGTACTTGTTTCTGCACCCTGTGTAGTTGTGGTTGGTGCTTGTGTTGTTGTTGTTGCACCCTGTGTTGTTGTGGTTGAAGATTGTGTTGATGTTGTACTTGAAGGCTGTGTTGATGTTGCTGCAGTGTAAATGGTTGTAGTTGGGGCTTGTGTTGTTGAGGTTTGAGCTTGTGTGTTTGTGCTTGCAAGATTTTCTGCTGTAGTTGGAGCACTTGTTATGGTTGTTATTCGTGTACTTGTTTCTGCACCCTGTGTAGTTGTGGTTGGTGCTTGTGTTGTTGTTGTTGCAGCCTGTGTTGTTGTGGTTGAAGATTGTGTTGATGTTATTCTTGAAGGCTGTGTTGATGTTGCTGCAGTGTAAATGGTTGTAGTTGGGGCTTGTGTTGTTGAGGTTTGAGCTTGTGTGTTTGTGCTTGCAAGATTTTCTGCTGTAGTTGGAGCACTTGTTATGGTTGTTATTCGTGTACTTGTTTCTGCACCTTGTGTAGTTGTGGTTGGTGCTTGTGTTGTTGTTGTTGCAGCCTGTGTTGTTGAGGTTGAAGATTGTGTTGATGTTGTTCTTGAAGGCTGTGTTGATATTGCTGCAGTGTAAATGGTTGTGGTTGGAGCTTGTGTTGTTGAAGTTTGAGCTTGTGTGGTTGTGGTTGCAGCATTTGTTGTTGTGGTTACAGTCTGTGTTGTTGTTGATGGAGACTGTGTTTCTGCAGTTGAGGCCCTCATTGTTGTGGTTGGAATATGTGTTGTTGTTGTGGTTGCAGCCTGTGTAGTTGAGGTTGGAGCTTGTGTTGATGTTGTTCTTAAAGACGTTGTCGTTATTGCAGCCTGGGTTGCAGTGATTGGAGCTTGTTTTGTTGTGGTTGCAGCTTGTGTTGTTTTTATAGCCTGTGTTGTTGTAGTTGCAGCCTGTGTTGTCAGGATCACAGCCTGTGTTGTTGTTGTTGTTGTTGAAGCCTGTTTAGATGTGAATGAAGATTGTATTGCTGTAGCATCGTGTGTTGTTGAGATTTCAGCTTCAGTTGACGTCGTTGCTTCAGAAGCTGTATATGTAAATAGAAAATGTTTTGTTTTAGTTGGATATGGAATTTATTTCAGAATCCTTGTTTTATTTTGATCAGTGGGATTCACGCGTGAAACTATAGAGATAATTCTGTCCCATGAGTCAAATATTTCGTGATAAAAAAATTTTCTTCATATTTTCACAAGTGCGAGACACATGTGAAGATGGGGGAGGGGGGGGGGGGATCCTGTCTCCCGAAAAAAAGAACTAAGCATGTCCCATTCGTGGAATAAGTTCCATATTATTGCATACAACAAATCAGAAAATTCGCCTAATAATGATACTATTGTTCTCCTCAATTGAATTAATGATATCATCAATTCAATTTGAATTAATGCGAGCAACAATATTTCTTAAGGAGCAATTATTCTTCATCTTTTAAATGTTAATGATTTCTTTAATTGAAGTGTTGCTCTCTAAGAGAATTGATGCCTTTAACAAAATGATAAATACGAAGAAATACCCTGTATTTACATCATAGTAATTTTGAGCATTTTTAGAATTTCATATAGTTTGCATGAGTTAAAAATTTAAATAAAATACAACCCTTTTTCATGTGCATCGTGTCATTAGTTATGATAGTGTTTCACGGCCACCCGACCTTCTAGGGGAACATAACATTTGCTTATTTTATTTTTCTACATTGGACCAAAAATTGATCGAGATCATCTAAAATTGATGCAATTGGTTATGAAAAGTTATTTCATCTGCATCCAACTTTCAAGTGAACACATTTTTAAAATCTACATCACATCAAGAACAGGTGAAGAAATTCTAATTTAATTCAGTTTACTTTGCTTGTTTCATCCACTCATTCGGACATTACTTCACCAAATGCAAACAATCAAGGAACGTGGAAAGGATTTTCATACCGAGTTTATCTCATTTAATTATTAAATCATATAATAAAGAACTTTTGCTGTTTTTCTTTCAGTTAATACGGTGATTTAGTCACTCACTCTCGTATCACACTACTCGCCCTTTGGGATCGGCTACTTTTGTGCATCTCTGGTGGCTTAAACATCATATTGGCCTCAAAAACAACAATAATTTATATTATTATATGATGAATTCCTAGCTCTCGGATTGGCTGAGATCCAACAATCTAAAAATCATACTAAACTTTGTTTTTCCTGCATGAGACCTTACAGGTGAAGATAAGCATATTTTTTTCTACATTGGACTAAAAATAGATCGGGAAATTCGGACCTGTTACAGTGGTTATGTTTGCCTGCTCCAGACCTCCCAGGTATTTACAATGGACTAAAAATAGATCTGGAACTTCCATTTTGATCATTTAGTTCCGATTATTTTTGTAATCACTGCGTTCGGGTAGGACTTCGACAGTTTAGATTATTAAGAAACAAACATCTCAAAGACAACATTTACAAACATACAGGTGCATAAATGAGGGCTGTTCGAGAAGTTTGCGGACCATGTCAATCTTTGTTACACTGTTTTCATTAATTTATTGTTGTATCAGCTTGTGTGGTGTTTTACCTCGTTTTGTCGTGTCAACTTGTGTAGTAGTTGTTTCTACTTGTGTAGTTGTTGTTTCAGCTTGAGCTGGCCTTGTTTCATATTGTGTTGTTGTTATTTCATCTTGTTTTGTGGTTGTATCAACCTTTGTTGTTGCTGTTGTAGTTTGTGATGTTTCATCTTCAGTAGTTGTTTCATCCTTTGTTGATGGTTCAGCTTCAGTTGATGTCGTTGCTTCAGAAGCTGTATATGTAAATAGAAAATGTTTTGTTTTAGCTGGATATGGAATTTATTTCAGAATCCTTGTTTTATTTTGATCAGTGGGATTCACGCGTGAAACTATAGAGATAATTCTGTCCCATGAGTCAAATATTTCGTGATAAAAAAAATTTTCTTCATATTTTCACAAGTGCAAGACACGAGTGAAGATGGGGAGGGGGGGGGGGAATCCTGTCTCCCGAAAAAAAGAACCAAGCATGTCCCATTCGTGGAATAAGTTCCATATTATTGCATACAACAAATCAGAAAATTCGCCTAATAATGATACTATTGTTCTCCTCAATTGAATTAATGATATCATCAATTCAATTTGAATTAATGCGAGCAACAATATTTCTTAAGGAGCAATTATTCTTCATCTTTTAAATGTTAATGATTTCTTTAATTGAAGTGTTGCTCTCTAAGAGAATTGATGCCTTTAACAAAATGATAAATACGAAGAAATACCCTGTATTTACATCATAGTAATTTTGAGCATTTTTAGAATTTCATATAGTTTGCATGAGTTAAAAATTTAAATAAAATACAACCCTTTTTCATGTGCATCGTGTCATTAGTTATGATAGTGTTTCACGGCCACCCGACCTTCTAGGGGAACATAACATTTACTTATTTTATTTTTCTACATTGGACCAAAAATTGATCGAGATCATCTAAAATTGATGCAATTGGTTATGAAAAGTTATTTCATCTGCACCCAACTTTCAAGTGAACACATTTTTAAAATCTGCATCACATCAAGAACAGGTGAAGAAATTCTAATTTAATTCAGTTTACTTTGCTTGTTTCATCCACTCATTCGGACATTACTTCACCAAATGCAAACAATCAAGGGACGTGGAAAGGATTTTCTTACCGAGTTTATCTCATTTAATTATTGAATCATATAATAAAGAACTTTTGCTGTTTTTCTTTCAGTTAATACGGTGATTTAGTCACTCTCGTAGCACACTACTCGCCCTTTGGGATCGGCTACTTTTGTGCATCTCTGGTGGCTTAATCATCATATTGGCCTCAAAAACAACACTAATTTATATTATTATATGATGAATTCCTAGCTCTCGGATTGGCTGAGATCCAACAATCTAAAAATCATACTAAACTTTGTTTTTCCTGCATGAGACCTTACAGGTGAAGATAAGCATATGGGTACATACCTCTAATTATTTTTAGAATCGGTAGGAGAAGAAAGTAGTGCAGAAAAAATTACAAGTTCCTTAATTTGTAGACCTGAATAAAAAAACTGTGATAAGGTATTAAATTGAGCCTCATACTTGTTGATAAGGAGTATGTTCCCTTGCAAAAAAGCTTGTCAGATATAATTTATCAAGAAGATCAGCAGAATCATTTTATGTATTATAACACCAGTGAGAAGTCTTGAAATCCCCTACTTTCACTTTCATTTTCAGAGGTTAACGCAGACAGACGCATTTTGCCGGAAAACGAATCTGACATGCCACCTCGAGATTTTAACCAAGGAAAGACAACTTGATGTGCTTTGATTTGAGGGGTCACTCAATGCTGAACGAAAATAAGGGACATTGCTATGTGAAGAAACGTTAACATTGCCGCCTATGGGAAAACAGTTAGTGGGCTGTACCCATATTTTTTTCTACATTGGACTAAAAATAGATCGGGAAATTCGGACCTGTTACAGTGGTTATGTTTGCCTGCTCCAGACCTCCCAGGTATTTACAATGGACTAAAAATAGATCTGGTACTTCCATGTTGATCAATTAGTTCCGATTATTTTTGTCATCACTGCGTTCGGGTAGGACTTCGACAGTTTAGATTATTAAGAAACAAACATCTCAAAGACAACATTTACAAACATACAGGTGCATAAATGAGGGCTGTTCGAGAAGTTTGCGGACCATGTCAACCTTTGTTACACTATTTTCATTAATTTATTGTTGTATCAGCTTGTGTGGTGTTTTACCTCGTTTTATCGTGTCAACTTGTGTAGTAGTTGTTTCTACTTGTGTAGTTGTTGTTTCAGCTTGAGCTGGCCTTGTTTCATATTGTGTTGTTGTTATTTCTTCTTGTTTTGTGGTTGTATCAACCTTTGTTGTTGCTGTTGTAGTTTGTGATGTTTCATCTTCAGTAGTTGTTTCATCCTTTGTTGATGGTTCAGCTTCAGTTGATATCGTTGCTACAGTAGCTGTATATTTAAATAGAGAATGTTATACGTTTTTAGTTGGATGTGGAATTTATTTTAGAATCTTTGTTTTATTTTCATCAGTGGGAATCAAGCGTGAACCTCTAGAGTTAAAAAGAAAAAAAGAACCAATCATGTCCCTTTCGTGGAATAAATTCCACATTATTGCATGCAACAAATCAAAGAATTCGCCTAATAATTAAATTATTGGTCTCTATTGCGCGCACAATATTTCTAGAAAGAGCAATTATTCTTCATTTTTTAAATATAAAGATCTCTTCAATCGAATTGTTGCTCTCTAAGAGAATTGATGCCTTTTACCAAATGATAAATGCGAAGAAATACTCTGTATTTACACCATATGTATTTTAAACATTTTTACTATTAAATACAATTTGCATAAGCTGAAAATCTGAATAAAATAAAACCCTCTGTCATGTACATAATATCATCAGTTATGACAATGGTTCATGGCCACCCGAATTTCTGGGGAACATAACATTCACTTATGTTACTTTTCGACATTGGAACAAAAATAGATCGAGATATTTTAAAATTGATACAATTGGTTATGAAAAGTTATTTCACTTGCACCCGACTTTCAGGTGAACACATTTTTAAAATCTACATCACATCAAAAATAGGTAAAGAAATTCAACATTAATACATTTTACCTTGCTTCTTTCATCCACTACAGTACTTAACCAAATGTAAACAATCAAGAAACGTGACAAGGGTTTGCTTACCTTGTTGATATCATTTATTCATAGAATCATATAATAAAGTTTTTTTTAGTTAATCCGGTTTTTTTAGCCACTCTCAAAGCACGATTCTCGCCCTTCCGGCTCGGCAACTTTTGTACACTTCAGATGGCTTTATCATCATATTGGCCTCAAAAACAACAATTATTTAATATATTATTATATGATGAATTCCTTGCTCTGTGATTGGCTGAGATCCAGCAATCTAGAGCGCAACATGCTTTTGTCGGACCCAGGAATTAAACTGTTTGCCTTAGGCCGCTAGGCCGAAGGCAAACAGTTTGGTTTGAGGGGTGGACAAAACGTATTTTGCCCGAGAACAGAGTCAAAAATAATTTTGTTATACCTTCAATGATTTATTGTTTTGACATAGATGTATCTTGTGCCGCTTCCATGATGTAAAGACAACATTTACAACATACAGATGTATGAACGAGGACTGTTCGGAAAGCTTGCGGACCAAGCCAATCTTCGTTACTATTTTCATTTAATTTATTGTTGTATCAGCTTGTGTGATTGTTTTACCTCGTTTTGTCGTGTCAATTTGTGTAGTAGTTGTTTGTACTTGTGTAGTTGTTGTTTCAGCTTGAGCTGTCCTTGTTTCATATTGTGTTGTTGTTATTTCCGCTTGTTTTGTTGTTGTTTCAACCTTTGTTGTTGCTGTTGTAGTTTGTGATGTTGATGTTTCATCTTCAGTAGTTGTTTCATCATTTGTTGATGGTTCAGCTTCAGTTGATGTCGTTGCTTCAGTAGCTGCATATGTAAATAGAGAATGTAAGATTTTTTTTAGTTGGATATGCAATTCATTTCAGAATCTTTGTTTTATTTTCATCAGTGGGAATCAAGAGTGAAAATATAAATTAAAGATAATTCTGTACCATGAGTCAAATATTTTGCGATAAAAATTTTTACTCATATGTTCATAAGTGGGAGACACGAGTAAAGATAGGGGGAAAATCCTGTCTCCTGAAAAAACAGAACAAATCATGTCCCATTCGTGGAATAAATTGCATATTATTGCATACAACAAATAAAAAAAAAATGCGCCTAATAATTAAATTATTGCTCTTCCTATTTGAATTAATGATACATGTATTATTAATTCAATTTTATTTAATGCGAGCAACAATACTTTTAGAAAGAGCAATTATTCTTCTCTTTTAAAATAAAGATCTCTTCAATCGAATTGTTGCTCTCTAAGAGAATTGATGCATTTAATCAAATGATAAATGCGAAGAAATACTCTGTATTTACACCATAGGTAATTTTGAACAATTTGATTTTTAATACAATTTGCATAAGCTGAAAATGTGAATAGAATAGAACCCTTTGTCATGTGCATAATATAATTAGTTATGATAGTGTTTCACGGACACTCTGCCTTCTAGGGGAACATAACATTTACTTATTTCTTATTTTATTTTTCTACATTGCACCAAAAATAGATCGAGATCTTCTAAAATTGATGCAATTGGTTATAAAACGTTATTTCATCTGCACCCCACTTTCAGGTGAACACATTTTAAAATCTATATCACACCAAAAATATGTGAAGAAATTCCAAATTAATACATTTTACCTTGCTTTTTTCATCCTTTTCATTCGGACAGTACTTCACTAAAAGTAAACAATCAAGAAACGTGGCAAGGGTTTGTTTACGGAGTTGATATCATTTGTTGATAGAATCATGTAAAAAAGAAAAATTGCTGTTTTTTTTTTTAGTTAATCAGGTCATTTAGCAACTCTCGAGGCACAATTCTCGCCCTTCGGACTCGGCAAATTTTGTGATCCTCAGGTCTCTTAATCATCATATGGGCCTCAAAACAACAATAATTTATATTATTATATGATTAATTCCTAGCTCTCTGATTGGCTGAGATCCGACAATCTGTCGATATTAAGACCGGTGAATGACGAAAAATAATTTGCACATTTTCCTTTTTAATCAGTTATCACAACTTATTTCTTTTATATCATTCAAATCTCGTTTCGATTGAATAATTCAGTGATGCCGTTTTATAAAATAAAGAAACGTAGTTAACAAACATCATCTTGTATCTAGTGTATTCTTAGAGGAGTAATTAAGAACTCTTGTGCACCCGTTTCGGAGTTTATTTGCAAAAATTTATTAATTTATAAGTATAGATTATATCTATTCAAGCTCAATTTGACGAACCAATCGTCTAACCAGGGACAAGATTGTCGTTTACTCTTCAGATTTAAATACACGTAATTAATTACAATTATATGCTTAATAAGAGATATAATATAATCTTTGATACAATGTTTTGAAAATATAAACACTTTCATAAACAATTTTCCTAGGTTATTAATTTCCCAATAATGATTTTAAAATTCAGGAATATATTCAACCCGAGATAATCAAGTAATTGATGCATTATTCTGAAATTGAACCCTTAACAATATTACAGAATGGTTCTATCAAAGATGTAATTAAATGATAAATAAAATTTATTATATTTAAGTACACTGTTCACGCGTCTCTTAGACATTCAAGAAGGGTTTCATTTCGTTGCCCTCGATTCTAGATCCGATTACATTAAACTATTGAAAATAATTTTTGTATTATACCTTAATAGTTCTTGTTTATTTCTTTTACACCTTACTCAAAATGAAATAATTTACAAAACCTGTAAGATGAGAAAGTAGTGAAAAAATCGGGGGATCGCTAGTAAATAAAATGGGGATACATGTAGTTCCAGCACTGTTCTAATCAAAATTTTTTATTTCTTTTTTGTGAAACTTGAAAAAAAACACCGAATATTCAAATCTTAAATTCATATTCAAATATTAACTCACCGAATGAATATTCGAATGTTCGAATATTCGTTAACATCCCCAATGAACATAGATCGGGAACTTCCAAGTTGATCAATTAGTTCTGCCCACTATCCACTCATTAAAACGTTTCTCTATCACTTGATATTTACTTTGCTAACAATTGTCCCTGCTGCATAATTTCTAAGTCAATGTTTAAATTTTTTACCGCGTAACTGCTGTCATAAGTTCAGCAATTGTGAAGCGCCCGTCTCTTTTTCTTACTTTACTAACTCTTTTTAAAGTTTTTGATAAGATTTTTACAGATAATCCGTTTCCTTAAAGATCGTTCTTGTCTGAAACAGGTTCTCTGTTATTCAAATACCGCCTGTTCCATTTACATATAAATGCACGACTCGTTTTTATCACATTTCCTGCTTTCTCCAGCATTTCAGAGTTTAATCTGCAGCTATTCCAAAACAAGAGGCCCATGGGCCACATCGCTCACCTGAGCACATTGGCTAGGCAAAAGCAAAAATCAGTTCAGTATTGAAAAGATTGGGGGGGGGGGGCTTGAATTTTAAACTATATGATGATGCTCCCATGTCAGTATAACAAATGGCTTTGCTGTACATGAGAAGATTTCTATAAAAAAAAATCCCATATATTCCTTTGTAAAAATTTGATCCCCCATTGTGGCTCCTCCCTATTCCAGGAGTCATCATTTGAACAAACTTGAATCTACACTACCTGAGAATGCTTCCATATCAATATGACTAAACATAGTTTTTCTGTTCTTGAGAAGATTTTTTTTTTCTATATGTTCTTATATAAAATTTTCGATCCCCCATTGTGGCCCCACCCTATGCACCCTATACCCAGGGGTAATCATTTGAACAAAATTGAATCAACACTACCTGAGGATGCTTCCATATAAATATGACTCATCACGGCTTTGCTGTTCTGAGAAGAAGATTTTTAAATTTTTCCTATATATTTCTATGTAAAACTTTGATCCTCCATTGTGGCCCCGCCCTACCCCCGGGAGTCATGATTTGAACAAATATGAATCTTCAATACCTGAGGATGCTTACGTATAACTATGACTTATCATGGCTTTGCTGTTCTTGAGAAGACTATTTTTAAAGATTTTTCCAATATATTTCTATGTAAAACTTTGATCCTCCATTGTGGCCCCGTCCTACTCCCGGGGGTCATGATTTGAACAAATTTGAATCTTCAATACCTGAGGATGCTTCCATATAATTATGACCTATCATGGCTTTGCTGTTCTTGAGAAGAAGATTTTTAAAGATTTTTCCTATATGTTTCTATGTATAACTTTGATCCTCCATTGTGGCCCCGCCCTACCCCGGGGGTCATGATTTGAACAAACTTGAATCTACACTACCTGAGGATGTTTCCACATGAGTTTCAACTTTCCTGACCCTGTGGTTCTTGAGAAGAAGATTTTCAAAAGATGCTTTTCATTTTTCACTAATTCTTAATTATCCCCCCTTGAAAGAGCTGAGGGCGTGGCCCTTCATTTGAACAAACATGAACCCCCTTCACCCAAGGATGTTTTGTGGCAAGTTTGGTTAAAATTGGCCCAGTGGTTCTGGAGAAGAAGTCGAAAATGTGAAAAGTTTACAGACAGACAGACGGACGGACAGACAGACGGACAGACGGACTAAAGAAAAAATGTGATCAGAAAAGCTCAGCTCAGGTGAGCTAAAATTTTATCGTTAGTTACTGTTCTGTGACGATCTACGACGTAATCTTTTTTTTATTTTATTTTTCAATGAGAACTATATGTCTTTTGAAATTGATTTGTTTTCGACGAAACAAATATTAAGACATAATTTGGAACATTAAAAAAAATTAATAACTTTTTAATTTGAACGTCTTGGATTTTTTAAAATTTGTAATCAGCTGCTGATCAGTATCTCTTCTCGTACTTCAGGCACCTGATATTTCTATCAATAATTCGCAAATAAAGCCCTCGATAAAAATCCCCACGTCTCTCTCTCTCTCTCTCTCTCTCTCTCTATTTATCCTACCTCTGAAAAAAATCTTGAAATTTCATTGATCGAGAAGAATACTGTATTAAACCATATTATCCTGCCTTCCGACATTATATTGTTAATGAACTTTGCCGTAAACCCCACTTACCACGATGATTCATTTACATAATATATGTATCTGAATTAATATCTTAAGACTATTTTGCAATTACAATTTTTGCGAATTTATTTAATCCGCAAAAATTGGACAACCGCAGAAAATATCCGTTAAACGATATTTCATACCAATTGTTAGGTCATTATTTTTTACTAAATTTAAATATTCCCTCAGCCTGATCAGTACATAGGACTCTCGGCGCGTGTGACCGGTCGACAGGAGTTGCTAACTCCGCCTAGGTACATGAAACCATCTCTGAAGTTCTGAAATGTCCAGGGGTAAGTGTTGTATGCCATGTTCACAGATTTGTATTTTAGTTTTTAGTTTGATCACTGTTTTCGTCACCTTTTTCATTTGAATTGTTTTGGTATATGAGGTACATACAATCATTTTGTTTTTGAAAACTCAGTACGAGTGTTAGTTCGATTGTACACCCTCCCGCTCTTGATATAATGTGTATGTTTATTTTAAAATATTTCTTACATATTGGGCCTGCATAGTAAAATTTTCCTTTAACATGTGATACGCATGTCATACAGCTAATATAAAACCACAAGGATGTACATGTATGCACCCGATTTCATTTTACCGGTTTTTAATCATGATAATATCCCTATTCCCATTATTATATACTTATAGCTCTATAGAAAATATACATGTAAATAACCATCAACACCCTGCATGTTGTTAATTTTTGGATAAAATGCAGTTGTTGTAATATCTCATGTTCGAAAATTTAGGGGATCAAAAGAAAAAAAATCTTTTTCTGTTTTTCGGATATTTTTGCTTTTATATTAATCAATTTTTGGCATGTTTAATATTTCTACAAAGACGGAATAAGCAAAATACAAGATGAAGCTGTAGTTGTCTTGAAAATTTGTAGGAGATTTATATAATCTTGCATAATTTCAAAGAAACTGTTATTCATTTTTTAAAATACCTATGATTTTATTCATCGTAACTTTTAATTTAGAACTTTATTACATTATCGACGTCCTAGTTATAAAAAAAGTTATAATTACAAATTTCAAGAAACAATACTTACTTTATAATAAAAGGAAATATTCGGATAATCAGTGATTTAAATCTTGCTTAAAATCTAACCATTTACAATCGTATAATTCATTCACGTAATAATAAATATAAGCACACATCCTTTCTCCTTTATCACACATGCACACCCTTTTACCAATGGATACTCACCATACTGTGACTGTACAATTATCAGGAATAAAATACAAGAAAAGTAAAAGAGAATCCGTTTCATCTTAGATGGAGAGAAACAGAGAAGTGAGCAACCTTAATAGTTGTAGGTCGGATCTAAGTCACCTGACATCATCCATTGATAACTGAAAGAGCAGTAAGTAAATTTGATCCGGAAAATCTGAAGTACTTTAACCATGATTATACATTTGTCTGGTAAAATCGTACACAAGTTATCTAGGGTGAAGAATAATTAACACTGCGTCCTACATTTTTTACTATTTCTTTAGCGCACTTTTTTCATTAATATACACAGCAAATTTCAAATACATTATATGCTCAATTGAATAAAATATGTTTTTTTAATATTATGTGTGGTATATATATATCGCCGTATTGCACGAGGATAATAACGACAAGTAGTGTCTAAATCAACGTCCTTTTTTTCTCTGCAAAAAATAATTAGGGAATTCTACAGATTCACACATCTGAGTTCCCCTTTATTTCTTCATGAACAGTTGAGGAATCAATCTCTCTCGCACATGGGACCTTCTGAAGATTTGCCTTAAGTAGTATGTTATGGACGGTACTCTTACTACCTTCAACTTAATCGACCCTTAACGTTTTCAGTTTGGTTTAAATCTGTAGTATCCCAGGCACAGAAGTGTTGAAACTGCAAGAGTTAAAGTATTTTTGCTAAGAAGATACTGAGAGCTGTTAGTATCATTTCCTGGAAAATATTTGTACATGAATTTATTTGTATGGGCAATTTTGATTTTATTACGATGCTATTTGCACTGTGTCATAGCTCAACAAGAAGCCAATGGGTCACAACGCTCACCTGAGTCAATATGGCCCTGCTGTTCTTCATCCTATTATATATTCCTAAGTTAAATTTTGATCCCGAATTGTGTCCCTACCCTACCCTCAGGGATCATGATTTGAACAACTCGAATCTACACTATATAATAAAGGATTACGTAAGTTTCAATTTTTCTGGCGCATTGGATCTTTAGAGAAATTTTTAAAGATGCCACCAAATTTTCACAAATTGTTAATTATCTCCCCTTGAAAAAGAGCTTGGCCCTTCTTTTAAATATATTTGAGTCCCCTTTTACCCAAGGATGCTTTGTAGCAAGTTTGGTTGAAATTGACCCAGTGGTTCTGGAGAAGTCGAAAATGTGAAAAGTTTACAGACAGGCGGACGACAGACAAAACATGATCAGAAAAGTTAACTTGAGTTTTCAGCTCAGGTGAGCTAAAGAAAACAAGAGAGCATCTTTGAAAACGTAAATCAGGTTCTTTAAAACGTAAATCAGTTGCTACAATTTCCTATGGAAAAAATACGATTTTAACCCCGTTCTGTGTCGGACAATGGACTTTTTTCCCCCAAACTACTAGTATGCGAACAATTCCACAAGATATGTGGTATAAATCTCAGTCAGCGTATGCTTGCGATCAAACCTTGAAGAAAAAAGCAAACTATGTTTTTGTAAATAAAGATTTATTATCAGTGCTTCTTTTAAAATCTTTGTTCATCAAATGTACAATTTTATAGATCATTAGTCTTCAATAATATTTTTCAAAATACCATTATTTTTGAGCATGTCAACCCTGAAAGTGCATTTAATCGTGTTTGTTGTCCTATAATCAACAAGACTCCCAGGGGCCACAACGCTTACCCAAGCCACCTTGACCGTGTTATCAGAAGATTAATAAAAATATAATTAATAAAAAATAAAGTTTAATCTTTACTGGCCCGGTGGTTTTTGAGATTTTTAAACATTTTTCCTATACATATTTTTTTGTACAACTTTGATTCCTGATTGTGATGGCTTCCTGCCATTGGAGTTGAGTAATCGATGATTTGAATATACAATTTATTTTCTGTATTTCAAACACAAAATACCTCGAATCCAAGGATACGTCTAAATGAGCCGGAAATCCCAACCACATTTTCTGGATATATATTAAGTTTTTAACCTATATCTCGAATGCTCGGATATCTCGAAGTTTTCCCTTGGTCGAATGGAGTTTGGTATAACGAGGTTTGACTGTAATGTCAATCTTTGCTGGCCCAGTGATCCTTGTAAAGAAGATCTTGAAAACAATATTTTCTACCTATTTTTGTCTGTAGTTTGTAACTAATACTAGTAAAATAGAATCAGTACTTAATACCCATATAAAACCCCTGTCTTGCAATGGAACAATTTAATATTTAGATCTACTACTATGTTGACAATATTGGAAATGTACGTGAACTGTTTTTCCATTAGGGTATGGGGATAAAAACAGAAACAAAAGATGAAAAGCTCCTTCAAGTTAATTTTCAATTCAATCAAGGATTCATTTTAAGAAGTCTCCCCATTATAATTTTTTCGCTTGTCACAGTTCATTTTTTTAAAAAAAAATTATGCATTTTCATCAGCAGGTGAGTCCTCCTCTTTTTCCTCATTTCCGCCAATTTTTCCTCATCTTTTCACTTCCACTTCTCCCCTTCTTTTGTTCCGAGTTTTGCTCCTTCTCCTCCTATTTCTCTTCTTCTTTCCTTCTCCATCTCCCTTTTCGCCTGCCGTTTCTCCTGAAGTATCTACAGATTTATCTTCTACAGATTTTTCAGGTTTGCCTTCTGTCTCTTTTTCCAAGCTTTGGTCAGCTCTTGCAGGTTTAGTAGACTTTTCAATTTCAATATCACTGGCTTCATCCACTTCTTCACTCTTCTTTCTGCTACCTGGTAATCCAGGAATCCTACATTTAAGAATTTAATAGTGTATAATTAAGTCTATCATAATTTCAATAGAAAATTCCATCCGCAGCTCTAAATTTAAATTTACTATTATTAGAATAAGTTCAGCTTATCATTATTTTCGTAGCATACAGCAGAATTTTTCATCAAAACAGCGTTGACTTAAACTCACAGCCGAAAAGAGGCAGTTTCCCTCAGAACATGTGGGCATCCCCCCCCCCCCAATTAACTTTATTTTCCAAATTGCTTTTAAGATGTGACTTTAAAATTCTTTCCAAAATTGATGAAAAGGTTGCTTTAAAAATATGAATGAAAAACTTTGTTTCCACTTTATTTATATCTATCTTTAAAAAGTAGGAGATATTGTCCTGTTAAGGAGGTTTAAACCTGAGCTTTATTTCTAAAATTCTGCATCAATATTAGTTCTTTAAATAATTTGGATTCTACAATGCCAAATTAATTATAATATTCAATTGGAAACCAACGATAATTCCATGTAAAAATCATTGAGTGTGGAACTTAATTTTGTGACGGAAAGTTTTTTAGAAGAAAATAGTCGATTTTCTTTTTTTTAAGCACTGTTATGTTCGGATTCCAATTTTTTCATGCACGCTGCACTCGAGTTATTTCCTGCAGTGAAATGTTTTCTGCAGGTCCCAAATTATATATTAAATTAACTTTTATGAGCTCTTTCTTCATATTGTGACAAATATATCAAATATATTAGGAAAGCCCAGGAAAAAAAATAGGCCCAATTTTAACTTTAGCACATGCAAAAACAGACTGTGCTGGTGTAAAATGCTAAGAAACTGTTGATTTTAAAACAGTATCAATTTCATAACAAAATGCATTAAATGAGCCAAAATGCTTTAAAAAATTTAAAATCAATATTAATTAAAATCAGTAAATTTATATCTTTAAAATATTCTTATTTACTGGAATTTATATATATAAATGCTAAGTCAACTGCAAACCCCTATATTAAGAGGTAAAAAGACAAGTCTTTATTGTGACGTCAACGTCAAACATCGCTGCTCTGACGTCGAACGACATAGCTCGGCCTTCCTTAAATCGACACTTTTATCAAAATCTAAAAAATTACTTCGATCCTCACTTTTATTTTTCTTTTCTGAATATTGAAGATTACCTTGACCATTTTACTTAAAATCATTAATGCTTAAGAATTTTTATTGCTTTTTAAATTTTAAATGCCGGGAAAATGATATTTTGTGATTGCAGAAAGTTCAAATAATTTATTATGCAAAGTAATTTGAAACTTTTTTCTTTGTAACAATCTTTATGTGTCTATTCAGAATTGAATATGACTGTATTTGGGCCCATGATTTATTTGAATACAAAATATTGAAGGAAAAAACTTTGAAAAAGTGATAAATATGTTCAACTCAATTACGGTGCAAAGGACCAGTTTAAATGCACCATAGCACCAAAAGAAGCAGGTTGGCCTCTCATTTTTAGCTATATACTAGACCGCGATCAGAAGAGCTTATACGAAGGTAAGGTGCCCGTCGTCATTCAGTAAGATACATTTGTACATAATTATAATATAATATTATGTTGTTGTTTTTTATTTTGATAAACAGTGTTGCCATGGTGACAAAAATTAGAATTTTTTACTTTAAAAAACTTAACACACAAGCAGACTTTACTTAGATACATTATTTGATTATCGGATATTGATCTCTAGGAACGGTGTTCCCATGGTTATTTGAAATAGAAATTTCCGTGAAATACTTTCAAAACGCTAATCCTTCTACCGTTTTGGTCTGATTTCAATATAATTTTGCACATAAGAAGCCCACAATATTATACATAATTCTGTGAATCGTTTTCTGATTTTGATAAATAGTGTTGCAATGGTTAATAAAAATAAAAAATTCTGTGAAATGCTTTGTAAAGACTACTCCTACAATTTTAGTCTGATTGCAATAAATCTTGCCACAAAAAAAGAGACCAAAGCAAGGATCAATATTCTGTATATTATGCTATTGCATAGTGTCAAGTCCAAGTCCTACTCTTCTCTTCCTTTGTTATAAGTACAAACCAGTAGAGCTACGGTCTTGATTTCTGGTCTGTATTGATTTTGTAATTAGCCATGCGAGTAGATACTAAAAAAACTTGATAAAAATTTCTTAAGACTTTTCATAGCAGTATCCAACCTCCTTAAAAGTAATCGAAACAAGTGTTGGTGTACTCACTTGCTGGACCTCTTTAAGAGAGTAAACACAATAAATAAGATGACTATAACTCCAGTAAGAGAGAAAATGACAGCAAGGGCGACAACTCAGTCTTCAGTGCCCCCTGTCCTAGTAATCGTTACTTGTGTAGTGGTAGCCTGCAAAAGGTTGCAGAAATTCATCCATATTGCTCACTAGTATAGACTGTTTCACTTTAACTGTGGTACTGCTCTTTTGCAGGGCAAAATAATATATTTTGGTGAAATGTGACGTAAAAGCAATTGTTTGATATATGTTTAATCTAATTGTCTGTCTATAAAATCTTCGCCAAACATTATTTATTTGCCCTGCAAAAGAGTAGTGCAGCAGTTATTGTGAAAGGGCTAATTTACATAAAGTTAATTTTTAATATTGACCGAACAAGATAAGAAAATAATTATAAAGATTTCGTGAAACTACAAAGGATAATAAGTGTTATATTTTCAAATTATATAGATGTCTTACTTGTGTTGTTGTTGTAACTGTGGGTGGTGGACTGCCCGGAACCACAGGGTCGTTAGTGGTGTTCGTGACAAGCTTAATGGGTTCTGTTGTGATGTTGAGGACCACGCCTGTCTCAGCTTGAACTGTCTGGATAATGTTTGATATAACAGCTTGTGATCTAGGAAAGACGTGTAACATATTTTTTTTGAATTTTGAGGAAACTTCAACACTGTAAAAGCAGTAATATTTATTGAAGATTAAATTTCATTGCTTTCGTTGTTAATAATTTTCAATGAAATTAATCGCACACGGAATTTTAATATTACTATATATTAGATAAGGCAGCATTCGAAACAACGAGGTTTGTTTGTCCACGAAACCTTTTTAGATGGCAAATCAGGGTGTGAAATAGAAAAGGGTATGTTTTATTATGTTTATAACGTACTTAGTAATAACATACAGCACACATAAACTTTCTAGAGCTTTTAAATCACCATCTTGCTTTTTACATGAATACCAAATATCAGCAGATCAAAATTAAATACAAAATTTTTCAGTTAAAAATAGGTGTAGGATCACACTGTTTTTCGAAGATTAATCTACATGGGATGTGATATATCTGTATAGCAGCCCTGCAAGATACCTATCAGCCCTGGAAGCTGATATGGAAAGTGTGACGTCAGGCATATTGCATACGCAAAAAATGTATTTATTACTAAGTATGTAATAAATGTATATTAAATACAACCAACTCAATGAATAATTTAGTTCTCATATGAAATACTTTATACCAATATACCGAGTACCTGAATATTCACGTGGCATAATAAGTCTTAAATAGTGTAAGACAAAGTACTAGTAATGGAGGAAATATAGATCCATTGACTTTAATATTCATAATCCTCTGAGAAATCAGAAACAGCTTTGTTATAGAAGAAGGATTTACATTCTTAAAAAAGTACTGCATAGTGATGCATAAATACTTACATAGTAGGATCACTCATGATGGATGCAAGCACAGTCTGAGGAATAGCTATCTCATTTCCACCAAGACTGACACCGCGCTTCCTGCGTCTTTTACTGGCGGAACAAAGGGCATTATTTCTGTCGGATTTCACAATCAGCATAATTTGGGTTATTCCCGATACATCTCGTGGATAGCCATCTCCAATAGCAATCTTATCTGCAGTTGTGTACGCCAATGGAGAGGAATTGCTGGGACTGAATTTACAAATACTTCATTTATTCTGGCGTCATTTGAAGACAAAGTGAGTTCAACAATACTCAGAGAAATTTTTCTCAGCAGTTTAAATTCAGAGATGAAATGATTGCTTTCTTCAGTTGATTAGATAAGGAACCTTGCTTTATTATTATTTATCCTCCTTGGAGCACTTTATGCATGTCAAAATCCTTTTATATGGCTAATCATAGCTATGAATATTGTCTTCAATTTGAATGTAATTAGCTAATCTAATAAAGGTACCTACACATAAGTTGACTGACTGGAACAGCATTGCCTCAGGTTTGCATTGTCTTCGTTGCAGAAATTGGTGATACCAGTAGCTACTGTTGTCCTAAACTGCCTCCTCACTCTTGCTGTGAACTAAAATTGAGCTCAATATTTGTTATTTTGTAAGAGTCATTGTCCAGAATCAGTAGTCTATTAAATTACACATAGAAAATTGATAAAAGGATCGTAATCTTCAGATTGTAATTTTTTTTTATTTCAATTACGCCTTCAAAACAATGAAAATATATTCTTACCACCGATACAGGTAGGCCTTTCAATTGTAGAACAATACCATAATTCTTCTCTACTTCATTTGCTGTCACAAAGAAAAAGGAAACATGTTATAATGGTGCATATAACTTAATATAATGATAGATTTAGACCACATTTTGTTTCAAATTTTTATCCAGAAAGGCGATGAAAATACTGATGCTTCATTAAAGTGATAGAAAATAAAGGGCTATGCCTTAGCCCAGTTTTTTTTGAAAGAAAACTTAAATAAAATTTATAATCGATCTTAATTTCTTTTACTCTTTTCGTTATAAATTGAGGACCCATGGAGACAATGAAAGAGGTAATTTTGGACCCCTAAAAGAAAACTTAAACAAGCTTAAACATTAGAGAAAATATTATGAATATTTTCTGATATTTTTCGAAAATTCAAATATTTCTCTTTTCAATGCCTTAAGGACTGGACTAGAAACTTACGAGGGCATAATTGTGTATTACAGTCCTGGCTTTCTGTCAGTGGCCCTACACAGTCCGCTCCAAATCTTTTACGGGTGGGGTTGTTACATGCACGGTTCCGTGTTTGGGTCCCACTGCCACAAGTCTTTGAACAGCTTCCCCATGGAGTCCAGTTTGAAAGACCACCATTACGGTCTTGATTGTAAGCAGATAAGTGAAATAATTCACATGAAATGAGATATGTTTTTCTAGAAAGCATTCTATATCACTGATTAGAATGTGGATGATAATTTTGAACTCAATATTTCAAAAACAATAAAAAAGTTATTTTCTATTTATAATGTTTGTCATAATCAATACAACTGGGTAAAACTTAAAAAACGTAGCCTACCTTTACACACATTATTAGGTCCTAAAATGTAGCCATTTGTACAGCTACAATTGTATCCCCCTTCAGTGTTGGTACAGTTACTGTTTGTAGCATAACACGGCTTTCTTAGGCATTCATCAATGTCTGTAAAAAATTAAGTAACGTACGAGGGTCGTCCGAAAATTCCGTAGACTCTCAGATCTTTTTCAGAAATCAACATATCTTTATAAATTTTTCTCGGTGGATAAAGCGCATTGTTGTATCATGAATAACGAAGTTTTAACATGATAAGATAAAAAAAAATCGAGTAATAAGAATTGTTGTGTGTAACACACGGAGCATTCTCCGCCATCAAAAAATATAAAAGTCATCGGTTTAGATTTTTGGGGAAAATATACAAATTACAAGAATCAAATACTTTATTTCATCAAAAAGATTCTAGATACAAATGAGAAATATCTTAATATTATGATATGATTTAACATTATAATATGCGAACAAAGTATATGTAAATATGCATGTTTCATACAATAATAATTTTGAAAATCCTATCATGTTTCTTTGGGATTTTAGTCTTGTTCTGTAATGTAGTTGCACAGTGTCACTCTGTCCGATTCTACGGCCCGCCTCTTATTTTTAAGTTTCGCTTCTTCACATACTTAGAAAACCGTTTCGGTCATTTTCATATATTAAGTACTGGAAAACATTTCCATGTATATCGGACAAATATGACTTATGTGTCTCTTTAGGAGTAAATTCAAGATCAAAACAGGATCACTCATCAACAAAATAATGATCTTACAATTAACAACAACTGACATTTAATTTTGAGATTTGTTGTTAATATCTAGTTCATATGGGAAGATAACATTAACTAACAGTAATTATGCTCAAAGGTGCAGTTAATAAAAACTGGGATCAGAGCAAACACAAACCCTTTAAAACATCAGGAATGGGATTATGTGCTGGGGAGTTGGGGAGGGGAGGGAGGTAAGCATCCTCTGTCGACCGTTGGCACCCTCTCTGAGCCAATATCGTATAAATAATATAAACATATAGATATATAAATAATGGACCTAAAATTTTGTTCTGCAAATCGTCAATCAGCATTTCACCTAACGACGGGTTATTTTTACAAACAAGGTCATTTGATTGGCAGTAGAATTTGTCATAAATTTACTTGAAATATTACTAATACCCTTGTATCATCAATTTATTTGTAAGTAGTCGAAATTGGTCTAGATATTGTTCTTGCGTAGAACATGCTCTTCTAGATCCAATCAAATAGGAGAAATAAAGACATTATGCAGGTGATAATGATATATTGTAACGAATATAAGGGAAATTCAGTGGGATATGTAGAATAAACGTTTGAATGAAACTGAATATTGGTAATTGATAAAGTCTTGTCGACCTATCTAAATGTCGAAATGAAGAACGCAAGAAGAGGCTTTTTTATATGTAGAAGATCTTGAATAAACTTTGATTCATAAGAATACAAAAACAGTTCTGCTAATGGACATTTTCGTTTGGATGAACATTTATAATATAGCGGCTACAGATCTTTAGTATGGGGCGCATTATGCACTAAAAACAATGTGTAGTTTTATGTTCACGGTTTTGCATCTTAAACCACATTCATAAGTAATAACAAAATCAAAAAGAAAACTTCTAAAAGTTTATTTATTTCTGTGTACATCTGCTTTACAAACTAATCTTGCATTTGACTATGTTAATCATTAATATTTTCGTTAATAAT
The DNA here is from genome assembly GCF_033153115.1 of Saccostrea echinata. Classification (NCBI taxonomy): domain Eukaryota; kingdom Metazoa; phylum Mollusca; class Bivalvia; order Ostreida; family Ostreidae; genus Saccostrea; species Saccostrea echinata. The sequence goes on along the minus strand of NW_026889833.1, from coordinate 1,013,190 downwards.
CGTTAATCATTATATTTTTCTTTAAAAAAAACTACAAAGGAATATGCAATTAAAAACTTTGGTTCTCATCTATTTCTTATTAAATCGGAATAATTATATTATTTTCAAGGGCTATTCTTATTGAAGTTTGAATCTATTGAAAAGTTCCCTAGAAGAGAACTTCAGATCATTATACTTACCCATAGTAAATACTTTGATCCTTTGATTTTACTGTAATTATTTTTTAAACTTAGAGCCTTAAAATCGCATAAATTACATACAATGATGTTTTTTTTTAAATAATGTGCGAATACATTCATTTCCTTTTGATATAAAACAAGCTAAGTTAATTCAGATAATTTGTGTCCCTAGGTTCAGGAAAAAAGAAGAGGGTGGAAGAACTAAAAAAAAATAAGGTTCGGGAAAAAAGGTCATTCTTGATTTCTCAGCTTTTGGCCTTAAATTCAATGGACTTTTTTTTTTTTTTTTTTTTTTTTTTTTTTACAATCGACGGTTTACTTTGACATTTTAACCTGCATTATGTACGGAGGTACGGAAGTGATAATAGATAAGAAAACTTCAATATTGGTTAAGACTTTGGTGTAAGGTTCATTAACATGATTTACCGGTATACATTCAACACAGGAGATGATGGTAGGCAAAATAACATAACTGAAAATACCTTATTTGTGAGGGGGTGTACCTCCTTTTTGTCTCATTTTCTAAGGGAATCAAATAAAAAAACACATTCCAGAAGGATAACTATAGGCAGGAGGGGATCAAGGAGGGAAAGGAGGAGGTTGAAGATAGGGTGGCTGCCGTTCCCTTCCAAGACACCGTATGTGCTTTGAAATTACTCATTATTATTTTTTAATTTAGTTTAGCTAAATTAGAAAAATATATTATCAGGAAACGAAGTGTTATACGCAAACCGAATAAAGACAGATAGACGGAAAAACCCAAATTAATATCTTCTACTTTCTGTGAAAGCGGGGGACAAAAAAAATTGAATGTAAAAATTTGAGAAAACAATTTGAAATTTGCATAAAAATATTTTGATTTACCATAACAATTACTTTGAAATACAGTGGTTAAAACTTTGATACTATAGAATACTATAGTATTTCTTTAGGCACCACTAGCAGAATCAAATCCAGGTTCCTCTAAAATGCAGTGATGTACCGTTCAAAGATTATGTTGATACATACTTTGTTAGCTTGAAATATAAAATATTGATGACTAATTCTATATAATGTTTTAATCATTTCTAAATTACTTAAGAGAGAAGGATAGATGGTTTGGATATTTCCAACACCCAACCATTTAAATGATTTCAATATCCACCTGATACTTTCCATCCATTCTGACAAAGTGTAATACAGTCTTTTCCATCAATTCTGACCACCCAGTGTCCGGAAAATCTTTCACAGAATTTCTGTGAAAATTATGTAGTTGTTTTATGAACAGTCCACTACATAAACTTCTTACCATTACATATGGTTCCATCTCCTGCCAACTGGTATCCTGAGGGGCACTGGCAGGTATCAGTACCATTCACTTTGGCACACATTCGATTCTGACATGTTGCTTTTTTGGCTGCTCCACACTCAATTTCAACTAAAACACAAAACAAAAAGAAACTAAAACCTTTCCTCAGATTTTGTTATTAATCAAAGTTTTTATTTAGTGAAATATTAAATCTTGACATTTCTTTTCAAGTCACCGAAGTGTGAAATTATGATAAATAGATACTATCCAGAGTATGCACTGGAAAAACCCTACAGTTCTTCAAATAAACAGCATACCCCTTTTCATTCAGTACAATGAATATGTCTTTACACAATACATATAAAACTTCAAGAATACTGTTTACTAACTTTACATATATTTATTCATTATAAGAAGTAGTGGTAAATCTAGTAAATTGAAATTGAACATTATACACAAATAAAATTCTATTTAAACTACGTACAATCTTCTCTTTCCGTGGAATTTGTTATCATCTTATTTATGCTAATCCAAATCCTTTACAATCGTTCCTTACCCACACAGGTCCTCTGGTCAGCTTCAAGTCTGTATCCAGTTTGACAGGCACAGTCATATCCACCATCTTTGTTCTGACATATTTGTGAACAGCCATGATTTCCTGTACATTCATCCACATCTAAAAATTTGAGAACAATATATATATATATATATATATATATATATATATATATATATATATATATATATATATATATATATATATATATATGACTGCCGTCATGAGAAAAGGGCCCTTAAGGTCAAAATTTCACAAAATGACTTTTATTTAAATTTTGATAGGCTGACTATTTCTGAATGCAAATATACATCAATTTTTAAAATATCTCATTTTATCAATATTTTATGAGCATTTTAGTAAGGCCGCTTCAAAACAACGTTGACGTTACTTACTGAAAACGTAATGACGTCGCGTGCGTCAAATTCAGTTTCCAAACATTCTTTTAAAAACTACACTTTTTAAATAACCTTACTCGTTTTGACTCATAAAAACTTGAGATTTTTAATTTCTTCCAAGATACTATGTAATTTTTCATGAGGGAAGTTGCATTCTATTTTCATACTATATTAGACCAAGTCTAGTAATTTCGTAAAGGGTGGGGTGGGGGTCCAGACAGGGTATAAAAAGGATTTTTTTTCAGTCGAAAAATTAATACTCGTGAGACAGGATTTTTTGATATTTTCACTCGTGCTTCGCACTCGTGAAAATATCAAAAAATCCTGTCCCACTAGTGAAATAATTTCCATATTCATCTACAAAACATTGAATATCCTCTATCTCTACCACTCTAACTTGAACTTCATGGGCGATCAACTTAATATCTGCTTTTGTCTTGAAAGCTAAAGATAAAATAGACAAACCATTTTTTCCCAGTTATTGTTTAAAAAAATAACAATTTGTCAGAATCTCGAAATTAAAGAGCCTGACTTTTATTTTTGCCTGTTACCACACGAGTGAAATAGAAACTTTTTTTTTCTTTAAAATCAGAAAGATGTGTGTGTTTGTTTAATTTTTCCTTCAGTATCCCTACATCAACGGAACTTTCAAAAAATGTCGAGATATCCGGGGTATCGAGGTATCAGAGCTGAGACTCGTCAAGATTTCAACACGAAACGTGACTAATTTATTACATACAGATGTACATGTACATGAATACAACAGTCCACAGGCACTTGACGTTTTAACCCTTCTTATCATATATAAAAAATTCTTCATACTATTATTAAAACGTCAAGTGCCTGTGCAACAGTCAGAGAGAGAGAGAAAAAAAGCCTTCTTTAACATATTTTATGGTTATCAGAGTTTTGCCTGAACCTTCGTTTTTCTGCTCGAAACATCAGCAGTGTTAATTTTTTTTCATCTTTATCAAAATATAGATTTCTTTGTTGTCTTACTACTGGTGTGGTTGATGTTTTTGAAAGTTTTCTTAACATTTGTATTTGACACCCATAACCACTTGTTGCTGGTTCTTTTTTCCCAATCAGTGATTTATTCTCAAAAGATGTCGCCATATCAAAATTTATCAGAAGTTTGTAATTTCTTAACAACCTAATCTATTGTTTAATCTGTTGTTTCTTCTGTTTCATAAATATTTTTAATCCTAATATCATCGTCGATGTAATTGTTATTTTCTTCAACATTGATCATAATGCTTTTGGAAAAAGTCCACATTAGCTGTATCTACATGTATATCCTAAGTGTATTGCAATTCAATTTCAAGTCAGCTTTTATCGGAACAATCTAAGAAAATTGATACAATAGTCATTTTTATCAGAAACTACCTTTTTTATGTATTTATTCGATCATTTCAAAATGTTTTCTTAATCATTATTTATTTTTTGCAAAATTTCCGTGGCATCCCCCTCTTCCGTTTTTCCCCTTAGCATATTCTCTTGCTGTTAACTTAGCAAAGAAACATCTATATCGGGGCAGTTTGCTCCCCACCAACCACTCTCTCATTCGTTGCTATAGTAGGAGGTTCGAATCTCCCATAATACCAGATTCTAGTACTATATCCCCCCCCCCCCAATAGAAGAGATAGGTTCTCTCATTTAGATTGAACTTTTACCGATTGCTGTTTTATTAGGAGATATTTTATTTTGCTTTTCAATGATCTGTGCCCCCCCCCCCCCCGCTCCCCCTCAAACACATTTGGATCGACGCTTCACCCTGAGCTGGTCTAACTGCGCATATCGATATTATCAACTATGGATCAATTAAAATGGCTAAGTACATTTTACATTAGGTGTTTTTTTTAGAATTAAGAAGTGTATACATGTACGTGCATTGCCCTCCCTCTCTATCTGAAAAAAAATATACGTGTATGCAGAATACCATTTAATATTAATACTTAGTCTACTTAATATGAGTAAAATTTAAACATTCGCAAATTGCTCAGAAAACTTAAGCCATGCATCATATATACACATCGCCATGAATCTTCGTAATTAACAATGAGTTCAATGTCGCACTTAGCGTAATTATGTGATATCAATTAAATACCTAAACAGAATAATTAATAAATGCATGTACTAGTGTGTAATTATATTATTTATTAAAAATGTCCCCATCAAATTTCAAATGATTTAATGTTTTTCTTGTAACACCTGGAAATCCAATTTTATTTTTGGTTCACAAAACGCAGTCGACAAAAATCACTTCCGTGTTTACAATACCGCGACTTTGACGTCGTTTTCTGCGCATTGTGACGTCAAAAGATAAGGGCCCTTTTCTCATGACGGCAGTCATATACATATACATATATATATATATATATATATATATATATATATATATATATATATATATATATATATATATATATTGTTAACGCAGGCAGAATAGTTCACCTTGGTTTCTCTTCTTAAAATAACATATCTTAAAGAGAACAAAAATTAAAACATCTAATTATGACGAATACTTGTTCATTTTCACAGCATGTATTCATGAAAAATTGCACAAATTCCAAAAGCGAATATTCAGAATCAATATGAACACATTCATTTCAATATAGTAGCTTTACCATTACATAACTCCTTGCCAAAATGTAACAAACATGGAAAAGTTAGAAAAGTTTACAATGTAACTGTTACAGCATTTCTTTAACAAGTCACTTGTGAAAGAACATCCCCATTATCAAAATCATCAATTATAGGTACCTGATCCCACCTTTGTATAATTGTTGAGAGTTTTGAAATCTATCACTGTTCGTTATCCGCTCCTTTTTCAGTTTATTACAGAACAATTTGAAACATAAAAAATCAAATTTCATTTACATGTTCTTGAATTTGAGCCACTTTAACAAACGTTTCGTATTATCAAATTTTCAGTTATTTACCCTCATCAGATACTATGTATGTCATTCAAAAATTTAAGTTCTCCCCTCCACTCTTCAATGTCATCTATAAATCATTTACCATTGCATGTTCTCTGATCCCCAGCTAGTTGGTAACCACTAATACATCCACAAGTAAAGCTCCCTGGAGTGTTTGTACAGATTCGTCTTGCTACACGACTGTCACAGTTATGGGTGTTGAGAGAACACTCATCCACATCTGAATCAAAAAGTTGATGTCACAATAGAAAAGTAAGCATTTATTTTCCAAAAAACATATATAAGAAATGGAGTTAAAAAAAAACAACAACTAGTTATCTGATAATCTTTCCTTTTCATAAAATAGAGATGCCTCTCTGCATGTACATGTATAATAAACATTTGCTCAGACATACCCTTTGTACCAGACGTGTATTCCCATTCTCACAAACACCTGCCTGTACCATGTGTATTAACACCCTCGGACATATTTTGGTACTTGTACTATGTGTGTATTCCCACTTCACGCACCCCTAGCTGTATCACATGTGTATTCTCATTCTCTCACACACATTTACCAATACAAGTTCTTCCATCTCCCGCGTATCCTGATTTACAAGCACATGTGTATCCTCCTGCAGTGTTGGCACAAACACCCAAGGTTTTATTACAGTCATTGGCTTGATTACACTCGTTGATATCTGTAACAATATTCCATGTCTATCCAAACAAAGTACTAAATCTTATAGACGAGTATAATGCTTATTTAATCTTACTTTATGCCAAAACTTAATATTGCAAAATGACTTGCAGTCGTCAAATTTTGTGAGTGCACTGTTGTTCTCAAGTTTTTATATGTATTCAGGAACATGTAAACTAAAGCGAGAAATCACGCAATTATAAATTCCCTGCGTATATTAAAAAATCTACACTAATCATGTTTTTATTCTCAGAAAATCAACTTTTCAGGATGTTTGACTTACTAGTATCTTTTTCTTGGTAAAGTTATACAAATGGCCCGGGGAGAATGTAAAAATACTGTTGCAGTATTATGAAATCATGAGAATTAAAATTACCTTCAGAATAAAGATTTTTTTCTGAGACGTTGATACATGTTGACATAAAAGGGACAAAATATGCTGTGTTCATGATTATTTTTTCCTATAAATCTAAATATTATAAATCAATGGAACATCATTTACTCATGGAAGAATTGAAAAGTTGTACTTATTCCATACGTCTTACAGGATCGTGCTATTTTTGCCAAATGAAGAAACTGAGAAATTTATACTACATCTTACCAGTGCCTTTCATATTCAGGGTAAAATTAAAAAAGGACTACTTTCATGTGATAACTACACAAAAAACTATGTAAAATTTACATAGAATACGTAATGTGTAATATATTTGACTTTTTAATTATTCATAAGATAGTTACTTAAGATATTATCCATGTGTAATAGTCATAGGTTCTGTTTTATACCCCGTTAGATACGGATTTTATTCTAGCATAATAAGTAATATTTACCTTTATGTAATCATACAGGTGAGGTAAGGCTGGGTATAGGCATTTCTATGCAAATAAGCTAATTAAAATGCCCAAGGACTATATCTATTATACAGAGAAAGTTAAAACTTATTGACTAATACATACTTGGTACCCACGACATGAGATAGCCAGTACACATTATGACGTCATATGACGTCATTGTTCTTTACTACACAAGATTATAATGAACTTTAAGAAAAATACTTCAGCGCAAGGGCATGCTCTGTTTTATTTAACTGAAACAAAGTATATTTAAAAGCAAAATATTCCAAAGATTGCTGGTATTGCTTCATAAATATCAACAACTCAGTTGTATAATTTCTATTTGTAAGTTTTTAGTTGAATCAGGGCAAAAATAAAAAGTCCGGTATAAGTTTCCTCAATTTCCGATCAAACGAGAAAATGCCTAGGCTTTGTGCAGCAGTTTTATTAATATATAGAAAATTTTTATTTAAAATTAAATAGGGTAATCCCTTGCGCCGAAGCCGTTTTCTTGATGTGTTTTATAACCTCCAGTATGTAAGAACAATGGCGTCATAATATGACGTCATAATGTGTATTGGGTAAAACATACGGTGGGTACTAAGTATGCATAAGAAAATAAATCAAAACTTTCTCTGAATATTGATTGATTGATTGTATGTTGTTTTACGTCCCATTCGAGAATTTTTCACTCATATAGAGACGTCACCATATACCGGTGAAGGGCTTCAAATTTTGACCTTTACTCGGCACTCAGGGCCATTGAGCAGTGAGGGATCTTTATCGTGCCAACGCCTGCCGTGACACGGGGCCTCGGTTTTTAAGGTCTCATCCGAAGGACCCGCAACTTTCACTTCAAAGTGCCGAGCGCATGGCGAAGGAACAGTTGCTACCTATTTTTTATCGACTTAGGTCTGTCGCGGCCGAGATTCGAACTCACGACCTCCCGATCACGGAGCGAGCGCTCTACCGACTGAGCTACCGTGAACGGTCCTTTCTCTGAATAATAAATATACCTCTTATGCGTTTTATTTAGCTTATTTGCATAGAAACGCCCATACCTAGTCTTAACTCACATGGGCATATTTTGTTATTTTTACGTTCAATTTGAGCAAATGTGATTTTTATCCACAATATACCTTGACAAATGGCTCCTAATTTGGAGTAACCTGTCAAACATTGGCACTCATAGCCAGGGTTCTGATTTACACATCTAGAGTTAGCAGGACAGTTGGCAGTGCCTAGTACACATTCATCAGCATCTGTAACCAATCAGAATATGACTGTGATCTCATATAGAACAATTCAATCAAATTTACCTTTCAGCGTAGTGAAAAGTATGGATTTTAATAGATCTATGCATAGTCATATATTTTGGTCATTTTTTTAATGGAAATTGACTGTAAATAAATTTTATATGAACATGTGAAAAGAAAAAAAAATGTGTTTTAAGTGTACTGAATTCTAAGTGGATAGTTGAATAATTACAACCTTGAATAAATAAGATAAAGTCAAAAGTAAAAACCAAATATGGTGTTTATTGGTATTGTAGGAAAATTGATGGATCAGCTGCAGATTAGCATACATAAAATTGGTTACATACCGACACAGACAGTGGCCTGGGTTTTAACATAGGAGCTGTTGACACAGTTACAGACATAAGAACCGTTGGTGTCCAAACAAACCACATTGTTTACCAATCTGCACAGGTTGGTGGATAGAGAAGCACATTCATTTGTGTCTTTGTTATTAAAAAAATAAATCAATTGTAATTTATCATTTTTAGTATATTTTTTAGGTCTGAAGATCTGAAAAAATTAACTTTTGATTCACCTATTTAAATTAAAATAGTTTAAATTGACATCAAAATTGCTGACCAATTTAAACTGATAAAAGCTTAATATTTTTCAGTTTAATTAAGAAAATGAAAATCTTTTGCCTTAAATCAAAAAAAAAATAAGTAAAAAAAATTCAAAGTATTCCCTTCCTGGTGTAATTACTTAATATAAATGAATATATTTAAGTAACAAGCTTGTACCAAGTTCTGCAGACATCATCCTCTTTAGAATGACATTTAATGACATACCTGTTGTTAGAGTACTGATGGAAAAAAATATCTAATGCATGATAGTAATACGTACCCACACAGGTTTTATTTGTGTTATCCAATTCCATACCAGTAGGACAAGAACAGGTGTCTATATTGTTTTTTCTGCCACAGGTATGGCTACATCCATGATTGGCTGCACACTGGTAAATGGCTTAAAACACATACATTATTATCTTATTATGAAGCGATTCAACTTACTTTCAATCAGGTCCAAAAAAGGTGAAATATGACCTCCATCACCTTTCAATACGAGCATTTATATACGCGTTGTTATATACAAAACATTGTGTCAAATTCACCATATAAAAGTCTGATCTAGAAATACATTTTCATCTCCTTTCATATAAATTCATATAGAATTTATATTGATAAAATAATTCTAAAATGGAATCTTGCATTTAACAAATATTTAGATGTGAAACACTGATGCCCCAATATGGCATCTTTTTTTAAAAAGTATATCAAACTCCAAGGTCAAGGTCATGGGTAAAATTATTTATACTTAAAGAAGGAAGGTCTAAGTGCAATATGAAGGCGCTAGCAGCAACTGTTCAAACGTTATAGCTTTAAGGTAGCAGGTAAAAAGCTTTACAAAAGAAGGTCAAAATCCAAGGTCAAATGTGTTGGTAAACCAAAAAAGGTCTTGGCACAAGAAATATACAAGTGAAATATGAAAGACCTTTCAAAAGTTATGTCTAAGGTTCAATTTTTTCAAAAGTCGGACTAAAGTGGGTCACACTCTAAGGTCAACGTCATGAGGTCAGAAATGTTTGATACTCGAAGAAAAGTCTTGCAACATGGAAAACACATATGGAAAATAAGAGCCCTAGCACCAACTGTGTAAAAGCATGATCAAGGTTAAAGCTATTAAAAAGTAGAACAAAGGTAAGTCAAACTCCAAGGTCACGATAATGAGGTAAAAAATGTTGGTACCCATAGAAAGGGCTGGTCACAAGAAAACCACCTGTGAATTATGAAAGCCCTAATCGCAACTGATCAAAAGTTATGATCAAGGTTAAAATTTTTGCAGACAGAAAGATATGCAGACCGAGAAACCAAAAGATATATGTCCCAGGGTCTTCAATTAGGGGGGTAAAAAAATTCTAGAACATTTTTAAATAAATTTTACAAATGATTATTTCTGGTGTTCATTCCTTTAACTACTCCTTCAAACCAATTTTCTGACGTTATCAGAAGACTACCTAAAATTCAAGTGGGATAAAAAGTTCACAGTAACTTGTATATCTAGCATTCAAGTAAATATTCTAAATCTTCTAAACCTATTTCTGTAATTATTAACACCAAATATCGTTTTCCTCCAAATATGTGTCGAACATGTAGAAGGACTTTTTCATTTACAAAATTGATATTCATTAAGCTTCAATCAACAAACGTCAAAATACTTACACTGACAAGTTTTTCCGTCGCCTTTAAGTCGGTAATCAATAGGACAGGAACATGTATAGCTTCCCACCGTGTTAGTACAATAGCTGTTGCTATAACAACCATTAGCAGAAGTGTCATTACATTCATTCACATCTGAAATTCAAATGATGAAATAAAGCTAGCAATCATTTATGTACAAAAACTCACTTTATTTGAATCTGTCATGTAAATATATTTTTATATGAATATATATCACCATTTGGATATAAAAAGAATTTTAGTGAGGAAAAGATAGGATTTAGGTTTTATATATCTGTTACTTTGTATTTATTTACAATATGCAACAATTCTCTTAAAAATACATGGAACTAACAAAACTCATGAGGGGCATAAGGTTGGTCACGACAAGTGATACAAGTGTTGAGAACTTGTCATAAAAATAAAAGAATAAAATTTAAGGTGTTAAACATTTACCATTACAGGTGATTTTGTCTGCGTCGAGCTGGTACCCATTTAGACAGGAACAGGTATAGCTTCCAATACTGTTAAAACAGATCTGGGTACAGTTGTTAGTTGTACTTGATGCACACTCGTTCAAATCTGAAGATTTTATTATCATTTTAGAACCACTAAAATTACGAGAAATTGTTGCCTACATATTTCATCTTTTTTTTTATAAAAAGAAATCCCCTTCATAATATACGTATAAAGTATATTTTATATGACAAGTAAATTTATTTAATCATATATTTGATTGATTTATCTTAAGTTCATAAGCCTTCAAGAACAAAAAGTTTTTTTATCAAGTAAAACTGTATTTAAGAACCATTTTTGAAAAAAAGTTATTTTATAATGTCTGAAAATTGATCACCATTAATTCACTTCAAATATTGTTCATACCTGCACATACATATCCATTTCCAGTAAACCCTTTGTTACAGGTACAGGTGTACCTACCGGGTGTATTACTACACTCTCCGTAATTTTTATCACATGCATGTGTAGCAGCAGAGGCACATTCATTAATGTCTGAAAATAAATATTGGATTCTTTTTTATTGGTCTTTTTCCCCACAAAATTGACAATGTTTGCTTTCAAAATTTAAGATCTGCTATAAGAAACGTAATCAGAATGAAGAATTTTTCCAAGGCATTTCAATAAGGAAAGATAGGAACAACTTACCATTACAGCTATATTGACCGGAGGAGACATAACCTGAGGGGCACACACAAAGGTATCCTCCCTCATTGTTTGTACAGGTGGCAGGGCTGATACAACTGTTGTTGCTGGATGATGCACATTCATCAATATCTAAAAGATAAGGTTAGGGAGTAAATGTTACATATGATAATGGTCTTCTTTATTTGTCAAAATATGCAAGATATAAATTTTATCCTAATCTATCTTGTCTAGCTATTGAAAAATATTCTTTTGCTCATTTCTACTTTATAAAGCGTTCTCATCATATAATAGAATAATGTGGACAAATGTTTATAAAAAAAATTTAACGATTTTAACCTAAAAAAAATTGTATTTTTCCCTTGGTAATTCATCTATTTCTCTTTCATTACTTTAGCCTCGATGTATTTCACTGTTGTGATTTTTGTTTCATCTGTCAATTAGTCTAATTTTTATGCAGTGTACTTTCTTTGTCACAGAAAAATCATTCAGTAAATATCAGCGTCGGTGTTTTGGATGAGTATTGTAAGAACCTAGCACTCATCCAAAAGAAGGATGCAGTAAGTGTTCTTAAATGCTGTTCATGATTGAGTGAACTTTCTATTCATCTATATTTTAATACTTGTATCCTGTTTCTGTATAGTCAAGTTAAACAAGAGGCCCACGGGCCTTATAGGTCACCTGAGTATTGTGTAACAACTTTCCAACTATTGAATTTGGTTTGTATTTTAAACCAGAGGCCATGTAATTCACAATTTTGAAAGAGGCACTATTGCTCATTATAACTATACAGTTAGCATGCTTACTTTGATTACTTAATACCCAGAGGCAGAGCAGAGGAACAAAAACAAGAGAAGTAGGAAGATCAGGATCAACAAAATAATTAGTCTAGTATTCACTCAGAAATTGAGTTCTAATCTGTCCCCCACTTAACACTAATCACCATGCAGCCTATTAACAAACTATTAGTGCTTCTGTACTATTTATAAACCCATATTAAGACCTCTAGCATTGACCTCTTATGGTCTTTGAAGAACTTTTAATAAGATAAGTTATTTTTGTCTCATTTTTATTTATCTATTACTTACAGGTCTACCTGATTATTAAAACTAAGAAAGTACTTTTTGAATTATACGATAAACATTCTTGCATAATTATCTTATTCTATTAACCTTTTAAATACATTATTTACAGTGATTAATTATCAAAGGTGAATGGAAAAGGGGAATAACTTCTCTCAGTAGAATACAAATTAATAGAGCCCTGCCCAGGACCAGAATGCTTAGACGAATGGTCCAGATGTTTAAAAATCTGGTAGAAATACGCTTACTCATATCATTTAAACTTTTATTCAGTTTGCTTCCGATATGCCAAGAAGCAGAGAAGAATTTCACAGGTACAATGCATTTTCAATACAGATTCAACAAAGCCTTACCCTAACACCAGAACCCAAGGGTCAAGAAATTTACAAATTTTGAAGAGTTACCCTCATCATCATTACTATGGACTTCAAAGAATTAACACTTTTCCACTATATTATCAACATCCCCCCCCCCCTCTCGTTATGCCAGAACCCCTGACCCAAGGACCACAAGATTTGAAAATTCTGTTCGAAGCTCCCATTTTTATCATAGCTAAGCAATTTATTTATCAGCTCAACACTAAGGAGCCGACAGGATTAATTAATGATTAATTAATAGAATTAATGCTTTTTCACTATATAATCAATAGAGCCCCCCCCCCCCCCCTCAAGAACACCCAAAACTGAAACGACATATTTAAAAATTTTGGAAGAGGCATCCTTGTCTATCATAATCATGCACTTAGTTTGTTAAAATAATCTCCAGTAGCAGAGAAGAAGATTTTCAAAGAATCAATGCATTTTCACTATATAATCAATAGAGCCCCGCCTAACACCAGAACCCCTGACCCTGGGGCCATGAATTTCACAATTTTGGAAAAGGCATCCTTATGCATCATAACCATGCACTTAGTTTGTTTAAATAGTCTCCAGTAGCAGAGAAGAAGATTTTCAAAGAATCAATGCATTTTCACTATATAATCAATAGAGCCCTGCCCTAACACCAGAACCCCTGACCCTGGGGCCATGAAATTCACAATTTTTGAAAAGGCATCCTTATGCATCATAACCATGCACTTAGTTTGTTTAAATAATACCCAGGAGCAGAGAAGAAGATTTTCAAAGAATTAAAGCATTTTCACTATATAATCAATAGAGCCCCGCCCTAACACCAGAACCCCTGACCCACGGGCCATGGCTTTCACAATTCTGGAAGAAACTCACCTCCTCATCATAACTATGTACTTAGTTTGTCACCTTAATGCCCAGGAGCAGAGGAGAAGATTTTCAAAGAATTAATGCATTTTCACTATATAGTCGATAGAGCCCCGCCCTAACACCAGAACCCCTGACCCTGGGACCATGAAATTTGTACAATTTTGGAAGAGGCACTCTTGCTCATCATAACTATGTACTTAGCAACTTTATTAAATATCCAGAAGCAGAGAAGAAGATTTTTAAAGAATTAATGCATTTTCACTATATAATCAATAGAGCTCCGCCCTAACACCAGAACCCCTGACCCTGGGGCCATGAAATTCACAATTTTTAAAAAGGCACTCTTGCTCATCATAACTATGTACTTAGTTACTTTATTTAATACCCAGGAGCAAAGAAGAAGATTTTCAAAGAATTAATGCATTTTCACTATATAGTCGATAGAGCCCCGCCCTAACACCAGAACCCCTGACCCTGGGGCCATGAAATTCACAATTTTTAAAAAGGCACTTTAGCTCATCATAACTATGTACTTAATTAATTTATTCAATACCCAGGAGCAAAGAAGAAGGTTTTCAAAGAATTAATGCATTTTCACTATATAATCTATAGAGCCCCGCCCTAACACCAAAACCCCTGACCCTGGGGCCATGAATTTCCCAATTTTGAAAGAGGCACTCTTGCGTATCATAACTATGTACTTAGTTACTTTATTTGATACCCAGGAGCAGAGAAGAAGATTTTCAAAGAATTAATGCATTTTCACTATATAATCAATAGAGCCCCGCTCTAACACCAGAACCCCTGACCCTGGGGCCATGAATTTCACAATTTTGGAAGAGGCACTCTTACTCATCATAACTATGTACTTAGTAACTTTATTTAATACCCAGGAGCAGAGAAGAAGAAATAACACACTTTCACTATATGATCTATATAGCCCCACCCTGGGACCAGAACCCCTGACCCTGGGGCCATGAATTTCACAATTTTGGTAGAGGGCTCAATGCTCATTACAATGATGCCAACAGTTTGACTGCTTGATGTCCAGGAGTAAAGAAGAAGATTTTTAAAGATTGCATTATTTTTGGTGGTTTTAGCCCCACCCCTCAGGCCCCAGGGGGGCAGGGACCATGAAATTCACAATTTTTGTTCCCCTTCACCCATAAATGTTGTATACCAAATTTGGATGTAATTGGTTCAGTGGTTCCAGAGAAGAAGCTAAAAATGTTCAAAAGTTTACGACCGACGAACGACGTACGACGACGGACGAAAACGGATAGCAATAGGTCACCTGAGTTTACTCAGGTGACCTAAAAAGTGGAATAATTGGCAATCGGATTGAACATGTATGATTGTGATTAAAAATCTACAAATTTAAACTCCAGTGCCAATTTCTATTTGAACATATCTCGATGTATGAGGTTATCCATTGTTTACTGATCATATAGCAATTGTTTACAGCATACGTGTAATCAACAATCATATCGAAAATAGCACTTGCAGATTTTCATAAGTAAAGGACGTGCTACAAACACAAATATTAGATGCTTTTTCGGTTGTAAATGACACATTTTATCTGTAAAATTTAAGAACTCGTCATCTTTCTATGATGTTCAAATTCCTTCATTTTAGCGATGGCCTTTGTCAATCTATACATTTTTGTATCACTTTAAAAGAAATTTTGAAAAACTAAAATACTGTGAAACCAGTATTATTTACGGGATTTAATTGTCGTTATTTTCATTAATTGAAGTCCTCAACGAAATCTCTAAAATTCAAAATGAAGAGTACGAAATCAAATCCTTACGAACCAATATGTTTTTCTCAAAATTTTACCCCCAAAAATAAGTGAATTTACGAAAGTCAATTTTGAAAACAAGAGGCCCATGGGTCACATCGCTCACCTGAGTAACTTTGGCCGTGCTGTTCTTTATCAGATTCCCCCCCCCCCCCTTGTAATACTTATTGTATCACCCACGGAAGTCTTGATTTGAACAATTTAGAATCTACACTACTTGAGGATGCTTCCACCTAAGTTTCAGCTTTTCTGGTCCAGTGGTTCTTGAGAAGAAGATTTTTAAAGATTTTTCTTATATATTTCAATGTGAAACTTGGATTTCCTATTGTGGCCCCGTCCTACCCCCGGGGGTCATGATTTGAACAATTTAGAATCTGCACTATTCAAGAATGCTTCCACATACGTTTCAGCTTTTCTGGCCCAGTGGTTCTTGAGAAGAAGATTTTTAATAAAAATAAGTGGGGTGTCATCATTTTTTGTTAAGCACCAGTCTCCGTTTTTTTTTGGTAAAGCCTAAATATTTCACAAATGGCAGTATACATTGTAGGACGATTTAGCATTCCACGGGTTTACATATGAAAAAAAAGTATCGAAATCACGAAATCTTATCTCCACGAAATTAATAAAACCACAGTAGTAAAGTTTTAGAAGTATTCCATTTCATTTTGTCTAAAAATTGTATGCTCATCAATACTTAATTTGTTTCAATTCACCCATTACTATTATATTTTGAAAATATAATAATTTTATCCAGATTATTTTATCAACTAGACAAAACATGTATGAGAATTAGAATTTACAGTTTGAGACAAACATCCATACCCTATCTGTAAAAATAATTGCTTTTCAAAAGTTGACTCTAGATAGCTGAAAAAATAACCTAATGAGATGATACATTTGAAATGATTTACACATTGTTAAATTCTGTTTTTTGTTGTAGCTTCAGTATTGATAGACAAAATTCTGGTTGACCTAATTCAAAATATCTAACAGATTCCTTCTTGATTTCATCGTTTATCTAGATGTCCCAAATATAAAAATTTCAACAGACAAAAGAACACAAGATGAAAACGTAACCTCCTTTAAATTTTTTGGGAAGGGGGGGGGGCATATACAGAAACTGCTTTAAAAATGACTTGTTAACTACTGAAATACCAGATGCAATACTTACATGTAGCAACACAAACCGCTCTTCTGCACGAATTTAATACAATAGAATTAAAGGGCTTACTCCTTGCTTGATACCTCAAACACACACTAAAAAATATATACTTAACGTACATATTTCAAGACTTCAGACCTCATTATGTAAGCAATATATAATATACCTGCACAGACGAAAGCACTAAGTGCTTTGTATCCAGATTTACATTGACAGTTAAAGCCACGCTGTAAGTTGATACAGTCACTCTTTGTCTTCACACAATTATCAGCTCCAGTGCTACATTCGTCAATATCTAAAATATATATAAATCTATGATACACTCTGTCACAATAGCTTAACATTAATTCGATTATATCTTCTTTACTTTTTATTGTTAATTGAAATCTGATGATAAAGATTTAATTAGAAGGAAAATAAATGTGAAAAATAAAATAAGAAATGATGAATAGACTAGTAACCGAAATTTCTGAAAAAAAAAAATATTTGTTGCTTTTAATTAATTGGTCTAAATTATAATATTTAAAACCTGAATAGAACAAAAGTCTGCAGATGGTAATATAACAAAAAGAGAATGTATATTATTTCCATTTTCCTGGCAACATCAACATTTTAATTTTATTTCCAAGCATCTCAAAGATATATCATATTTAATTAATAAAAAGCTATTATATTCGCACTGAATTGTCTTCGGATTTTTTTTCCGTTCGCTCGATCATTATAGGAGCACACGGCAGGAGTGACCGGTGGACAGGGGATGCTCTTACATGGTACCTGATCCCACCTCTGATGTTTTTTAGGATACGTGCTAGCTCTGTCCCCAATTTGTAATGTTCCAATGGACTTTTGAGCTTGATTACTGTTCTTTATCGTCATATTTCGTATTGATCTTTTGCCTTATATTTGATATGCCTTTAAAACCAAATTATATTATGCGCAAATAAATATCAGCAAATTATAGCATTTTAAGTTATGGTGAGGAAAACAACTTTTGCTTATCTTCGATTACGCATAAAATTACTACCATTGTCCATGATTTTGTTAATTTCTGTCAGCATTAATGTTAGTATGTCATATTACCAATACAGTAATTTGTTCCATTGAGTGCGTAACCAGAGGGACAAGAACATAGGACGTCTCCATTAGACACGGCACATGAAGCTCGACCACTTCCTCCATCACAGGTTGATTTCTTGATTGCTGTACACTCATTTTCAGCTAGATAAAAAGATACATGAACATTAAAATCTGAAATAACCTCGTCAATTGTTATACCTATTGTAAGAATTTTCCCAAACGAATTGGCATAAATGTATTTTACTGCGGAGAATTATGAAATGCCTGATATTTATAAACATACGTAAACAGCTGACTAAATCGGTCTCATTGAGACGGTACCCCGTGTTACAGGAACATGTGTAGGTCCCCACACCATCTACACACTTCTGTTGACAATTGTTGGATCCCGCACACTCATCTCTGTCTAAAAATCAAGGTCAGAAGGAATAGTATTTGTAATTAAAGTCATATAGTAGTAATTATAGTCATCTAGTAGCTTCTAAATTCAGTGAAAAGCGTAAAAATTCGTTTGAAAATAGAAAATGATTTTTAAAAATGACAGAAAATGTAATTATTTAAATCAGCATAAATTTTTGCTTATGGAAAAAAAGGATCCAAATATTTTTTTTAAATAAAGTTTTCATATTCACACATAAAGCCTAAAACAAAGATTTAACATAAAGCATACGTACATGTAATAACATGCGGGATCTGAACTCACCTTCACATGTATTGGTCTGTGTGTTCTTTTCATATCCAAAGTTACAGGTACAAGTGTAACTGCTCACAGTGTTCTCGCACCTGGAATTGACCGGGCAGGGGTTGGAGGAGCATTCATTGATATCTGAAAAACAAAATTGGATAAAAATTATCGTCATTCTATCTGTTATCATTGAAAGTATTGATATGACATTTTTGTATGGATAAGAATGAGCAGATAGCAAAATTGAGTTCCAAAGATAAGAATTTCAATTTTTCGGATACCAAAAAGAGGGTGGATTATACGGACATAGAAATAAATATTTTTGGTATTGTATAAATAAAGTACAGAATAGGAAGAGCTAAGCAGAAAATATATTGCAGAGTAAGTTACAGCCTAAAATAATGCATTTAAAATAGAACTATAGCAAAAGAACAACTTTATTATAAAACAGGTTCAATGTTGTACATTCCATAGCTCATATATAACGACAACTATCTTGAAACGAATTAAATCATATTGTTTGGATTCTTAGGATATCTAGAATATCAAAGATTATAATTACACAGTACAAACAAATTATATATAAAGACTGAAGTCTTTATATATAAAGATTACAATTACAAACAAATTATATATAAAGACTGAAGTAATTCAATGAATATTAAAAACATAAAAAATTGAATTCTAAAAAATCTTATGTATTTAGTCATTTTCAGTGAGAAGATTTTTTAAATTACAGAGTTTTCCTAAAAACAAGAGGCCCATGGACCACAACGCTCACCTGAGCACATTGGCTAAGCAAAAACACAAGTCAGTTCAGTATTGAAAAAGATTACCAATGGGGGTGGGGTGGGGTGGGTTGGCTTGAAATTTAAACTACCTGATGATGCTTCCATGTAAATATAACAAATGGCTTTGTTGTACTTGAGAAGATTTTTTTAAAAAAATTTCCCATATATTCCTCCGTATCCCAGGGGTCATCATTTGAACAAACTTGAATCTACACTACCTGAGAAGATTTATATCAGTATGACTAAACATAGCTTTTCTGTTCTTGAGAAGAAATATTTTTTCTACATGTCCTTATGTAAAACTTTCGACCCCCATTGGGCCCCGCCCTACCCCCGGGGGTTATCATTTGAACAAAATTGAATTTACACTACCTGAGGAAGCTTTCTTATCAAAATGACTAAACATGATTTTCAGTTCTTGAGAAGAAGATACTTTCCAAATGTTCCTAAAATTTTCGATCCCCTATTGTGGCCCGACCCTATCCCCGGTGGTCATCATTTTATCAAACTTGAATCTACACTACCTGAGGATGCTCCCATATCAAAATGACTAATCATGGCTTTGCAGTTCTTCAGAAGTAGATATTTTCCTATATATTTCTATTTAAGACTTTGATCCTCCATAGTGGCCTCATCCTACCCCCGGGGGTTAAGTTTTGAATAAATTTGGATCTACACTACCTGAGGATGCTTCCATATGAATATGACCAATCTTGGCTTTGCTGTTCTTGAGAAGAAGATTTTTAAAGATTTTTCCTATATATTTCTATGTAAAACTTTGATCCTCCATTGTGGCCCCGCCCTACTCCCGGGGTCATAATTTGAACAAACTTGAATCTACACTACCTGAGGATGCTTCCATATAAATATGACTCATCATGGCTTTGCTGTTCTTGAGAAGAAGATTTTTAAATTTTCTTATATATTTCTATGTAAAACTTTAATCCTCCATTGTGGCCCCGCCCTACCCCCGGGGGGTCATGATTTTAACAAACTTGAAACAACACTACCTGAGGATGCTTCCATATAAATATGACTCCTAATGGCTTTGCTGTTCTTGAGAAGAAGATTTTTAAAGATTTTTCCTATATATTCCTATGTAAAACTTTGACCCTCATTGTGGCCCCGCCCTACCCCCGGGGGTCATGATTTGAACAAACTTGAATCTACACTACCTGAGGATGCTTCCACTACAGTTTCATCTTTCCTGGCCCTCTGGTTCTTGAGAAGAAGGTTTTTAAAAGATGCTATTAATTTTTCACTAATTCTTTATTATCCCCCCATTAAAAGAGGGCGTGGCCCTTCATTTGAACAAACTTGAATCCCCTTTACCCAAGAATACTTTGTGGCAAGTTTGGTTGAAATTGGCCCAGTGGTTCTTGAGAAGAAGTCGAAAATGTTAATAGTTTACAGACAGACAGACAGACAGACAGACGGACGCCGGACAAAAAGTGATCAGAAAAGCTCACTTGAGCCTTCGGCTCAGGTGAACTAAAAAGGGAACGCTTACAGTTTCTTTTCTTCTTATTCTCTGGACACTGTACTTAACAGCAAGTTAACAGAATTAGTTTTTTAAAAATAAATTCTTAAAGATTTCGGAATTTTTTTCCGGAAATTTTTGTTTGTGGTGCATAGAAGAATATAGCTGATAACAGAACAAATAAAAAGAATATTACCACCCATCACACCCTGTATGCCCATAAACAGAGTCCATTATGAATCACAATTATCTTACCTGTACATGCATAGGTTGTATCAGTGCTGAAGCCCGTTTTACAGTCACACGTGTAAGAACCCACAGTATTATTACAAACTGTGGTCGCAGCATCACATTTGTCCGTCTTTATCAAACATTCATCTATGTCTGAAATTTTTTTTAAAAAAAATCTAGTGAACAATTATTTATAATTGTAGTTGACAACAGAAATTTCTACTGTTTCCTCCTTCTTACTGAGATTGAGAATGAACAAAAACTGAAAATAATTCACAGACAGGCAAAAATAAATTTGAAATTTCAAAAATTTCAATAGTTTCAATTATTTGGAACAAAGCTTCTTAGTTTTTGTGAAGGTTAAATGTGCCATCTTTATTTAATTAAATAAACTGCCAGTTGATAAAATCATTCGAATAACGTTGTGAAATGCTAATTAACAAAACTGATGTTTATACTTAATTCCCTATTTTAATATATTTCAGTGAAAATATTTAATGTCTTTGCCTGTCCATGTAAATCAATTACATGTTGGCCTACGTATTGCTTAACTACCTTATTTTGATATATGATTATCTTTTTTAAAATAATAACCGTTTTTTCTTATTAGTTACATTTTGACGCTTACATGTTGAAGTTAATTTCATATAAAATATAGTTATTAGCATGATAGCATTGAAGCAACCATTACTGATTAAAAAAATCCTCTTATGACAGAATGTTGCAAAAGTTGATTTTTTTGTTCACTGAAGATAAAATTTTGCAAAATTTTTGACCTCTAATTAAATATCTTATCATTAATGAATGTTGTATCATTATTAATTAAGATGGCGCATCATTAATAATTTTATCTTTAGAGAATAAAAAATAAACTACTGCAACATTCATTTTATCATTAGTTGATTTTTTAAAATAAAAAAATGACTACACACTCAAGTCTCTTGTCAACGTAGATAAGGTGACCTTTCGAAAGGAGATACATTTTCAATATTTTTATTTACATGCTAATAATAATACTATATCGCATGGCAACATAATTCATACATTGACATAATTATCGTGCAAGTCTTCATACATATGTAATGAAATATGGGGATAACGAACAGTATTCAAGCTCAAAGTCCATTTAAACAATACAAATCGGGAGCAGAGCAAACATGGGCCTCCAAAAACATCAGAGGTGGGATCAGGTGCCATGGAGGAGTGAATAATTCATAGAAAATAACTTGCATAGGGGCAAAAGTATGCCACTGTGACATGATGACATGTTTCGACCGCCTATATGCTAGTTGACTGCCTACAGAATATGATTTCATGCAAGATAATCATGTGAACTTATTTATAACATCATGTAAGATGTGACATCTTACTTGCAATATGGAATTTTATGAAACATGCAATAAACAATTTTAATATTCAATTTGAGTATGTTGACATACAACTTATTTATGAAGACATGGATAATACTTTTGTCAACATGCAATTTATTAATATCAACATGCTTTTTGTTTACGGATTTTTTTTAACATGGATGATAATTATGTCAAATTGCAAAGTTTAATGTGTCATGCGAGCTAATTATCTAACACACATTTAAACTGCATGTCCCATGAAAATTTGCGAGTTAACACACATATCTTGCATGTGAACATTAAATATTCAATCTTGTAGGTAAAATGTGAGAAATAACATGTGAATAGATCACATCTAAGCACAATGTGCACCATTAGAAAGAAATCATCTCTTGGAAATTGTGCTAACTGAATATTAACATGGCTATAGTTGATATGAATAAGGGCACTTAATGCGTCTTCAGGACAATATTCTGTAGGTAGTTAAACTGCAAAAGGGATTAGAAATGTTCCACCATAATTATCACTTGATTCCCGATGACTATCCAGGATATAAACAGCTATACAGTATCTGGGATGTTCACTCAATTGTCTTGCATGTCAACATACTGTAAATGTATTTTTCTCCACAGGGTCATTATATGTTCCGCGGATTCATAGTTTCTGTTCAACCCGCGGGTAGAATATTATGCGGATATACGCGGTCACAATTTTCCGCGGAAATTTTCCCCGGCGTACTTAAAGTACAATTTAAGGCATATTGTGGCAATCTAAAAATCTGCGTAATTTACTACCCGCGAATCGAACAGACGTTGTGATTCCGTGGAAATCGGAAAAAAACTACGTCAATATTAATATGCCATGCTATCGTAAAAAGAGCATTTTCTAACCATCTCGACCAAACCTTAAAATTTTGATGAGGATTATAAACCTTCAACACTCACCTTGACAAGTACTGTGATCACTGCCCAAAATATAGCCACTAACACAGGAGCAGGTGTAGCCATTAGCAATGTTTGTACAATTCTGGCTACAAAGAGGAGGCTGGTTTTCCACACATTCATCCTTGTCTGCAAAAGTATGAAAATTTTTTACTTTATAATTTTTTTCTTTTAATATTCCTTAATATTAAATAGATCTCTTATATTAATGTAAGATATCATAAATTAAACTGTTGCATTGTTGAAGCTATAACACTAGCATATGCATATATGTCTTAAAAGTTAAAAAAAGCTAGTGACATTGATATCTATAAGATTGTTAAAAAAATATCATACATATAAAAGTACATAATATACCTGAACAGTTGGTTCCATTGCCAACTAGATGAGTGGGACACGAGCCACACTGGAATCCGTCTGGAGTAGTTGCTAGATCACGAGCCAGAACATCAGAACAAGTCACTCCAGGAAAACAAGGACTGGCCGCACAACCATCCATGTCATTCTGACAGAAGTCTCCATCATAACCAGTTACACAGGTACAGGGGACAATATAAAACTGGTCACTACTGTCTACATTGAAGCCACAGGTAGCACCATTCTAGGCAGGAAGAGAGAAAGTAGTAAGAGACAGAAATGCAAAAAGGCACAGTTTTAATTTGACAAAGAAATGTGTCTATTCAAAAAATAAGAAAGAAAGAAATAATACTAATCGACACCTGATTGACATAAGTGTCTACACAAAATCGGATGAATATAACTTATATTTTCTTATATAACTTGTCAATTTAATGAAATAGGCAACATACATCCTCATGATTTAATTATAAAAATTTCGTTGACTCTAAAAGCTTAATTTGTAGGCAAAATACACTTAAGTTTTCAAAATACTGCTTAATCACTAATTTTCGTGGGGTGTTAATTTTCATTGTTTTCGAGGTATGAAAGATCCACGAATATATGTCAACCACAAAATGTAAAATGTTATAAATACTCAACAATTCATCATCCACGAAATCAAATCCCCACGAACTAATAGTTCTACCTCAAACCACAAAAAATTGACGAAAGGAAAATATGTAATTCTGCAGTAACCGCGATTCTGTGTTATACAGTTACTTCTTATCCCTGTTTGTGACCTGTAACAATTTTTCTCCTGTGTAGAGTCGGGCTATTGTGTGAAAAAGGCTAAAAACTACTCATCGTTATCACATAGTTTGGCAAAGAAACATATTAATGTGAACAATTTTAACATATCCAAGATCATGCGTATGAAAATTATAATCTATAATTGTACGAAGCAAACAAATTTCAATTGGTATGGTTGGTTGCATCTTGTTTAACTTATTAATCTTGTTTAAAATTCAAGAATTTTTCACTCATACAGAGACGTCGACGTTAAAATTTAAACCTATACTCGGGACTCAGGGCCATTGAGCAGTAAGGATTCTTTATCGTGCTAACGCCTACCGTGACACGGGACCTCTCTTTTTCAAGGTCTCATAAGAAAGAACCGTGACTTTCACTTCTAATGCCGGGCGCTTGGCAAAGGAACAATCACTTCCCATGTTTACGTCTTAAGTTTGACGCTGCGGGGCGAACAAGAATCAAACCTGGGTCTCCCGATCACGAAGCGAGCGCCATGCCACTAGGCTGCCGTGACCGTTTAATTTGTATTGGTTGAAGCAAAAATGGTAGAGATATGTCAAAGGTCGTGCAACATGTTAAAAATGGTTCACCTGTTTCCAAGAAGAACGTGGAATTTATATAAAATTAATTGCGCACGACAACAGACAAAAAGATAGCATGAAGCCACCTTATCAATACAGGTGCTTTACACTTTTCTCTGAAAGATGTTTATCTTCATACTCTGTATATCTTTATAAATAATTTAAAATTAAATCTTTACTCTGGTAAACTTTCATGTCCTTAGCAAATTTTTATTATTGAATAAGATAAAGTACATTTGAAAAAGGAAATGAATGCTGAAAGAATGCTGAAAGAGTATTCCACCACAAATTCTACTAATGTATTCATCAAATCTAGTTACCTGACATTTGCAAAGTTTAATTTTTGGTGTCCACAGCGACTGAGCCTTTCCGTCTGATGCTGTGATCTGGATTGACATGGAGTTGCTGTCTTGAACTTCACTCCAAGTCAGTATTTTTGTTGTATTATCCACACTAAGTCCAGATGGAGTATCACTATTAAGAAACAAGGAGATGGTATCCCCTCCATTTTGATCCTCAGCAATAAGTTGTAGTGTGAAGTTTCCGCCAACTGATACCTCTATTGTAACATTGCCATTCTTTATCTCCGGTGGATAGTTGGCTGGAAATATAGAAGTTTTGAATTTTCGTGAGGGTCACAAACATGTAAAATAAAAACTTGAAACATCTCATTTTGAAAAAAAATTGATTCTATAACTGATTCGGATAAACACAATAATTAATAATAGTACTATGAACAATATCGATATTTTTTATCATAATTTCAATTTTGAAAAGAATGATATAAAGTGTTCCTAGAAATTTCTGAGAATTTTTTCGTGAACTTATTTTTCAAAATATTTTAAAAATAAAATATTTATAGTTTTAAATCATGTTTTTAATAAAATGACAATAATTGCTATTTTCTTATTTTATATGCAGTTTTCATGAATAAGTTAACGTTTTATTTGTACTTTTGTTCCATTGCTAATTTTCAAAATGAGTGTTTTTTAAAGAACGCCTATTGTAGATATTTATTATCAAACAATTTTAAAAACTAGCGAAACTTCTGAGACACTGAGTATTCCACTGTCTACAATTGATTCACATGGGCAAAACATTGAAAAATGGAATGGAATTGGGCAGAGGGAAAGAGTTGGTAGGGTTAGAAATGAAACCATATTTTTCTGCTCTTAGAGTTGTTCTTATGAGCAAATATCCAAGCCTTTTTTAATTTGTGAGTGTTCGTTTACTAGGCTAACAAACTCTTTTTCTTTAACTGAATTTCTCTCCTTCTTTAATTTGTTGTACTACACAATATAAAGTAGATGTTGGAATACTCCGTGTTCCAGAAATATCTCTTCACTAATATATCTTAAATGAGCTTTATCTTTTCAATAGCAGCAATTGTTAACATCAGTAGACAACAGGAGGTATATAAAATAAATACAAGTCTATCCATTTAAACTGCATGTACGTTTTGAAAGTATGGGGTATTGTCATTGAATAAAAAAGCAACATTACATGTTATTAATCCAACATTGAAGATAAATGTATTATAAAAATTTCTCAATGGAAACACTATATAATTATAATTTTAAATTTTTATTCTATTTTGGCAAAATCAAAGTAAGGTTTGCACTTGCCAATTGATTATTACCGAAAGTACTCTAATAATAATTTATAAGTAATGTGTACTATGTAATATAAAAAAAAAAGATCAACTCGAAATTAAGTGTTTTTGGTCTTATTTAACTTCTTTTAAGTCTACAAAGAGAAAACACAAAAATATATATATTTCTAGCCCATATGTACAAGGCTAGTTGACGCTCTTACCAAGAGTGGACTGTGTTTCCACCAAAGCAGTCTTGGTGTCAGAAGTTGAAGAGGCCAGGGCAGCGTTTTCAGTGACCTTGAAGTCAAAGTAACACTCCCTGCGTTTTTCTGGATCAGAATCAGTGCTTTCTCCATTGTTACAGGTACTGATGGCTGTAGCTCTTTTTGAGGCATTTGTAAACATGACAGTCAGGTCAGCATTGAAGAAGACAGGGGTATAAGAAGAATCTATGTGGCTTGACCAGGCGGTATTG
Source organism: Saccostrea echinata (assembly GCF_033153115.1). Lineage (NCBI taxonomy): Eukaryota > Metazoa > Mollusca > Bivalvia > Ostreida > Ostreidae > Saccostrea > Saccostrea echinata. The sequence goes on along the minus strand of NW_026889833.1, from coordinate 986,027 downwards.
TTGTCTCCTCCATTATATGTAAATAGAGTGTCGCTGGCATTGTTTTGCCCTGTATAAAATGATAACCAACATAGAATTACCTTATATAAAAACAAACATTCCAACCTCTTAGGAATTACATGACACAGAAGAGAGCAGGTCTTTCTTGTCTCCCGAAAGAAAAATGAATCATACGGTAATTGTAATATCGGTATATTAATTCTATAGAACATATATTTCGAATTTAAGTGATTGAACAAAAATATACTTCAAATGAGCTAAAAATATCCAAACAGAAAATATTTTCAAATTTCTATAAATATTTTTATCAAATTAGAACTTACGACAGAAACAATAAAAACCTTTTAAAACGTGAACCCTTATTTATTTATTTTGATTCAAAATCATATATGAAATATCCTTTGATTATGAAAAGTGTTATACATCCTACACTGTCTTGGAATGAAAGTCCAGGTAAGAAAATTGTATTGCCATGGTGCAGCTATCATTATCTATATATCACGTGGATAGTCTCCAAGAATGTTTTAAAACATGTAAAAAAAAAGAAAAAAAGAAAGACTCATGGGCTTAAACCATATCCAATAACTGAAGTTAAATTTCAAATACTTCAGTTTTGGTAATGTAAGAAAGAACACAATTTCGGACATTGCTTCCTGAAAATCTTTTGTAAAAAGAGCATATTATGATATCAAAGATACGGCTCTGAACACTGTACAAGATTTCCAAACTATAAATTAAAGACCAGTCTTTTGACATCATTTTGACATTTAGACAACTGCTCTTTCGATAAAAATGGAACTCATAAATTACATACCTTGTCATTGGACTTTTGCAAATTATTATGTTAAAAACATTCTGCTTCTACACAGAAGTACTCCGAAGTTGATATTGAAAAGATGTTTGACTTTCTGATTTGAAATATCTGAGAAGTTTTTGGAGATCAGGTCTTCCAATAATTTATTGGAATTTCCATGGGTACTAATTGCGCCCCGTTATAAACTGACGTGGTTTTTTATTCTAATGAGTTAGAATTTAACAAAAAACTTTTACATGAAAGAAGTCTCTTGCTGTGGCCTTGAATTCGACAATCAGATATATCGACAACGTTTTATCAATTAATAATAATCATGTTTATTCCTACGTTGATTCGATATATCTCTTTGAACTTGAAAGAAAAGGTACCATGATTCTGCCACATGGATATTTTGCCAGAGATAAACTTTAATGGCAAACTTACAGCTAAAGTCTATAACAAACATGACGACTTCAACATTTCTATCGTCAAATTTAATTACATATGTAGCAAAATAAAAGAACATTGTATCACCTCTATATGGAATGTATGTCTCCCAGTTCATTCGGCACACAAGAGCATATTCTATGTGCCAACAATTTTTAAAACGAGACAAGCTTTTGACAAATAATTTGATGATACAAGGATATCAACATTCTCTTTTAAAGTCAACATTTCGCAATTTCTATGTTCGATACAACGACCTTGTTAGCAAATACAATCCATCGTAAAGTCAAATGTTGAGTGACGTTTTTCATACAAATTGTCAGGCATTATTTTCACACTGAATTGTCTAAGGATTTTTCCGTTTACCTGATCATGACAAGGAGCACACGGCGGGCGTGGCCCATTGGCAGAGGAGGCTTACTTGGTCCATGTTTGCTCTGCTCCCAGTTCGTACTTTTCCGATGGATATTTGACCTTGATTTATTTCTGTTAGTTATCTTCATGTTTCATCATAAAATTAATAATAGTTATATTTTTTGAAAAAAATCTTTTAATTCAAAACCAAGACTATAGTCATCATTCAGGTAAAGATTGTGAAGGTGATTTTTTTAAAATATATATTTTATATACTCTGCAACATTCCGATTGCAATGTTATGATTTAGAAATGACCAGTCAATAAATGATAACTTAAAACATATCATCAAAAATTGCTTCTTTCCCCCTTTTTAATAAATAAACATTTCGTTTTCATTGTAACTATCTGATTTCTATCCTGTATGTATTTATTTTTTGTCATTTTTCTAATATTTTAACACACTTAAATATTAAAAATCCATCTGGTAAAAACTCTGAAAGTCCATTGGAAATTTCCACTCACACTCCATCCCCCAAAACTGTGTTTGTGAGACAAGGATTTCTTATCAATGTTCTGTTAGAAGGTTGTGACTGACTTTTTAATGTCATAGGTCATAACGTTTAGATTTCAGTAAACTGGAATGAATTAAGCCTTATTTCTTGAAATTTAATCAGACAGATTTCAATATCTAACTTTCATGAAACAGTAATAAATGAGAAATGAAGACTTACACTCAACTCCATATGTATAGATGTCACTTTCCACAGAGGATGATGGTGTGATTGTTCCGTTAGGTGAGGTGAAATCATTACTTGTCTGACCATCAAAATTACCCAACAGTCCTGAAGAAATAGTTGATATTTTCAAACATTGTGTGGCTTGATCGATCGATCAATCATAGAAATATTTAAATTTAAGGTAGAGACGGATAGCAATCACGTGATAGATAGAATCCGCATATAAGCACGTGCTGTTTTTCCGGATTCCGCAACGCCGCCAAATAATAATCTTCATTTACACATTATTGTCTATGCTACAAGATGGCCGACGAAGCAGTCGAGAAAATTTCCTCGTTTAAAAGACAAAGTTTCCATACATATTTAATCTTGACGGTCCTCGAAATTGAAGCACCTTAATAAGAATCGAAATGAAAATGAGACTGAAACCGACCATGAACATAATTTTGGTGAAACTACCCCTTGTCGACTGCAGCACCACGTGGGTGCCGGTATCTGTGTCTGATGTGGTTTTGAATATAGACATTAACTGATTAAAGGCCATGACCCTGCAGATGTTAATTGGTATGATGGAAGAAGGAAAAATTTTGCAGAACAAATGTTTTGTTTGCAGTGTCCGTTTCAGATACATCAGGTGAATATTACGACTATGGTGCATGTTTGTTTAACAGTTTAACGTACAGGTCTGGTACAATCACTAGATTTAGCTACGTAGCTTGAATTACCTACATAGGTTTATTTACCTAACTAAAGTAGTTTTATTTAGCTACAAAGTCAAACTTATTTTATGACCAGACTCTTACTTCTTGAATGAAATAACAAGACCAGACATTTCTGGTGAACATGATAAAGGCCGGATTGGTAATTATTTAGCACAATGTGAAGTAATCATCCTTTTCTGTGCCTAAACGCACACCAGGTTGTGTATAGTTACTCAAACAATAGAAATACATATTTTGCTTAAAGCATTAAAACGCAGAAATGTGTAAACTTTCTCTCCTTTGGATCGCTTTTTAAATATTAATCCCTTGAATGTATAAGCAATCAGGGGCATGATGGAATCAAGTTATTTTTTAAAATAACTTTTTTAGGTTACTTCACTTATTTATTACTAAACAAAGAAATTAATCATTTGAGTTAATTCTTAAAACGTAGAATGCCTATCAATTTTGCCAAAAAACATCCAAATTTTGAGTTTGCTGCTGATTATATGATGTAAGGCTGAGAAAGTTGTAAATATATAATATTATGTACTTCTTTTAATAGACTCAACAGACTTCATATCTCCTGAGCAGATAGAATGATATTTATCAAAATATCATGATATTTTTCAGGGAAAAATAATTCCATTTCATGAACATTTCAGTGGTCAATTACACAACTTCCGCTAATTTTGCCAACAGTGAGACTAATTTTCCTAAAATCCTTGGATATTGCCATACAATCTCTATGTCTTACATTTTTTTGTGCAAAGCTGTAGATTTTTGTGCAAGAGTTCTAAATTGAGGTCGGTTAAGGTTGAAATCTACCGAAATAAGTTGTGATTTGTTGAATTTCAACTTGTTAAATCTTAAAGATAGATTACTTTTACTGTCATGAACCTTTTCCATCTACTTAATAACCCAAGTACAGCATGAATAAAGCTTTTAATCAGATACCAGTAGGTTTAAAATAATAAATAGTAAAGTATCAATAACTGGAATAAGTTACTGAAGAAAAGCATAATCAGGGAAAGATAACCCAAAATAATGACATTTAATAACTTAAAGAAATTATTTAAAAAATAACTTGTTTCCATGATGCCCTTGACTGATAAGTAATAGTGGAAATTTACTTGCAATTCTAGATCTTTTGTCTTTTTGAAATAAAAAGCAAATTTGTAAAAAGTTGCATTGAAATAGCTAAATAAAGCTACCCAAAGTAGCTAAATAAAGTTACAGTAGCCGTCTGTAGGTAATTCAACCTATGCAGATACATGTACTGATTGTACTGGACCTGTTTAATACTTAACATTGTATATTATTTAAGTACATATATTTTACATGTTAACTTATGAACCATATACATAGATGATAAATTACAGTTTAAATGGTGCTGTATTCAAAAGATTTTTAAATAAATGCAAGTTTATGTAATAATTATGCACATGTAATAAATTATGTATGTATATGTTGTATGCTCAAAAGGGCCCTGATTATAAAGAGATATCATAAATACTAAAAGAAATATTAAATACTACAGGTGAAGCAAAATATGGACTAGCTAGGCTAAGGCAGTGTATTCAGCATTCTCTGTGGAAATAATGTGGCCATTCAAATCAAGTGTCAGCTAGAAAGAGGAATATCAAGGGTGCTTTTTACATTAACTTCAAAGTAGCCATTGGTTTGTATTTAAAACTTAATTTGTTTCCTTTCTTATTTTTTCCTTTCAATTTACACTTGCACATGTATCAGGGAAAATCCAGAAATTTTTCAAATAAGGGGGGGGGGGGTGTTTTATATTATTATAAATTTATTAAATTTCAAATTTTTAGTCCGTACATTCTTAAGTTACACACCATAATGTACAAACTATTGTATACATGTAGAAGCATTTTCTTAAGTCAATAATTTTTCGAAGTTCATATACATATTTCAGGAAAATTCAAGAAAGATCTGCTACAGTAACTGTACATGTGTGACAGGAAAGGAGGAAAATGTATGGCTGGACCGAGATTCTAACCTGGGACCCCTGCACCACTAGTCAGGTGCTCTATTGACTTAAATACATGTACCGGTAAATGCTTGTGTATAGACATACAAAGAAAAACACACATTGTAAATTGAATTAAAAACTGAATACATGTAACCAAAAATTATAAAATTTAAAGATGTCTTCTAACTTGAGTGAGATTGTTTCAACTATAACACCAAAGAATTGGTATGATAATCTGAAGAAGTCAGTATTGTTAAAAAACTTATGAGACATGGTTTTTTAACAATACATGTACATACTGACTTCTTCACATTATCATACCTAAATTTACAAAAAATTAAATTTACAAATTAAATCAGAATTGTTAATAAATTCTACAATCTCTTTTAAATAGATCAAGCTATCTACTTTAATTTTTATTGTCTTTTCTTCATGTTACAGATCTTATGGACATACATGATCCTTGGCTATATAATCAAGTGTCATATGCAGTGTTACAAAAGAATATTGGAATTATGTCAATAAGGTAATTAGGACAAGACTGGATTAAAACCAAGGAATAAGAATGGTGTAAAAAAATGTATTTTAATTCCACATATAATAGTTACTGTATGTATACATAAATTTGCGTATTTAAAATTTAGTGCAATTACTGGGTGTGGAATTTTTGGCAAAATCATGAATTCGAGCTATATATGTCCCTGCTGTATATTGTATTTATAAATTATAAATGATTTCTTAGCAGTATTCTTGAATTAGTGCATCGTTGTCTGCGCCAAAGCTGCTAAAATATGAAGCCCGCTTTTTTAAGTACACATACAGCATGTTGCTAGTTGCTGTATGTATTGTTTCAGATTGAAGATGTTTCATTGACAGGTACATGTAGTGTTTTTTCCACAAAACTTTATCCTTCAGCCTTAACTCTTAAACAATTATTGCTGGGTCTTTGTATTTCACATGTTTATTTCTTTTTTTAACCCCATGATCTTGGCCTATATATGCATTTGATTAAAAGATTCATGACAATTTGATGAATACATATATATAAAATGTATTGCTACAGTATAATCTGACAGAAATGTCTTATATTCATAATACAGACATAGTCATACCATGTTTGCAGTGTAAGAAAGAAGTAATACATGTATTTTAGTTCTTTAAATATTAAAATAATTTGTTCATTTCAGAAAAAGAACTACCAGAAGGATACAGTAAAGAGGAAACAGACATATCCCACCCATTAGATATGTGCTTCAAAATCTGAATATACAGAATGAATTCCGCTCATTGCAGCTCCTTCTGAAAAGAACACCTTTGTTGTATTGACATAGAATCAACAGAATTGTCCGGTTCCTTGAACATGTCACAACTGGATCCATATGATGGCAATTAAAGATTCATACATGTGTTCATAAATGATTGATCTTCGTCAGCCAATAAGCCAAAAAACTGCAGCTAGCAAAATAACAAGTTTATCTTACTTTTCCAAATGAATCTTAATGGTAATACATGTACATGTAGCATCAAAATTCATCAAGCATTGTTATATTTCTTAGATTTTCTTAAATCAAACCATCCTTTTCTTGTTGTAGGTCATAATGTTGTATCAAATGACATTCCAATTTTCTTGAAATTACTTGAGGAGTTTGAACTTCAAGAAAAACTTACATATTATTGAATGTATTCACTTTATTTTGTTGAATTACATCCTGAGTTTAAAAGTTGTACACCATCATATACAGTTTATGGTGGGATTCTTCTAACTTTTATGAATCTGTGTGTGTAAAATCTATACTTTAATGCTACAAATTATTACCTTTAATAGATTAGACGTTCTTACGTAAATTATTACACTATTTTTGTATGTATGTAATGATAACCGAATCACTCTCTATTTCCCCGCACTTTTTACCATGTGATGCTTTAGTGTATTAATATCTGACTACTGATGACCAGGCAGTCTTCATTAAACAGTGAAACACATAACTCATGCTTTTATTTGAATATCTTTAAAACAAGGATAACATACTGTGGATTGATTCTGTTTACACAACTTCATAATCACTGGGTATTCTTATACATGTTATACATGTATTTGGAATGAAAAGAGGAATTGTTAAAGGAAAGTGAAATTAATACTAATGTTGTCAAAGGAAGATTAAAAGAACAGTTTCTTTATGCACAGAATTCGTCAAAAGATATTGTCATTGATAATTCATCCAAGAATCATATGTACAATAAATCTATCAAAGTCAATTTTAACGATATAAAGGAAAGTTTATATCTGTTTGAATGTAAGTGCAAAAAGGTCAACCAGGGCAACATGTGTCTAGGATGTATAAATATTTGCTTTTGTGATATAAAATGTAATTTAGATGAATATTACAAAGAATTTACTCATTTTCTGTGAAATATGTTGATGAATTCTTTGATAATCTCTCTTAGTCACCATATTCTTCAAAAGTGCATCCTTTGTAAAGGAAGGGGGTAGGGTAGGGTGTAAGATAATAAACTTGCGCCAGGTTGAAATTAAACCCCATTATGTAGTATGATTTTTTTCTGAAATTTCAGATACCTATTGACTAACTATAATATGCAATAAAAAATAAATTTGATGGGTAATTTTTTCACAGTGGAAGCAGAAGTGTGAGTCTTTGAGCAATGAATATGCAATATTTTAACGTAATCTGACCATGCATCTTGGTGAATGTAATTCTGTTTTTCGTTTACAATGCTTGATACTTTTAAGATTGATGTCAAATATTAATTCATATAGACAGATGTTTGAATTCATATAAGACAAATGATTATTAATATATCAATAAAAATTTTATAGCCCTTTTCATTTCTTCTTCTTATATTATTTTACCCTGCTTTTTCAGCTCTTCGGTGGGTGATGAAGGCTATATTAAAATTATCAAATTTCTCTTAAACTAGCCCGATGACCTACCTTGAATTTTTAATATGATTTAGAACAAAGACTCAACACAAACATATATAAAATTCAGAAAATTTCAATGGTTAGTTTTTTTGTTGACAACCTATCAATCTCTACCTTAAAGTCGAATGAAGCCAGATAATCTTACCTTTGAAATTACTGCGATAATTGGAAGCGGCTTCAATAACAAGCTGAAACATCTGATTATTAAGTTGTATACCGGCTGTTAGTCCGCCGCTAAAAATCATTTTCCAGGTGGGTATGTTTTGGCTGCTAACTGACTTAGTTATGGAGACCTCATTCCAATCTACGGCTCCTGATGACAAATCCACGGATTGGAGAACACCGTTTTTGAGAATTTCTATGAAGGTAATTTTTAACAAATGGAGTACAAAATACACCCTGAAAAACGTTAGATGTACTCAAACTGTAAAAGAAAAGTTTCACTTAGAAATGTTACACATATACTTAATGGCATTGAACAATAAAATCTTATGGACTTTTTTTATTGAATGTTAAAGCACTTGCTGGACATCTAATGGCTTTATTATTGTCTAGCATGAAACTGAAATATATTTTAGTAGCTCTTAAAAATGCATTGTTGGTATAAAGTCCAATTTTAAAAAGGAAGTTTCAATTTTAATGTGCAGACATCTCCAACATCCAGATGTCGACTAAGATTATTTTAAATTGAAGCATCCATTAATATTTGAAGGCTGTCTCCCATATATCTGGAAATTATTGAATTATGCTATAATTGTATGTGGGTTATATTATTTCATGTAGTTCGTTTTATCAAAGAACTTCTATGAATTATTTTCTAAGTTCTTAAACATGTTATATGAAGTAAGATAAAATAAGTTTCAAAAATATTTTTTTTTTGTTTCATGCAGGATGAAAATAAAGGCCGCTAGAATGAAAACAAATGTTTTAAACACATAAGCTAAAATGTTTAATGTTCAAAATTGTATATTCATGTAACAGAATACATCTTTGTATCTCTGAAATTTTGTCATTTATTTTTTCTGCCAAAAACAAAAAATATAACACATTGAGGATTTATTCAAAATTCTACACGACAGAAACAAACCTGTGTTATTTTTTCCTGAGTTCAGTCTGAATTCCACTTTATCACTAATAGGACTGGACTGTTGTCCGGCTACAGCACTAATGTAGGTGGCACTCTTAACACCAGCAGGATTTCTCTGAGGTGAAAATCGTCCTTGAACTTCTACATCAGATGCTTGGAGTAGAATAAATTCTCCATGTCCATTGAATGTGAAGGATAACCCATCAAGTGTTGTTAAATGGGGATCACCTATTGGTAAGGAAAGATAATTTTTCACGCATGCATGCACATCGGACATGTGTATCTTTAAACATACACGTACTTGCCCACATTCTTCTACAAGTCTGCAGTTAACTATGGAAACTATGGAAAACTTCCCATTTGTAAGATTGGTGAGGGTATTTCTCCACTTTCGAAGTTCACAATGAAGTTGAAAGCACAACTAATGTGTATTTGAATGTAAATAAAAAAAAGTTCAGAAGAAAACTAGCTATTATTCCCAACGTCTAATATTTGCTTTGAACTTAAGCTGGTTTGTTAAATATGTTTGTTACAAGATTGTAATTATAAATATTTTACATGTTACACTACCGTAATAATAAACACTATACACATTTGATTTTGGTGCAAATTTACAAATATGCAGCCTCGAAGTCAAGCTGTTACTGCGCCCTCCTTGAAACCCATTTTTGATGAATTTTGGAATCGAATTCATCACGCATTCAAAGGATTTCAATCAAAGGTATGAAAGTTTTTACTCTTATAATATATCTTATCAACATCACTTTAAATTTTAAGGAAAAACATAGTTTATACATGTAGATAAAAAAACAAACAAAAAGGAATGAGATATGACAGAAGGCAAAATTTTCACAAGAATTAAAGATGGGATTTGATTGTTTGACATTGACCTCATAGGAAAAAATATTAATTGATCTTATCCAACAAAAATATTTTTCTATGAAAAAACTTGTATTTAATCGTATATTCAAATATACTTAACTCTGAATCCAGATTGCTTTTGTAATCCAGCTATTTTTTTTTATTACCCTAGTTTGTTAAGCATGCGTATGTTTATTTCTTAATCTTCAAACCTGCTCCACTGGCCACAAAATTGTCGGAGGAACACACAGGTAACACTTCCAAGAACTTGTCACAAAGATCTATTTTTGAGGCGTAACTGTTTTCTGCATTACAACAAGTGCCAAAATTCTGATCTGCTGCAATTTGTACTTCTGATGTCGGCTGACCAATCCTACAAGATAAAATTAAGTTTTTGATAAAAGGAACGCCTTCATCTTCTAATTTATTTGTCGAGTATTCGAGGTAGAACCGCCTTCGAGTAAAAAATGGAGATGGAATTTCATGCTTTTTTTGTCGCAACCAAATTACATTTAGTACATGTATTTTAATAAATATATATTATGATTTTCATCGCAATTGACAGGCTTTAATTAAAAGGTTAATGAAAAGACATTAAAAAACCTGGTACATCTGTACTTGTGTCGAGGTATATATGCGCGAGTACGATAAAGACCCATTTGTGCATTGTGTAAGCATTGTGTAAGTAAAAGAACAGTTCACCTATAGTTGATGTAGTCTCAATATGAGAGAAGAAGTAAAATTCTCTACAGTTAATCAATTTCTCTCAGTGATTTTGTTCATTTTCTGGAATCATCTTATACTTTAACCGTCACGGTAGCTCAGTCAGTAGGGCATTAACTCCGTGGTCGGAGTGTCGTGGGTTCAAACCCCGACTGCGACTGACCTAAATCGATAGAAAATAGGTAGCAACTGTTCCGTCGCCAAGCGTTCCGCACTTTGGAGTGAAAGTTGCGGGTCTTTCGGATGAGGCCTTAAAACCGAGGCTCCGTGTCGCGGCAGTCGTTGGCACTATAAATATCCCTTACTGCTCAATGGCCCTGAGTGCCGAGTAAAGATCTAAATTTGAAGCCCTTCACCGGTATATAGTGATGTCTCTTTATGATTGAAAAATTCTCGAATGCGACGTAAAAAACATACAATCACTCAATCTTATACTTACATATATGTGTTATATCCTTTAGCAATGGTGGAATCAGTTATCAACCCTTTGTTACTGTTGTCGTAGCAACAACGTTGACTTTGTTGATCTGAAGCTGTTGAAGACAGAGCTTTCTGCTTGGCGTAGCATGTCATGGTGGTGGGAATCCCTGCACTCGTGAAGTTTGCAAAGTAGTCAGTCATTTGCAATAAAGTTGGGGGACATTTGCTGACATCTGCTGTCACAACTGAGTACTGTGAGGTCTGTTGTCGAGTTCTCTGAGTTTCGATATATGCACTACATTGTAGCCCTGGATGTGAGGTTGATCCACCTGACTTGGAGATACGATAATATGCAAAACCTTTTTTATCCCACCTGAAAAAAGCAAAAAGTAACATTTAAGGACAGATGATACAAATAAAATGAATGCCTGAATTGGTATATATCTTCGGACCTATTTTGTTTGTAAATGATGGGAATAATAAATTTCTAAAATATAAAGAAATTGTAAACTTTCTATGACGTTCAAAATTCTACCTTTCTGCAACCATCCTTTTTTAATCTATACAAATTCTTGTCACTTTAAATCCCATTATTGGGAAAAATTGAATAAAACATTAAAATCTATCGATTAAACTTATTCATCATACTTATATAAACATGACTTAGGTTATTTTCAAGATTTTCGATAAACGTTTTTTGTATCATCTGTTCTTAACATCATTAAGAGAGGGGAGATATGGTAAAAAAAAATTAATTTTTATGAATAATTTTTTTTAAAAAATTTGTTTTTCAAACAGAAGAAAATAAAAAAAAAATGCATTTTACACTTCTCAAAAATCCTTGATATATATTCGCCTTTATGTATTTAATCTTATTAAAAAATTAGTAACGCAGATTACATAGATTATATATAATAACAAAGCTTAAGTCGTAACCTATAATACGTATGGCAGTGAATAAAATACAGCGGTCTAATTGGTAATTTAGGATGTAAGCATGAATATTGATAAATTCTGATTGTAAAGATACAGAAAGTGTTTAAAATTTTCAGAAAATTTTCTAAAAGGGTGTTTATCATATTTCATACACGTTTGCTCATATTTCATATACAAATAGAAATTTTAACAGAAGAATGACATTTTATCGATATGACAGTGGCACTACTTCTTGATGGGGAAATTGGCAAAAATGAATTATCTACTTACTCTACAGCTCCAACAAGCCCTGTAGGAATAACTTCATCAATCTTCTGTATCTTATCTTTGTCATCTGATTTAGAGAGCAGATCCAGATAAGACTGAGGATATTCTTCAACAGTTTCATTCTGCTTCAAGAGTCCAATCCTCACTGGGTAGTTACTCACTGAGTTCAGAACGTCCCACGTCATTTCTCTGTCATTATATATGACCTTAATATAGGTGTTCTCATAATCTGATAACATCACCAACTGGAAAGTTACAGTCTGTAAACAGAGAGCGCAGCATAATTACTCTCACATGAACATTCCATTAAGTTTACATAAACTATAATGTACAACTTAGTATGTTCAACCTCCTCTTCCTCACATCCATTAGAAAATCTCTTTCACAAGTACACAAATAATTAGGGTGAATTCACCATGCATCGGACACCCTCGCACTTCAACAAGTTCTAGCGATATCGCTACCGACCGAATATTATCAAAATGGAACCTAACATGTAGTATGTGGTTAAAATATAAATTTTTGACACATCCGTGCCCTATTTATTGAGAAAATATCATTAGAAACCGATTTTTTCGAAATAAGTCAGAATTCACCATGGATCGGACGATATTCACCATGCATCGGACATACGATATTTAAACCAGAAAAATGTCATACCTTGATCTCGGTGCTTTAAAATTAGTGAAATCGAAACATTTTTATCTTTTATTTAAAAATTAACCTTCTAATTAAATTTGAATGACTATTTCGATCCACAAATGTGAAGAGATTTTAGTTGCATCACATCGCCTTAGAAAGGCTTACAATACTAGTAATTTGGCAACTCGCGCCTTTGTCTCGTGGGTTACCGTTATATAGTTTAAAGAAATAAATTGAGTCCACTTCTAGTCGTCATATATCGATTATTTGCATTTTCACCATTTTCACTGAAAATTCAGAGTTTCTATTTTCTATTTCCGTAAAAAGCAGTTGTCATTTGGGTTTTATATGAAAATGGAAGTGATTACCCATGCATCGGAAAGTGTCCGATGTATGGTTAATTTGTATACGATGTACGGTGAAATAAACATACTAGTTAAAAACAACTCTAAAAAATATTATACAAACACTGAAGTAATTTTTTTTTAAAAATCTGTAAAATTATCAATTATTGATAAATTTTACCGAGGTCCGACCCGTTCCGTTGACGTCTGTTTAAAAGAACGACTACTCTAAGTATTGCAAAATCGTAAAATTCTGGTTACTCCCCTTTGATGATGCAAAATACGACGTTATTTCAAGGCCATTCTTGTGGTATTTTTATTAGCACTGGTTCTCTGCCCTTGATTCCAGTCGCTGCCGCTAGGAATTACAAGTTGGTTTTTCAGGGCGCTTGCGCCCGTTACCCAATGTCAGGGTACCAGTATTTTTATCACAACATGAAAATAAAAATCGGCATCATTAAAAAGTTTAGATTTTCACCTTTAAGACAGAAGCAAGTAAAAACACGGGGAGACTCGGGTTCAATGAAAGTTTATTGCTTAAAACTGTCCGAAGCGAGGTATGTGTCCGATGCATGGTTAACTCACCCTACACTACAATGCCCATCTCTCCTAGAGCATCAGAACAAACAGTGCCACTTATATATCAGCCTTTCTCTTACAAATGATTAGCAGAAATACAGACACTACTCATTTTCTACCACAGGATCAGCATTAACCACTAAGTTTTTCGTTCCCTACAAAACACTCATAAAACACACAGCTTACCTGAGATGGACTCGGTGGAGTTTTACTCCGTTCCATTTTGTTCCATGTTATCACAATCATATACTTTGGAGGAGACATGCTAAATCCAACAAAACTTGCATTGAAATCATTTCTCTGTGCCAACATAAAATTGTTTTCAGTTGTATCATCGGAAGAATATTCCTTATAATATACACCGCTCTCACTGTCCTGTAAGACAAATGTGTCACTTTCATGAAAATCCATTTAGTAATAAAGTCTGCAAATGGTGCTAATGACGTTCAGATAACATTGAACATGTTGAAGCAAGATTTATAACCTTTTTGGAAGGTTTAAATATTACATCTTTGATTATTGGTACATAAAAAAAATTTGAATACTTACTCTAAACATGAATCTAAGTTGACTTCTTTCTAATATAAAGGATATATAGGAGTTTTAATGATATAACTTTTTAGGAGAGAGAGAGAGAGAGAGAGAGTTTTGTTTTAATCAAATTAATATTTATATTTTTGAAGACCCTATGAAGATGTTACATAAACACTGTTGGTACTAAATTTTATGTTCAAAAGATGTAAATATAACAGACACAAGCGTAAATACCGTTCACGGTAGCTCAGTCGGTAGAGCGCTTGCTCCGTGATCGGGAGGTTGTGAGTTCGAATCTCGGCCGCGACTGACGACTGACCTAAGTCGATAAAATATGGATAGCAACTGTTCCTTCGCTATGCGCTCGGCACTTTGAAGTGAAAGTTGCGGGTCCTTCGAATGAGACCTTAAAAACCGAGGCCCCTCCTTCACTGCTCAATGGCCCTGAGTGCCGAGTAAAGGTCAAAGTTTGAAGCCCTTCACCGGTATATGGTAACTTCTCTATATGAGTGAAAAATTCTCGAATGGGACGTTAAACAACATACAATCAATCAATCAATCACAAGCGTAAATAAATTCACAATATTTGGTTTACATCAGTAACTGGAACTCCTGTATACGTTAAAGTACAGACACTGCTAAGATAAAGCAGTTGTATATGGTTTTCAACTTACAGCTGACCCCACAACCATGTTGGACCACCATGGAGCAAATGCTGCCTTTTCTTGGAATGATGAATCCAAGGAGAACGTGGAAGGATTGGTGAACAGTCTCCTTGTTCCTGTACTCTCTTTGACACTGGTGACAGTGGAGAACAGCAATAACCCTCCTCTGGTGAACTGAAAAATGACAAATTTCGTTTTATTCTCTGGTGTATTTTGCTTAACCTTGCATCAATTAAATCTTTTAATTTCAACTGAAAAATTCACAAATTTCGGTTTTACTTCTATGTTTATATTTTCTGTAACCTTACATCAATTGTTAAGCTTATAATATCAAACTCCTTTCTGCTAAATGTGATCTTTATACCCCTAAGATTTTCAATGAATAAATAAATCATGAACATAAGTTATTTTCCTGAATATCTTAAAATATTGCGTGTATTATTTAGAAAAAAAAAAAGAAAGAAAGAAGAAAGCGAGGGGAGCAAGACAGTTTAGGTAGCAATGATAAAAGTACATTTCCTTATTTCTGAAGATGCAGTTACTCTTTAAATATTTTTCAAAATCTAAATTGTAACTAAAGAAACTGAACGGAAAATATTGGTAGATTTAAACAACAAACTGGATGTTCCTATACGTTTTATTTTTGTTTAAGTTTTTGTGTTTTTGTTTTGGTTTGATATTGTTATGAAAAAGGTGAAGATAACGAACAGTGATCGATCTCAAAATATCTATAAGCAATTCAATTCTGTGAAGAGGGCAGAAAACATTGGCCCCTGGAAATTCCAGAGGTGGGATCAGGTGCCTAGGAGGAGTAAACATGCCCTGTTGACCGGTCACACCCGCCGTGAGCCCTTTGTATTGATCAGGTTGACAAAAAATTCCGTAGTCAAATTCAGTATAAAAACAAGGGCGTAACAATTGGTATGAAACAAGTCAATCAAAATACAACCCAGTGATAGGTAATATTTGCTAACAAGGTCATTATAACGACCAAAAAATTTACGAAATGCTGACTTTAAACGAGGTTGTTGAAATCCCTGTAACATTAACTTATCTGTCAGTAACCTGTCTCGGTTTAAAAACTGATCATACTCGGAGCATACTCTTGAATAACGAATAAGTTGGGAGACATAAACACCATACGCAGGTGATAGCGGTATATTACTACATAAATAAGGAATGTTTACGATGGAAAAGTTGAAGTCATCTCGTTTGTCTTACAACGTAGTTTTTAGTTGGCCCTTTTCGACTATAGTCAGTAAAACATCCAAACATGAAATAGATGTGGCAGACCTTGTGGTCTCTTTTATTTCAAGTTCACTGGGAAAAATCGAATCGATATATGAATGAAATTAACTATTGTTAATTGATAATACATCGTCGATATATCTAAATGTCGTGTTTAAGGCCATAGCAAGTGTTTTCGTCTTCTCATGTAGAAGTTGTTCAATATATTCTGCTTCATAGGAATATCAGAACAGGTTGGCTAATAAAGGAGCACAAAAGTGTCCTTTGAAATACGGACAGTTTGTTGGAAAACCTGCATGGTCTCCGAAGACTACATAAATGTTGTGAATGAGGGACTCCAGCATCGTTTTGATATTAACTTCTGAGTACTTGAGTGAAGAATCAGAGTGATTTTTTACAAAGGAATTTTGTTGATGACCAATCACAAGATATGAAAATTACCGACTTCCGATTTTCTACTGTAAAGATCTTAATTAAATTTTCTTTTTGACTTGAACCGATAACAATTGGTGTTTATATGTTTCTGAAAACTTACATAAAATGAAGGATACAGGAAATTTCCAACAGGAATGGCATATTGTGGAAAGAAGTACGCAGAATAGGCTGCTGATGACAGGTTTGTATGGCCAGTAAAACTGAGCAATCTATTCTCTGAAATAAAGCAAGAGAAGCAAGGAGAATTTTGTATGACCAGTAAAACTGAGCAATCTATTCCCTGAAATGTAGTAAGATCAAGATATAAAAAAGAGTTGTATTCCAAGCCAGCAAAAATGAGCAATCTATTCTCTGAAATAAAGCAAGAGATATAAGGAGAGTTTTGTATGGTCAGTAAAACTGACCAATCGATTCTCTGAAATAAAAGAGATACAAGAGGATTTTGGTATACATGGCCAGTAAATCTAGGCAATCAATTCTCTTAAAATGCCTTAAGTTAACATTTCACTTTCATTATGAGAAAACCAAACTCTTGGATTTCATATGTTTTAATTTCTTTATGTATACAGATTAGATGTTAATTAGATATTCAAGCTTTTTGACAAACTTATCTATTCACTGCTGGTTTGGTCTTACATTACTTGTCTCATTTTATCCAGCTGTAAACGACTACTTGAGAGTTATTATGTGCAGCTTTAATTCTTAGTTATGCTTTTGATATGCAGTATGCATAGAGCTTCATAATTTGGATATGAAGAAAACTGCTCGATATAAGTTCTTCAATTATGAATGTATCTTTTGAGAAGAAACTTCATCAACCTGACATGTTTCGGTAACTTTAAAAGTAAACATTTTAAATTTTACCTTTGCATGTCCCTGTGGTTCCTTCACCTGTGTATCCTGATTTACAAGCACAGGTAAAACTACCAGGTGTGTTAGTACAGGTAGCTCTGGGTGCAATGTCACAGTTGTTTAAACTACTGCTGTCACACTCATCAAAATCTATCAAATAAATGTTTACGTTTTAATACTATATCTACCATGAATGTACTGCTTGTGTATTGGAAATATACATGTAGATTGCTTCCAAATATTTAAATCCCTATTTACAACAAACAGGGAAGTATCCAAAGTAGTCTTTGAAATTATATCACAAAAATAAGGTGTTTTCAGGGAATATATTTTTCATATTTAAATTGGAACACATTAATATTCAAAGCTTTTACCCATTTTAAATAGAAATCTTATTACAAATATTCAATTGACGTATAATTACAGTGGAATCATTTTGATATGGAGGGATGGGGAGTCGACTTTCATGGGCAACAAAGCTATTGTTTATGGGGATGTGAATTCGTGGGTAAGAGTGACCCACGAAATCCACGAACATTGGTCCCCCACGACAATGATGACTCTCGTGAATTTACTCCAGTAGAGCAATGAGTTGAAACCATTGCTCCTAGATTTAAAATCTTCTAACTGTTTATGAGTAAAAATGTACAAGATTACAAAAAAGGGAATGGTGAAAATATTTAAGAATTCTTGAATATGAAGAAGTTTCCTAAATTACCTTTAATTACATTTTAAAGATTCAATGGTATTCTCGCCAGTCTCTTCAGTGATGCTCATGCCTAAACGTTGGAAATCCGAAATATTTAAATAAAAATTTAAAGAGCTGAAAAAGGGGTGTTAAAGAATAGAACAAATACGTCGAAGGATCAGAGCTATGCATGAGGGAGATAATCCTTAATTTTGAAATAAAATTTCTGAATTTTACCACAGCAATTTAATATGTATCCGTATTTTTAAGATTGTACCAAAATACTTGGCTACTGGGCTGTAGTATAAAGTATAAAAACCAAAGGCTTAGCAATTGGTATGAAGTATTCCGGTCAAAATACGACTTAATACTAGGTTGTATTTGCTAAGAAGGTTATTATGACGACAATAGAGTTTACGAAATACTGACTTTAAACGAGGTTGTTGAAATCCCTGTAACTTAAACTAATCTCTCAGTAGCCTCTCTCGTTTTAAAAATTGTACTCAGAGCATGCTCTTGAGTATCGACTATGCTGGGAGACATAAGCACCAAATTCAGATGATATTAGAATATGACGACATCAATAATGAAATATATAGAGATAACGAACAGTATTCAAACTCAAAAGTCAATTAAACAATACAAATTTTGGAGCAGAGTTGACAATTGGAAGAGTTGACAATGGTTAAGCTGAAGTTACCTCGTTTGTTCATACAGTTTAGTAATTAGTTAGCCCTTATCGTATACAGTCAGTAAATCCGGATATGAAATATATGTGGCAGACTCTATTGCGTCTTTTATTTCGAATTTGCTGTGAAATATTGAGTCGACATATTCATAGAAGTAGATATTGTTAAATGATAAACTGTAAAGTAAGTAAACCCAGTGGAACATGAACAAAGATAGACTTACCACTGCATACCATGGTCAATTGTTGTAATAAGACCTACTGGTTGTATATACAAATAGAGACTGCATACTCTTGTTCTATCGTTACGAGTATACCCAAAGGAACATGTATAAAGAAAGACTTACCACTGCATACCCTGGTTAAACCGTGTGAAGTAATCCCATCGGAACATGTACAAAGATGAACTTACCACTACATGCTCTGGTTGTACTGTTGTAAGTAAATCCACTGGAACATGTACAGTCATAGCTCCCAACAGTGTCCCTACACCCAGACACGCCCACTTTAAATGTTTTTGCATAAATATCTTTACAGTCATTATTCGACCTCATACATTCATCTTCATCTGGGAACAAAACAAAATGTTAGCAGAAGAAAGACCCCCACTCCCCTCACCCCAAGAAAAATACATAATGTATTATTGTACAAAAAAACTTTTGCTTTTGAATTTTGTAGAAGAAAAATGATCATATTTGAGCTGTGTTTCCATGCACATTTTATAAAATGCAAAACTAGCACGTCTTTGCGTTTGATACTTACTTACACAGTACACCCCATTAGCATCATTGATAAAACCATTTTCACACGAGCATTTGAACGATCCATCACGCTGGACCCTACAAGTATGTGTCACTCCATCAGACGCACAGGGATTGATGGCAGCATCACACGGATTAGAAGACACTGGTAATTAGAAAAATTAATAAAACATTATTTCTCTTATTATTTCAAAATTTCTCTTATTTGCATATTGTGAAAAAATACTTAAGACTTGATTTGTATAAAATAATGAAAAATATTTACCAACACATGCTTGTAGCCCATTACATGCTTTCTCTTCCTTCAGTTCATTCCCACAATCCCAGTCACGGTCTGCGCCCGTGACGTCAGTACAGTTTCTGGTTCTTGTTTGGAGACCATCCCCACAAGTCTGGTCACAGGCACCCCAAACAGACCATGAAGTGTAGCTTGGAACAGCTATATAATTATCAATAACAAAAATAAAAAGAAATAGAAATTTTCCATGCATTTTACATTTTTCCATTGCACCGTATCCCGTGTGTAATTTCTAAGGTGTTTCAAAATATGGATATTGCTTGTCCATACATTGTATATTCCAAGTATCTGAGTTTTGATAGTAATACTCAGACTATTTGCGTCTTGATAGATCAATGTTTATAAAAAAAATTAATTATATATGAAATCATATAAACTTTTCATTAGTAATCATATTTGGTGTTTCATTGAAAGATACCTGATCAGATTATAGTGAGTAAAAGAAAAAAATAATCTTACCATATTGACATGTGCTTCCTGTATAGTTTCCATTGCACTGACAAAGGCCCTCATCATTCCTTCGAACACAAACTCCACCATTTTGACAACTGATGTTAGCACAGACATCCTCTGTGGTTGTGGATGGTAATGTTGTTATTGTTAGAGTTTCTGTTGTAACTTCAGCTTGTTTTGTAGATGTTGTCTCTGTATCGTCCGTTGTTGCGCTGGTTGCAGCTTTTGAGGTTGTCATATCTCCACTTGTTGTGCCTTCTGCAACCTCTGTAGTAGTCATTATTGCTTCATCTGTTGTGCTGTATGAGAGCAGCATGAGAGGGTTTTGCCTCTGTAGCTCCTATTGATGCTCCTGTTAATGTTGTTACTATCGCTGCCGCTGTTGAGGTGACTGCAGCTTGCGAAGTGGTTGTATCTGAAGCTTTTATTGTTGGAGTAGCTGCAGGATGGGTAGTTGTTGTGGCCGAATCTTCGATTGTTGTGATGGCTGCAGCTTGGACAGTTGTTGAATCTGCAGCTTCTATTGTTGTGGTGGCTGCAGCTTGGGATGTTGTTGTATCTGCAGTTTCTTTTGTTGGTGTGGCTGCAGGTTGGGTGGTTGTTTTGGCTGAATCTTCGATTGTTGTGGTAGCTGCAGCTTGGACACCTGTTGTATCTCCAGCTTCTACTGTTGTGGTGGCTGCAGCCTTGTAAGTTGTTGTATCTGTATCTTCTATTGTTGTGGTGACTGTAGCTTGAGAAATGGTTGTATCTGCAGCTTCTACTGTTGTGGTTGCTGCAGCTTTGGCAGTGGTTGTATCTGCATCTTCCATTGTTGTAGTGAGTGCATTTTGGGAAGTAGTTGTATCTGCGGCTTCTTTTGTTGTGGTGACTGTAGCTTGAGAAATGGTTGAATCTACAGCTTCTATTGTTGTTGCTGCAGTTTGGATGGTTGTTGTGGCTGAAGCTTCTTTTGTTGTGCTGACTTCATCTTTGGCAGTAGTTGTATCTGAAGCTTCTCCTTTTGTTGTGGTGGCTGCATCTTGGGCAGTTGTTGTTGCGGATGCTTCTATTGTTGTATGGCCTACAACTTTTGTTGTGACAGCCGCTGCTTCTGTTATTGTTTCAGTTTCTGCGGTTGTGCTGATTAAAGCTTCTATTGTTGTTTGAGGTTGGGTTGTGCTGGCTGCACCTTCTGTTGTTGTTTCTGTTTCAGCTGTTGTGCTGTCTGCACCTCCTGTTGATGTTTCTGTGTCAACTGTTGTGTTGTCAGAACCTACTGTTGATGTTTCTGTGTCAACTGTTGTGTTGTCAGAACTTCCTGTTGTTGCTTCTGTTTTCGCTGTTGTGCTGTCTGCACCTCCTGTTGTTGTTTCTGTGTCAGCTGTTGTGTTGTCAGAACCTCCTGTTGTTGTTTCTGTTTCAGCAGTTGTGCTATCTGAACCTCCTGTCATGGTTTCCGTTTCTGCTGTTGTTTTTCCTGCACCCTCTGATGTAGTTTCTGATTCCGTTGTACTCTCTTCAGTGTCTGTTGTACTTGTGGATGAAGCTGTAAAAGTGAAAATTAAAAATTGGTCTGCAAATACGAAACCTTGACCACATCAAAAATATGTTTATAGTTCAGAAAATTCATTCAGAATTGTAAAATCGATGGACTAATTTACTTTGGTACTTTGGATTATGTATTTCGGTGAAGATGCATAAGCTGTCAGGATAAAGAGAAATAATTCTAGTAAAAAAAGAGAAAGGAAAAAATGATACTAAATGTAAGTTGCCAAGTGTTTTTAATGCGAGTTTCACTAACATTGAATACCGTGTGCATGAATGTTTGGGGCATTATCTTGGTAGAAAGCAACTGGAAAAAAAGTGCTGTTGTAATCCTTCAAGCAGGAGCTATATATGATGTAAACAATCTTATTTTATATATTGAACATTTTTCAAGCACATTGCTTGGGTAGAAAAGTGGTTTTGACTGCAGTATTCATCGGAGAATATTTTAACGTAGGCTTTATAAAAACAAAGCTTAGTGTGAATCCTTGATTCATGAATTTTTGAAGAGTGTAAAATTTATAGGTGGAAGACCTCGCCCTGGGATCATAAAACATTTTAAGCCTAAGTCAAAATCTTTATGTTGTATTAAATTTTTGTAGAAGTTAAGCAGAATAAAATTAAAGTATTTTTAAATATTGTTTTACAAAAGTGTTGTTATCTGCATATTTAGAGATTAATTCAATAATCAAAAATTATTTTACAGGCGATTGACAATTTGACCTAAGTCTAAGTCTGTTCCATGATCATGAGGCTTGGTGGCCAGCATTCAACGTAACTTGACTTATGTTGCAATTCTCTTTACAAAATGAATCCCTCTGTAATCATGATTTTTGTTAACCTTTTAATTACATCTGTTTCTAAGAATGAAAGCAAATGTCTTGTGGTGTACTATTATTATTATTTTGATTCAAATGAACAACGTGAACAAACGTTTACCTTTCGCTCACAATAGTTTGAGAGAGCAATATATTCCTCTTAAGGGTACAGATATTCAATTGCTTTTTCATTAAAGGATACATACCCGAAAACAAAAATATTTTTGTCTGGTTTTGAATAGAAATGACATAAATAGTAATAATAAATAAAAATCCTTAAAATATAAAGAAATCGTAAGTTTTCTTCGGTGCTTAAATTTTCGAGTTTGTACAGTTTTCTACGTAATTCCATACAAGTTTTTTTTTTTCAACATTTTTAAACATTTTTACAAAATCCTACATTTACCCTGACAAATATTATTCAGGTTAGTATATACATATATCTATGAGATACATTGCTGATTCCTGTAAAAAAATCGTTGTGCTATGTATCCTTTATTATACATGTATCACTGTTATAATAAAGTTTCTTATAAAAAGTAATAAAAATAATACATTTTTCTACTTTCATAAACATTCGTAAATTAAGAATTTTTTTCTACCTGTAATTGCCAACGATATAAGTAAACTATCCAAGTCCTACAAGACCTGTTTATAGCATACTCCTTTGTTTCGATTATAATTGTATATAAGAATACATGAAAAAAAACTGCTTACCATTGTGTATCTGTATAACAATAAAGGCAACTGAGAGCAAGAAAAATATAAATAATAGAACGCCAAAACATACAAGATATTTCCGTTCAAGACATGAATGCCGACGAGGCGCCATGACCCGAAACGGCGAGGTGAGCAAAGGAGGATCTCCGTGAATAGCAGGATACAGTGACCGCACACCATTGACATCATCCGAGAAGAATAGAAGGTGGTGTTGATTATATAACAATTATGATATCTGAAATCTATGATGTTATATACATGTAGCCATAACTTCTTCAACCTTTCACAAGATATCTAAAAATATGAGAGAGAGAGAGAGAGAGAGAGAGAGAGAGAGAGAGAGAGAGAGAGAGAGATGTAATCTGATCAATGGCAGAAGTGCTTCAAAATCATAAAACAAAGGATTGAAAGTTACAAATTAAAACTGTAATTCAATTAACTTCCTTTTAGCATAAGATTTGAGATTTCAAATACAGTATTGCATATGGATAGCAAAAGTAAATTTGTGTACGAAGTACTTTTCTCCGTCAGCAAAATTGCTAAGGTATGTACCCCGGCCCCTCCCCGAATTTAGATATTTTTATATCTTATTGTCATACCTAATTTTAGTAAAAGTAAATTGTAATAAAGGAAAGGTTAAGACTTTGTTTTGTATAATAGCATATGCAACGTATAAGAGGTACCGGTATGGCTTTATCCAGTTGCGGTATATAATTGACGTTTTTTTTAATATTTCAAAAAACAAAACAAAAACAAAACAAAAAAAAAAAAACAAACAAAACAAAACAAAAAAACAAACAAACAAAAAAACCCCAAGAGGACCGTTTTAGGCTAATTTGTTTCTTATTATACATGTACTTGATATTATATATACTTCAATTTCAACAATAAAGATCGTACAAGGCCGAAGAAACCTGGAGTGGAAGGCTCCGGTGCCGTGTCCCTCTATGATTTCCCCAGTGTATATACTACACAATAGCAAAATACGGTTGTATCCCTCAATAAATTGCCAGCAAAATTAATAACAAGAGTCCCATGGGTCACATTGCTCACCTGAGCACCTTGGCTAGAAAAAAGCAGAAATCAATTCCGAATTGTAAAGTTTAGATATATACGTGTTTAGCCTTATTCCCGGGGAGGAGAAGGGAAAGGCAAAAAATGCTACGGTCCGGACAGTTCAATTTAAGTCTTGATAACTTTAAGAGGCAGAGTTTATACACGTTTTTGAGCCCTTGTCACTGTACTTTGAACCCGATGTAAAGTATGAGAACAGTTATACCATTCCAAGTTTTTTCTATGTTTAGCGTCCGCGTACGCCTTGGTTTTAGACACCCAATATCAGAAAAAAAAACCAAACAAAATCAGGAGTCCCGAAATTGATCATTTTGGTCGAAATATTTGAATTCTGACAATTTCTCTAAATATTTGCGTATAATATGTAATATTAGGTGTATTTTAAGTATTTTAGAATACCTTGAGTTTGCTTGTGTATATCTTTTTCGGGCTTGTGTGTTTTTTGCGAATAGGTAGGTAGGTTTTTGAAAGATTGGTGGACGCTAAACAGAGAAAAAACTTGGAAAGGCCTTATCACACAAACTGAATTTAATATTATGAAAATACATCGGGATCGTTTTTCCTAAATGGATCCTTGTAGACTGACAATTGCAGTAAATAATCAATGAAATGATAATTAAAAAAAAAAAATCAATTTCATAAATCATTTAGCTTTGAATGTTATGGAATCATATTTGTAGTTGATTGTCAGATTCTGCCGCCAGGCAAATGCATGAACTATAATGCTATTAGCAAAAAAAAAGCTAACCACTCTTATGTTTATTTATTAATATCTTTATTGAAGCTTTAAAGCAGGTAATGTGCATGCATTTCTTGATCAGAAGTTTGTTTGTGTGTACGGATAACATAAAAACAGTGCCCCCCCCCCCCCCATCTTGTGCAGTAAAGATCTTACAACAAATCTGTAATTTAGTTGTCAATAATCAATTCAATGCCGAAACAGAAAAGAGTGTGAATCATTAAGTTCAAGAAGTCCAGAGATTCTGTATAATCTTTTAAAACAAGTTTGTTTAAGAGTAAGGAAATCAATATCATCATTATTTAATCAATGCTGGGAAAATAAAATTCTTCTTTGAAACCCTTTCAAAATTCCATGCTTTTACTTTGCATTGAAGCTTGATTGTCTTGAAGAAGGGACTATTCATTATTTAATGTTGTAAGGAAAGCAAATAGGTGATTTCTCCAATTCGAAACAAATAGGTGATATCACCCATTCGAATAGGTGGTATCACCTATCACTTCTTGATTTGGTGATATCATCTATTTATTTTGAATAGGTGATATCACCCATTCAAATAGGTGATATCGTTAAATGGCAATAAATACCGAAACGGCACCTCATACAGACTACACATGACAGATGGGCAATGGAAACCCTTCGATCAGAAAAGCTCAGTCGAGCCTTCGGCTCAGGTGAGCTAAAAAGGGAATTTCTTGGACGAATAAGGATACTTCACAATGACAAATTATTAATAGTTGCAGATAGGATGTAATTCAGTGTAATTCTATATATAGATCCGTCAATGATTCAGGACAATGTGTATAAGAAATCTACTGTGTTATTTTTATTCCTCTGCTAACTTATTACGAGAGAGCAATTAATTACAAACCTTAGTTTATAATTAAGCTGAATGTTTGTGACGGTACTTAATGTCGTTTGTACATTTGTACAGCGACAATGTACCTACCCTCACTGGACAAATTGTCATCCATGCATCGGTACATATTGTCACCGGCTGAAAAGTTACACATGTTCATATTGTCGCTGGCGACATTATGGGGTGTTGCTAAAACGCGGAACGGAAAACAGAACGGAACGGAAAACGGAAAGTATGATTTCTGGTTAAATCCCTTAAAATATAAAAATAAGACCAGAAACAGTAAACATCATTTAATTTTTTCATATTTAATCCTTAATTATGAAAATACGAGTTGATTTAGTCATGTTCATTTTCTTATTTATGAAGATGTCTGAACATAAACAAAGCACAGGGTACGGAAAACGGAACAGAAAATATCTAATGCCGTACATATATACATGTAACATGTTTTGAGCGAAATTTCCATAATTTTCAATGCATATGTACCCATGCACCTTAGGTGTGGATAACGTTCAGTGTACATATCTGTAACCCCCCCCCCCCACTAAAATATAAATAACAGCTCTATATTTTCTCGAAAATATGTCATTTCCCCATCAATTTCATCTTGACGTTATTCTGTGGAATAATTTTATGCTGTTTTGCACAATTTGGCCATATACATGTATGCTATCTTTCTTCAATCCCCGTTTCAGGTCCCTGCGGATTGCACCAACACTCCTGTAGCACTGTTTAATAAACTTTTTAAAAATTGTTTCCTTAATGCCAGTGACCGTTGTCTTTAACACAAATGTATATTACTTTGTCTTTCTCTCTGCCTGTTTCAAAACAACATTGCTCCTTTTATAATCAATAATGATGATTTTTGTCTTTGATGAATAAGCCATTTTTTAAATTCAGATTTGGATGAGTGATAAGTGCAGGTACGGATCCAGGAATTTTTTCCAAGGGGGGAGGGGGTCCACCCCAGTCAAAAAAAAATTCCAACTTAGAAAATTCTTGACAAGCAAAAAAAAAAAACAAAAAAAAACAAAAAAAAAAAAAAACAAAAAACAAAAAAAAAACCCCAAAGAACCCCCCCCAAAAACAGTAAAATCATTTCCCAAACGTGAAAAACCTATTTCGTGGGGCGGGGGGGGGGTAGTCGTTGACTTCTAAAGCTTTATACTTATGACTTTTCGTACCAACTTTATACAGATCTGCGTTTCCGAGGGGGGGGGGGGTGTGGTCCACTTTCAGTTGGTTAAGCATATACATTTAAAAACCCTGCAAATTCCGGGGGGGGGGGGGCGGACCCCCCCGACCCCCCCCCTAGATTCGCGCATGAAGTGAGACATTCTGATAGATAATGGGATATGAGTCTAATTAATGTGTATTTTATTGACCATTGCATGTATATATGCCATATGTTTTGAGGGAAAAAAATCATGAATAAATCACATTGTTACGATAACTTTTAATTAGAAATATGATCTACACATGTATTAGATAAAGAATATTGCTCCCTAAGTCTGAATTATACCTGTGCTTAGTGAAAACTTGACATCAAATTTTCCGTTCCGTTCCGCGTTTTAGCAACACCCCGACATTATATGTGCCTTACCCTCACTGTACATATTGTCGCCCCACAGATATTGTTGCTTAAACATTTTGTTGTTTTTTGGTATTTTTGTGAATGCAATTGGTGGGTAAATCACACCGACATGTCACGTGTGCTATTTCATGCAGCGTGATTGCCGGTGACTGTACGCTTTAAATTTGTTTTTATATGAAATTTTCTTTTTACCTGATCAATGCATAGGGCTTATGGTGGGTTTGACTAGTCGACAGGGGATGCTTACTCCTCCAATAGGCACCTGATCCTACCTCTGGATCTGGTCCGTGTTTTTGCCCAGTTCACAGATTTGTATTGTTTGTAGGTTTTTTAAGATCGATTTCGTAGGCTTCATATTTTTCATTTGTATTAAATCTGATAATACTATGCTATTTGTATTTAGTACAGTGCCATAACTCAAAAAGCACAGGAAAGTTTCCTAAAAACGTAATGCAGTTCCTACAATTTTGTGGCCGAAAGAACCCGATTTAAATCTTATTTTTTGCTGGACAAAGAAGACTTTTTACAAATGCCAACAACTTAAATGTGGAATGAAGTACAGAGGGATCGCTGCTCAATTCAGAAAAAAAAACTGCTATAAAAAACTTAATTTATAGAATGCCTGGAACCATTAAATCTCTTAGTAATGTAAAAAAGGGGAGCAATTAAGTACTGTAGAATCACAAATTTTCGTGGGGATAAAATTTCGTTGTTTTCTCCTCTAAAGATGTATCATGAGCATTAAATTTCGTTGTTTCGAAAGTAACCCTTTTCAGTTTATAGGAATTTAAAATTTTTTTGTGGGATTTAATTTCGTTGATAATTCTAAACAACGAAATAAACGAAATTTAATCCCCAACGAATATTTCTGCTTTTACAGTGATTCGAGTATGACTGTATAGTCTAAATTTGAAAATATCTTCAATCTAAGTCAATGTATGCTTGAAATCTAACTTTGAAGAAAAAAGCAAACTATTTTTTTGTAGATAAATATTTATTATCAGTGATCTTTTTTACAATCTTTGTTCAATAAACACATAAGTTTAGAATCATTAATTCTTCAATAATATTTCAAATACCATATTTAGCATGTTAACTCTGAGGAAAAAGTGCACTTGTTCAATCGTCTTTGTTGTTCTACAAACAAAAAGAGGCCCAGGAGCCACAACGGTCACCTGAGTCCCCATGGGCCTGTTATCTAAAGATTAATATAGCTTTTTTTCCTACGATTCATCTTTTCTCACACAGTGGTTCTTGAGAAGATTTTAAACATTTTTCCTATATATTTCCTTGTAAAACTTTTTATCCCTTATTGTGGTCCGACCCTACTCCTTGGGTCGATAATTTGAACAAACTTGAATATACAGCTAAAATTCGGTATCTAGGCACCAATACCATGGATATGTCCTAGTGAGGTGGAAGTCCTAACCACTTTTTCTATATGTATTTTAACCTTGAGAAGAAAAATTTACAACTTGTTTCTATATCTTCCTATGTGTGAACATTTGATCCCCTATTGCTGCCCACCATACACCATGGGCCCAAGACTTCAACAAACTTGAAACTATTTTGTCAGAAAGTCTTCATAGAAGTTTAAACCGGTCAGGGTAGCCTAGTGGTAGGGAGCTCGCTTCGTGATCGGGAGGCCCGGGTTCGATTCTCGTTCGCCGCGCGCTGCGTCAAATCTAAGACGTAAACAAAGGTAGTGACTGCTCCTTCACCAAGCGCCCGGCACCGGAAGTGAAAGTCACAGGTCTCTCGGATGAGACCTAAAAAACCGAGGTCCCGTGTCACAGTAGGCGTTGGCACGATAAAGAACCCTCACTGCCCAATGGCCCTGAGTGTCGAGTATAGGTCTAAATTTGAAGCCCGTCACCGGCATACGTCTCTATATGAAAAATTCTCGAATGGGACGCTAAACAACATACAATCAATCAACCAATCATACTGGTTTCACCTTTTCTAGCCCAGGTAGTCTTCAGCAGAAGAATTTTTAAATCAATTTTTCTAAATTTCCCCATGTAGACATTTGATCTCTTATTCTGCCCCCCCCCCCCTTGACAAAAAATTGAATCTACACTGTGTCAGGAAGCTTTCATATAGGTTTCATCTTTTCTGGTCCAGTGGTTCTTTAACAGAAAATTTATGAAAAAATGCCTGTAGGTGTATTCCAGTGTAATTATTTGATTTCCTATTTGGCAACAACCGATCCCTATGAGAATGAATTAAACAAACTTGAATCCACACTTTGCAAGGAAGTATTCTTATAAGATTCATCTTTTCTGGGCAAGTGGTTGTTGAGAACACTTTGAACTCTTTTTCTTATATATTTCCATGCAAAACCTTGATCCCTTATTTACCTCTTACCTACACCCAGGGGCCAGTTTTCGAAAAAACTTGAATATACACTATGTTGTTCTTGAGAAGATTTTTAAATGACCCTACCATTTTTAATTTTTTTCTTAATTACCTCCCTCGTAAGAAGGACTAGCCCTTCATTTGAACGAACTTAAATACCTACTTCCCCAAGGATGTGGCAAATTTTGTTTGAAAATGATCCAGTAGTTCTGGACAATGTCGCAAATGTGCAAATTTTACAAACGGATAGATGAACAGAGAGACAGACGGACTCCGGATACTTTTCGAATAGAAAAGCACACTTGAGTCTTCTACTCAGGTTAGCTAAAACAAAATAATTTATTTCTCATTATCATTATCTGTAATTTGTTATCCTACTTTCAAAGACAATAATGAAAAAATAAATAGATAAAATCAGTACTTTAACAGGTCTGGGAATCTACTTTATATGACAATTGTTATTATGGCACACAACAAAGCTTACCGCGAACAGTTGTCCAATCCAATAAATAGATAGCAGAACATGGTCGTGTACTACATTTTTACATTTATTACAAACACGAAGTACGGATTAATTTACGAAGTAATATTAATTGAAATGCTGGAAAGACAATTGAAACTCATTTTCATTTGTTTAAAAAAATACAAAGGTTAGGTACTAGTAAAAATGACCCATTCTCATATTAAGAAACAAAATTGTTTTGGTGAGTAAATAATACCTTAGATCCCATCAGATAACAATCACAATACTAGAATTTAAAACTTGAAATGGCCAAAGCAGAATAATATTTGTGGACATCTTTGAAAGTGACTACAATCCTGGTTCAGGGAATCCTCGTTCAATTTGTATGCAGTGATACCTCAAAATGGGAATACAGACAATTGTCCACAAGACGTTTTAGACAAAAATGTAGAAAACTTGAATTCTACGTTTGTAAATCAATTATTGTAAATGTAAACATTTAAATAGTAGATATTAATTTACATATTGTATTTAATCTGCAAAATGCAAAAACAATTAATGTGCTTCCCCGAACGAGTAGTAAAAAATTGCATAAAATTGGAGAAGTATTATTGTAGTAACCCATAATGCAATTCAACTCATAAAGTTGATTAATCAGTGTGTAAATCAAGTTCGTATCTTATTTAGAATGTATATTTATTCTGATCAGAAAATATAGTTTCCCCGACCTGTTAATACCTAAATAAACCTACCACTATGTTGATAATAATAGAAATGCATGTGAACCGATTTTCCACTAGGGTATGGGGATAAACACAGAAACAACAGATGAAAAGCTCCTTCAACCTGATTTTTTAAAATCAATTAGGAATCATTTTGAGGAGTCTTCCCATTATATTTTTTCTCTTGTTACAATTAATATTTAAAAAAAAAAATTATCCAACTTTTATTTTTATGGATTTTCATCAGCGTGTCCTCCGATTTTTTTTTTTAAATTCTTTCTTTTTCTCCGATTTTTCCTTCTCCCCTTCTTTTTATTCCAAGTTCTGTTCCTCCACCTTCTCATCCGATTTCTCTTCTTCTTTTCCTTCTCCTTCTTTTTCCTCTGCCTCTACAGATTTATCTTCATCCTTTTCATCAGATTTTTCAGTTTTGTCTTCTGTCTCTTTCTCCATGCTTTCGCCAGATCCTGACGGCATAGTGGACTTCTCCACCTCAATATCACCAGCCTCAACATCCGCTTCATTGCTCTTATTTCCGCTACCTGGTAATCCAGGAATCCTGCAATGAAGAATTATACTAAGAGGTGAATGCATAATTATTTTAAATTTAATTTCAATTGAAATTCCCATTCGCAGCTTTACCTTTAAATTGACAATTATAAGCATTAGAGCAGCTAATTATTATTTTCGTAGCATACAGCAGTGATTTATGATCCAAAATCACAGTTAAATAGATGCAGTTTCCCTTAGGACGTGTGGTCATTTTCTCTCCCCAGATTAACTATATTTTTCCAATTGTTTTTCAGATTTTAACTAAAATACATCTCAAAATGGATAAAGAAGGTTGCTTTTAAAATATGAACGAAAAATACTACCGGTAATAACAGTTTTTTTATTTAAATTTTTAAAAAGAAGGCAATATTGCCCTGTTAAAACTTATCGAAACAAGCGTGGGTGTACTCACTTGCTGAACTTCAATAGGAGAGTAAACAAGATAAATAAGACGACAATGACTACAATGAGAGTGAAAATGACGGCAAGGGCGGCAACCCAGCCTTCAGTGCCCTCTCCCTCAGTAATCGTCTTTTGTGTGGCGGCTACAATTTGGATAGTTGTGCTGGCTGAAGCTTCCATTGTTGTGATGGCAGCAGCTAGAGCAGTGGTTGTATCTTCAGCTTTTATTGTTGTGATGACTGCGGCTTGGGCAGTGGTTGTATCTGCAGATTCAATTGTTGTACTGGCCACAGCTTCTGTTGTGGTCTCCGTTTCCACTGTTGTGCTGTCTGCATTTTCTGTAGTGGCTTGTATTTCCACTGTTGTGCTGTCCGCATTTTCTGTAGTGGCTTGTGATTCCACTGTTGTGCTGTCTGCATCTTCTGAAGTGGCTTGTGATTCCATTGTTGTGCTGTCTGCATCTTCTGTAGTGGCTTGTGATTCCACTGTTGTGCTGTCTGCATCTTCTGTAGTGGCTTGTGATTCCACTGTTGTGCTGTCTGCATCTTCTGTAGTGGCTTGTGATTCCACTGTTGTGCTGTCTGCATTTTCTGTAGTGGCTTGTGATTCCACTGTTGTGCTGTCTGCATCTTCTGTAGTGGCTTGTGATTCCTCTGTTGTGCTGTCTGCATCTTCTGTAGTGGCTTGTGATTCCACTGTTGTGCTGTCTGCATCTTCTGTAGTGGCTTGTGATTCCTCTGTTGTGCTGTCTGCTTCTTCTGTAGTGGCTTGTGATTCCTCTGTTGTGCTGTCTGCATCTTCTGTAGTGGCTTGTGATTCCACTGTTGTGCTGTCTGCATCTTCTGTAGTGGCTTGTGATTCCACTGTTGTGCTGTCTGCATTTTCTGTAGTGGCTTGTGATTCCACTGTTGTGCTGTCTGCATCTTCTGTAGTGGCTTGTGATTCCTCTGTTGTGCTGTCTGCATCTTCTGTAGTGGCTTGTGATTCCACTGTTGTGCTGTCTGCATCTTCTGTAGTGGCTTGTGATTCCTCTGTTGTGCTGTCTGCTTCTTCTGTAGTGGCTTGTGATTCCTCTGTTGTGCTGTCTGCATCTTCTGTAGTGGCTTGTGATTCCACTGTTGTGCTGTCTGCATCTTCTGTAGTGGCTTGTGATTCCTCTGTTGTGCTGTCTGCATCTTCTGTAGTGGCTTGTGATTCCACTGTTGTGCTGTCTGCATCTTCTGTAGTGGCTTCTGATTCCACTGTTGTGCTCTCTGCATCTTCTGTAGTGGTTTCTGATTCCTCTGTTGTGCTCTCGTCAGTTTCTGTGGTACTCGCTGAAGCTGTTAAAGTAAAAATTAAAAATTGGTTTGCAAAAGAAAACCTTGATCACATCAAAAATATGTCTATTTAAAAATGAAATATATGGAGATAACAAACAGTATTCAAGCTCAAAAGTCCATTAAACAATACAAATTTTGGAGCAGAGCAAACACGGACCTGTAAAACAAAGGTGGGATCAGGTGCAATTGAGGAGTGAGCATCCCCTGCCGACCGGTCACACCCGCCGTGTGCTCCTTGTCATGATCGGAAATAACGGAAAAATCCGTCGACAATTCAGTGTGTAAATAATGGCCTAACAATTAGTATGAAAAACGTCAGTCAGCATTTGACGTAATGATAAATTGTATTTGCTGACAAGGTCATTATATAGACCATAGAACTAACGACATGACGACTTTAAACGAGACTGTATCGAGAATCGTAAAATTGATGGACTAATTTACTTAGGGAATTTGGATATTAGGGATAAAAGGAAAATCCTTGTCATGATCAGACAAATGGAAAAATCCGTAGACAATTCATTGTGTAAATAATGGCCTAATAATTAGTATGAAACACTTCAGTACTCAATGATAGATTGTATTTGCTGATGAGGTCATTGTATCGACCATAGAACTTGTTTTTTTAAACGAGACTATTGTTACTTCACAAAAATTATAAAGAAAAAGTTTAGTTGTGCATTTAACTTTTATCAGTTTTAAAACGGCAACCAGTTCCATTGAAACATAAGAAATATGAAAAATAGAAGATTTTAAATCTCATTTTTCTCATTAATTGCTCAACCTATTCTTTTGAAGCATTAACGTCTTATTCGTTGCAACTGGTCAAACTACCGGTAGTTTCTGCTAGAAAAAGTACAATGTAACTCTAAGAGTATTTGCTCTTTGATTTCAAATCCAATATTACATCACAGGGATCGAGAACAAGTAGACATACCTACAGTATGCTACGACTGCCAAGAGCAGTGTTTCTCTTTTTTCTTTTCTTTTTTTTTTCTTGCTTTTTGTGTGTAATGTTTGTTTTTGTGTTGTTTGTCTTGGGGTTTTTTGTTTTAATGCTTTTTTTTTTGTTTTTTGTTTTGTTTTGTTTTGTTTTTTTTTTTTTTCTTGGCTTTGGCTTTTTTTTTAACCTTTGAAGATCTCTTCGATTCAAATACTCACCAAATGGTATTTGGAAACCCTAACAAAAAATACAAAAACTTTGGAACTTTGATTTTCTGTTGTGAAAACTTTGGAACTTTGATTTCCTATATTAAAAACTTTGAAACTTTGATTAACTATAATAAAATCCTTGATTTACACATGTACTATAGTGAAAACTTTGAAATTTGATTAACTTAGTAAAAACTTTGAAAAATTGATTTACCGTAGTTAAAACTTTGAAAATTTGATTTACTATTATGAAAACTTTGAATAACTATACACCCATGGAATTTTGTTGGATTTCCATTCTAGACAACTTTTTTTAATAAACCCCACCCGCTCTCCCTAAAAATCAAAGGACAAGAAATGAATTTTAATGTGAGGTTGTCTTAGCGCCGATAGACTAACAGATAAGCAACATTTATTCAAATGTATTTAAATTCAATGCGGATGTAGTATAAGTTTTTTTTCATGGAGAAAGGAAAATAATTTTCTATAAATGAAAATTGAATCATTTAGAACCCAAATACCTGCTACATCAACTTCAGTAAATATGCATTATCTTAATTTATAAATGTAATTATTGCATTTGAATTAACAAATTTGTAAATATAAATTAAGATATACAACATCCCCATCCCCAAACGCCCCCAAAAGGGCAAATAAGCTACAAATTATTAAAATACAATAAGTTAATAAACTATAGAGAAAACTTTGAAATTCTGATTTACTATAGTGAAAACTTTGAATCTTTGATTTACTACAGTAAAAACTTTGATACTTTGATGTACTATAGTGAAAACTTTGAAACTTTGAATAACTATAGTGAAAACTTTGAAACTTTGATTTACTGTAGTAAAATTTGATACTTTATTTTATCATAGTAAAAACTTCGAAACTTTGATTTACTATAGTAAAAACTTTGAACATTTGATTAACTATAGTGAAAACTATGAAACTTTGATTTACTACAGTAAAAACTGAGAAACTTTGATTAACTATAGTTACTGTAACTATAGAAAACTATAGTTAACTATACATGTGTAGATTACTATAGTATTTGTTTTTGTTAGGGACCTATCAATAATTAAAATTTTAGAATTTTCTCACAAACTCCTTGTAAATTGCACAGAGACAGATAAAATACTCATATTTTTACTTGAAGAATATTTTCCGTTTTGATATGCTAGGGATATTAAATATAGGCCTCGATTTATATTTTAGAACAAATTTTACACATTCACTCTACAGACTTTGCCAAGAAATGAAGACATATTAAGGAAGTCAAGATAAAATTTACACTGTTTTTGTCTGAAAATCGCACATTTTGACTAATATCTCAAAATTTATATCACTGACCCCAACTTTTTCTTTCATTATTTTAAACAACACTATACTTCTACCCGATCAGCACTTAGGTCATAAAAAGTTTGATACCAAAAAAATATTTTATTTCCTGTTTAGGTTTTTTTACCCCAAATATGATACTTTTTTAGTGCAAAAAGGTCACACAATGATTTATGCGCATTAATTTGCATGATTTGTTCTATAATAAATATTATGCAAATTATTTTACGTAAAATATTATTATATTTATTGCCATAATTACATCTGATAAAATATGATAAAGATTAAAGTGATTATCCAAAGAGTTCCAATATAAGTGCAAAAAGGTCATCTTAATTGAACCGTAGCTCAGTAACATGCACACTGACCCCCCCCCCCCCACCCACCCACCCCCATTCTTTGCGATTTTGAGTCATGCTTTATAAGTACTAATCTAAAATATACTTCTCAAAAAATCCTTGATATAACTAATTTCACGAGTGACATACTTAAGACATGCAGTCTTACGAATGACTAATTTTACAATTTCCTATGAGTTAAAATTTTGAGTTGAGACTCAATGCATTGATGAACGATTTTTTTTTAGCTTTCTTGAGTCGAAAACGCTCAAATTTCCATTTAAAAAACAGTTGACTCTTTAACCTTTAGCCAAAATAATGTCGAAATGATTTAAGCATTGATAAAATAGGAGAAATCTTACTCTGAAAAAGATCTCTAGTTCGAGATTTCCCCGGGGAGTGTTTTACTCTAGCACAGATTCCAGGGGAAAAACTTGCTGTGGGGGAAATCCTACTCTACAGCACACGAAGAGTTGTTCAAGCTTTTTTATTTCGTATTTCTAATATTATATAGTTCCTTATGAAAATCATGTAACTATACATGTAAAAAGTAACAAAAATGGATTTAATTGGATCACTTTAAAAACGATAGGTAGAATCTACTTTCAGAAGAAAATTGACTTAATAAGTGAGCATGCTGTACAAACCGTGTGTTCTTGAAATACATGTATAATTTAGAGATGATTATGTTAAAGATGTTTCAGGTTATTTAATTTGAAATATTTGCTTACGATATCAGTTAACGCCCCAAGTCCTACAATACCTATTTGGTTTAAAGCATACTCCATTTTTTCGTGTATTTCAGATCTAGAGTTATATAAGAATACTAATATATACATGTACTTGAAAAGACCGCATACCATTGATTATATGTGTAATTGTAAAGGCAACTGAGAACAGGAAAAATATAAACAATAGAACGCTTAAACACACAAGAAATTTCTGTCTATTAAAGAATGATGACTAGGCGCTATGAATTGAAACGATGAGGTGAACGAGGCGGAACTTAGTGAAGAGAAGGATCCATTGTTATCATCCGTGTAGAGTAGGGTAGATTGATTAATAATTATGATTTCTGAAATCTATGATACTAGATAGTAGCAATTTCCTCAACATTTCACAAAATCTTAAAATTCTGAGAAAGAGAAATTTACTTAATTAAAGTAACCTCCTTTTCGAATGAGATTTGAAGTTTCAGATACAGTGTACATTGCCCAAAATGACCAAAAAAAAAAAAAAAAAAAAAAAAAAAAAAAAAAAAAAAAAAAAAAAAAAAAATAAAATAAAAAATAGCGTGACATTGTGTACAAATTAAAGTACTTTTCTCTGTGAACAAAGATAGGAA
The DNA here is from genome assembly GCF_033153115.1 of Saccostrea echinata. Taxonomy (NCBI): domain Eukaryota; kingdom Metazoa; phylum Mollusca; class Bivalvia; order Ostreida; family Ostreidae; genus Saccostrea; species Saccostrea echinata. The sequence continues at coordinate 948,251 of NW_026889833.1, read as the reverse complement.
TCGAAACAATTTAATGCCCCTCCCCCCAGTTTAGATAGTTATTCCTATACCTATTAGCCACATCCAATATTGATAAAAGTAAATGGTAACATATTAAGGTTTGATAATTAATTAGATGTAATGTAAGATTGTTTTCTAAAAATATCATCTGCATCGTACACGAGGTTTGTTTACATTCAGTGATTGTATATAATTATATTGAATGATTATCAATATTTTTTTCAAAAGAAAATAAGCAAATAAAAAACAAAAATCACCCTCCCCCCAAATCATAATCCATATATATATATATATATATATATATATATATATATATATATATATATATATATATATATATATATATATATATATATATATATATATATATATATATATATATATATATATATATATAATATTTTATATATTATATTAAAGAATGATGACTATATTATACATATTGAACATTTTTAAAAATTCTCTAGAAAGCTACTATGAAGAATTAAGAAAAAGTAAATGAAAGCTGTGAATTTCATTTTATATACTGACACGCAAAAGAACGCAAAAGCAGTAATCTACAAATATTTGAATTTTTTATCTAATGATTTTCAAAAATGAACACACTTAGGTAAAACTTGATTTGAAAACATCAAAGATTTGATGAAAATGTTAAATGATTATTTTTTTATCTTTAAAAAGTAACACATGACTGTTAAAACACCCCCCACCCGGCCATTCAATTACAGCGTGCAAGTCTGCCATGCACAACAATTGCAGGTTCATCAGTCTCGAGATCTGAGCGAAAGAAATATTCTTTGCCATTTTTAAATGCCTGTTTTTCAGATGATGAGGTCGAATTTTCTCTAGCCAAGCGCAGTGAAGTAACCCCACAGGGGCTTGTGTAGAGAAAATAAATCACTTAGAAAATTAGTACCTCGGAGAAAAAAAAACACAAGGGAGGACGCCATTTTGGATACCACCTCGCTTCACCGGCTATTTTCTCGCTTAAATTGTTAAACTAGACATACAAGCCAGTTCATATCCCTTAATAAATGTTTTTTCTTGAAGATCTTACTTGCGGTTTTAATCTTTGTTCGTCTACATTTACAGTCTTAGTCAATTTCTCGCGTAAACATCCAAAATCGACAACTCCTTGGCTTCTGCAGAAAACGAAAGTATGTCACGTGACGTAGTGTCGCTCGGTTTGTCTCAGAGCTTTACATTTACCAAGAATGAAATCCGAGAGTTTCGAATTTTGAAAAGAAGAAAAAGCGCCAGACACTACTTTGTCATTTTCTTACCAAAAAGTGCTACTACTATCTCTTTTCATATTTGGCGCTTTTTCTTCTTTTCAAAATTCAAAACTCTCGGATTTCATTCTTGGTAAATGTAAAGCTCTGAGACAAACCGAGCGACACTACGTCACGTGACATACTTTCGTTTTCTGCAGAAGCCAAGGAGTTGTCGATTTTGGATGTTTACGCGAGAAATTGACTAAGACTGTAAATGTAGACGAACAAAGATTAAAACCGCAAGTAAGATCTTCAAGAAAAAAACATTTATTAAGGGATATGAACTGGCTTGTATGTCTAGTTTAACAATTTAAGCGAGAAAATAGCCGATGAAGCGAGGTGGTATCCAAAATGGCGTCCTCCCTTGTGTTTTTTTTTTCTCCGAGGTACTAATTTTCTAAGTGATTTATTTTCTCTACACAAGCCCCTGTGGTAACCCTTGGACTTCCGGTCCAGGGACAGTCATTCATGCTAATGATACGTAAGAGACTGTTGAGGCGTGATGTAGGTCATATTTGCATCTGCAACTCTCCATCACCTTTATTTTAAGATTTTCCAGCTAGAGCAATGGAAATGTCTACTTAAGTCATTTTCAGGAAGCCTTGGCATCGCTTACAGAAAAGATACGGGAATTTATTTTTCGGAACATTGCTGATTTACTTATGATAAACAGATACAATACCTTAAAACCCCATATTATTGCCAAAAACCCCATATTATTGCCAAATATTTTGTTAAACATGCAATTTCTGATATTTGTTAAACAGACTCAAACTTAACTTCCGATAATGGTATGAAAATCATTCAATTGTTAAATTACCGATATTTACAAAATTGAAGAAGTCCTTACTTTCTAGATACAAAATTATATCCCCCTAAAATATGATGTTGCGTTTCTTTTGCGTTTCAGTATAGTTTCATACGCTCTAGAAAACAATTGACTTGTTTTGATTTAAATAATTCAGTTCAATAAATTCCATCACAGACACCTAAGTTTTACAAAGTTTACTCGAAAATCACGACGTACGTAAATATAATATTGAATGTATTTTAAAAAATCACTTACCATATTGCAACTGAAAAGCGAGGATTAAAACAAATAATATGGGAATAAAAGTTCCTTTCATCTTGGACGAATAATGATACCTCCCCATGACAATACTCAACAAGAAGTGAAGAAAATTTTAATTAACAGTTGGATACAGGATATGTTTCAATGTAATTTTAAATATTGTTCGTAAAATAAAGAGGCGGGGCAAGATGTATAAATAAGAATTTTGGTCCACGTATGGCCGTGGTAACCGTGGGGAGGGGGGTCGGGGACCGGGGATCGTGATCCCCAATAATTTTGCAGATATATATCAAAGTGTACTATAGAAAACATAGCTAATTTATGCTTGTGCCCCCTAAATCCGATGACCTTTTTTCTGCTTGTTGAGGAATTTTGCTTGGTAGCACTCCAATCTGAAAATGTTTAGTTGTGCCTCCCAAACAGAAACTGCTTCTAAGCGCCTGCCATGGAATCAACTGGGCTATTTTTATTCCTCTTTTTAATCAAAAATTAGAAAATGATGGCAAACACAGCCTATAAATGTGCAGAATGTTGCAGCAATTTTGATGAAGAGTACACATTTTGAAATTCTGAAGTCATACATGTACCATCAAAATCACACACTATTCAAAATTGATTCAATTAGATTGCAATTTAAGCTTAAATTTAACACAAAAGAAGTTTTAAAAAATCAAAGGTAATTACAAAATAATTGTATTTAGAGAGAATTATCTGATATAAAAACAGTTAATTTTACTTTAAATTAAATACTGACTGCTTTTAAACATCAAATATTTGCAGCATTTTAAAAGTTATATATGAGCACATTTGAGATATAAAAGAGTGTGATATTTTTTTTTTTTGATTTTTTTCAAATGCAGATATCTATATATGATACATTTCTTTATTATTCAGAGTAAATACATATGTTATACAAAAAGGACTTTCAGGGTTGTTTCAAATTTGTTAAAAATGCGCCCCTCACTCTTTCCAACACTTCGGCAAAAACATGGCTTTAATAATTTATTAGGTCACCTGAGTCACTCAGGTGACCTTTTGCTGATTTTGTCCATCGTCGTGCGATGTGCGTTGTCAGTCAATCGTAAACTCTTGACATTTCACCTAATGTTGGCATATAATGGGTACAACAATTTAAAATCTTCTTTACTCCAGAACATCAAGTCAAACTGTTGGCATGATTGTACAATGTAATAAGCAGTGATCCCTCTACCAAAATTGTGAAATCCATAGGGGGATTTTTAGGTAAGTAATAAGATCGATCTACTTTAAGAGATTTGACAGAATTAGCTAGCCCCCCCCCCCCCAATTCTAATGGTAGTCCCTTTATTATTAACTGATAGTGCAGTTTTATTGATGTTGACTTATATTCTGTTGTTTTATAAAGTAAAAATCGGGTATAACGAAGTCACTGGGACCTGTGAAATTACTTCGCTATATCCGTAATTCGTTATATCCGTATAAGAAATTCGTTAAATTTATGTAGCTGGGGATCCAAGAAAAATTCGCTATATCCGCAAATTCGCGATATCCGTGTTCGTACTAAACGAGTTTTACTGTATATGTTATATCAAAAGTCAAGGTCTAGACTATAATTATTTCGTTGATCCCTGATCATCCTTTTTCTCTAGGTTTTGGGCAACATAGCTTCATCTATCAGTTTATTTTGTTTTATTTTATACATCTTTAGATCCTTGACATTTTTGAATTGTGCTCAGGTGACAATACATTCCTTTAGGCCTCTTCTTCAAGAAGCTAGTTATTACGAAAATTTAAACTTAAACTAAACAGATTGCCTTAAAGATAAATAATAGCTACCTTGGGTTTAACCCTTGTTTGTGCATGCATCCTTTTCAGGACATCCGAGATGACGGAGATTGTATACAATCCTGTTAGCTGTGCTTTGACTGTGTATCTGACGTACAGGGCGGATTCAGGAATATCCCAAATGCTGTATTCCCGGATATTTCTATGCTTTAATTCACCATTTGATGTTACATACCAGGCATTGTCTGTCACACTAGAAAAAATTACCATCTGACATAAACAAATTTTGGGGGGTACCGGGATAAAAATAACCGAAAAAACTGGACTTCAACTATTAAACTGCAGGTATTAATTACATGTATTGATTCTCATGTATTGATAACGCTAATCTACATAACCTGTGAACATGCAGCTTGGAATTAGCCGAAATTTAAAACACAATGGTTTGAATACTTAAAAATCGTTTCCTAACTTCGAACTTACCGACTTAGAAACTAATATGGGCTGGAGCAGTACGTCATTATGAACTTAACTAAATCTATACAATCAGTGATGGCAATGTTTCGTTGCGGTGAATTGCCGCTTTAAATTGAAACTGGACGCAATAAATCTGAGACACCTAGTGACAGAAATTGCCAATTTTGCGGCAGAAAGGAGATCGTAAACAAAATTCAATTTTCTACTACAGAGTAAATTATATGAAAATATGAGAGTAGACTTCTTCTGCAAATAGCATTTAATAAATGGTCAAATTTGTCATTAGATAATACCTTCTCTTCGCATATTTTTAAATGTAAATTTTCCAAGCGATATGCAACTTATATATTTGATGGTTTTAAAACCCGTCAGAACTTCACAAAAAGTTCATTCTAATATCACTCTTTATTCATTTAATATGTGCTTATTTGTTTATTGTCAAAACATTAAAAGTGACATATAGGTCCTTTGGCCAAGGTGTAAGAAATAAAGTTTATTATTGTAAAATATATTGTATAATTGTATCAATAAAGGTCACTGTAATAAATAATTACTCACTTTTGATGTTTTGAATTTCTGAGTAATAAGATAATTTCATGAACACAGAAAATATCGATAACAACAGAGGAGTTTTCTTTCTACAGATATGTGAAGCAAAATATCATAATTAAAAGAATGAAAAGTATTATTATACAGAAACTCAAAAAAAAAAAAAAAAAAAAAAAAAAAAAAGAAAAAATAAGAAAAAAAAAGAAAAGTTCAAGAGTATACATTTCCCTTTTTTCCAATGATTTCTGTCGCTGATCATGTTCTACATACTAAGTAGTGAGTATCCAAGTTATCCCAAAATACCTTAGACAAGCGTACGTAGTTTTGTAGGAACCATCATAAATAAAGGTAATAACTTCATAAATTGATTAAACGTCAACCAATAGTGAAAATATCTTATGGATATGGAATCCTTTTATTGTTGAGTTGGATTTACTGGGTATTTTTTTTTTATATGATATGAGGAAAAGTAATTAACTGCTATCAACATATCTGAAAGATTTACTCCAATTTTATACAGCTCTGTTATGTTGGGGTTTCTGATAGTCATTATATGTATGTTTTCAATAAATTGTTTTGCTCCTTTTTATTGCTTGGTAAATATTAACGAGTAACTTTTCCATTTTATTCAACTTTAATACGCATAATTAGTACAAACTACGTTGCATGCGGTACAATAGTACTTCACCCAATGACATATATTTGTTACTTCCGCCTCATAAAATCAGTGGTACTTGTGTTATCCTTTCAATATATCAAGAACTGAAGTGTAAAGATACAGTACACAGTTAAAATGTACATTTTCTTTTGCTCATTTTAAACGTGGAAAAGTGAAATTATTAGTGACAGTGAATTAAATAAAAGTCATACCATGTAAGTAACTGAAAAGGGATGTCCGATTTTCACTCCATAGACTATAATTATCTTAATAGCACGAATTGGAATGTGATGTTGGTACACTGAATTATAATTTGTCAATTTGAATATAAAATTCTTAAGAATGCCATTAGACCTATCAAATCTTTCTATACGAAGTTATAAAATTTGAAAGGAATTACAAAGTGACTACATTGTATTAAGATTTTTAAGAATGAGTGATGAAACAAGAAACTTTGAAGAAAAAAATAAAAGAACGTAATTAGAGTCAGAAAATCCTGTTGTCATGGGGTGGAAACTGAGCTCATAAATATAACAGTCATTGGAATAACCTGATTGAAGGAAATTCCATTTTGGGGTTCATTACTCAACGGACAGAACTATGGACAGTCGTAGCTGGTAAGGTGGTAAGGTAGCCTATGAAAAGTACTCATATACACAGTGTTCCCAGAAATTATTGAGAATTTTTTCCTGAATTGTTTTTTGAAAATATTTTAAAAATAAAATATTAATAGTTTGAAATCATTTTTTAAAATAAAATTACAATCATTGCTACTTTATTATTTTATATGCAGTTTTCTTCATATACTTCCGGCCGATTGCTAATGTTCAAAATGAATGCTTTTGAAAAAAGAATGCCTATTGTAGCTTTTTATAAAGAAGGAATTGAAAAACTAGCGATGTTTCTGTAACACTGAGTGTTCCACTGTCTACTATTGATTCACGTGGGACAGAATATTGAAAAATAGAAAGGAGTGCAGCAGAGAGAAAGACCTGGTAATGCTAGGAATGAAACCCCATTTTTCTTCATAAAGTGTTGTTCTTACTGAGCAAATATCCAACCTTCTTTGATCTGTGAATATCAGTTTACTAGGCCTATAAACTATTTTTCTAAACTGAATCCCTCTTCATTTTTAATATACTAAATAAAACAATACGAAGAAGACGGTGAAATATTCTGTGTTTCAGAAATATAACCAGATTTAACATTCCCTTGCTTATATATACATTACTTAAATAGGCTTTGTATTTTCAAAATCAGTAATATTGAACATAAGCCGACAACAGGGAGTATATAAGATAAATGGGGGTTATCCATGAAAACTGCATGTATCATAAGAAAGTAGGGGGTATCCTCATAAAATAAAAATGGTAATATAAAATAACATTGTATATTATTCTACAGCTGTACCATTATTTTAGATAAATATATTATAAAAAAAAATTCTCAATAATGACTGGGAACACTGTCTGAGCATAAAATACCCTGTCTAGAACTCTTCAAATTCTCTTCCGAATTTTTCGGACTGCCGGTATTTGCTCTTCAATCTTTTGGCTATCATTTCAATTTTACACCCGTTTTTGAGCTTTGATAATATTAGACTATTGTATATTAAGAATATAATTCTAAGTAGATTCCTAAACTGTTGTTTATAAACTAAATGGTCACGGTGCATTTAATAAACTTTTGATAAAGTAAAAAAAAAAAAAGTGTTATTGTTATATAGTAAATTTCATAATACTTATAAAAAAAAATCACACAAAATACTATGCAAATCATCATATTAAACATTTGATTATAAGAAAAAATTACAAAACATACGATGACAGAATTACATTTTGTTCACTAGAATCTACGACAGGACTATAGCTGTACTGCATTAGAAATTAAAAATGTGATAGTTAATAGTAATTCTATTTTTATGTAAATAAAATGTGAGAAATGTTCTTCAGCTGAACACTTGGTGTCAGAGCTTTGTCCCCTCCTCCAATGTTGTGGATCATTTTTGCAAACAATAATGATTAAATAGTTTAGCATACATATGTAATTGAGGAGAATGGATGTGTGCGCACTTAAATGCTTCTTTTGATGTAAAATATGAACTGATTTAAATTAATTTCCATTGTCTGTGCAAAATTGCCTAATTATGATTTATTGCAAACTTTTTAATGTTTTGAAAAAAAAAGTACACTGTAACTGTTTACCAGTCAGTGATTTAGCTGTCATTAGACATCTTTTAGGACCTTATTCTCCTAATATTAAATATCCATCATATATAAAATACTCTACATTAAAGAGTAGAAAAGGATTTAGAAAAAAGTTCCTGTTTGCTCTTCTCCCATTTTGTATTGTTTCAATATACTTTTGAGCTTGATTACTGTTCATTATCTTCATATTTCATTCACAAGCGAAATTTTCATTAATTATGTAAATAGTAAATAGGTCAACGAAGATTGCATTGAGATCCTCAAGAAATAGATCAATGACATTAATATTCAACTCATGAAAAGTGAAGATAATGAACAAAGATCAATCTCAAAGAAACTTACAAACAATACGAATTTGTGAGCAGGGCATAAAACACGGATCCCCGGAAATCCCAGAGGTGGGATCAGGTGCCTAGGTGGAGAAAACATCACATGTTGACTGTTCAAACCCGCCGTAAGCCTAAGCCCAGTGTTTTGATCAAGTAGTCAAATTAATTATTCAAAGGCCTAACAATTGGTTTGAAATATGTCAGTCAAAATACGACCCAGTGATAGGTTGTATTTGTTAACAAGACCAACTTGGGGAACCTCGATCTTTAAACTGGAGTCCATCACACACCGAGCGTGACCGTTTAATAGTGGATGCTTATTCTTCCATGGTACCTGATCCCACCTTTGATGTTTTTAGAGGTCTGTGTTTGCTCTGCTCCCAATTTGTATTGTTCCAATGGACTGTTGAGCTTGATTACTGTTCGTTATCTTCATTTCATGCTTCACCTACTTAACACTTAAACAGATTTGAAGTGCCTTAACCAGTCCAGTCCAGTGAGAAAAATCGTAATATTAAGAACATCATTTGTAACTATTACGAAAAAGCCTTATATTACAGAATATCGTAATATTATTCTTATTTATTATTCTTCATAATAAAGTTAAATTAGGGAAATTTGTAATGCAGCTAGTTTTGAGAGACTATATTACGAGTTTTCGTAATACAAGGCAAAATAAAGCATTATTAACTAACAAACGTATGTTGTATTCTAGGAATTTTAGCATTTAATCGCATGAGTTTAATCCCCATTACGTACCAGATGTAGTACAATCAATCGTTTTTAGAAAACCGTACCAATGAGGAGAAACTTTTCTGGAAACAGATCAAACCCTTAACTTAGAGCAAAATGTCTTCAACCAAACAGTGCCCTAAAGTCCAGAATATATACGATTTAAATTGTTGTCACAGTGTAGGAATTAGTTTACTTAGTACTTATTCATTGCTTTAACGTATGTTCAATATAATTTTCGTTTACAAAACACTTAAGTTCAAAGTAAAACAAAACACTAATTTAGATTATCTTAATTTTTTTCTTGAACAAGCAATTTGAGGTCTTGTTTCTGAATCAAATGAGCTAATTCCTTGTACATGCAAAAGTGTTTGTCTTATTCAGATATTGGAACAGAAGTTTCGGATACTAAATATTAGATACAACTGTCATTTTCCCCCCAAATAATCTAGTCTCGTTCAAAATCAGCATTTCGCAAATTCTATGGTCGGTAAAATGCCCTTGTAAGCAAATACAATCTTTCATTAAGTCGAATGTTGACTGACGTTTTTCATACAAATTGTTAGACCATTATTTTCTCTAAATTGTGTACAGATTTTTCTGTTTTCCCGATCAATTAAGAAAAAGAGCACAAAGCGGGGTGTGACCGGTCGACAGGGATGCTTACTCCTCAATGGCACCTGATACCACCACTGATATTTTTAGAGGTCCGTGTTTGATCTGCTCCAAATTTGTTTCGTTTCAATGGACTTTTGAGCTTGATGTCTGTTCGTTTTCTTCATTTCAATTCTGTTCCCATTCATGTACGTTTTACATACTCAGTATCAAACTTCATAAAGGTGGTCCTCCGAAAGTACATTCAGAATAAGTATAACTGCTATAAATACCAATATCAATGACAAGTTGTCGGAAAGAACATGATTATGTCGTTTTACGTCCCGTTCAAGAATAAAGTGGACCCGCAACTTTCACTTCAAAGTGCCGAGCGCTTGGCGAAGGAACAGTTGCTACCTATTTCTTTTTTATCGACTTAGGTCAGTTGCGCCCGCGTGATTCGAACTCACGACCTTCCGATCACGGAGCGAGCTCGGAGAGAACATGGATAGTATCCTATGATCTGAAACAATATAATGGGAAAAAAAATTCTTAGCTGAAATTATCATTCATGCTCTCTCTCCACAGTGGAATAGTAGTAAACGTGCTGAAGAACATAAACATACTGGTAATTTTGACTGAAAAGAAAAAAATCAATACAAAAATTCAGAACAGTACGACATTTTGGAATTTCTGTAGTTGAGTAATTTACCACTATTTTAATATCTGATAGAGAACGGGAAATTTTTACTCCATTTTTACACAGATCTGTTTTGGGGGGTCTTATAGCAATTACATTGCATGCTTTCTTGTCGTTCTTCAAGTTGCATCGTAAATATAATCTTACTAAAAAATAAATTTTGCGTCCACTTTAATATGCACAAATATAATCACAAAATGTATCTTACGTACAATTAACTGCAGTCTGTATCCCAATTATATACTTCAGCCTCATGAAAATCAGTGTATTTCATGACAGTTTTATTTAAAAAAGAACCCATACACAATTTAACATGCAAATCATCATACTATTGATTATGAAACAATAACATATGTTTAGAACATGTTTTATTTTCATGTAAGCACTAGAAATCACTGACAAGACTGTAACTCTATTTCTTACACGACTTGAACAGCACTTGGACTTGTCTTTTTTTGTGTCTTTTTTCCTTTGAAAAGTTAGCAAACATTATTTATAGACAGGGAAAAACATTATTTATATAGCTTTGGATTACATGTACATGTATATTGAAATTATTTTTTGTCTTTCTTTCAAAATACATTGTAGTTCATCAAAAATGAAAAGTGATTAATTGATTGATTGTGTGTTGTTTTACGTCCCATTCGCGAATTAAAATGAAAACTGAAAAAGAAAGTTATTAAATAGTTCATACATAGTGTTTATCATTTATTCTAAATCTGTACCCATGTATTCAAATCAGACAACGGAAAAAAGAATTTCAAAGTACATTTAATTTTAAATAAACAGCTTACTCTAGTTTTAGTTAAAGTTTCAAAAATTTTATTGTATCTGAAATTCAAAAAATAATTAACAATCAATTCCTCTATAATAATCAAACTTTGATGTATTTTAGTGAAATCAGACATGTTCAATCTATTATAATACGTTTTGAAAAGTAACGTTTTGAAAACTAATACATAAACACATCATACAAAAATTTTGTTCTGCAGCTACATTCTTTGTCGAAAGTAAAAATTGATTATGAGGACAAAGTTTACCTGAAAGAATTAAAATTATTCTACTTTATGTAAAAAAAAAAAGGCAAAAATTAATTTTCTGAATTGAAAATTGATAAATCCCTAAACTTTGTATATCCCTAAACTTTACATACAAGAAGTAGTTTACACTATTTTGTAGTCTAAAATACATGTATACATGTAACTGAAATCAGTCAAGAATTGTAGGCAAAGACATATTTCATAGAAATTTTTACAGATGAGACAGACAGACATTTATGACATTTTTTCATTGCTTAAGCTCTTCTGGTCTTCTTCAAATAGAGCGGAAAATGGATTAGAGCCAAGATTTATAATAGAGGCTACATGCTCACAAAGGAAATACAACAACTTTAAGGTAGATTTGTTGATTTGGTGTCTGAATGCATAACACACAGTGTTATATTTAAACCACCAAATTTCAAAAGAAAAAAGAGATTATCAACTATTTACTACTAAAAAGATAAATTACAAATATGTCAAAAATAATAAGAAAATGACATGCTCACATAGGAAAAACAACAATTTTAAGGAATAGATTTGCTAATTTGATGTCTGAATGTATAACACACACAGTATTATATTTAAACCACCAACTTTCAAAAGAAAATAAAGATCATCAATTACTTTAGACAAAATAAGTCAAAAATTATAAGATAATGACATGCTCATTAAATAAAATCAGTGAAAATAATCCCTTGTTTACATTGTCAACTTTACATTTTTGACAATTTTCAAAACATAAATAAAAAGAATGAAGAGGAAACATTTCCCCCAAATAAATACCCAGCAGAGATTACAAATCCTTCATATACATTGGTCATCAAAGTACTTACTCATATATATTTACTACAGCAAAAGCATGCAACAGTGTATATTAAATAAAGCATTAACATTGTGCACATATATGAATCATATCTTGTAAATGAATCTTTTCTCTTTTCTGCTCATAAGAATATCTATTTCAAGTTTCTTCTTAGAGCAGGCATTTCAATACAGTAAAATGACTGTGAATCTACATGTATATCAAATAAGCATTAGCTCTACCTTCTAGAATTCTCAAAGTTCATAAACAAAAAAAATGGTGGGAAAAAAGAATGGAATTTCACAGTGAGATTGTTTGCTAATTGACTAATTGCTAACAGGTGATTCATGAGCACAACCTTTTAATCTAAAAAATAAAATTAGGGTGGACATTATTAATACTTAATCTACTAAAATATGTTTATATGGAGTTTGAATTGGATGCTGTGCTGGTTTTGAAATACTGAAGTAAAACTTAAAATATTGGACATTTTGCATAAATATTTCATGAAATGAAGACATGTAGAGTAGTTTATAATGTAATCACCTACATCAGCGGTGACAAGCAGTTTGACTTAGAAACTTATGTAATGCTGTCAGAGAATGTATATAACTTAGGAATCTTGATCATTCTAATGGCTATTTATATACATTGTACATAAAATTTTTCACAGCTTCAGACAATAAAGTATTGTCTAGTATTCAAATATCATACAGCACTTATTAATCTCAAAACCCTAACATTTGTCTAGTATTCAAATATCATACAGCACTTATTAATCTCAAAACCCTAAGATAAAGTTAAGGATCCTCTTTTACAATATAAAACAGCAATTAAACATTTCAAATGATACTGCATAGCAAGATTTTTAAAGCAGGGATCTAACTTTGCCTTAGTTTAGCAGTTTGGTACTTAGCCCACTAAAATTTTAATCACTAAATCTGAAATCTTGTGCAAAAGTACAGAATGCAAGAAAGATAACTTTGATCAGTCTAATCTTCTGTTTTACTTGAACTTTTGCATAAATCATAATTAAATGTACTGAAAAACGTTGGTAATTCATAATATGAATGATTTTGAAATTCTAATTGAAATACTAAATTATTGTTTCCTGTGTTTCTTTACATATACTTAGGGTACCTAAGAACTTTTCCGTTAAGCGACTAAAAATTATGCTACAATGTATTTATCATAGAACTATAGGGCTATAAATTAAGGAACTTTGGATCTGCCAAAAATAATTCCTCTAAAATTATTGGCATACCTTTAAGCATGCAAAATGCCAAATTATACAGCCGCTAAAGAAACCCTCTATATGGTAAACTATAAAATCACATATTTTCAAGGGGGGGGGGGGCAAATTTTCAAGGTTTGAGGGAACAATATTGATTTGTGGGGATTTGATTTCATGGTAAGAGAAGTGTTGAGTAGTGATGTACATGAAATTTTACATTTCTGATGGACATGAATTTGTGGGTCTCTTCACGCCATGAAAACAATGAAAATTAAACCAAAATTAGTGATCTCCACAGTAACACATGATATTATGAGTGTTATTTATTTTTTTTACAGAAGGATAAGGATCAAGTGAAAATAAAATCCAAAACAAATTAACTACAGTGTGATAACAAACTTTGCCTCAAAAACTGCTATAATGTTTAAATCTACAACTTAACTAAATCTAATTTCTACACATCTTTATATCAACAGAAGTATATACGTTCAACTTGGTATATTTTCAGAATAACCATGCTTTGTACATACAAGTGCTGCATCTAAACAACTTCTGATACTTCAGCATAGATGAAAATGAAAAGGTGTCCAAAGGATTACTACAAAATGATCTAAATATTGCTCACCTTCACCTGAAATATCACAAAATATACTTATGGCACACATGAAAACCCTTTTCTTTATATAAAACATATCTTTAATTAAAGACTCTAGGTGTATACATGTTCTCTGCATTAAACAGCATTTATTTTAACTCCTCTGACCGTATCTTACAAAACGAACAAACAAACCAAACAAAATATTCATCATGAGCTTTGTTTCCTCAGAATGTTATGAAAATACAGATTTCCACAAACACACAGTAGGATTATGGTAAAGGCATTGTAAATAATCATTCGACGAAACTTTGGCTCCAAATCTCCTTGTCTGTACCAGAAAATCTGCAAGATATTCCATAATTTAAAGTTCAAAACTACACCAGATTGTGGTCTGAAAGAACTTAATTTAACTGAAGAAAGAACTAATGCATAAAATACATAAACATGTAGCTGTATGGAACATAAATTTTGATACTTTTCATTGTCTTTGCACTCCCTTCTTACCAAAAGTAAATGAGATCCACATATCATCACAATAATGATGGCAAAGAAGACATTGATTCCATTTGGAGGAAAACTTGGGAAAATAAATGCGCTGATGAGGGTTACCTGTATAGAGAAAATAAAAAATAATATCATTGAATTTCTTTTACAAAAATGTTTGTTATATGATAGTACTACATTTGTATTAAGTTTCAATAATTAAAATACATCAAACACAATAAGACACGCTCATGGTAAAGTGTCAGCAATGGATGAATTTGCTTTGTTATAAAGGTAACTCATAATATCTGTTATGTTCACAATATATTTTTAAGGCCCAGGGAATAAAAGTAACTTTGGTGAAAGAATATTAAATTCATTACAAGTGTGTTCACTGTAAGTGTGTTTTACTGTATTGTGGAGACATAAATAATAAAATTTCTAAGCTCTGACCTTAACGTGCACAATAATATATTCTTTATCCTGAATTGTTATCATTATCAAATGAAATTGCTATTACTTTTTGTAAATATTTTAGCTTTTTCATCATGTTCATGGGGAAATGTTTCATTGGCCCCGCTGGGGGTGGTAGAGGTGAAGGGGGAGGGGAGCTCCTGCATCCAAACCCCTAAATAAATTTTTTAAATGTTATTCAAATGTTTCAAAAAATATGAAAATGTTCTTTTTTTTAATTCCAAGAAAACTCTGAAACAAGCGGCATGTCTTTCATTCTAAATAAAGTAATACAAAACTATTTTCCTGATTTTCCATGTTTAATTAATCGATCAATCTTGTATTTGTCGAATATTACATACTTTCTGCACTTTCAGAACATTAAATTTATTTAGTACATTATTCAAGATATATATTTGGACACAACCTGGAACTATTTTTTCAGTCCTAATATACTTGAACATATAACGACTTCTCGTGAACTTGGATCATACTATTAATGACAATGTCTTCATAGGTATTCTAGTGCAAAAATTTACATTTAAGTTTATGAAACTCCTATTATTTCTGCAAATTACATAGTCTTTGCACTTGCCACTTAGGATTAATCCTATGAATGATGGCTCTTAATTCAGAAGCAGCTAGTTTACAAATACAACCAGCTTGTTATCACCTTATGAAAGATTTGGTCTATTTGGTTTGAAATAATATTCAGGGGTTGAAATTTTCCTGGAAAACCACTAGCCCAGGGGCTACTGAGCAGTAAAAAATTATTAGCCCAAACCTCAAACTAACTAGCCCCAAAAACTTTTTATGCAAAATGAAAACATAACAAGATAAATTAAAGTTTCAAATGCTGTGGTGATAGACAGAAACAAATTAAACTACAATGTAGTTCTCATTCAAAAGAAACGAGTCTACATAGATAAGCAAAAGTAAACTGACAAGAATTTTTTTTTGCATTCTGCTAGTCCGATGGTCTATCATTACATTTAAATTAGCTAGCCCGAGTCTTAAAATGACTAGCCCCAGGCGTCGGGCTACCGTATATTTTAACCCCTGAATATTTATATATTTGTAATTAAGCTTCTGTGAGGTTTGCAAGGAACAACCCTCCCCCCTTTCCTTTTATTAAAGAAAAAAAAATTTCTGATAACTAATGTTGTCAATGCAAGAGATAAGAAAATCCACTTACATGTATTTTATTTGACCATATTTGATTGTATACAGAAGTTTTACTTCACGGATACTGCACTTGAAATCAGAATTAAACCCCGTCCTTTTTTTTCCTTCAACTATCACCATCTTTGGAGAGCTACTTGTATTAATTTTTCTTCAGTCTGTGTTTTGTAACTACTTTGTCTTAATCTTGTTCCATTTAGTTTTCATTCTCATGCAAATGAAACAGACTAAATAACAAGAATATGTCTTCCAGCACTCTTACTGCAGAAATTTCTCTGAAAATTTTGGAGACATTTGCTGCCTTAATTTTGTTCACAATTCTCCTGTAAAGTTGCATGGCAAGGACATTTTTACTTCTTTCAATGTCTAGTGTAATTACTACTGCATCATAGACCTATCGTTTTCATTTCTAAATAAATTTTGCCACGATTTTAATTTAGCTATAATGACTTTATCAAACCACCTTAACTTTGATCCAAACATTTTTAAAGGTATATTTGAAATGCAATGGCACTTGTCAGTTTGAATATGTAGTAATATACTATATTTTATAACGACTTATACTTACCGCTACAACAATACTTGTGAATACTCCTACAACCAAATTAATCATACGGTCCTAAAATTAAACAAAACAATACTCATAATTCAAAATGAACAAAGACCACCGTTCATAGGTACCCTCTAATCTTAATTTAGCATAAAACAATTATGAAGCAGATTTTTATTTTACATGTAGCAAGTGAAAAAAAGTTGATTTTATTGCATTAAATTGAGATCCATTTGGTTGTAACCCTCTATACTGGTAGTTTCATTTTCTTGTATCTATTACAGTATATAGGTTATAGAATAAACCAAATACTAGAAGCACTAACTCTAGGCTGTTGGTGATCACCAAAGAGTGGTACATCGGCGGCATCCCTGTAACGATTATCGGTTGACTGATAATTTCCGGTGCTCATTATGTTAGAAATATTCAGTGAATCAGTCAAAAATAGTCCCTTCGCATTTTGGTAAGTTTCACATGACTTGAAAACTTCCGGTTTCACTTTCAGAATTTTGCTAAATCGTTCGTATAATAGTCGATTGCGCATTATAATAGTATTTCTAGAGTATAATAAGTGGTGACCGACTGGGTTTTCTTTGTGCAATAGTTAGGCCAGTGAAGAAATACAACGTATTTACTCATTTTGAAATATCGATTTTCAAACTAGACAAAAATGCTCTCTCCTTTTAAAAATAATAAAAAATTAAAATAAAAAGATTTTTGTCAATATGATAAGTCGGTGGTTGTCATTATGCGTTTAAGACGTCATAATCAACTGAAACTCTTTAAGAGAAAGTCAAAAAATATACAGAAGTATATAATATAAATATGAACATAAAAAATTGCACATCTCATTTTTTTCTTTTACTTAAAAAACATTTAGTTGCCCACTACGCATGCTAAATAAAACAACAAATACCTGAAACTCAGCTGCCATTGACGACATTTTCAGTCACAAAAATCAAATATCCGTTGTGTTAGTTGTGTGTTATTTCCGAGTCAAAGCCACGAACAATGGAAAGTTAAGTACAAAGACACTTTTGAATAATTCCCAGAAAAAGTTATGTGAAATACAATAAAGTATACCTTGGGTAAATTGAACAAAAATTTTACAATAAAGAGTTAATAATACTTATAACACTTTGTCACCCATTGAAATATACCGACACAGGATATTGATGGTTATGTATTGCATTGAAAATAAAATACACGTACACTTATTACTGGTCTGCTAACCCACATCAACTATATGTATTTAACAGGAAACGTTTCAATTGGATATTGTTTCCGTAAATGCATGACATTGTTTACAATAATAATAATAATTGAAAAAAAATGTATCATTAAAGGAAACAGTGGTTCTAAAAAGAAAGTAAGAGTAACATTTGGAATAATTTGTGCCAGCTGCATGCAAGCAATTTTAAAATGAAATTGAATTTTAACTGAAAAACATAGAAAAAAAACCCCCATAAACTATATATGAAAATCAATATACGACAACGAACGACTGTTTGTTACTGCCAACTACTCGCTGCCACTGCTTATAGGTTATATTTCCTGTTGTGTTTTCATTAATTATAAGTATGTGAAATATAGAATAGTTCCTAAGAAAGCAATATTAACCCCCCCCCCCATCCCCCACCCCCATAGAGCGTTTGCTCCAGAATCGCGGAATAAGGAATTCGAATCCACTGCGGGACGTGGAGACTGGTCCTTCGGATGAGACCGCATAAATCGAGGTCCCGTGCGGCAGTAGGTGCATGCTGGCACGAAAAAGATCCCTCATTGCTCAAAGGCCGATAATGCCGAGTACAGGTCATAATAATTGCAGCCCACCACCGGCAAGTGGTGGCGTCTCAAGTGAAAATATTCTCGCTTTATCATCCAGGAAGTTAATACTTCTCTTCAGTCAATCGGTTCATTACGGTGTTACACTTAGTCACATAGGTACAATGCGTGCTAAAAATTATTATGACCTTAGACATCAATTAGATTTCAACAATTTATGACATTGTAACGTAAAAAAAACAAAAAAACAAGAGGCCCAAGGGCCTTAACGGTCACCTGAGTATAATACAACAATTTAGAAGTTAAATACACTGGTAGATGAAGCTTTGTTGCCCTAAAGCAAGAGAAGTAGGAAGATCAGGATCAAAAAAATAATTAGTCTAGTATTCAGTATCAACTCATAAATTAAGTTCTAATCTGTCCCCCACTTAACACTATCACCATGCAGACTATTGGCAAACTACTAGCGCTCCTGTATAAAATACTCTGTATTTTTAAACCCATATTAAGACCTCTAGCATTGACCTCTCTTATGGTCTTTGAAGAACTTTTAATAAGATAAGTTATTTTTGTCTCAATTTTATTTATCTATTACTTACAGGTCTACCTGATTATTAAAACTAAGAAAGTACTTTTTTAATTATACGATAAACATTCTTGCATAATTATCTTATTCTATTAACCTTTCAAATACATTATTTACAGTGATTAATTATCAAAGGTGAATGGAAAAGGGGAATAACTTCTCTCAGTAGAATACAAATCAATAGAGCCCTGCCTAGGACCAGAATGCTTACACGAATGGTCCAGATGTTTAAAAATCTGGTAGAAATACGCTTACTCATATCATTTAAACTTTTACTCAGTTTGCTTCCGATATGCCCAGAAGCAGAGAAGAATTTCACAGGTACAATGCATTTTCACTACAGATTCAACATAGCCTTACCCTAACACCAGAACCCAAGACCAAGGGTCAAGAAATTGACAAATTTGGAAGAGTTACCCTCATCATCATAACTATGGACTTCAGAGAATTAACACTTTCCCACTATATTATCAAAAGTCCCCCCCCCCCCCGTTATGCCAGAACCCCTGACCATAGGACAACAAGATTTAAAAATTCTGTTCAAAGCTCCCATTTTCATCATAGCTAAGCAATTTATTTACCAGCTCAACACTAAGGAGCAGACAGGATTAATTAATGATTAATTAATAGAATTAATGCTTTTTCACTATATAATCAATAGGACTCCCCCTCCTGAAGAACCCCAAAAACTGAGGCCATATATTTAAAAATTTTGGAAGAGGCATCCTTGTCTATCATAATCATGCAGTTAGTTTGTTTAAATAATCTCCAGTAGCAGAGAAGAAGATTTTCAAAGAATCAATGCATTTTCATTATATAATCAATAGAGCCCCGCCCTAACACCAGAACCCCTGACCCTGGGGCCATGAAATTCACAATTTTTGAAAAGGCATCCTTATGCATCATAACCATGCAGTTAGTTTGTTTAAATAATCTCCAGTAGCAGAGAAGAAGATTTTCAAAGAATCAATGCATTTTCACTATATAATCAATAGAGCCCCGCCCTAACACCAGAACCCCTGACCCTGGGGCCATGAATTTCATAATTTTTGAAAAGGCATCCTTATGCATCATAACCATGCACTTAGTTTGTTTAAATAATACCCAGGAGCAGAGAAGAAGATTTTCAAAGAATTTAGCATTTTTCACTATATAATCAATAGAACCCCGCCCTCACACCAGAACCCCTGACCCAGGGCCATGGCTTTCACAATTCTGGAAAAGGCTCACCTCCTCATCATAACTATGTACTTAGTTTATCACCCTAATGCCTAGGAGCAGAGAAGAAGATTTTCAAAGAATTAATGCATTTTCACTATATAGTCGATAGAGCCCCGCCCTACATTGTAACACCAGAACCCCTGACCCTGGGGCCATGAATTTCACAATTTTGGAAAAGGTTATATTGTTCATTATAACTATGTACTTAGTTACTTTATTTAATACCCAGGAGCAGAGAAGAAGATTTTCAAAGAATTAATGCATTTTCACTATATAATCAATAGAGCCCCGCCCTAACACCAGAACCCCTGACCCTGGGGCCATGAATTTCATAATTTTGGAAGAGGCACTCTTGCTCATCATAACTATGTACTTAGTTACTTTATTTAATACCCAGGAGCAGAGAAGAAGATTTTCAAAGAATTAATGCATTTCACTATATTATCAATAGAGCCCCGCCCTAACACCAGAACCCCTGACCCTGGGACCATGAATTTCACAATTTTGGAAGAGGCACTCTTGCTCATCATAACTATGTACTTAGTTACTTTATTTAATACCCAGGAGCAGAGAAGAAGATTTTCAAAAAAAATAATGCACTTTCACTATATGATCTATATAGCCCCACCCTGGGGTCAGAACCCTGACGCTGGGGCCATGAATTTCACAATTTTGGTAGAGGGCTCAATGCTTATTACAATGATGCCAACAGTTTGACTGCTTGATGTCCAGGAGTAAAGAAGAAGATTTTTAAAGATTGCATTATTTTTGGTGGTTTTAGCCCCACCCCTCAGGCCCCAGGGGGGGCAGGGACCATGAAATTCACAATTTTTGTTCCCCTTCACCCATAGATGCTATATACCAAATTTGGTTGAAATTGGTTGAGCGGTTTCAGAGAAGAAGCTAAAAATGTTCAAATGTTAACACGCGACGCACGACGCACGCTGACGGACGAGAACGGATAGCAATAGGTCACCTGAGTGACTCAGGTGACCTAAAAATCACAAAACCAGCAACGATACATGTGTTTATTTGCCCAAAATAACTTCCATTACAAGCATAATAATGTTATGAAATGGGTGCGAGCTCTCATCAGAAACAACGTTATTTCTGTTGCTAAAATTCATATTCTTTCAGAATGTTCAATGATATTTGAAATCTCGCGGATTCTTTTCTATGCAATGTTCTCGGCCATCAAACTATCATCATCATCAATGTTCAGTCCTGTAGAAGGAAGCGAAAAGGATGTAATATCCAGAGAATCAAAGATCCGTTCCATTGCTTGAGATACGTGTAATTATATACCCAGCAGTTGTTTCGCCGATAAACATATTAAACCTCTACAATATTTTTTTTTGAGTTTTGCCATGATACACAGGGGCTTGTCAAGTGAAGATCAATAATTATGTCTTCTTTCTTTTTGACTAGGTACATGTAAGAAGATGAGTATTGTGACGATCCCCTGTGCATGACATAGTGAAAAGACTCTTGGCAATAAAGTACACTTTCATACTGTCTGAATTATCGGTATGCATATTTCCAGAACTGTTGAAATTTGCATATTACATGTAAATGTATATACTGAAGCAAATAAAAATGACCATGGACCCCCCCCCCCTCCCGGAATTTTTTTTTTTTTGTAATTTTTCTCGTCAAGAAATTTTCTGGGTTTGATACGTTTGGGAAAGGATTTTTTTGGTTGTTAGGAAATTTCTGGGTAAGAAATTTTTTGACTGGGGTGGAGTGGTTGACCCCCGCTGGAAAAAAAATTCCTGGATACGTGCCTGACGCGCCACTACGACGAATTAAATTAAGTTTATATATTGCTAAGGATAAACATCTAATGGCATGTTACCATTTGTACAATTATATTTTAAAGTGATAAAAACCAAAATAAATAGAGCATGATAGAGAATATAAAGGTACAACAATAATAGTACTAATATTATTAAAAATATGCGTATCAAGTATACATAGTAGACGGTAGTATCTATTGTTGACAATTTCTTATTTCAAAGGCTTCTGAGATATATTTTCTCAGATTGAACAGTTATTTCAATTGACAGTTCTCTTTAAGAAGACAGCATGGCAGTAGGAACCGAGCTCGAGGCGTGCCCTCCCCCCCCCCCCCCCGAATAATTTTGCCGATATATAGCATTGTATAGAGAAAAAATTTAAAGCTGTTTAATGTCTGTGTCCCCTCAATAATAATGATGAACTTTCTTTTCTGTCAAGGATTTTTCCTTGGAAGTGCCCCTCCCAAAAATGAAAATGTTTGCCCCCTTCAATGAAATTGTTTCCTCCATTTTACTGTCATTATATTATTGAGTGCTCCTCACTCTCCCTCCAAAAACACCACACACCCCGATCTAATATCTTGAATTTGGGTTCTTTTGCTTGTCAGGGAATTGTAGAATTCGGTGTAGAGAAAAGCTACTAGCTACGATGGATTGAAATGATTAGCATTATCCTGATAAATAAAGTGACGTTTGTGTATCCTTATTATTGACCCAAGGAAAATACATTTATGTTTCAAGGAGGATTGGTCAGAAATAGAAATATATATCTTTAATTGTAAGAAACAAAAAAAAATTATTTTTGCATGGTTATCCTCGACTTTTGTAATATGTAATTTTTACGTTATAATCGGTATTGACGAGAAAAGTAAATTAAACTCCTTTGGAAACTAAAATTTCATTTTCAATCATATAGAATACATCAAAATATTGCAATGTTTTCTATCGAGCTTGAACGCGAGTATGTATGAGGACTGGTTTGTTAATTTTTTTTTCTGATGAAAGTGATCAATGAATGAATGAATGAATCAAACAATCAATCAACCATTAACTACTAATACAATCAACGTAGCATGATGTCATGATTGAATAATTTATACCAAATTTTTGGATAAGCGACCATTTTTTGTTAATTAATTGTTACTTTTTGTATTATGTATTAAAAAAATTCTTGAATAATTTTCTTGTTCAATTAACCTTTCAAGTACATTATTTACATTGATTAATGAATGAATAAATTCTCTCAGTAAAATACAAATTACATGTAATAGAGCCCTGTCCAGCCCCAGAACACTTGGCCAAGTGGTCATGAATTTCAAAAACGTGGTGAAAATACTCTTGCTTATAAAAATTTTGTACTGCGTTTGCTTCATAGATGCCCAGGAGCAGAGAAGAAGATTTTCAAAAAAAAAAAAAAAAAAAAAAAAAAAAAAAAACACACACACACACACACAACAAAAAAACAATGCATTTTCACTACAAAATCAACACTGTCCCTCCTTAACATTAGAACCCATGACCCAGGGGCCATGAAATTCACACTTTTGGAAGAGACACACTTGCTTATCACAACTTTGCAATTAGGTGAAGAAGATTTGCAAAGAATTAATTGATGTACATGTATTTTCACTATATAATCATCAATACAGCTTCGCCCTTACACAAAAGCCCACAACTCAGGGACTGTGAAATTCACAATTTTGGAAGAGGCACACTTGCTCATCATAACCATTTACTCAGTATGTTTACTTAATACCCAGGGGCAGAGCGGAAGATTTTCAAAGATATAATGCATTTTCACGAAATATCCAACAGAGCCTAGCCCTAAAACCAAAACCCCTGACAAAGGAACTATGAATTTCACAATTTTTCACAATTTTGGAAGAGGCGCCTTTAATTGCTCATCATAACTATGTGCTAGTTTTGTTTGCTTAATACCCAAGAACAGAGGAGATGATTTTTTTTAAATAAAGCACTTTCACTTTATGATCTACAGTGCACCACCCTAGCACCAGCTAGAACCCCTGGCCCCGGGGCCATGAATTTCAAAATTTTGGAAGAGGTATCAATGCTTATTACAATCATGCAAACAGTTTGACTGTCCAGGAGAAAAGGAGGTTTTTAAATATTGCATTAATTTTGATGGCTTTAGTCCAAACCACAACCCCTACAGGTTGGGGGCAGGGTCCACTAATTTCACACCTTTTGTTCCCTATTACCCATAGATGCCTTATATGCCAAAATTGGTTGAAATTGGTTCAGCGGTTCCAGAGAAGAAGTTGAAAATGTTTAAATGTTAACGCACGATGACGGACAAAAAAAGATAGCAATAGGTCACCTGATTGACTAAGGTTACCTAACAAGCTATAATCATGCATGTATACATCCAATACTAGTATATTTTTGTCAATATAAATATCACCAAAACATTTGTAAATCCCCTCTGACATAGTTTTATAACTTCCAAATAATAAACATGTGCAATTTTTGTTAAACTTTTGATATACATGTTCATGTATATTAATTATTTGCAAGTCAATGAGGTACCCAAGTTACTTGAAATTTATTCATTGCAATAGACATGATAGTAGATGTCTTTCAACACAGTTTATTGGTTTTCTTTTTCTAAAACAAAATATGCGTCTGTTCTTGTATTCTGACCACTCGTAGCTTCTTGGCCAGCGTCATTGTTTGATGGCAAATTGCCAGCAGATTTGTTCGAGTTCAATTGATCTTGAGAGTGCACTGGCTCTAATATTTTGTATTCACCATTTGTCTTCCGGGCGTCTGCGGTTACCTCCCGGAAATGATCATATTTCCCACTAACATCGACGTCATTCTTCTCGTTCAAATGGTTATATGTGAGTGGATGACAGTCATGGCGATATGAAGCACCTGAGTCTTTAATTCCTGTACAAGTCATCTCCTTGGGTATTTGATACTGTAAACATTAAAATTCATTGTTAATTAGAGCAATCAAAGAAATATTATCTTACATATGTAAACATTCCAAAGAATATTGCTATATGTACATGAACGACGGTTGTTCAAAAACTTCTAAGCCTAATCAAGAAAGAAGAACCACAGCTGAACTTATTTATCTCTTGGAAATTATATCACTTCTTATAATGCTAAAAACACTATTCAAAATTGCCTTAATTTCATCATGTTCATTGCAAGATAGACCCAATTAAACAAAGATGTGAGAGATGTAAGACAAATCTAAATATAGAGAAGAAACAGAGGCCCAAGCAGTCATAATATACTTGCAAAAGAAAAGGTATGACATCAAAAGAAATCTACAAGGACATGGTAGGGACACTTGCTGAAGACTTCCCTTCCTACTGTGAAGAAATGGGCAACTGAATTCAAGCCGGACAGGGAAAGCCTAGAAGACGACTCTCTGTTAGTTCGTCGGAAAACTTTAACAACTGATGAACAAGTTGATGTAATTCACTAAATGGTTTTGGATGACAAACTTTTTACTGTCCAGAAGGTAGCTACTTCTATGGTCATTAGTTTAAGTTCAGTCCACACTTTTTGAACTGGAATCTTGGTGATGACCTTTTCGACCAAAGAATACTGACACCAGAGCAGAAGCTGAAAGGAGTTAACTCTTCCAGGACACTTCTGACTCGCTTTCAGGCCAACCCTGAAAACTTCCACAACAGATTAGTAACCAAAGACGAAACTTGGGTTCAAGGCTTTAAACTTGGATCAAAGATTTGAAGCAAGCAGTGGAAACACTTCGATTCTCCACCCCAAAGAAGTTCAAGCAGACAGCATCGGTAGGCAAGGTGATGGCTTCTGTATATAAGGATTCTCGTGGATTACCTTGAGAAGGGAAAGCTTTTAATGGACAATAATGCACATCAGAATTAAGACAGCTGAAAGTAGCAATCAAGTCAAAAGTTAAACGTAGATGAAAGCTTAGGGCAGGTGTACTCGTGCTCCAGGATAACGCGCCTGTTAATCTGCTGAGGTTGCGGTGGCTGAGGCATGCAGCCAATTGTGGCTTTTAATTGCTACCCTTTTCACCTTACTCACCATATCTATAGTTCTTTCTGATTTCTCCCTTTTTTCCGAAACTCAAATCCCGTCTGCTTGGTCTCCATTATGGAAACAATGATGGGGTCAAACGTGCTGAGGAAGAATTTTTGGAGAACCAGGACACTGCCTGCTTCCGTGGTGACATTGCAATGCTTGAGCTCCAGCATCGTTGGACTAAGGGCATTGGTGTCAAGGAGGACTATATCTTAAAAATTACTGAAAACTGTCTTTTTTCTCCGATTCCTTCTGGGTGAGGCTTAGAACTTATTTGAACCACCCTTTTAGTAAATCTAAAACGGTATCAAGGGCAAAACTATAGTTTTTTTTTCTAGTTGAAACAAATAAAGTTAAGGGGTTCTGGAGCTGCCTAAACATTAACGCATGTAGACCTTTATATTCATTGATGAACATTATACTTACGTTGTCGTCTTCGATGTCACAATACATGTAAGTATTTATATGGTCATTTTGATCTCCCGGTTTAACATTATCTTCTAAAGTTAACGTTGTCGCATTGGTGACTGTGTTTGTTGGATTTCTAAAATGTTAACTAAAATACATCAGTACCGTCATTCTGACGGAATTATGAAAAAAAACTTTTGGTTATAACCGCCATGATGTGTTGTTCGTGTACATAGTTATAACGGGTCTTCCGTAGCTTTACATTTCTGAGGAACTGTATTATTAAGTATGGAGCCTATAGGTTGAAAGTTATAGCATATGGCGGACATGGGATGCTTAGTATCCATAATAAGAAAATGTTTGTCATGATGATAGGAAGTTTACGTTTTACAAAAATGTCTATGAATGTATTTAAGGCATTTTATTTTTTTTAAAATGTAAATGCAGATAGTTTTTTGTTAAAAAAGTTAAAATGGTATTTATGAGGAGACTTCTTTCGGCATCAATTAACTGTAACAGTTGGCATTTGAGATGAATCATGCATTAACAGCTCCAAGATACACACTGTTCACTTGTGACAGTTTAGTTTAACGTCTTTATATGAGTTTTGCAAATACAGAAAATTGCAAGAATGCAAAGATGAACAAATAAAAGCTGCTGGCGTATTGGTGAAAGTTTGCAAACATTAGACATGCATAACCAAAAGTATATTAAACCGTCAAGGTGAAATTCGTAATATTCAAAATGAATATTCTGAGATACTTTTACTGAGTACCTTTGTTTTTTATTTCTTTTGAATTTACGGAATATCACTAGCACACAGCTAGTAACGATGACACCAAATAAAAATCCAAATATAGTTCCCAGAGCAATTCCTAGTTTTAAAGAGTTCATAATGCTTTCCTGTTGGTTTTCTAAAAATAAAAAGGAGAATAATTTACTACATTCTATAGATAAATACAAAAAAGTCAATTCATATATAATTGGCAATCTGTATCAAATAAAAACCATTTAATAAACTAAGACATGTACATGTGTTACTAATTTCATGTTATATATACAAGGACTCGATGTAAAAGTACAAGGGATTTCAAAAATACAGAAAAAAAAACGTGAAATAAATCTGATATATTAAGGTGTATTAAGCGAGTAACATTCTGTCTGCAGAGAAGCTTCTTCTGTGACATCGAGTAAGCTCCTACAAGTACAGGCCTTTACCAAGTACACGGATTGTTGAGAAAATGCTCAAACTGATGTCGAATGGCTAAATGTAATGTTAATTTATGGTGGCATATTGCTGTCCCCTACATGCAAGACAAATTATGTCAACATACAAGAAAAGTATATCAACGTGAAGATATTAATTATGTCTACAGGCAAGAAACTAATGTTAGCATGCAAATTATTAATCTTTTAAGAGAATCTTATTTTTATATGACTGTGTAAATACTTACTAACGCCAGAATCTGACATGTTTGCTAAACGTCACATATATATTTATATTGACATGCGACTTAATTATGTTAACATGCAACTTGTTTAAGTCAACATGCGAGTTAATTATGTTAACATGCAAGATATCCATGTCAACATGTAAATTGACATAAATTTCTTGCATGTTGACAAATTTTACTCGGATGTTGACATAAATAAGTTGCATTTTAACAAAAATAAGTCGTTTGTCCACATAATTTTATCGCCTTCTACATAATTATATCGCAAATCAACATAATTATATTGTATCTATGATGTCAGAGACTGGCATTAGTAAGTATTTACCCATGTTAAAATCAGATTCTCTTCAAAAGATTTGTAACTTGCATGTCAAAATAATTATATTGCATGTTGACATACCTTTCTTGCATGTTGACATAATTTATCTTGCATGTAGGGGACAAAAATATGTCACCACATTAATTAGTATATAATTTTTAATCTGATTAAATATTATTATACCGATAGTAATTGTCGTATAATCATTTTTAACTTCAGATTGTGTATGTGTATATGTAAATTAATAAACGACACTGTTATATTAATTGCGTTTTATTTTGTAATTTTGGGAATTTATCAATTCATCACAAAAAGTCTGGGTCAAACTGTGTGTTTTTCCCCATGTCACCTTTTCGTTTTTAGTGTACAATCATATACTTGTTTGTTTTGTTTGTTCGAGGGAATTGTATTGACATAAATATCACATAGGAATAAAAAAATGAGAAGCAAGACACAGTTACATGAGGAAAACACGATTTTAAGAACAGAAATACAATATACATTACCTTTGTTTACAGATACGGATGAAGTTGAATTTCTTTGATGTGGAGAGGTTGGTCTAGCTATATAGATAGGGAACCAAAAAAAAAAAAATTGTCAGATATAAAGTATTCTGTAAGTATAAAAGTTTCTATAAAAAATATGACGCTAGCTGCTCACCTATTAAGTAAATTATAATTTTAATAGAGATACTGTGAATCATTAGTTTTCTGGGGATTTAATTTGAGTTGTTTTAGTGGTATATTGAGACACACGAATTCATGTCCTTCACGATATATTAAAATTTCAAATTACAGGATTATATTTCTTCTTCAAATACGAAATAAGATCCCTCAGGATGGAATATTTTTCCCTAAATCAAGCCCCGATTTGATCTCAAGAAATTAAATGTGATTTTACAGTAAGTCATTGGATAAAATGCTTATGCTATG
Organism: Saccostrea echinata; assembly: GCF_033153115.1. Classification (NCBI taxonomy): domain Eukaryota; kingdom Metazoa; phylum Mollusca; class Bivalvia; order Ostreida; family Ostreidae; genus Saccostrea; species Saccostrea echinata. The sequence goes on along the minus strand of NW_026889833.1, from coordinate 919,008 downwards.
CTCATAATGCAAATCAGGTACATGTATAAATCAGAGAATTTTTGTTTGTTTGGACATTTCTTAAAAAATAATTTAATGTTTCAAAGAAATCTCTCTCTCTCTCTCTCTCATAAAGTGTATGTTTAAGATCGAGAATTTGTTTAATTCAACGATCTTCCAATTTGTCAAAAAAAAATTTTACAATGTACACAATGGTTTGAAATGGAAAATTACTACCACGACAAGAAAAGTTGAAATCATGTCACAAAGAAATTATTTAATCTGGACACCGAACAGAGAAAGAAAATGGGCTAACAAGTATTAAGAATGCCTATAGCTTCAGATATATAAAAATAATATTCATTCAATTTGTGAATTTAGTTTTAATTTAGGTAAAAGTTCTTATTATTGAATTTTTTGAAATTATGACAAACAAAAATTTTTCTGAGAAAAATTTTCTCGGCAAAAATTATTCTATTATTAAAAAAATAATGTGGTATTCTTGGGATTCGAACCCTATCAATAAAAATCCTAAGAATCATTTTTCCTTTGAGACTACCACGCTAACCATTCTACATAACTCCTGACAAATCATTGCATTTAAATCATGCTTGTGATATGACCCTTGACAAAATGGACAAACTATTTTTCGGAATTGCAAAAATGCTACATGTATGTCATAAAAGAGTATTTTCAAAGTAAAGTGGGTCTTTGCTCCATGTTTTTGTTAGTCAAAAATTGTAAATTTTTACAGATAAACTTTCAAAAAAAAAAAAAAAAAAAAAAAAGGAGCGAAGGCCCATTCATGTGGAAAAAAACCTTAGTTAGAATGTAACAAATTGATCCTTTTTGCAATCTTTGGTGTGTGTAAGATATTTCATAGGCAAATAATTTCAATCTTTGTGAGATTTTTGCGAATTGTGGAGATTTTACGTAAAGTACATGTATACCTTAATGTTAGATGAAATATCAAAGAAAAATTTCTTATAACTGAGATGTAATTTTTCACCTTCATATTTGTCGTTCCATGGGCATTTTGCTCACCTTGTTCGTTCATCTTCTTTATTAATATCAAAGATATACACTGATGTTCATAAATAAATATATATAGTTAAATTTAAGTATTAACCGAATATAATTAACCGAATTAAACGAATGTAATTATCATTCAGTTTTGTAAAAAAAAAAAAAAAATTACTCCTGCAAACAACAGGTTTAACTTGCTTGATTGTAATGTCTTTTATATTGGTGATTTTTTTTAATTCAAGGGAGGTAGGGAGGGGTGGGTAAAATTGTCTGTGTACGTCACAAAATCCTTTTGGGCTTTAATGTGACGGGGCGCATTTAGTCGCCATGCAGCGCAGAATTGAAGCTTTTCTGGCTTCGGGGCGCGGGCTACTTTCTCTTCCATCTAGTTCCAGTCGGTTGCAGTGCGAAAAAACCATATTGTTCAGTTTTTGAGCATGGTATTTCTACTCTTCTAATAAGATAATCTTTAAATATTTTAGCTCGGATGTTAAAAGATTGTGAATTAAACAACAAATAATATACACATACACATGTAAATAAGAAACAACAATAAAGCAATGGCAATACCATTGTGTTTTTGTAGACATATTTATCCATTATTTAGGATTTTTCTCCACATGTTTTTATTCATGGTAAATATAAGTCAATGAAAATTGAAGAAAAAAATAAATAGAAAAGTATTCTGCATCATACCTACAAATGTGCGATTAATGTTTAATCTTTCCAAAATTGTATTTTCTTTTCCTTGACAAACTTCCCTGGCAAGAGACAGAACAAACTTCTGGAACAGGCATTCTTCCTCCGAATCCGAGTCCGAATCTGTCAAAGAAAAAAAATCGTATGTAATAAAACCTCAACCTGAATTATAACAATAATTATTTGCTAGAAACTTTGTAAACACACTAATAAATCAAATTAAAACAACCGATTAGTTTAAGCTGAAAACATTACCGGTTATCCAATTTCTTATAAATTAATATTACAACAATATACTATGCAACTGCATGCTAAATAAATAATCTAAAAGGCTATGGCAATGTTCTTGAAATTCACATTTGTTAAAATATATTTTGTTTAAATGTATTACATACCTGTACAAGGTTCAACAAATTCTACTGGGTCTTCACCAGAAGTGGAAAAATAAGTCTTTACAGCTCTTGCACCAAACCCAGGCATTTCACTGTTCCCTGTGCATTGTACCCTACATAAAAACGTCATATGAAAAAGCACAATTCAACGAGAGAGAGAGAGAGAGAGAGAGAGAGAGAGAGAGAGAGAGAGAGATTTGTTTTAGATTTGATCAAGAAAATTGCTGTAACACAGATTTAATTGAAAAAAAAAACTAAGCAATTTTTTTTAAATAAATATAAAAAGGAAATATCTTTTTCCTTTCTTCAATAAAAAAAATTAGAAACAGGGATTCTGAAAATCAAATGTAGATTATTCATACTTACTGAAGTGAGAACCTGTCTATCGGAGGTACCGGCAATGGAAGTACCATATCACAAAGGGGGAGAAATAAAAGCAAACCTGTAATTAATTCATTACATCGTGCGCATGAATGCAGCATAATATAACATACTATTTAAAATGTAAGTAAGTTAAGACTCCTATTAATTACCTTTCACTGATTTCAAAGTGTTTCACATTGTGAATATTCAATACATGTATCATTCGATGGAGAATCGAATGATCATGAAAAGAAACTTTCTTTTAAGATGTTTTTTTTCTTTTGCATTACAATCGAGTATTTGTCAATTGGGTAGAATTTATTTGTTCAAATACAATATATGTGCACATGGTTACCACTAGGAGAAATGTGAAAATATATATCCTTACCCACAGTATTCCTCTTTCTAAACATTATGTTTTAACTATCCTCCCCAGCTGATTTGATATAATTGTTTTATACAGTCACTTATATTCACTAAGAGGTCAATTGCACTTGGATTACTTCCTTTGTTATTCAGTACGTATCTGATGAATAATGGTGGTCATTGCTCAAAAAAGACATTGAGTCACTTCATTTGAAAATACGGGAAATACAGTTAAAATAGAATATGTGATCTCCTTAAGTCTCTATCTCATACTGTAAGTATGGTTTCCTATTTTGACTGATAAATATAAAAATCTCGCATCCCCATACACTTATAAACAAGATTTTTTTTGATAAAAGGGATACTTGATCAATATATTCCCTTCACGCCTGTAAAAATATTAATGTGAATATTTTGTTAAATTACAAAAGCCTAGAATAATTGCCGGACTTCCTCGAAGGCCCAACTGGTTGCGGGGAATTTCGGGTTTTGAATATGGTGTAACCATAGACATAAAGCATCGTGTAACTTTTCGTTACAATCAACTTGAAGATGACCCTTTCTCCACACATGAAGATACAAGCTCATTAAAATAGTTCCTTATTATCATTATTTTTTTTTTTTTGGGGGGGGGGGGGGAGGAGGTAGTCATCCGACTTAGAAATATTTTGAAGAAAAAAAAATGTCCGGATTCAAAAAATATATATTGAGCCCTCTACCAAAATTGTGATATTCATGACCCCGGGGTCAATTTGGTGGGGACACTTCTCATGGACAAGCTGATTTCCTTCATATTTGACTTTTAATATCATATAAGGGGTCCTTTTTTCTTATTGGTTGTCCACGGTGATTTTTTTTTTTTGAGTAAAAAATGTAGTTAAAAATCCGAAGGGGTCCGGATCTCCCGGTATCCCCTCCCGTTAGATCCGCACGCGTGTTAATTCCAAACAGCACGGGCTCGAAGTACGAATAAATCAAAATTCCAAAAACATCAACAACTTTTTCAGTTTCTGTGTGAGAACTGACGGACAAAGGAATTTTCAACCTTTTGGGGTGACCAGTGTATAAAGATATCTTTTTCATTTTGCTGAACCAAAACCAGTGTACAGGTGAAACATTTATATATGTTTTCATTGTTTTATCTGAATGATTTACTGGCATATGGAAGGAAATTATTTGTTTCCTGTCTCGCTGTGCCAATCCCTCAAAAATACATTTTCTTCAAAATTTGCTTTCCAACACCATATAGAATATTTTATTGAGCACTTGTAAGCACACAAAATATATGTCTGGCTACGTATTACAGCTTTTTTCAACACCAGTTAATTATAGGCCTAATCAGTGCTGTGTGTAGAGAAGCCTACATCCACTCTTTCTTTATTACTTTAAGTTTTACTATACAGTATGATACAAGGAGAAATGGTACAGAGATGAGTAATTTACAGGAAAACAATGTATACGTACATAAAAGTAACAATTATTCAAATACAATATTACCAATTTGCCTTATGCTGTGTACTTGCCAAGGTTATACACATATCCTTAAAATTCTCAGTATTAACAATTGCAGATTTTTATGCTTTGATGTTCTAAGGATTATGTCATTTTAAACTAATAACTCCAGATCTACTAACTTAGTAAATATAAATCTTAAGAGACAAACATTAGTGCAGGAATTTAATTGTAATAAATGAATAAAATCAAATGCACTATATCTTGTGTTTTACACTGTGATATGTATACGCGAGCCAACGACAGAGGTGAATGTACAAGTATGAGCCGATGGTAGAATGTTTTTTTTTTTTAATATTTCTTTATAAATTTTCTTCTATAATCTGCATATGCAGAACATAATAATAGTATAAAATGGTATTCATCCTCAATACAATTTGGCATGAAAAACAATTAATTCCTGTGTGCTTTGATATTTTGTTATATCTTTAGTTTCAATGGCTAAAAAGTGTGAGGATAGTCTCAACTTAATAAGAGACATTTTTAAAACCTAGCAGGAATTGATTTTCTTAAATAATGCTGTAGATAGAATTCATCAATTACATATTTATAAAATGAACATTTCTGTGAACTTTCAATTTTAGCAAATAATATTTGTTGTTTAGTCTGATCCAAAATCATTTGCTTAATGACTTTTAAGGTAGCTGTATTGAATTGTTGTTGATTCCAAGCTTCACCATTTACAACCAAGTTCATTTAAGCATTTCTTCATCTGAGAAGCCGTTTTTGTGTTCATGGAATTTGCTGTTAAATATTTCCTCATCATGCTCGTAGCAATTTCTAATGATGCAATTATCACTGGCTAATATGTTACTCAAAAATTTTGTTATTGCATAACAATTAACCTTTTCTAAATCAAAGGAAATCTATCAAATTTAGCATATAAACAGCTACATTACATGCAGATTTTCTATCTCCTAGTATTTCTTAATCTTTTTCATGCATTTCTGCACATAAGGTGGCAAAAAGGTCTCTTTAATTTGCAGTTTTGGTGTTGTTGTTCCAGTCATACCCTGTATCCTTTATTTCATTTGATGGACTTCCTTCATATCCTGTTTGGTCTTCAACACTTCTTCTTTCCAGGTGGTGTCCATTTCATAGCTCTTCTTGTTACATGCTCTCTATAGTCTATTAAGTACATGGCCCAAATAACTCCAGCATCTCTTCTTGATTTTTACATTTATAACTGTCATTCCTGTTCTTTCAGCCACTAACTCCTAGTACATGTATTTGCTTACAAAATCAAGATGAATTAAAAGTTTTTCAACATTGTCACTTTTACAAGTTTCTCAAAGCAAACAGTGCTTTTCTACCCTGGTCAGACAGGTTTTCATACTTTGCAAATTTATCATGATTATTGTTATAATGAAAAATAATCCTCAAATTTGTAATTTGTACAACAGATTTTAAAATGTCATTCCCATTGAGCCATTTTTTGCTAAGTTTGATTTTGCCATGCTGTGCATTACCTAAAGAAAATAAAATCCTTCTGAAAAATAATGTTGTTCTCTTTTTTCAGACTTTTCCTCTTGTTTACTAGGGCTGGGACAATACAACTTTTTCTATATTGGTATGTATCATGATATTTGAGCCATGATACGATATGTATCACAATATTTGGAATTGGTTATAAAATCTTCTTTTTATATTGAAATGAACAAAACATTTCGTCGAAAAAAGGAATAATTTATTCAAAAAGTTGTATACGTATCCATTGCAAAGCAAAATTATTTTACACAATTAGTGTTAATTATTATGTATTTCATAATTATATTTATATTTAGCATACTTATTTTTCTTATTAAACCCAAAATGCTAAGAAAACAAAGAAAATATGTCAGAATAATTTTTGGCGATATTTCATAATCTTTTTACATATGTATCAATGTGCGTGTCATCCTCACTCAGAATCGATATATCGTCCCAGCCCTAATGTTTACAAGGAATTATTTCTCATGGGTAAAAAGTATCCATACAAAAAAAAAATTATGTCATGTTTGTTTGAAAAACTCAGCATAAGTATGCAAATACATGTATGTGAATTGCAAAAATTACGTTTAATAAATAAATAAATATAGTTACAGTGTAGGTTGAGTAAGAAAGGGAAGTTAAGAGAAATCTAATTTTATTTCTAATTTATTGCTCTTTCAAGGAAGTACATGTATGTTTATCATCAGTGTTTATGTTGTTTATTTTGTTTATTATAGCTAACACACATTTAATATGATAATGATGTACATATAGGCATTCAATAAAACTCATTAGCCATTTGCATGTACTTGTATAAAGATTTAGAATTAATATTTTGATCAACAATCATGACAATACTATGTCATTTATATATATTTGAAATTTGAAAATTCAAATTGAAATATTCATTGACAATATGAGTAAAAAAGAAACCTTTTTTATTTAGACATAAACAGCAAAAATGTGGAGGATCCAGCAGTTACAAGTGTGTATGGTTTTGATGACATGCTGGTTGGCCTATGTTTTCTGTGATTCAGATGGTAAGTAAATAAGACAATGCCATGTGGATTTAGCAGTGTTTAAAATTACAAAATTATATTCACCATTGTTTTAATTTGTATTTGTTTTTTTTTTTTAAATCAAAAATTGCTTAACATTTTAATTTTGATATGTCTATATTCATTTGATTTATACACTGATAAATGTAATTGCACCATGTGCATAAAATAATTTGTATCTTTTAGCAATGAAGTTACTGATGAGAACGATGAGAAACGTTTTTGGTGTTAAAAAAAATAATCATGACTGTTTTTGATTTTGTTTGTTTGCTTTTTTAGTGTTCCGTTTACATGTTGCCCACCTCATTGTTTTGATACTAACATTTTCTTATTTTTTCAGATTTTGATTTTGACAGTTCAAACTCAGAGTTTGAGTCAAGTTACAAGTCAGTGAGGAATGCCACCATCTCCATTGCGTCAATAATTGGTATTATAACAGGACTGATTTTTCTTGGGATCGTTATTGCCATCATTGTTATATGCTGTTGTTGTATGAAAGGTAAGGACTTGTCACTTCTTATATAGTGATAATTAATTTAATATGATAAAAAAAAATCTCCTAGCTTGGTTAATATGAAATTTTAGTATAGTTTGTTAATGATAAAAGACCAAACAAAGACAGTTTGAAGCTATAAAGCAGTGATGCTGTCCACTTCTTCCATTTTGTAATTGTTTTGCTGATGACTGTAATGTGATAATAATAAAAGAAGTATGGTGTGTATATGTATATTGTTAAGGAAGTTCATGGCTTAAGGGAAAATGAATAATTTAATATAATGATAAAGTTGACATTATGGGCAACACATAAAACAAAATTCCAGGTTGTTTGACTAACTAATGTATTATTTTACCCTCCAGTGTAACAGCTAAATGTCAACATATACAACTGTATAAAGACTGGTATTGTTATAATCTTGCAATTTCAACAATTCAGTAGCTTTAATTTAAAAAGATATCTATAGCAAATTTCAAGATCAACAAGACTGAAGCACTAAAATTCTTTATGACATAGTAATCATGTTATTAATAATTGATATGACTATGGATCCTCATTAACAAAGAGTTGATGGTTGAAATATATATTTTATTGAAATTGTCCAATTATTCTCCTGTACTTCTTTTTTTTTTCTTTACAAACATCATAATAATTATTGTTATATGATTAGGACGACGATCAGCTGGCCATGTATACAGACAACCAGCAAACCAAATGACAGTCACCACCACAACACAACAGGCATACCCTGGACAGTATCCCCCTCAGCCCTACAATCAGTACCCTCAGAATCAGTACCCCGCTCAGGGGTATGTACAGCACCCACCCCCACCCCAGATGGGATACCCACCTGTCCAGCAAGCACCGCCTATGACAGGGTACGGCTATCCTCCACAGGACAGTAAAGCTGTACCCACAGGTTTGTACAATTACTGACATGAAATACATGTATTATGTAAGCTTTCCATTTCTTTTAAATGATACAATGCAATAAACATGATGGAGGATCTTCTTTTGATCTAATGGACAGCTTTTTTCTGCATATGTATACATGTAGTTACTATTTATTAAAATTGAGAAAAGTAGAGATAAACTGAGTGTTAGTATTAGAACCGTATGATAACATTAGATATTTAAAATATAAAAGTAGGCTTTCATCTTCAGAATAACACTAAAGGTGATTAACATGAATTGATATATTTTCTTCTCTGTGTGATTACTGTTAAAAACAAATGACTGACAAACAGAGTTTTCCAAATGTTAGTATTCAAATTGAGGGATATCATTATAGATATCAATATGAAAGTAAGCTCTCATATGTAATGCAACACTTAAATATGATAAACTAGAATTGATGAAGCATGTGTGTATAGGCTTACTACTTTATTCATGTAATTGACACAAAGTCAAAAATAAAAATTCTATTCAGGATACTATGCCTTCAATGCCCCTTAATTGGAATGAATATACACTTTTAAAAATCCTTAAATGAGGATCCATTAGATGGAAGTATAAATGTAATGTACATTTAACAAATGAATACAACACTATTGTATAATTATCATATAATTATGGTCTTCTTTTTGTAGCACCACCAGCAGATGATGGCTACTCCCCTTACCCAGCAAATTCCCAGCAACCCCCACCCTACCCCAGCAATTAAAAATGAGTTCAGAGTGTTTAAGATCTGCATGTACTTGTGATATGTTTAGAAAAGAATGTCATGTTTTTTAAATAATTTTTTTTTGTATTGTTATAGTCAATAATATTTGAAGATTGAACATTTAGAAATCAAACATTTATTTATGGATTTTATTGTATATTCATCTAATTCTGTACTTTAATTTATTTGCTCATTACCTGGCCCTGCGATCATGAAATGGACTTAAGTCAAAATTTTAATCATCCATAAAATGTTTATTACTTGAGAACCAAATCTCTTAATTTGCATGCAACAGCAATTTATTGATGCAAAGTGAAAAAGCATTTTCATTTTGGACTGCTTCATTTCTAAACCATTTCAGTGCAATTTACATTTTTTGGCTTAAGTTGTTTAATGATCCTTTGACCTATAGTGCACTTTACAGTATATTTCTACCAAAGTGTTTTAATTGTAGTATACATGTAGAAGACATCATTCTTTTGTACATGACACAAAAACACATAAGAGTTCTAAAATTTTGAATAATGTCACTTGAATACTCAATTTTTAATGCACCATGGAATTGGTTGATTCCATAATGTTGATTTTTACCACGAACAAAAATTAAAATCAATATATTTACTTATCTAATTAATACTCAGTATTTTGTTTATTGTTTTTTCTTCTTTCATGTATCATTTAAAACCTATGTTGAAATTGTTGTTAATTGATTAAAATTGTAAAATCATATATATATATATATATATATATATATATATATATATATATATATATATATATATATATATATATATATATATATATAATTAGCCTATATGATTATTTTGTTGTTTAAGCTGAATAAAAGTATTGTTCATTAAAGGATGTATAGAATAAAGAACAGTTCATATGATTTTTTAGATTAGCATATTGTGAATGAACTCAGCTATTGGGTGGAGAGATCACTTTTTAAAAAAAAAATGTATGGACTTCAAAGACTAAATAAATCACTCATATGTTCTATAATTATAATAATTTTTTCCCAGCAAATTTTACATTTAACTTTTTTTTTGGTAAGGAAAGAGGTGTTCAAATTATGTCTCAATTCCTTTGAAATGAAAAATATTTTAGTCAAATATATAATTTTTTGTTATAGATATCCACTTTTTTTTCTGAATTCTTTGAAAATGAAAAGGCATTATTAGTATTAAATACATGTCGACATTTATTAAGTTAGTGTATTTTTTCCATTGTGAATTTGTTTTTATTTTATTTATATAATTTTTTTTTATTTAATTCTTAAATTAATGTTGTATATTTGTTAAGATATTTTAGTAGTTTCAAGCAGTCCATGTATCAAAAAAAAAAAAAAAAAAAAAAAAAAAAAAAAAAAAAAATTAAAAATACATGGAGTTGTCAGTGTTGATTCAATCATAACGTGTGTTTCAATGTTTTATACCATTTAGTATTCTTCTTACAAATTTGTTTGTAATTACTATAAGATCATTTATCTTAATGATGTACAGTAAAACTTCAGTATCCCAAACACAAAAATATCTCTAATACCATGGATTTGGAAGTCCCTTGAAGAATTTTACCCTTGATATCTTGAATTTTCGGATATCTTGAAGTTTTTTGGTCCCCTCAAAATTGAGATAATGAGATTTGACTGTATTTGATAAATTGTCAAAAGTATAAAGAATAAGAAAGACACATTTTATGACTTGATTTTGAGAGATGAAGAACATTAACTGTCATTTTCTCAAAATATTGTAACAGTTATAAATTGTTTGTATAAAGTATACCTTGCGACAATTGTGCAATTTTTTAACACGAATTTTATATATACATATGCATGTCTGTATAAATTAATTTGCATAATGTGTACATTTTAAATTGTACCTCTAAAAGAAGTCAAGTTGATATCAAATTGTACAATCGGATGTCAGATCTGTTTGCTCAATCTCTTTTTCTTCTCTTTTTTTTCACCTTTTAGCATTATTATTTAACACCACTAATTTTCTATAACTTAAAATTTAATCATTAATTATCAAGGATATTGATTCAACTCTGAAAAAAAAAAAAAATCTGTGACTTTTAATTGTAACCTTTCTTACTCCTCCATGGCACCTGATCCCACCTTTGATGTTTTTTAGATTTCCATGTTTGCTCTGCTCCTGATTTGTATTGTTTAAATGGACTTTTGAGCTTGAATACTGTTCCTTACCTCCATATTTCATTAAGAGAATTGCCTGAAAAAGGAAAAGAAAGATATTGTTGGGAATGTGATTACAGAAATGCTCATAATTATTTAGAAAAAGAGGGATCTAAACATGTACATATGCATTCATGTATCAAAATTTTGTGTTGAATATATATTGATGAAATTTTCTACTACTTGTATATTAAAAAAAATGTTTTCCTTGACATAACGTTGTAGTTTATCAGAAACTGTGAAAAATTTTGAAGAACATTGAAATTTAAATTTGCACCTAACCATATTTAAACCACTGATAATGAGCAAATTAGTTTTAGTTTTAATTAAGAAAATGAAGTGTAATGTATAAAATTGTTTAGTGAATGCCATGAGAATTTTAAAACATGTACATGTAATTAATGTTTTATATGATGGATGTTAAGATATTTCTTTTATTACATACACATGTATGTTACTACATGTAGATACTTTATTAGTTCTGTGTTTTATATATTCTGTTAAAAGTTATTTGCTTGCAGAGTATTGTGTTCTTCTTATCCAAAAATTGTACAACTTGATTAAGAGGAAATAGAAAATCAACCTGAATTTTTAATAAACAATGTTTCAACACTTAGGTATACATGTGTTTTGTTTATTGCAAGATGAAACTATATACATGTGTCTGTCATTTTATTGTATTTTTTCCTAAACTTTGTTACTAAAGCATTTTAAACACTGGATTGAATATAGACTTATTTCTAGTCTTTAGAATCTCGAATTTCTGCTCAGATAGTTTTTAATTTCTATATAATTTGAATTATGATTTTTTTTACATTGTTAAATCATGAATATACGAGTGAACATGATACATTATTGAATAAAATATGTAGATCATTTTTATATTTTAAGTTGCTTTTCATTCTTTGAAGAAATAAAATATTTTACATGAAATATATGGAGATAACGAACAGTATTCAAGCTCTAAAGTCCATTAAACAATACAATTTTTGGAGCAGACCTCTAAAACATCAGAGGTGGGATCAGGTGCCATGAAGGCGTGAGCATCCCCTGCCGACCGGTCTCACCCGCCGTGTGCTCCTTGTCATGATCTGGAAATAACGGAAAAATCTGTCGACAATTCAGTGTGTAAATAATGGCCTAACAGTTAGTATGAAAAACGTCAGTCAGCATTTGACTTAATGATAAATTGTATTTGCTGACAAGGTCATTGTATCGATCATAGAACTTACGAAATGACGACTTTAAACGAGACTGCTGATATTTTTATGCCCCGCCATGAATATGGCCGGGGCATATAGTGTTTGTCATGTCCGTCTTCCGTCCTTCCGTCCTTCCGTCTGTCCTTCCGTCACACTTTGCGTTTAGCTCTGTTCAAAGCTCAGTTTCAAAGAAACTATCCAAGATATTTTTATCAAACTTCATATGCTGATAGATATTGATGAGGGCTATGCAATTGCATCAACATTTTTTGACCTTGACCTTTCCTTTGACCTTGACCTCACTTTTCTTAAATTAGTGTTTAGCTCAGTTTTAAAGATACCATTCAAGATAGTGTAATCAAACTTCATATGTTGATACATACTGATGTAAGCTATTCAATTGCATCAACATTTTTTTGACCTTGACCTTTCTTTTGACCTTGACCTCACTTTTCTTAAATTAATGTTTAGCTCTGTTTTAATGAAACCATTCAAGATATTTTTAACAAACTTCATATGCTGATACATACTGATGAGAGCTATTCAACTGCATCAATATTTTTTACCTTGACCTTTCCTTTGACCTTGACCTCACTTTTCTTAAATTAGTGTTTAGCTCAGTTTTAAAGATACCATTCAAGATAGTGTTATCAAACTTCATATGCTGATACATACTGATGAGAGCTATTCAACTGCATCAACATTTTTTGACCTTGACCTTTCCTTTGACCTTGACCTCACTTTTCTTAAATTAGTGTCAAACTTCATATGCTGATACATACTGATGAGAGCTATTCAACTGCATCAATATTTTTTGACCTTGACCTTTCCTTTGACCTTGACCTCACTTTTCTTAAATTAGTGTTTAGCTCAGTTTTAAAGAAACCATTCATAATATTTTCATCAAACTTCATATGCTAATACATACTGATGTAACCTTTTCAACTGCATCAACATTTTTTGACCTTGACCTTTCCTTTGACCTTGACCTCACTTTTCTTAAATTAGTGTCAAACTTCATATGCTGATACATACTGATGAGAGCTATTCAACTGCATCAATATTTTTTGACCTTGACCTTTCCTTTGACCTTGACCTCACTTTTCTTAAATTAGTGTTTAGCTCAGTTTTTAAGAAACCATTCATAATATTTTCATCAAACTTCATATGCTAATACATACTGATGTAACCTTTTCAACTACATCAACATTTTTTGATCTTGACCTTTCCTTTGATCTTGACCTCACTTTTCTTAAATTAGTTTCTGAATCAAACGTCATATGCTGATTCATACTGATGTAAGCTATTCAACTGCAGCAATATTTTTTGACCTTGACCTTTCCTTTGACCTTGACCTCACTTTTCTCAATTTGTGTTAAAATGTTGCATTACTAATATACCCTTGGCGGGGCATTCATGTCCTATGGACATATTTCTAGTTGATTCATCAACTTGTTTGTCAATAATTTACCTCGTTTTAGAAATTGTTCATACGTAGAGCATGTTCTTGCGTATTGAATCAACTGAGAGACATAAACCCCGTATGCAGGGCAGGTGATGAAGATATATTGCTGCATAATTAAGGGAAGTTGACGATTGAAAAGTTAAAGTCATCACGTTTATCATAAAGCTTGGTTGTTAGATCACCATTAACGTCCTTTTCAAGTATAATATCCAAATATGAAACAGATGTGTCAGACTCTGTGGTATCTTTTTTTTCAAGCTCACCGGGATATATCGTACCGACATAAGAATGGAAATAACCACTGTTAATTGACAATACGTCGTCGATATATCTAAATGTCGAGTTGAAGGCCACAGCAAGTGTTTTCTTCTTTTCACGTAAAAAGATTTTGAACAAATTCTACTTCTTATGAATAAAATTGGTACCCATGGGAATTCCAATAGATTGTTGGAAGACCTGGTCTCCAAAAACCACATAGATATTGTCAATCAGAAACTCATGCATCTTTTTAATATCAACTTCAGAGTTCTTGTGTGTACAATCAGAATGTTTTTTAACAAAATTAATTTGCAAACGACCAATGACAAGGTAAGTAAATTGAGTTTCATTTTTATTGGAAAAGCAACTGTCAATGATATCAAAAAGCCTGGACTCTAATTTATCGTGGGGAATGGTATATAAAGTTGAAAAGTCGTAAGTTTTTATGTTGTTGATTTTGGTAAAATTTTGTGATTTCAAATTTTCCAATTTTCAAGTATCCAAATCTTATTTACACCACTTCTCGAATATATTGTTGCACAGTACTCCTGAAGATTCTCCTCTACTACTGTTCATATTTTAGTGAGGAGTAAAGAAAGAGACTTGGTAGAACATTTACTGGAACCCGCTTTGTATCTTTGTTTGTAAGGATTTTTATGAAGTTTCGGAATCCAATATAGATATGGTAATTCAAATTCATGTTGGTTGTTGACCTGAGCCTTGCTCACACCGCTCCCTTGAGATTAAAAATATTCAAAACTGACATATAATTTTGAAGAATTTCCTCCTTAGAAAGGGAAGCTATTGATATAGGTTGGATTACCACTTGTAGAATTAAAACCTAGTTCCTCTAAAATACAATTTAAATAATGAGCCTTACAAACAAAGACAATGTTGTTACCTGCTTTGTGTATTTACCAGTACATACTGATTGTGTAATCTATTTAATTCTTTTTTCACTTCTGAATTATTGAACAAAGAAGGATAGTTGGTTTCCATTTTGCCCCTCAATCGCTTAATGCGAGATTTTAACATACATTCGATACATTTAATGCATTCTGACAATGTGTTAAGGTCTTCTTTTTCATGTCTGGCCCATCGTCTGGCGTATTATCTTCCACAGAATCACTGTTCACGGTAGCTCAGTCGGTAGAGCTCCCCCCACCCTGGAGCTTTAAGGGTGTGGCCAAAACCATCAAATTACGACAATGTTTAAAAATCTTCTTTACTCCTAGACATCAAGCAGTCAAACTATTGGCATTTATTATATTGTAAAAGTGCAGTAATTCTTTGAAAATCTTCTCTGCTCCTGGTTATTAATTTATTAAGTAGCGGGTTATGGGAAGAGGAGTTCCTCTTCCATAATTGTGAGTTTCACAGCCCCTGGGTCGGGGGTTCTGGTTTGTGGGTGGGGCTCTTTTGATGATATAGTGAAATGCATGAATTCTTTTATGAATAAAAACTTCTACACCTGGATATTTAACACATAAACTAAAAGCATGGTCATCCTGAGCAAGGATACCTCTTTTTAAACTGTGGAATTTACTCTTGTACACAAATCAGAAAGGGCAGAGGTGTAGGCGATAGCTTTGTTAAATAAACGACAGCTTTTATTACGAATGAAAATTGCAATTCATTTTTCAGTTCTATGATGATGGTTGGAAAAGCTGAATTAAGTCATCCCGTTTGTCATATACATGTACATTAGTTGTATGTTGGCCATTAAAGTCTATACTCAGTAAAACTTCCAAATATGAAATAAACGTGGCAGACTCTGAAGTAGCTTTTATTTCTAGTTTACTGGCATTTATCGAGTCGACATATGAATGAAAATTATAGTTAATTGATGAAGGGTTTTCGATATTTCTAGATGTGGCAGTGAAGGCCACAGCAAGAATTTTCTTCTGATTCAGAAGTAGAAGTTTTTGAATAAATTATGCTTCATAAAATGGAGATAACGAACAGTTATCAAGCTCAGAAGTCCATTAAAACAAATCAGACCTCTAAAAGTATCAGAGGTGGGATCAGGTGCCATGGAGGAGTAAGTATCCCCTGTCACACCCGCCGTGTGCTTCTTTAATATTCATGAGAATATAAGAACGAATCGGTCAATAAAGAAGCATTTTAGTGTTCATCAGAATTTCAACAGATTGTTGGAAGAACTTGTCTCCAAAGACTACATAGATATTGTAAATGAGGAACTCCAGCGTTTGTAAGTATAAACGACAGATAGTGTAATTGTATAAAATCAGAATGATTTTTAACAAGTAATTTTGTACGTGACCAATTAGAAGATATGAAAATTTCCGAGTTCCTTTTCTTTTTGAAGAACCATTTGTCTATGATGTCAAAAAAGCCTCGTCTTTAGTTTGTCGTGTGGAAAGGTTGTATAAAGGGTTGTAAAGCCATACTTTTGATGCTAAACATCAACATATGATCAACCCAGTCTGGGCTCTAAGGATACCTATTTGCTAACTTAAAAATGTCCAGAAGTAAACAATATTTTCAATTTAGATTTGATAAAAATAGATTTTCAATATTTAACCAAATGAGCTCCATCCTAAAGCCTGAAGTCAGGATCCAAGGAACATGAATTTCAAAACTTGATAGAGATGTAACTCCTCATATGCATGCGAAAAATTCGCCTGCTAGATAACTTTGAGCTAAGAACAAAAAAATCTAGGACATGGTATATTTCTAGTGTACGGGTACACTTGTTGAGCATCTCAGCCTAATCCCGAGGCTTGAACCTTGGACCAAATGGATACATTCTTCATAATGAAAGGACAATTAGCATACTACCTACATGTATGACGTTAAATCATTTCTAATTGTCA
Source organism: Saccostrea echinata (assembly GCF_033153115.1). NCBI lineage: Eukaryota > Metazoa > Mollusca > Bivalvia > Ostreida > Ostreidae > Saccostrea > Saccostrea echinata. The sequence continues at coordinate 902,028 of NW_026889833.1, read as the reverse complement.
ATGAATAAATAAGATTTTCAAAGATACCAGTACATTATGAAATAAACTTTCTAGATACGACAACTGAACCCAACCAAGCTAAGGGTCTGAATTCTAGACAGGAAAATGAAGTTTGCCTACTAAATGTCTATGAGTGAAGAAATTTTCAAAGCTGTAACGTGTTTTTAATTGATGACCAAGTTAGCCCACTCTGTGGTCTGAACTCTAGACTTCTGAAATTTTCAGAGAGGTCTTCAGATGCAAACAGTCTGCTTGTTAGATGTCCATGAGAAAAGTAAGAAAAGTAGAGGGTTTTCAAAAGTGTATAATTTCAATCTTTTGAGAATGTTTCCTATGCAGACTTCATTAATTATATCAGTTATTTGTTTTAAACTATGATAACAAATTTATGTACCTACAATGAAGAGACTACCAGGTTTTTAAGTCAGTAACATATATAAAAAACGCATACCATTAGTTTTCACAAATTAAACAAAAGACCATTTAGTTAAAACAAAATTAAAGATCGAAAAACACAGATGTATTTAGAGCAACTTCACAAGATGGTAGTATTTCAGGATGGCAACATGAGCACAGTATCAATGACGTGGATCACACCGTTTGTGACGCTAATGTCAGCCTGTACGACTGTTGCATCATTCACTTTAACCGTATCTCCTGAAACAGAATGGATTTTATTAGGTTAAGAACGAATTAGAGATTGACAGATTAAATAATTATATTCCAGATATTTCCGTATCATTTCTACAAATTTGTTTATTCTGAGACATGTTTATCTTTGCAAAAATTGATTGGGAGTTTATATTCCTGTGAAATTAGAATTATTGATATAAACGTCAAGTTAACACACTTGTATAACTGAGGTTATTTCTGAAATGATTAGTTTTATTTTTGACAGATCAATATAATTTTTTTGAAATAGAAACAAAATGTACTGAAAGAAAATAATTTTAAGATAGAACAGTAAACGCAATGGGAAAATTGACAAAGTTTAAACAAAGTTTAAGCATCTCTAAGAGCTTTTTCAGGGCCACACTTAATGGATTTCCCTCTGGGATGGTATATATAGTAAAACCCAATAATCATTTTACAGTAAAGTGGCGTAATATAATATAATACCAAGAAGCTATGCTTCATAAAAAGGGTTTTTAATCCAAGTAAATGGAATCTGATTTGGGACCCAGAATCATAGATTTGATGTAATTAGGGTCACCATTAACACTGATCCTGACTTCCGATTTCTCAACCGTGGGAACTTCCATTCCGTCTTTTAGACCAGAACTGTAAAACGTTCCTGAGACCACGTGGTATGTAAGGAGATCTGAAATATATATTGCAGATCTAGTTAATGTCAGCCAATAATTAGTGTTTATTTATACCAGTTGACAATGCATGTTGTATGCTTGTTATTTGTGAAATGACAAAAAAACATGTTTTTTCTTTGCAGAGCCACCCAGGCACTTAGTTCTCTCGCCCACATCATATTCATTATTCAGAGAAAATTAACTGGATATGAAGTTAATGCGTAGTTTTTTTAAACAAACAACTTAGTATCAATGTTCAAATATTACACAACATTAAGTGATTAGAACGTCAGTTTAGAGATATGCAGAAAACATTACATATGAAAGCGAAACTATATAATCAAAAGCACTATATTGGTAAAAAGGCATTTAATATCACCATAATTGCCATTCCCCCTTTTCTAAACAGAGTTGGTGTGTAAATAACAAGACAAATTTCTACTAAGACAAAAAAAATTGGAATCCGTTGGCTTGATCTACAATCAATTTCATCAAATATCATTATATGTATAATAATCATAATATGTATTATAACATTTATGAAACCGAGACTGGCTACTGACAGATAAGTTGATGTTACAGGGATTTCAACAACCTTAACGTCAGCATTTCGTAAATTATGACCTTGTTAACAAATATAACCTATCATTTGATCGTAATTTGGCTGACATGTTTCATACCAATTGTTAGGCCTTTGTTTTTATTCTAGATTCGAATACTTGACTTCGGAATGTTCAGTCTACTTGATCAAAACATAAGACTCACGGCGGGTGTGATTCGTCAACAGGAGATGCTTACCCGTCCTAGGCACCTAATCAAACTTTTGGAAATCCATGTTTTATGCCCTGTTCACAGATTTGTATTGTTTGTAAATTTTTTGAGATTGATCAGTGTTCGTTATTTTCACCTTTTTTTCATACGTGCTAGATGTGATTGACTTTCACGTTTACCCGAGTCACCTTGCTTTTACTGTCTCATTAAGGACTTCATACTCAGAATTCATTAACAGTAAAAAATTGTTTAATTGAGGAAAATCGATGGACTCTTTTCTAAATACAAATATAACCAAACTGACTAGAATACAATTAATTTTACGCCTTATAAAAAAAAATTCAACGGAGTATTTTTTGTTCATAATTAAACATCTGTAGCCTTAAAACTCTAAAGAGTAAGACGATGGACCCAGTCTAATCCTCAAACATGTATGACATAAATATCAAAGCACAGTTATATGGACTTTGGGGAATAATTGCTATTCGTTATCTTCACATTCATTTTTTCTTTTTAATTAACTCACAGCCCCATGCCTAGAAATGTCCACCCCCCCCCCCCCCCCCGATTGTTTTGAATGCAGCAATTCAAGATACATACATCCTTTGCAGGAAAAATTATTAGGGGCATTATTATGAAACAGGACATTTACGTTACTGAAGTTTGTATGTAGCTTGGATAGCCATTATGCTTGAACACAAGTGGATAAGGAATACCACCAAATTAATACAATTTTTTTTCAATAAAATTACAACTGAATCATTGAGACGAAGAAATTCAGTAGTTTTATTCATGGTAAGTGCATTGCAAACACAAAATAATTAAGAAATTCGTATCAGATTAATAGAATGCAAATAAATAGTAAAGTGCATTAGTACTACATTCATGAAAACGTAGTAGTTAATATATTAACATCAGAATTCTTATTACACCAAACCCCTGTTCATAAATATTTTTAAGTTTCTGTCCCTATAAATTGCGCCTTTTATTGTGCAAAGTTGTAACCTAGAATTCAAATGTAATTTACAAAATGGAGGACAAATGGTCCCCTGATGAGATCTTTGAGACACCTTGTTCCAGTCACACACAGCAATTGTAATTATAAGGTCATTTGATTCGCTCAAGATCAATCAATAAAGTTATTTAGTTCTAAGTTTACTAATGAATGGCACAGATAAAATATGAAAATGAATTCAACAGAATATTTTAAAAAAAAAGGATTGGTATAGGTTTGGAAATAATGTCCACAGAAGTGATAAGTATAATTAACTTCTTGTATCATTTTTCAGCTGTGATACCGGAAGTGCATGTACACAAACACAGAGCAAATACAAGTCTTAGTATAAAATTACATTTCATCCACTCTTTAAAATTGTCTACAGATTTTATTTCTATCAAAAAACACTAAATATACCCACCCTTACTAAAATTTACTGTAAATAAAGTAGTTTCTGTGTTTTACCCAATTCTTTGACATTTTACTGGGATACGTTGAATTACTATCAGGATGATTCTTTGATGTATCTAACAATAATTATAATGCTAAGATTCACTAATATGAAGCTTTACTCTAGATTTTTGTTGAGATTACGTGTTGGGAGCAAAACTATATCCCGCTTCCATATGTATGATTACGCATTATAGAGTTATATTTGAATAAACATGTAGTGGTTGTATTTTCTTTTGATTTAAAAAGAATGGGATCTGAACATTGGAATAAATGAAATACTAGTAAAACAATTTGTATTTCGTAGAAAAAATCCTGGATTTTCTACTATTATAGGAAAAGTAAGACATTTTGATTTAACTGGCACAAAGATGGATTTACTGTGGTAAACGCTGAGAAACTTTGAGTCTTATATATGTTAAACTATATTTTACTGTGGTTAAAATTATCAAGTGTGTAATTTCAGATTGCAAACAAGTGCAGAATGAAAAAAATATAAGCTTTCAAGAGTTACACTGAATACTGAATATTAATATTTGATTATTTACCAAAATTATTTCTAAATTGCTTTATTATATAATAAAGGAACCTAAAACAAGTATGAAAATCAGTTACATTGTTATATATATCGTACCAAAGTGTGTGCCTATTTTGCAATGATTGATTGTATGTTGTTTTACGTCCCTTTCGAGATTTTTTCACTCATACAGAGACGTCACAATATACCGGTGAAGGGCTTCAAATTTAGACCTCACTCGGCACTTGGGACCATTGAGCAGTAAGGGTTCTTTATCGTGTCAACGCCTACCTGACAAGGAGCCTCGGATTTTAAGGTCTCATCCGAAGGACCCGCAATTTTCACTTCAAAGTGCTGATCGCTTGGCGATGGAACAGTTGCTACCTATTTCTTATCGACGTAGGTCACGGAGGTTACGGAGTAAGCCCTCTACCGACTGAGCTACCTTGACAGTTATTTTGCAATGAAAATTAATGTGATTACATTGCTATATATATCGTTCCAAAGTGTTTGCTTATAGATAATTTTGCATCACCGTAAACTGATTTTGCTTGCACACTCAAAGAAAGAATTAAATTTTAAATATATATACAATATGATGGACCCACATTTTTAATGAATTGAAGTCTACTTAGATTGTTGTGATATAATACTAATACTATCAAATACATTTGTTTACTAAACATTGATTTTGTGACCAGACAATTATGATTGTTGTTGCATGAAGAAAAAAATTAACATGAAACTCAGAAATACGATATCTTTGAGCTCACCTACAAGAGCTGTCTCATTGCTCAGCAAATCACTTAATTTTCCTGGAGGAAGTTTCTGGAACGCGGCATTATTTGGCGCGAATACAGTAAATGGTCCCTCTGTGAACAAAATTTATGCTTGTAAAATAATGCAATAACACTTGGCTTAATATACATGTACAAAAATATTTGTAGTATTTTCTTATCTTTTATTCTTACTTGAATATTTATCTTATCTTCACTTTCAAATGAAATGAAAAGATGTATCTACATATTTGAATGAAATGATATATAATTATACTTTGGGGTGGGGTGGGATGTTTTATACTAATAGATTTTATAGGGGTCAATTTGACTTTTAATGTGTTATGCGTGCCAGAATCTAAAACAGGTGTGACAGTCAAACCCTACTGACCGGTTAATGTTTTCTGCAGTTTTCCACGAATGACGGCATATACTAAGGTGCTCAGCTCCGGAGTTTTTGATGCTAGTGCCACCACATTCTCAGTAGGGACTGGGTAAATAACTTTGTTCAGCATATGAACTACACCGTTGGAAGCATTTGTATCAGGTAAGATGACTTGAGATCCCGTGGCAAACACTTTCTGGAACAAAATATGATGAAAAGAAAATCGTTTTAACAAAAATTTTCTGACTTTTCTGTCGTTTTACCGGAAACCAAATACCCTGTTCTGCATAATTATGGTAAAAACTTTAACAAAATGCTGATAAACAATATTAACATTCCATCAAGAGGTCCATGGGTCACAGCGCTCGCTTGAGTCAATGATAAAAGGATACGAAAATAAAGCCTCTTATTGTAACTGTCAACTTTGATTTATGATCTCAACCATCTTGATTTACATATTATTTTCTTGATTGAGATTTGATAAAAACATTCTTGTTAAAAAACAAAATCAAGTGTGTTCAAATGAAGGGTAAAGTTTCTTAAAAAATAGATAGAACTAAGAAATTGATACTTTATTTGAACTTGCAAATGTACTTGAAATCTTTTCACCCAAGAATACTCTGTGCCAAGTTCGGTTGCGATTGGTTCAGCTGTGAAGTGAAAAAATATCATAAATTTTCGGATGACTCAGAGAGAGAGAGAGAGCGAGAGAGAGAGAGAGAGCCTTTATTTGTCAGAAAAATTAACTTAACCCCTGGCTCAGGTGGGCTAAAATTCAAATTTGATGAATTCATGATCTATTTGAAAATCATCTCTTATGATTCGTTAGTTCCGAAGGCCAATATTAAGATTCGATTTATTTTTTAACCCCAAGGAATAAGAAAAAAAAAATAAAATAAAAAGAAAAAAAAAAACTAGGCATTCTCACTGCACAATATCGAAATTCAATATAATGGATTATACTTTGTGCATTTTTAACAAGAGAAAAGATTTCCATTGATACCAAAATAGGTACGATTTTAAATGTATACGTTTTTTTAGTATAATATTATCAGAATATATTTCAAAATTGACTACAAAAATACACAAGAACTTGCTTAAACTAGTGCAATGTCCAATTCATTAAAGTCACACAACTGTTAATTTCAGTACTGTATTGTGGATTTGTAATGTAAGAACAAAAAAATGTTGAATTGCTAATAACAAGTATTTAGTATTGAGTGTTAGTTGTATACTTACCGACATTGTCATGCTTAACAATTAAAATCTTAGTATATAGTTTATTAATTATTGTTCACAATAAAACATTCTTTGCTATGGAAAAACCTAATCGTTAAAATTAATTTTCATCGCCTGACACATAGTTTCAATTTCAAATTTCAAAAAAAAAAATTATGGGAGAGTAAAGGAGTTAAATTTGTTTTTTACTATTAATTAAAAAAAATAATAAAGCAATTTACCCACAGGCTTTCGTTTTGTCCACTGATTTCCTTAAAGTTTGATATAGATTAATTTTTCTACAGCAATTAATTTTCCAGTAGGAAATTACATGTCTTAGCTTGTTACAAATAAGAAAGAATTGTGTTCCAGATAGCTTGATTTATGTGCACAAATCAATAACGATGACACAGAAAAAATTGTAATACGAAGACTTACTCCGTCGTATACGTTGATTCTGATTTTTTGTGAGTTGTCTAGAGTCTCGAGTAACTGATCATTTTTCAGGTCTGACGAAAGTTTGACCCCGCTTGCTGCATGATAGGACAGAACCTGTTTTAGGAGTGTCTTGTCTTTTGACAACTTGTCTAAAACGTCAGCCGGAAGCGCACTAAAACCTTTGTCCGTAGGAGCAAAAAGTGTAAATGGACCTGGAATTAAAAAAAGTTTGCTTTTATGATACCTTTTCATTCTAAGAACAATTATGCCATAGTGCTAACATGGATTTTTTTTCAAGTTACCGTATATATGTTACATTAACGTTTTAGAATTCAGCGAATTTAAAACTAACTATAGGTTGTTATAGTTAGTTTCAAATTCTCTGAATTCTAAAACTTTAATGTAACATGCTCGCCAATAAGTTTGGGAGTTAAATTTCTGTCCAAAACTCTACGTCCGACTTACAGGCGAGTCCTTATTGGTATTTTTCTGGTCGGCAAAATGTAGTATTTTTTAAACAACACCTAAGATTATCGTACACAAAGTCAGGACATTCATATTTTTTATGTATTCTAGGATTATGCATAATTAAAGTACAAATATTATTCTATTTTACCTTACGTGTGTATCATTTATTTTGTTTTATCATTTACATAACAAATATTCTTTCAGTAACTCGGCCCTACTGTAAATCTATTGTTTATCGATACAATTGAATTGCGACCCCGATATAACGCCAGTTTGGCAAGAATAAATTAATATTTTAGACAGTACAAATGAATATTTCAATATTAAATATTGAAATATTCATTTGTACTGTCTAAAATATTTTGATAAAAGATTAAATATTGTTAAGAAATATTCAAAGTATAATTCTTAAAATTCGATTGTTAATGAAACTTATTGTTTCCCATGTACACAATTTTCTCGGGGCACTTGCCACTAAATAAACACTGTGTCAGGTAAGGGATACAGGTAAATAAGAGACATTAATTGTTTAGATAAAAGAAGGAAAATTTAATCATGATAATTACCAATAATGTTTCAAGTGTAGCGTTTATAAATCAATAACAACAGATAAGGCTTGGACATTGAGAACCCCGTAATTATAAAATTAATAAAATTATCGAAATGTTACATATTGATGTGCTCTGTGATACTAAATATGAATGTTTTTATTTTTCAATAGTGGCTCAGTTTGTAATGAATAAAATTATAAAATACACTGTATATATTTTTATTTCAATTGGGAGAGTTACAAAGAACGAAGGTAGAACAAAAGGTCAGTGTTCAAAATATCTAGACGACAAGGTATATAACTCTTTTAAAAACAAAACGTATAGATGAAATAAACGAAATGGTAGCTGTTTGGTTTGTTGAAAAATAAAAGGTTAACTATCGATGTTATATCCCAAAATATAATTTAAACACAGGTAAATTCATCAGAGTATTAATATAAAATTGAGTTGTTGAGAAAAAATAAGAAATATCGGCGTCATTTCTCAAAATATTATTTGAAAAACAGGTTAAAACAAGATGTGTTTGTGAAACACTGATGCCCCCGTATGGCAACTTATAGCAAAGGTTAAACTTTCTCAAATGCAAATAAAATATGTTGGTACCCAAAGTAAGGTCTTGTGAAATATGAAAGCCCTAGCAGCAACCATTGAATAGATATAGAAAAGGTTAGAGTTTTTCAAAAGTTTATTTTTTGTTTGTCTGTTGTTTAACGTCCCTCTCGAGAATTTTTCACCCATATGGAGACGCCACCACTTGCCGGTGGAGAGCTGCAAATTTTGTCCTAAACTCGGCACTTACGGCCATTGAGTAGTGAGGGATCTTTTTCGTGCCAGCACCTACTGCGACACGGGACCTCGGTTTATACGGTCTCATCCGAAGGACCGGTCTCCACGTCCCACAGTGAGATTCGAACCCGCGACGTTTTCAAAAGTAAGTCAAACATCAAGGTCAAGGCCAAATGTCAAAATTAATGGTGTCTTAGGAAAGGCCTTCTCACTAGAAATATACAGGTGAAATATGAAAACTGAAGCACCAATCGATCAAAAGCTATGACCAATGTTTAAGTTTTTCAAAAGTAGGTCAAACTCCAAGGTCAAGGTCAATGGATTACGATTGTTAGTATCCAAGGAAGGCCTTGTCACAAGAATTACATATGTGAAGTATGAAAGCCCTAGCACTAACGGTTCAAAAGTTATGGCCAAGGTTAATTTTTTTCAAAAGTAGGTCAAACTCCAAGGTCAAGGTCAAAGGGTCAAAGTTGTCGGTATCCAAAGGAAGGACTTTTCACAAGGAACACACATGTGAAGTATGAAAGCCTTAGCACCAATTTTTCAAAAGTTATGGCCAAGGTTAAAGTTGGATAAAATTTTGCAAAACTGGGTCAAGGTCAAAAGGTCAAATATGGTGGTATCCAAGGAAAGGTCTTCTCACAGGAAATACACATGTGAAATATGAAAGCCATGCTCCATCCAATCAAAAGTTATGGACAATGTTAAGTTTTTCCGGACAAACAGACAGACAGACAGACGGACGGACATGGCAAAAACTATATGCACCCGAATCTTCGATACGGGGGCATAAAAACAGAACATTGATTTGAAATTGTCAAACGATTCTGGCAAAAAGTTGTACCGAATTATAAGCCGGTCAATATCAAAGCCTTTAAAAAACCTGAAAAAATACAACCGACTTATAGGCGGGTCGACTTATAGGCGAGTAAATACGGTAAACATTAAAAGACAACAGAAAAGATTGGTTAATGGCAGCAAACATTGTACATAAATACCTTTTCCCTTTAAAACACTACTTAATTCAGCATCTTGAAGTAATTTCACAAGCTGGTTCGCTCCCAATTTCTTTGCAACGTCAAGCACATTTTCCTGACAACATGCTGTCTTCACAATTAACATAAATAAAAATTGCTTGAACATTTTTAACATAATAAACATCTAAGAATTACGTTATAATGGCGAATTCCTGGACACGTGACAGAATATAGTCCAAAAAGTTGACCTTTGTCCTACAAGATTTCTTATCTGGCAAACACTATCTGCGAACTCCATAAAATAAAATACTTTTTTGTCATACTATGTACATCGATCGTCAAAATAACCCCTGTGATTTATTTTCTCTAAATGATAAAAAAGAAAACATCTAAAACATATTTTTGATTCCGAGAAGATATAACAATGGATACACAAGACTTAGTATACTTATCAGCATATGCTATTGTTCAGTTGAAAGCTTATCAAACATTGTACTGTCTAATAGAGATAAATACATGCACTGTAAGTGGTATAGTGCATATGAACTTAGTCTAGTTCTTATCGGATCAGCAGAGACCTTATTGCATGTTTACGATACATAGATATTTTTATGCAATATAACGTTAAGCTTAATTTTGTTAGAATATTTTTTTAGTCTTGGCTGTTTACCAACTTACTAACAAATTACAACAAAATCATGAAATGGAAAGGTTAAGAAGTACGAGGACTAATTACGTTATTATCTTATTTCAAATTTTATTAATTTTCATACTTACTTGAGCAGGCATTCTTTGAACAATTAATGCTGATACAACTTGGTTTTTATATAGGATTTAAATATATATATATGTGTGTGTGTTTATATGCTTAAAAATATTTTCAAATTTCCTGTAAACAATAAAAGTGTTTTATAATCAGAATATCTGAAATAACAAGAGTAAAAAAAAAAAAGATTTAACTTTAAAATATGATTATGCAATATCTACATTTCCCTGCATGTCACTTCATTCTACCCAATTAAGATACCAAGAAATGCATTAGAAGTCCCTTGTATGCAGGGATAAAGAAATTGCATGGGACATCCTCAATCACATCTGATGTCCATTATCTCAAATTTACGGTAATGAAATTGTGGTCCCTTTAATTTCATAACGCGTCTGAAGTGCGCAACACGACCACCAGCTTGCAGGAAAAGTCATAATTGATATGAAGTTGGAAATCGAATGATCTACGTCACATTTCGTTTGTCAATTTACAGTGAGAAATGAATTGGGCTTGTATTGTTTACGTGCACGAGGCCATACTGAAGAGTGATACTAAACCACCCTTTCTTTATGCCAAACGGTTTGGAAAATGCGAAAAAAATACTAAGGAGGGATTATTTAGATTCAGCTTTTTCTTAATTACATGCAGATGCATTGCATAGGGTATAATATGAAAGCTATTTCAAATAGTGAAGGATATCTATTAATTCTCAAAACAACATATATAATAGTTGACCATTGAAATTTTTTTAAAATAAATTCTTATACATGTGTCATCCATGTCATTTTCGAAAACATCTGTAAAATTTTATATTATATCTCTGTAACGGAAATGGTTGTATCCTTAAATGAATTTGGGTGTCGATCCTATGGCCTCTTTAAATGAAATTAAGGTCATCAATGTTTGAATGTTTCTTTAAAAAAATTCTTTATATGCCTTTAAGTTATTCTCGTTATGTCTGTAGGTAATGTAAGAACATAAGTAAATGCGTTAATGACAAATAAAATCCCTATCATTATTATTTACATTTAGTAAATTATGGTCGTTGAAGATAGGAAATATCACTTCTTTGCTGGAAATACTTAAATATATATACAGAGATGACATTTTGGGATTATTTTTTCAAGAATGAATTATAGAACACTTGCGGTGGCCATCAACGCACATTCAGATATATCGGCGACTTTCATCTAGTACATGTAATATTCCGCTTTGACCTGCATATAGTGTTTTCCTATCCCAACTAATACTTAAAAACAGAGATACATTGTAGGGTCAAGCAAATGCTCTTCTAAGCCCCTATCCTTACTCCTAAAAAAAATTAACTACTATTAAGGTAAAACTTCGGACGTACTGTGCTATAGCATATTCTAGTGTTATTCTGGTGTTAATCAGAGGTGGATTCTCAAAAACTTCAAAGAACTTTTAGAAAATTTAAGATTGCCAAATTTTTCCAAAGTCAGTAACATCAAAATGTACGACTTTTCTACACTTTATACAACCATTCCTCACGATAAATGCAAACTAAACTTTTTGATATCATAGATAACTGCTTCTTCAATAAAAATGGAAGCCGGAAATTTTCCTATCTTGTGATTGGTCATCAACAAAATTACTTTGTTTAAAATCACTCTGTTTCTACACACAAGAACTCTGAAGTTGATAATCAAAGGATGCTGGAGGTCCTCATTGACAACATTTATGTGGTCTTCGGAGACCAGTTCTTCAAATAAACTGTTAGAATTTCAATGGGCACTATTTGTGATCCTTTATTAGCTGATCTGTTTTTATATTCCTATGAAGCAGAATTTATTCAAAAGCTACTACATGAAAAGAAGAAAACTCTTGCTGTGACATTCAATTCAACATTTAGATATGTCGACGATCTATTATCAATAACAATAGTTACTTTCATTCATATGTCGATTCGATATATCCCGGTGAACTTGAAATAAAAGACGCCACAGAGTTTGCCAATCGTGTTTCCTATTTGGATGTTTTACTGACTATAGACGATCAGGGCCAACTAATAAATAAATTATATGACAAACGAGATGACTTAATTTTTTCCATTATCAACTTTGTTTTTTTATGTAGTAATATTTCGGTATCACCTGCATATGGTGTTTACATCTCCAATCTTATTCGATATTCAGGAGCATGCTCCGAGTACTTCAACCAATGTGGGCTACTGACAGATAAGCTGATGTTCAAGGGATTTCAACAACCTCGTTTATAATCAGCATTTCTTAAATTCTTGGGAGTTATAATGACCTTGTTAGCAAATATAATCTATCATTGGGTCGTATTTTGGTTGACGTGTTTCATTATTGTTAGGCCTTTGTTTTTATACCTAATTTGAGTAAGGACTGTTCCGTCTACCTCATCAATACATAGGACTCACGGCGAGTGTGACCTGACAGCAGGGGATGCTTACTCCTCCTAGGCACCTGATCCCACCTCGATCTGGAATTTGAGGAGATCTCTGTTTTTATGCCCTGTTCACAGATTTGTATTGTGTGTAGATTTATTAGAGATCGATTACTGTTCATTATCTTCACATTTTTTCATTACAACCCTTAATGATATTTTTTATGATTTGTATTCGTATTGACATTTTTCCCTGCTTTAAAGTATTAAAATTAGTTCTGATAAGTGGCTGAATTGTGGAGTTTTAGATAAATGTACGTTATAAGTTTGGATCATTTTATTGCAGGATTATTAAGTAATTACAATCATTGAGCTTTCCTTTAACTCACATTTGATTGTAAGTGGTACTCTATTTCAAATCATAATTATTTTCTTTAAAAAAAAAGACCTTATTTTTGGCGCTCTTATTTTTTAAACCATACCCTGACTGCAACCCAGGAAAAAAATTAAGTCAAGACTGGAGAACATGACAAGGATGAAATTTCAAGAAACCATATAATTCTGTATTAATGACCATACGTTCCAATGAATCTGACTTACAGATTTAAGATTTACGATACGTTTTCTATACACCATGTAAGATTTACCAAGGCAAGATTCTAAAATATCAAAAATAGACAACACGATTTACATGTACTAGGGCCTCACAAAGAAGCTTCAGCAAATCAGCTTACATTTCATAAAATTAACTTTTTATTGAAGTCCAACCACGTTGATGTCTCAAAAATGAAAAAAAAAGATAAAATGAATCATAGCAAACTTTGTTAGGTGAAAGAATAAAAAAGGGTCAAATTCTAAAACATTTACATTTAAAATTTGACCTAATTGAAAAAAGGATCCAAGAATAATATATGCAATTTAACACATATACCACCATGGGAATGACACTGTTTTGAATCTCCTCTACTAGGCATTATGTTTTAAGTAAACTTATCATGTTTGTGATTTAAACAAATAATCGATAGAATGTCATATATAATACACGAAGAAAGAAAGCAGCTCGAGTATAATTTTAACCCTCTCTCACTTTCTGCAGATATTTTTTTTTTTTTTTTTTTAAATTTTGAGTTTGACACATAGTAAATCCGAAACAAGAAAAATAAACCAGATGAAAAAAAAAAGCTGAATATATGAAAGTAATGGGAGTCGCCTTTGATTGCCAAAGATCTGTTATCTACAAAGTGTCACGCTCATCTCATTGTATTCCTGCATTCCCTTTCAACGTAACCTCCCATAATGAGATAAATTTACATAGTCAAAGAATCTAATGACAAAATAATAACACCCTGTATCAAGACAAACGACAAAAAGAGTTCTTTAATCAGCCAAATCAGATATTAAGGATGAAAGGTTCTGTTTGTAAATTGCTTCTATGTAACGAAGTGCACGTAAAAATCAGAATGTAAAATTTGAATTGGTGTGTCACGATTTCGAAGTCACGACTCGTACTTTACATCCATAATTAAATAATAGTTTGGGGTGACTTTTTCTCTTAAAATACGAATAAATGTTTATTTTTTTAACTTTATCCGCCAGCAGTTTATTTTCGTGTTGTTAATTTTGCAGCTTGGAGCTCATTTTGGAAATACTTTTTGGATCCTCCCATGGACCTCATTTCGTATTGACTACACCTGTAATGTATTCCAATAACAAGTTTATAACAGTAATTAATAAATATTAACATGTAGAATAGTCTTTCACTTAACAAAGCCTCTATGGCCAATTTTAACTCATTTTTGAGACTTCAAAGTCGTCGAACAATAAGATGTTAAAATTGTGTGAAACAAGCAATCAATAGTATCGTGTACATGGTTTTTTCCCGTAAACAAAAATATTAAGCCTCTGAGTCCAAACAACTGTAATATACTAAAATATAGCTCAATATATGCGATCATGTAAAAATGTCCGTAAAACCAAGTGGGATGGACTGACCTATAAACAAAGGAACAGATAGACAGACAGACGGAGAGGAAACATATACCCCCGGTTTCTTCGGCAGGGGACTAATTAAAGGAATCAATCAAGTTTCTTTTAATGTCTATATGAAAACAATGTTCCTTTTTTGAAACTACATATATTTAAGTCAATTAATAAAATTTAAAAGATGCACGAGCAATAGAACATTGTAACATTTTTTCCCTTCAGTTTAATTATATATAAATTAAGAATAAAAACACATGAATGCGTTTAAACAAATATGACATCAACTTTGATAAATATCGGATGTAATTAATAAATTACAAATAACAAGTCTAAATTGAAGATGACAATACAAATATATTCTTATAATTAAACTTTCCACATTCTTGTGAGTACTTTTTATATCGTGAGTACTTTTCAACACTTTTTTATTTATCAGGATGACATAGAGTCCTCAAAAACTTATTTTGAAGACTATCCCCCCAAAAAACATGTATATGTTGATATACATACATATCATGCGTAGGCGTCACACGTAAGCAGATAACGTTTTACTGTTTGTGGAAGATAATCTCATTAAAAAAAGAACCGATGACAAATACGATGATCACAAACGTAACATTATTTTCCCGATAATAGTACATATATAGTAACATAGTCTTGAAATAAGACAGTATCAGACGCTTACAGTCGCGTATGCCTTGCTCATCGTAAATTGATTTAAAAGTATTTGGCATCGTATATTACAATTTTGGAAAAATACACAACGGACGCTCCTCGTTGTAAATTTGTGAGATTAATTGACGACAAATATAACAGTTGAAGTAACACTTGCTAGTAGCTGTTGAGGTATTCTCACTTGGAGTCAGGACTTGTGACAAATGTGGTGGGGATAGGGAATTTGGATCGGATGATCCATCACAATTTACGCACGTGTCAAGAAAATCGTTACTACATTGAGAATCGACATAGATATAAGACACAGAATCCGCAGGTATTTATGGGATTCGTTTTGTCTGATTAAAAGGACTGTGATTTGAAACTTCAATATGCGTGAGTACTTTTCTTTCCTTAATATTTATTTTTTTTGCAGGAAAAAAAAAAAAATAAATAGTAATATATAATTCATACTTGTTCTGATTGAAATAGTTATCATTATTTGAATAATATATCTGTTTTTATTTTAATTTTTATTTTTGAAATTAGAACATTAGTACTAAACAATTGAAAAAAAAACATGACCTTGTTACACTGTGGTTTGATAGCATCAGTATATTCATAGAATGTGGCCTAATTTCATTTGATGTGTCAATTATTTTTTCACCTTAGTGAAAAAGGAGGAATCTAAAGAAACTGTTTTAAGCAAAAATAGAACCTGTAGAAAATGTTTTGCGCACCTTTTTAGAATTTATTACATTTAGGACAAAATAATTTCAGTGTCTTAATTTTAGGGATTTTTCATTTGAAAACAATGATTTCATATAAAGTCTGCACACTGATGAGTGTGTGCGTTTACTTTAATGTCATATAGCGCTATAAAGTAAGTTTGACCACAGGCTGTAGCACAGTCATGCTTCCTCCTTGAATTCTTTCAAAGGAGGCTTTCAAGTAAAAAGTAAATAATGGGAAATTTACTGTAAATCTCTTTTTATTTGCGAAAACTTTATTGTCGTGTAATAACATAAGAGTCTGCTAGCAAAAATATTTCTTTCTCGACTATATTTGTATTTTTAAGATGATATACAACAATAAGAAAACGTTGATTTTTTTTTCTAGCTTTTAAATTCTAAATATGAAAATATTGTTCCACGAAAATTTGGAATATAAAACAAAAAGTGAACCTTTTAGCACCCATCATGGATATTTTTGCTTAATTTTTAATCTTCACTATAATAATGAATTCTCGTTTTGCATAGAATATGTTTATATCATTAATTAATAACATCGCTTTCCATATAAATGATATATTTTGCATCTTAAGTGGGTGTTATATCATTAATTGCTTTCATTAAGGCAGATTTATGATAACTGTATCAATAATGGATGCTAATGTGTCCACTATTACTGCATTTTATCATTAAAGGTATGTCTTAGTATATATTTCATGACCTTGCAGTGTCCCAGTGATATAAAATCCTCAAACAAAATAAAGATTTTGCATCCATTATAATACTAGTATGTTTGCTTCAAATCGTATACGTTTTACATCTACTGAACAGACTTGTACCTTTGAAAACAAGTTTATATCATAGTTGATGACATTAATTTCCATCTATACTATAATTTGTATCATTAATAAATGGTGTATCATCCGTGCTTAACACAGTGGTTGCTAAATGACTGGATTATATCAACATTGTTACTTTATTTTTATTTTATAGTGGATTTTTTTATCATTAGTGGTTGCCAGGTTTTTTTTTCTATTACCTTTAAATATTGCTCTTTTTATATACTTTTTATACATCAACCAACACAAAGTATCTTTTCAGGAAATGCTAGAACAGTTATCCAACACAAAAAATCTTTTCAGGAAATGATGCTAGAACAGTTATTGGTTTTCAATTATAAGATGGTCTTGATTTTTTTTAAACAAAATTATGTACACAAATTACTATTCTTTCTTCGTAAACATGCATGTTATCTAAATCTGAAAGTAATAAATTCTGTGCTCTCTGCATGACAAGCTTTAATTTCAAATCAAAAACTGATAATGCTTGAAGTCAAATCATGAAATCTGTAAATGATAAGAGTGAATGTTATTCTGCATCAGGTAGGTGATAAATAGCCAAACTACTCAAGGAAATAAACTTTAAAGTACTTTTATCAGTGTACGACATACTAGTTATGGACTGATGAACTTTTTTCCCCATCCAGATAGATATATTTCTAAATACTTATCATCACTCTGATTTCAGTAGAAAATCTAAATAATTAGACATCAATCAATATCTGGGAAGTCTCCGCTAAAGATACTGGTTTCCCATTCCTGAAAATATCTGTCTAAAATTATTGCTATCTTCATAGAGTATCACACTGCCTGGCATCTTATTTTTATCTCTCCACTTCTGTTTCTATAACTGAAGGCCTCAAATTATAAAGGTTTTTGAAGAGGTCGTATCATACATCAAGAAAATGATTATATCCGCAGGCTTTTATTTTAGTTCTCTTTTTTCGTGTATCGACTAGATTGATCTAAATTTATAGCTTGAAATAAGAAGAAATGTTATAATACTGAGCAATATCTCCTGTATTAGAACCTTAGTAGAAAGAGCAAACGAAAATCACGAATCAGTGAGACAACATTGTCATTTAATGCCTCCAGAGGTATACAATTTATTTTTAAAAAGTATGAAAAGATTAAAATGATTAAAACTGACTTTCTTTGGTTATTTTTTTCCGTGTAAACTGCACTTTTCAGTTGCAAAGGATACTTATGAATAATTTTCTTATTTAGCATCGTTTTCTTCTAAAATTCTTTCGTCATATGAAGAAATTTAATTCATTTGGAATATGCGGGAAATTATCAATTAATATCACCTTGCCACATCTGAGTTGTTACTGTTTCTAATTAACAAAATTATGGGTCAGAGATACATTATTGTCAAATATTTCTCTTTAAGTGTTTTATACAACTAAGTTATATACCTTAACAAACATCAAATTTCAGTCACCATGACCTATCTGAAATAATCTTCATTTATGGAATAACAAAAGGTAAAGATAACGAACAGTGCTCAATCTCAAAAAATCTAAAAACAATACAAATCTGTGAACAAGGCATACAACACGGACCCCAAGAATATTCAGGTGCCTAGGAGGAGTAAACATCCCCTGTTGAACGGCCACACCCACCGTGAGCCCTATGTTTTGATCAGGTTTACTGAACATTCCGTAATAAAATTAAGTATAAAATCAAAGGCCTAGCAACTGCTATGAAACACATCAGCCGAAATAGGACCCAATGATTAAAATGAGTTAGATTTATTAACAAGGTCATTATAACGACCAAAGAATTTACAATATACTAATTTAAACGAGGTTGTTAAAATCCTTGAAACATCAACTTATCTGTCCGTCGCATGCCTCGGTTAAAACGTGAACGTACTCGGAGCATGCTCTTTGAGTACTGAATAAGTTTGAAGACGTAAATACCAAATGCAGGTGATAGCGGAATATTACTTCATAAATAAGGAAAGATGACGTTGGAAAAAAACTAAAGCCATCACGTTTATCAGACAATTTAGCTGTTAGCTGGCTCTATTGCCTAAAGCTTAAGCATTCTACGATTATATTTAATGCACTCTAAGCTTGTGCGAAGTACGGTCTTTTATTGGCAAAATATTGACTAGACATGAATCCAACATTTTGAAAACATGTACACTGAACATTCATAGCGACCTGAGTAAGATCATCAATTTTCCCTTTGCTTATTCTGTTCTAAATATCAGTCTCTAGTGGTTCTTTCAATGTTGTATACAAGAGAAGAAACTTATTTCTCCAATCTTTTTGATTTTCATCCTTTTCATCTACCTTATTTAATGGTTTGCCTTCTTGACAAAAGATTGTCTTGTGCCAAGCTTGTACAATGCATGTTTCTTCGTTGATTACGTATGGAATTCAAGCATGCTTTTTTTGCAAATCTTCTTGATCTTTTAGGTAGAGTTTTATTTCACGACCTTGATACATCCTATATGCATTTTCTACAACCAAAGAAATTGTGAAATTTCTAGTCAATATACTATAAAACACATTTTAAGATGAACACAAAGGCACAGAATTAGAAACAAATTAAAAGATAATAAACTTAAATCCTTCATCTCAGAGGCCTAAAAATCAATAAGAACAACCAATTTAGTATTTTCATTTTATTCTGCTTGTAACCTTTTTTCTGTAATTTGGACTGTGATTGTGTTGTAAAGAAGTGAAGATCCACATGATGAAATGGTAATGAATTTATGGCCACGGGAAATTGAAATTTCGAGCAAAACTTATTTATATATAGATTTAAAAAGCCTTTTAGCTGCAGAAGATGATCTGAATTTCCATGTGTGGTTATTTGCTGACGAGATACGGGTATAATATTTTACATGAAATGAGTAAACCGTATTCAGTGCCCAAGTTATGATAGAGAAGAAAATATCACTAAAAGATATCATTATTTTTTTTATGCATACATGTCATTGCAGTACGTAAGCTCAGAAAATATTGGTATAAATAATTTGACTGTGAACTGTGTAATGGTTTTTTTACTTTTATGATGCTCTAATTTCGGTGTTTAAGAGATGTATTATTTAGAAACACAGATATTTTTAATTAGGTAGTATTTGCACTTTAAAACATTAATGTAAATATGGTGAAAATTTATACAATTATTACTGTGTTTAAGGAGGGATTCTTGTCTGGTTTCTGACTTAATGAAATACTCAAAGTATATTTCCTTACAGGTCTTATATATTTAGATGTTAAGGCTTTTAAAGATAATATTTTTCTTTCTTTTTCATAATTGTACAATTTAAGATAGTAATGGTAAACTGACTTTGAAATCTAGTAGGGACTATATTTTTGGCGGAATAGCGGCGTATGGAAATATATCCTTTTCTGCTTCTTAAAATTACTAGAGAACAATAAATTAAAAAAGGCATTTTAAAAACCGAAGGCTTAAGGAAAATTTTGTAGTAGCTGAAATTAATAATAATGAAATAAAGTTTTAAGATATATCAAATAAATTATGATTTTCTAGACAAATGGCAATCTTATAGCCTTTAAAAGCTAAGGACTCTAAGAACAGGTATGAGTAAAAAGTCAGTAAAAAACGTTTTTCTCTCTTCTTAAACGGTCAAAACTTTTAGTTTTTGTATCATTTTGTACCTTTACATGACTACTTCACCATATGTGAAAATAATAAAATTTTAAGTATACAAAGCATATTAAAATAGCTAGTATTCCTTAAAAAAAAAAGAAGAAAAATAGAAGAAATTCGGGTTAACCAATATCTATTTAGTTTAACTGTTTATCTCAATTTGATATTATCATCTGGTAGACCGTTTGTTGTATTAACTTTTTATGTAAAAAGAAAAAGATTAAATCTTTTAAAATAATAATAAGCATTAAATGATTGGCTACAATAATTTTTTATTCTTAATGAGAAGGAAAAGATAATGACATTGACATGACCTTGACCTTTTAACTAAATGGTCAAATATAATGTAATTTATGTCATCACCTAGTGATATTGTCTTCTTCAATCTGCGAAAATTTCATTAATTTTTAAATATGATAAACACGAGAAGAATCCCTCCTTAAGGTCAATACGAGGATTTAACCACCTAAGGATTACAATATTCACCCCGAAGGGAATACAGCTATTGTACTTTGAGGGTGGCTATATCGTCCAATGGACAGAAAAAAGCAACAATTCTTTTATCATATGATCCGATGATTAAATGATACAAACTCGTTAAGCAAACAATAATATCTTTCTTTTATTGTATATTTGTTGAAGTCCTAGCCAGTGAAAAATCATTGTTAAAATAAACATAACCAATTGTAATAATTTTATAGTTTCTCAATATTTTATTTGTTTATTTATTTTTTTATTATTTTTTTTTTTGCAATGTAGAAACAATAAATGTCAGGCACGTTACATCCATTTTAAAGGTAGGGGAAAGGAAGGACAAAATTGACAATTTACCTGAAAAAATCTTTGAAAAGTCAAAGAAAAAAGAGGATAATTCCCCAAACAGCAAAATCTCATTTTGTTGGGTGATGTGGGATAGGGTCCATGAACTTTGGAGGGTCAAAAAAGATGGAGGCATCGACCTTTAAATGAACATTTTCAAACTAAATTAAAAGTAAACAAGATGTGTTTGTTAAACACTGATGCCCCCGTACGGCAGCTTATGGCGAAGGTTAAAGTTTCTCAAATGCAAGTCAAAATCCAGGCAAAAAGATAAAAAAATGATGGTACCCAAAGAAAGAATATACCTGTGAAATTTGAAACACCTAGCTGCAAAAGGACCTAGCTGTTCAAAAGTTAGGGCGAAGGTTAAAGTTTTTTAAGTTTTTTAAAAGAAAGTAAAACGTCAAGGTCATAGTGGTTGGTGTCCAAAGGAAGGTCTTGTCACAAGGATTACATATGTGAAGTATGAAAGTCCTAGCTCCAACCATTCAAAAGTTATGGCCAAGGTTAAAGTTTTTCAAAAGTAGGTCAAACTCCAAGGTCAAAGGGTCAAAGTGGTTGGTATCTAAAGGAAGGTCTTGTCACAAGGATTACATATGTGAAGTATCAAATCCCTAGCATCCACCATTCAAAAGTTATGGCCAAGGTAAAAGTTTTTCAAAATAGGTCAAACTCCTAGGTCAAGGTCAACAGGTCAAAGTGGTTGGTATCCAAAAAGGTCTTGTCACAAGGATTACATATGTCAAGTATGAAAGCCCTAGCTCCAACCATTCAAAAGTTATGGCCAAGGTTATAGTTTTTCAAAAGTAGATCAAACTCCAAGGTCAAAGGGTCATAGTGGTTGATGTCCAAAGGAAGGTCTTGTCACAAGGATTACATATGTGAAGTATGAAAGTCCTAGCTCCAACCATTCAAAAGTTATGGCCAAGGTTAAAGTTTTTCAAAAGTAGATCAAACTCCAAGGTCAAGGTCAAAAGATCAAAATGGTTGGTATCCAAAGAAAGGCCTTGTCACCAAAAATATACATGTGAAGTTTGAAATCCCAAGCACCAACTGTTCAGAAGTTATGGCCAAGGTTAAAGTCTCATAAAATTTTGCAAAAGTGGGTCAAACTCCAAAGTCAATGTCAAAAGGTCAAATATGATGGTACCCAAAGAAAGGTCTTGTCACAAGGAATACACATGTGAAATATGAAAGTCATAGCTCCAACCAGTCAACAGTTATGGGCAAGGGTAAAGTTGACAACAGACAGACAGACAAACAGACAAACAGACAGACAGGACAAAAACAATATATCCCCGGGATCTTTCGATCCGGGAGCATAAAAATGTCTGAATGTTATGTTCATCTGACTAGAAGTCGAGTGTGGTTGAAATTGCTTTTCCTAATAAATTGGATCTCGGCCGCGACAGACCTAAGTCGATAAAAAATAGGTAGCAACTGTTCCTTCGCCATGCGCTCGGCACTTTGAAGTGAAAGTTGCGAGTCCTTCGGATGAGACCTTAAAAACCGAGGCCCCGTGTCACGGCAGGCGTTGGCACGATAAAGATCCCTCACTGCTCAATGGCCCTAAGTGCCGAGTAAAGGTCAAAATTTGAAGTCCTTCACCGGTTTATGGTGACGTCTCTATATGAGTGAAAAATTCTCGAATGGGACGTAAAACAATATACAATCAATCAATCAATCCTAATAATTTGTATCAGTATCGAAGATGTTCTCAAACTATCTTTAGTCCAATGTAGAAGAAATAAATCTTATGTTCACCTTGAAGGTCACGTGTAGGTTTAACGTATAACGTATTCCATATAATAACCAAGTAATTTTTCTACAATGTTCGATCTCAGCCAATCGGAGAGCTAAGAATTATTCAATCAGATAACAATATATAAATATTACATGTAGTTGAGTGCAACATTGAAAATTTTCACCCCAAGAAAACCATTGTCAACCGAGAGCACTCAACTACATGCAATATTTATTATATTATACTGAATGTTTTATGCAAATACATATTACAGTGAACCTAACGCGCATAAATTCTGCGCATTCAATATTTTTTTTTTTGAATATCACCCGTCGTCAAGCAATGTTGACTGTTGCTACGCTGGAGGGCGTGGCTTTATTATTCAGCGGGTAATAGTACTTTATAACAAATGTTTCTCGACGAATCAGATTCAACAAATTTACATGAAAGTATAATATATCTGAATATTTCTGTAAAAGTGTAGGGGAAGGGAATAATAAGCTAAAAAATATCAAAACTGTTGACTGCCCAAACTACCAAATAATACTGAATATTGCACTATTAATATTTAATGGTATGATCTTAATCACCCTTGAAAGTGACACTTGTAAAAGGATATATAATACTTATAAAGTTACATTTACTATTGATCAGTACATGGATTTCGGTTATATCAGCATAATAATTTTAACATGCACCACTGTGTGCATCATCAATAGAGTGCATTTCCTTTGGAAACTCGGAAGGTCATGTAGCTGAATGACAGGAAATAATTTTACAAAGCACATTTCCCAAATGGAAACAAACTAATAATGAATGAAGCTAGGCTCTTTATTAACACAGTCGTTTTAATCAAATCAGTTATGTATTCCATTATTTATCAGAAATGACAAGTTTAACACTGTCTTTTAATCAAATTGGGTATATATTTGATTAGATGTCAGAAATGAAATATTAATGTGTGACATTCATTAATTAATTGATTACCTAAAGAATTATTACGTTGTGTTTCATATAAAAAATCCATATGTCACTCTTTGCTTACCAATAATCTTTCTATAAAATTTTGAAAAGTTGAAAATTTCAGCATCAATAAATCAATTAATAAAAGATTTATATAATTTTTTGTTGAATATGATTCAAAGCGTGTACACTCTATTAAAAGAATACTTTTTAAGATTTTTTTTTTACTTTGAAGTATAACATATCAGACTTTGATTAAAAATTTACTTTGCTGATTAGTAAAACTCTGCATGATATTAACTGCTGATTCTCTTGAAAAAAACATTACTCTTACATAAATATCAAAAATGACATTCATCAAATCTCAAAAATATCACAAATACATCTATTCTTTTCAGTTTGAAATTCCAACTGACCTTTGATACAAGAAAAACAAGATCTTTTAAATTCTTATTGGATATATTGTCCCATAACTGATAGCCATAGATAACAGTTTGCTCTGTCAGTTTCAATATTTCACATGTTTCAAGTTTTACTTAAGCCTTTGTTTTTAATTTTTAGGCCATCAGTTATATTTTTGGTTCAATGTTGAAGCAGGACTGCTTATCCTGATTGCTGTGACTTTGGATGTTGTTTTACCGTTTGGTTTCCATAATATTGGAATTGTCGCACCAAAAACGAGGGATTCGACCTTTTTGGATCCTCTACTTGGGCCTTATAAAAAGGAAACAAATGAAATACCTGTTTGGAAAAAGTTTCACTTTTGGAAAAGAAAGAGAAATGATTTGTATGAAAATTCATTTCATGGAAAAGAATTTCAGTCGGATAATAAACCTAATACGTTTAATACTAATTCAGAGGTGTTATTCAACGAACCCAAACTCTATGATCCATTTGATCTGGAAGATTTTCCAAGTACACCAAATGATGATCTTAATCCAGATTTGGATTTTAATAACATGCTATCAGATGCACCATCCTCTGATATGGGTGATTCAGGTGTTTGGCACACCTATGAACAAGGAACAAATTCTGAAAACCTACTGTCCAACCTCCTTTTACAAGGCAGTGAAGACCAGTACAATACTGAAGGTCTCCAAACGAATGAGAAAAAGACGAGAAATCCTCTAACTCAGAGAGAAGGATATTTTCCATCCGGGGTACGTCTTTACTATTTATAGATCTGGCGAAGTACATTTTCACAACCAAAACACGTTGAAGTTACTTTTTTCGAAATAAGTTTCATATTCTTGTCTCTATTTAAACAATAAAAAAGTCGTCTTTTTGTTTATATAATACTTTCTATCAATTAATTCGAAGTGAACACAATAAAAATAAATTACACTCATTGCACGATTGTAGGGTCCAAGAGTCATCTTGGAGTAATATTTTGATATCTTCTATAAAAACACGACTACGTGTTCAGTATTTAAAACCACTGATGGAACTGATATCCAATACCCTTTCCGACCAGACTTGTTCACAGCGGAGTATTCAAATTTCTACTATTTGATGTGCACGTTTCCATATATATAGTGAGTCTGGAATATAAAGGGAGGAAATCCAGTGTTTCTAGTCTTTACACAACACATCATGTGGCATGTGGAAATCTTTAGAATTTTTTTCTTATCCAGGAGCACAAATGACATTGTTTTCAACATTTTATAAAATTTTGTGTACAGATCAAAAGACCAACACTTAACCAAATATAAAACAACAAACGCGGACTAAAGTACATTTAAAAAAGAAACCTATTTTGTACTTCTCTAATTAATATTAGATAGAAAAAATATAAACTCTGTTGTCTTGATAACTGATAGCTTTAAAGGTTATCCTAAACGTATGATTATGATCCAAATTTACATAATCATGATAAAAATAAGTTTGGTAATGTGAATTGCGAAAACAGTGTGTTATTTGATTAATACCATGTACATGAACTACTATATAGTACTCCAAGAGAGGATAGGAGTCGATGTACCGAATAAGTCCTGTATGTTTATCACAGCCAATCTAAAGTTACAATGATTATTTTACAGGTAAATTGTGCTAAAACCATTTCACTTACCGGAACGACCAAGTGTTTGCATGACGAAGATTGTAAAGATTGTTATGGTTTCGTTTTTCATTGTGAAAGCAATTTCTGCAAGCTTGGACCTCGGTCAAGTTGTTCTGAAGGCTGCGGTACGTAAAAAAAAAAACCCACTGCATTATGAGACCTGAAAAATTACAATTTAATTCTTCATGATTTTCTTACGAATATAATCTCGTATTATTAATTTAGCTGTTATATATGCAACGTTGTTAGTATTTGTTTTTATCAATAATATATATATTTTTAAATTTTTTAGCAGACTTGACAGACACATTTCCATCTTTTTCTCTAAAGAGATGAATACCTCAGAAAAAAGAACAACTTGGCAACTTGGAATGAAGGAAAAAATGTCAGATGGAACACAGAGAGGCTAATGACTTTCAAAATTTGAATATAATGTCTTTGTTTTGTATTTATTGTAGGAGCTCATTATATACTATTACTGAAAATAATAGGGTAAAATAAATATAATTACTTAAAACATCACAGGCTGTGAAATTTCGTCTCAATTGAACGCAAGTAAAACATGAGTACATCCGCCATTTGTGAAAATAAAGAATTAAGAACAATTTTTAAAGAAATTTCGGGTATCCCGATTGATGTACGTTTTCTTGAAATAAACATAATGTTTGCATTGTTTTTTTTTAATTCATCATTATTATTTAACACAATAATTGTATACATTATTTATTAACACATTGAGATGTCTTACCGCCTCTTTATTCATGCCACTATTTTGTGCCCTCGGAAAGAATGTGTGCTCTGTCACATACTTTCTTCTTGCATATATCCCTTGCACAATTAATGTTTTCATATTTATGTCCAATTTGAACCATGCAAAGATATATGCCATTAATGTCTATTGTTTTATGATCACCGCAATGTTTCAAATATCTAAAGCAGTTCAATTCATTTCATATTCATTATCTAAAGTCTTTGTTAAGTACATCTTATTTTAAATTTGTAAATGTTTTCATTGTTAACAATCTTTATTAAGGTTATCTGCCAGATCTCTCAATGGAATTACATGTATAAAGATTTTGATAATATATTTCAATTGTTCATGTTTAAGTTGCTTTAATGAATTTTAAGTATAAAAGCTGCCTGTAGAAGAAATGTAATATTCATAACTAAATATTAAATTAAAGATGGTGCACAAAAGTGAGGCTCTTATTAGATTTGTTTCATCAAAAATATATGTTAATGCAGTAGCTCTCACTCAAAGAATTTATGATTGGTCAGATGAAGGTATGATGACTATGTTGAACTATAAACCTAATCTTGATTGAACAAATCACCGTTGTTGTTTATGTCTCCGAACTGATTTGATACTCAAGAGATATTCTGAATACAATTCAATTTTAAACAGTGAACGTCTTCAGACAGATAAGTTGATGGAACAGGGTTTTCAAATATCTCGTTAAAGGTCAGCATTGTGCAAATTCTATGGTCATTATAATGACTCTGTTTGCAAATACAAACTATCGTTCTGTCATGCGTGATCTACATGTACGGATTACTCCGTTTAACTGATCAATATAGAGGGCTTAAGGGATGCATATTTCTTCTAGGCACCTGATCCCTCCTCTGGTTTTTACATGTTCACGTACCGTATTCTTTACTGGATTTACGAGATTTATCACTGTTTGTTACCTCACCTTTAACATTGTACTTGATATATCAGAAAAATTTATTATATTCATTTAATATTCAATAGTTCTGCTTTAGATCTTTTCTGCATAGTTGGTGCTTCAGCAATATTTTTAGACAACATAAAAAAACACAATTCTATTTCAAAATTAAAAGATTTTTTCTGTTTTTTAAAACAGCCTGAAAAACTTTTTAAATTGAACTTATTTTGCATTTATCCATTATGCAGAGAGAGAAACCACACAACATTTAATTTTTTTAATACAAAGAAATTTGCATACAACAAATTTAAAATACTTTGACACGGGAGATGAAAACATAGGATTTACCCAGCGGTAGGTAACACAGTAGGACTAGTTCCCAGCATATCCACAGTGATATCTGGAAAAAATGAAACAAAAAACATTTGTTTACAATTCCTTACACAATATTTACTATGCTAATGAATTAAAGCTACATAATATGATAGTATATCGTTTAATTTGCGAAGATCAATCTTCATGGAAATCAAAAATGGGTACTGGATCGTGGAAACATGATTTCTTGGGTGATGTATCTCGTATATATAGACAACACGTTGAGAAAGTTATCATTAATTCCTTGGTAAGGATAATTCATAGAATCCATGAACATTAATCCCCCTTGAGGAATAATGATTCCATTGTATTTTATAACAATAGGTCTGAACATCTATGAGAGGATATAATTATCAAAAACAATATCGTTACATTTTGAACTCCCCATTGAATTTTTTTTTTCAAAATTTGCCAGTTTTCAAATTTCATAGTCTTTGAACTTAAGTACTTATCAATATATATATATATTCTTCATTATGACTTTTTAAAGTCGTCGCGTTTTTTCCTCTGTAAGATAATTTATTCAAATGAAACGATTGATGTGCATGTTCCAATAATTTTCTTATCTTGGAGTTTATTTTTGACAAAATGTGTAGAATATAAGTATATTACACTTTCAAAAGGGATTAAGCTTAATTTCCTTGATATCTTTCTCAAACACTGAGGAAACTACCGGCTTTATTTATCACTACAACTACATGAATACTCACTCTTTTTCTTCAACTCTAAACAGCCTTCTTGATTACAATCGTTGCCAAAACAACAGGCTGAGCAGACGACAAGACCCTGATTTTCAGCGCTGTTGACTCGTTTGTTCAAGGCTCCTATAATGTGGCCATCCACGTTATTCTGCAAAGCAGCTGCACATATCTGAAAATGAAAAGTTCTATAAATAAAAAACAAAACAAAACTTTTGTTTCAAAATTAAATTACATACATTTTATAACAATGTTCATATTTGTTTTCTTACACAAAACAAAGAGCGTCCAATATTATTTATTATTTTGTTATCTTTGACATTCCTTTGAAATGTGATACACTGTACTAAATACACAATAAGTCACCGTTACATTATAAATGAAAAAAAAAATCCTCATGTTCTTACATGTCTCTCTTCACAGAAATATCTGTACAGCACATCCCCTCCAACAATGTGGATTGCTGTTCCACAAACCTGAATAAATATGTCTCAAATATAATGGAAAACATGTACGTCCGGTATGAATATATTTATACTTATCTTTTTTCTTGTTCCATGTGCTTCATTTTGAACATATTTTCGATAATTTATTCCACTACAGTATCATTTACATAGATGTGAAAATATAACAGCAGATAAAATTACCGTAGTCGGTAATGGGAACTTTAAAGAAATACCTGTGTATCTTGACACAATTGGCGATTTGTGCAGCCTCCTTTCGTTCTCACCAAATCATCACAAACTAAACATCCAGCTTTTGTTACCCCCTCTAAAAACCCAAACAATTCATTAATTCCCATTGTGCTTCCTGTATTGAGAGAATAAAACTGAGGCATTTCTCGTGGTTTCTCTCTCTCTCTCTCTCTCTCTCTCTCTGGTTTCTTGGTATCTTTGTAGGTCCTCAACTTTAAAATGGCTCAAAAAAATTTTGATCAAGAGAGACGGAGCCTACATGTTTTACATAAAAGTTAAGTTTTGACCATACTGTGCGACTTCTGATTATGAAAAAAGTTATTTGGGCGAGGTGAAGGTTAAAGAAACTGGAAGTGCAAACTTCTTGTTTGGTCTAAATACTTTATGATAAAAATATGTCAGATACCCTTCCTGGCACAAAAACAAAATAAATAAATAAATAAATTAATTAATTAAAAATGTTACAATCACAAAGTTTTCGTGTGTCCCGAACAAAAGACATTTGAACACGAATGTATCCTTCACATCTGAAAGAGAACATTCAAGTTTGCTAAACAAATTTAAAAAAAAAGTCATTCAGGTTAACTTTTTGATTAGGTTTTAAAAGATACGTGTAATATTTACGCAAGTTCAGACAGTTTCAAGTTGACCAAATCTTTCTCATCATCCATGCAATTTAGTCTTAAAGTTGATTTAAATTCCTTTAATGAATTTTGTTTAACTTTTTACTCCCCCACTTCTGAGAACAGATATTAGGGATTAATTGTATTTGTATTTTCTTTCTGTTTTAATGTTATCTTGTCTGTGTTTCTTCATCAATCCATAAAATGAATTTTTTTTGTATTAGAAGTTCTACTCTATGCTGACAGAAGAATTGAAAGATATTGCAAAATAACAAGTAATCCAGAAATTGCAAAACTTTGGACCAAAATATGAGAGTTTCCTGATCGATCTGGGCTTCTAACAATGCAGAAAAAAGAAGGACGCAATAAGCTTTTGAATAATATAACATGACCATAAATACAAGTAACTGGAATAAATCAAAGCTATTAATTTAGCTCTAGAAATATTGGCGAAAAGTTTAATATACGTAGTTTTGATGATGATATTATTTGTAGAAGGTTCAGCTTTCCAAAACGATGTAAATTCAACAAATGTTTGACTTACTTTCACCACACAGATTAGCGTTACAAGGTCCGTGTTCTGTGGTTGGTGCCGAGTTACAGCACTCTACACAGTTAGTGTAGTCACTTCTTTTCCGTCCGCTACCCAAGCTTTGCATAAGTGCACACACCTTTCGTGAAGAGGAGAGACTGAATTAATATATTTTCAGTGTATACATATATTGAATACAAGGAAAATTTCGGCTCCGTTCTGTTTTGCCCCTTTCACCGTACACACAAGTGGGCGAACTTAGGACTAGGCGAGTTCAGACAGTATAATTTCTTAAACAGAACTTTGACCGGGCGAAAAATGAGGCAAAATTGCTTGCAAGTGTGAAAGGGTAAAAATAACCTGTTTACAGTAAAATCTTCTTCTAAATTATGGAGGAAGGATTGTTTTGTAAAGGCTTGTCATTTTAAGAAAGAACAAGGAATTTTTTAGCAGAAAGGATACTATGTACATGTATGAAAGTAGATATAATTATATTCAATATACTATTGAACAACATTACAAAACACTTACTTCTAGCAATGGTATTACATACATGTATACTAGTCTAGGTAAGTATAATAAACAATAAAACAATATTTCAATATCCCTCAAGTAATTTGGAAATGTCCACAAACCGAGTTTGATCGACATCCAGCAACATATGCCGTTTTAAGTTCCTGTGTGGTGATTTTCTCTAAATAGCATTCCTGTAAATAAAAGAGCCATAAATTAAATCAAGGACTGTTAAATATGTCTAAATTTGATTCTCTTTATGTGTACTTTAAGCGCTCAATTCATGTAGCGGAAAGTTTACTTTTTTTAACTAATTTAAATTTGCCTTTCAATCTTCAAGTTTTTTCTTAAAATAAATTTATACATACGAACTATCCCAAGAGAATTATGCAAGTAAATTCTTTGACTGAATCAATTCCAAAGTACACGCACATGTACAGATATTGTTGATTTTTTAATAATAAATGTTCATTAATAATGAAGTTATAACTAGTGCAAGGTTTAGAATTCTACACACTCACAATGATAGCAAAGTTGTAGTCTTTTTGCTCAGTTAATCCACTTCCTCTGAGAACGTGATTACGTGATTATTTGCATTGAAATTCAATGCTTAGAAAAATGCTTCTTTTGCCCCCCCCCCTTTTTAAAAAACTTTACTTCTACTATTATTCATACAGTAAAGATATACTTTAATAAAGTTCAAAATTATTATTGAAAAGGCTTCTGGTTGATGCAAGTAAAACAAAATGATTACTTCATTCCAGGAATTCCTATGCAAAATTTTCATGTTATGTGTTTAGGCTTTTAAGTTTGCATTTTGGGACCCATATTTTATGCTATATCTTTCATTATTAAGTAATATTAATAAAAAATTTAAGTTTTTTGACAAATCTTCAAAATTAAAAATGAAGAATCGTTTTAAAATTAGACCAAGCGTGATACCAGAAGACGGAAACGTGAAAGATCTAATTGTAATTAGATTGAAAAGCGACAGACGCTTGCATTCATTAAAAAATTCCACAGGGGCGTAGCTTGACTTTAAATTCTAGTGAGGCAAAACCATACATGCACAATAGCAGCAAGAAGTCTGGGGCTGCCTTAAGCCCCCAACAGATTCCGGGTAGTGTCACTCGAGCGGTCACTCCGATAGAAAATGAGTTGGGGGTTTTAAAATGCAATGAAATTTCATTTGTTGTACTGGTTTCTTTATTTAAGACTTCAGCATGATACTACATATTTAAAAGAATATGAAAGAGTTTGTATGTTTACTAAACTTTTTGAAACATTTAAAGGTGAAAGCGCATCTTATTAAACTTTGCTATTATTTCTTTAAAACTTCAATTCAACATTATAGAACTGCTTAAAATGTTAAAAGAAATGCCATTAGTTGTACGTATTATCTGTAGTGTATTGTTGATTATGGAAAGGGGTGGTGGTGGTGAAAAATCTAGTGAGGCAGTTGCCTCATTGCCACAATGGAAGCTACGGCCCTGTTCCAACTATACGTACTAAGCTTTAAATTTATAAGAATGGAATTGAATGTTTACAAAACATGCATAAAATAATTCGTGTGCATTCTTTTTGATTTCCTTTTATTTCTTTGACACACACAGTAACACTTTTGAAGTTTTATTTATAGAATAATATTACCTGATTGAGCAGTGCTTGAAAATTTCAGGGTAAAAACGGAAAAGTGCACCGTTTCCAAAAACGCTATTTGAAACACCCTCACAATCTCATATATGTCAAATGAGAATTTTTAAAAGAAGATTCTCTGTAAAAAATAATCCAGCATAAACAATACATTAATTATTCTGAGTTACCTCGGCATCTGAACACTCAATAATGTTTGTCGAACAATCGCTGATGTTGGCTGCTCTGTTGCAGTACATACATTTTTGACCAGCTTTTGAAAATCCAACTTTAGAAAAAAGAAAATGTGAAATAGAGAGAAAACAAATAATGAACTGAACATTGCATTTTATTTTTGTGTCTTACATTGGATAAAATGTAAAAAAAAAAAAAAAATCAAAACTAGATCATACAGCACAGAAATGATATCATCCATTGTACTCAGTAAATCAGATAAATCCTGGTAATGCAAATTAATGTTTGTTAAATATTTAAGCCAATTCTTTTGTCTCAAAACTGTAATCTATTTTGAATTAGAATATTTTGAAATCAGAATGAACATGATTGTATTAAGAATTTTATGATTAGTCACTAGGAAGGTAAGCAGATCCTGAAAAATTACCAACAATCTAATTTGGAGAGAAATCTCCACATTTCTTTTTTCATAAATTGAATTCCTAATCCATGTTATTTTCATGCAAGATGGTTCCAGATTTATTTAAATCATCAGCTTTGAAAAATATTTCAGACTTCTGCCACACTTCCATCAATGGTCATATCAGCCTTCATTTTATCCAGAAGTATTCGATGTATTTTTTTTTTTATTAATCTTACCTGAACACAGGACTATTAATGCTACAACTAAGACCCCTGTAGTTCCTATGATGAAAATAAAGATCTTTCTTATATTGTTTTTCAATTAATTGAAATCGAATTCTTATTCAATTAAATATTTAAAATAAAATCTTACCGATTTCAGGCTTCATAATAACGTTTATCTTCAAGCTAAATTTCTATTATGAAATTGTAATCCTCTCTACAAGTGTATATAAAGACCTCTATAGTTAAAATTCAAGGTTTTCCTTAGACGTTACGAGTATGTCCTATCCTCCAAGTATACTGTATCTAAATCCCAGATAACGTTATGACGCTATCAGGGGAAATAATCCTGTATCAACAGGTCCAAACATGAACAAGGACATGATAATTACTATATTACATCTTACTTACCTGGCTATGAACTTCATCAAGAAAGGTCACTTGTCACTGTTTGGTTGACATTGACAAAAACAAAAAGAAGACCATGGGCAACAACACACACCTTAGTTAACTTAACCCTGTTGTTCTTTTAGTGAAGTATGGAGATAACGAACAATAATCAAACTCGAAAGTCCATTGAAACAATACAGATAGGGAGCAGAGCAAACACAGACCTCTAAAAAAAATATCAGAAGTGGGAAGTAGGTGCCATGGAGGAGTAAGTTACCCCTGACGACCGGTCACACCAGCCGTGTGCACATTGTCATGATTAGTCAAACGGAAAAATCCGTAGACAATTTAGTGTTTAAATAATGGCCTAACAATTAGTATGAAAAAACGTCAGATACCATTCGACATAACAATAGTTTTTGATGACAAAATCATTGTATCGAACTTTCATTCATAGAACTTTCAATCTTTTTTCTGAATTTCCACGTAAAGCTTAAACTGGAATTTGAGAAGCTGATAAGCTGAATTTTGAAGATTCAATTTTTTTCCGATTAATTATGGAAGCCTGAAATAGGACGGGCTAAGTGTTCATTTTAAAACAAATAAAAAGACAAAGATTATAATCTAATGAATCTAAAATATAATTTAAAACTACCGTGAAAAGCTCAAAAAGTATGATAATTGACTGAGATGCATTCAGAATCGTAATCCTGTTTATAACAGGACACAGTTAGAATCCTCGGGAATTCCGAAAGTTATTCCTATCACATCAAAGCTTTATTTGTGAACGGTTCATAATTCGTTTGGAGTTTAGCGGGAAACATTCATTCAGCAAATGTTTAAAATATTTTCTTAAATCTAACTTTGCTAGGTATATTGACTGAACAAAACAACTCAACAATACGCAATCTCTCGGATACAAATGAAAATTATCGCATACAATTAAGATAATATGTTTACGGTGTGACCGTTGGGGCGAGCGCAGTTGTACCATCAAAAACCTATACACATCTTACACTTCTAACGTTGATGGATCCGCCTCTTCAAACGTCAAACCGCACGAGACACAGTCAAGACTGTGACGTCACAAGACGTCGGAATTTACGGAGACAGCCGAGCGTCTGGTTGAACGAGACTAAAGATCTTGTGCAATAATAAATGAAAAACATGTACAGTGTACGTTGTAGAGTAGATGTAATTATTTTTTATTTCTTTTAAGCCCTCTGCAAAGAAAGAAAAGTAAACGTATCTCTCGGTAATGAATAATTGTCCTTGGTCTTTTGAATGTTTTGTAAGAATTTCGCATGGAACCCTGGTAGCGAAGGAATACGCGACTTCCGAGATACGTTTCCGACCCGATTTTTACATCACGCAAAAGTGAAATGTAGGGCATGTTTACTTCCGTTTTCATCGTAAACGATGGCGTCATTTAGCATTTCTACTGAACGCTAGGGGGCGGCAAAGAACGATAACTCTAAATCAGCGGAAGTTGTGATTTGTGGAGTGGAGTCCGTGCAATCAGATACGCGCCACACAGTCTTTCGATATATCTCGACGCAGGACATTACCTGGGAAGTGACATTGTGTAGGTAAGTAAAATTAAACATGTATAGGTATTTGGTTTGATTATTTTATTAAGTTTATGCTACTTACTTGATTAATTTGAAAGAAAATAGAATTTAAAAACATATGACTGAAATGTAGAATACAAAAAAATATTTTTTTGCACAGGTATTTCTGCTTCTTGCAAGTTCTATCATTGATTAATAGATGGGGAAATATGAAAAAAATATATATGAAAAATCACAAGTGATATAAATGAAGCAATTTTTGTCAATCATTTTTAAATATATTGAAGCGGTATTTTGTTCTTTTAATTACGTCCCTTTTCAATCAGCTGTTTATAGTTTGTTTCTATATTATATCATCATGGGTAAGCCCACATAAGGTATGTAGAGTTCTTTAATAATTATAATATTTGTATTTACATGTTTTCTTTTACTTATAAATAAATATTTATAGTAATGATAATTTATTTCACTATTTATGATGATGATTACAGTATAACAATCACAGTTATAATAATTGAAATTAATAAAGATAAGTTAATATATACTGGATGTATCGTAATAAAGTAATATTATTTTAACTTTATGCATCAGTTTAATTTTTTTTTTTTTTTTTTTTTGGTTTTATTTTTTGTAGAGAAGACATAATTCCAGAATCAAATCCAGTACCATATATGCAGAAAATAGGTACTTATCCTTTTCCTAATTTTGTGTGTGTGTTTTGTGCACAAATTTCATTGGAAAGAAAAATATTCTCTGTTATCTGCACTGCTATTGCCTTATCTTAGCGTGTAAGTTTCCCATGGTATATAATAGAGTATGTTATAAGGCCTATAAAAAATTTGATTCCGCTTTCAGTTTGAAAAAAGTAGGATAGGTAGACCAGTATGTTTTTGTTTGTGTAGCTTTATAGACAAAAATAAGGGTCAGTGCTATAAGTGGAAACAAACCTTTATTTTCTTTTTTGTAAGCCTCAATACATGTATAAAATATTTTCTTCTGTTTTAAATACAGAAAAATACATGCATATATACGTTAAGACATGGAAATTTATGCTTATCATTTACAGCATATATGGTAAATATTTCGTTATAGTTGTGAAACTCACCAACATGATAAATAATTCTGACATTCAGAACATTTTTCAAAAGGTGCAAGGAGATTCCAGAGCATTTCATGAAGAAATTTGTAAAGTGCTTCAAATAGAAAAGGACCTTGTAAATCCCATAAGTTTATTTACAAAAGCAAAACGAACTTTAAATGAAATTAAAAGACTTAAGAAATTTCCAAATAAGGACAAGTATTTAGAAAAATTAAAGTTAGAATTCATTTTGCCTTCTATGAAACAAAAACAAGTTGACAGTGTACAAAAAGAAAATAAAAGACAAAAAACTGAACACGATTCCTGTGCTGATTGTGAGCATTTGCGAAAAGAAAACAAAAAAGTAAAAAAAAGGCTAAAAAATATCAAAGTACATGTCCTGAATCAGAAGTTAAAGAGAAATCAACGCACTATTCAAAGATTACAGGCCACAATCAGCAGCCTCCGTATAAAATTTAAAGAGTCTGTGTCATCCAGAGAAAAAAATAAACAAAATAAAAATTTTACTACTGTTGGTACCCAATGTAACACGATAAAAACGGATATAAATGCCTTAAGAGAAGAAATTGAAAACTTAAAATCATCTCTGGAAGATAATGTCTATGAACATGATGAAGAAAATGAAAATCAGAAAATATTAAATTTCAGAAACACTGAATGTAGAGGCAATCCGTACCATTTCAAATTAAGAAAAATTTTATATGAATTTAGAAGTAGAAATATTCCTTCTCAACATATTAATCCCATTATTGAAGAAGTGTTAGGTCTAGTGGATGTTTGTGTAGAGGAGTTGCCACATCCATCAACTGTTGCAAAATTAAGTAGTGAGCTAGGTATTATTAGTCGTGCTCATATTTGTTCGGAAGTAAAAGACTTAAATAATTTAACAATTCACAGAGATGCAACAACAAAGAAAGGAAAACATTATTATGGAGTGGAAGTTTCCACAAATGAAAAAACTTTTACAGCTGGGTTGAGGGAGGTTGTAGATGGCAAAGCAGAAACATATGTTAGTTGTTTGAAAGAAATTTTTAATGATACATGTACTGACTCAGAAGACCCCAATTTTAATATTATGAAAAATGTGAGTAATTTTATGACAGATAGAAGTGCTACAGAGCAAAAAGTGAATAACATTTTGGAGGTTGAAAAAAAGTGCCATTCAAATCATGACTGTGCTATAAATTCTTTTAAATGTTCTGTGCATCCTCTTTTGCAATTTTCGGATGTTTGCCTGAAAGAAATATCTAAACTAGAAAAAGATCATAAAATAAAATTTGATACAAATAATAATGAGTGTGCAACCATGTATTTATTGCGTTGTGTTTCGAAATTGTTTCACAAAGATGGATGTGGTGACCCCTTACTTGCTGCAACATATTTGAAAGACAAGTTGAATATTTCAAGGGTACCAATTATGAAGTTTAGGGGAAACAGATTCAATACTTTGTTTTACAATTCAGCAGGAACATTTTATCTTCATGAACATATTTTAACATACCTAAAAGAATCAAAGAGTTCTTTAAATTATATTCATACTTACATTTGTACAGCTCTTGCAGATAACAGTATTTTATGTATTTTACGTGCACTAGGAATTCTAAATGTACTTTTTACACAACCTTATTGGACTTGTGCAGAAGTTTCTACTTCTGCAATTGAAATGGGAAGTGTGTATAGAAGAGTTGTTCATTTTCTTGAAACCTGTATTGAAAATCCTCAATTGCTTTTACACAACAAAATACGATTGTTCTGTGGTCCAACTCTTTATGATGAAGTGTCATCATATCTTTTTTTACCAACTGCAAATGATGTTGGAACTTGTCATGTTTTAGAATGTCTTTGTGTTGTTTTAAAAGAAAAATGTGAGCAGCTTTTTAAGGATTTTTTAAATGGGGGTAAATTTTATGACCCACCCAAAGATGTTCTTTTAAATAGCCAGTCATGTCCTCCAAACAATATAAATGTAGAAAGGCTTATGTCAAAATTAGATTCTAACATTGCAAAAGCTCCTACTTACAATATTAATACAATGGAGAGCATTATCATGTTTAAAAATAATAAAACATCTGAATGGTTGAAATCAAAATCTGAATCAGAACAATGTAAAATAATTACAAAAGCCAGGAAAAGAAATACAAATGTTTTAAAAGTCGTGAAAGAACGAAAGCAAAATTTATTCAAAAAACACTTAGAACAAATAAGGGAGAGGCAAAAATCTGTACTTTTAAAAAATCAAAAGAAAGAAAAACAGCTTAATTCTGCAGTTGAAAAAATCAAATCACATGGCTTATGGAGTGATAGGAATCGTGTTCAGAATGAATTAGAAAAACTTCCCTCAAAAAAAGAAAAATTGTCAGCCTTGAAAGAACAAATTAATTTATTAAAGACTGTATTCATTTTGCCTCCTTCAGACAAACATTTAACTCATTTTAGTAAAAACAGAAAAATGCATGACGTAGAAACTCTGACAAACAATTTCCTCACTTTAATTGAAAAAACTATATCAAGAAGTTCTGAGTCTGTGAAGGATACACCATTAAAACCTCTAGAAATAATAGGAAAATATTTCAAACACCTTTGGACCGACCAAGGTCAGGACACTCTGTGGGAAGGAAAGATTGTTTCCTATAAGGATGGAATATTTAAAGTACTTATAAATTATATTATGATTTCGTACTTTTAATCTAATACTGTTATATAACAATATTGTAAAAAATGGTGTTGATTGTATGGGGATCTTAACATCTATATGTTACTGAATCTCCTTTTCTTCCTACTTTCCTAAAGAAAAGGTGCTTGGTGGTTACTTAATAGAATGATATATTACATTATTAACTTTTTTCACCTCATTATTTCCAGATGATGCTTAATTGTGCATAACTTATCAAAATTTGTCTGAAGTGTATGTCTTCATAATTTTAAACCTGTATTTTTGTTCACTAAATCACTGTGTTTTCTATGAGCACACCATGTTTGCATTAATCCTTCTCTATGCTTATGAAAACAATGTGTATTCATTAATTATATTAAGTTTCAATTTTAGTTTTGCAATTAGCAAGATAAACACTTTTATGTGGTACATGTAT
Organism: Saccostrea echinata; assembly: GCF_033153115.1. Taxonomy (NCBI): domain Eukaryota; kingdom Metazoa; phylum Mollusca; class Bivalvia; order Ostreida; family Ostreidae; genus Saccostrea; species Saccostrea echinata. The sequence continues at coordinate 862,123 of NW_026889833.1, read as the reverse complement.
TTTATAAGTATACCTCTGGCTCAAAGTTTGAATGGTCTGAGGAGCTTATTTCATAGTCTGCCTTACTATACTTATGTATAATTTTAGGTAATATATGCCATTCATGTAATGAACTTTTCATTTCTTACAGGTAAAATACTGGGAAAGAGGCCAAGAAGAGGTAGAGGAGGAGGACACTTTTGAGCTTACTGAACAAGAAATTTTACATGATATAAAAGAGGGACACCTACACTTCACAGACACAGAAACTTCCAAACCTTCATCAGTGCTGGATCATTGCTACTCTTTACAAAATAATTAGTTATTCTTCAATTTAGTATCATAATGTCAGAAAACAAGCTTCGTAAATTTATTTCCAAACCTACACAACCACCATCAGGTCAGAAAAGCTATGTACCTGTTGTGTTATCTGATAGTAAAGGCAACTGGCTGAAAAGGTTTGTTCTAAATAATACAGAAAAAGAAATTTTATGGTGGGCACGTAGTGGTGCAAAGATTGAGGACAGCACAGAGTGGCTGAAAAGAAATTTAGCTGAAAAGGTTAAACGTCATGGAAACATATGGTTGTATGTTTGGTTAGGCACTTGTAACTTAACTTCAAAAAACAAACAGTATATTTCTTTAACATCTGATAATGATGACGAAGTAGATAAAATTATTATGAACTCCAAAGAAATTACAGAAACTATGCAGAATTTTCCAGGCTGTAAAGTAACTTTTTTAGAAACTCCAATATATTCAATTAAAGAATGGAATAAATGCAAAGGACACAAAAACCCCACCCTTTTTGAAGTTGATGATGAAAAATTACAACAACAAATTTACACCTTAAATAACAGAATTAGAGAATTGAATAAAAGTACCGAGGTATACTCCCCCCAGTTTTCTTCAGATTTAAGTGCTACCGATAAATACCGTTGTGGAAAAAAACAGAAAATTGAAAACAAAAAGATACTATAATTTTAAACTCTATAAAGATGGTATTCATCCTGACACCTTATTAGCAAAATGTTGGTTGAAAAAAATATCTGAACAAGCAAAAAGAGACTGTTGGATTTAAAATAAAGTAGTGTACTTATGACTTCCCATTTCATTCTGTGATATGTATCTTTACCATTTGCAAAGTAGGTCATTAGTCTGGAGCTGTGATGGCAGGAATTTTAATTTTAATTATAGTTATAACCATATTATATAGAGAAAATGATCAAATCTCAAAATTATTAAAAGGAAATGCATTTTAAAGTTTCTAATTAAAAAATGAATTCATTTTGTTCATACTATATTCTGAGATACTTTTCTAAAGCTTTGTAACCATGCATTGTAATAATCTGAAGGTTTATTTGTGCCTTTTTTAGGTAAATTTACACTCGCATGAGACATACTTGTATTTCATTGAAACATACAAATCAACTGGATGACACAACCTTCCCCTCATGGAGTTGGCTCCTAAATGGTTATATTTTCTTGAATAATGTACATCGCCATAAAGTTCTTTATGTAAAAAAAGTTCTGTCATATCATGATTTCTTATATATTTTGGCCCACCATTAATACTAGTACTTTACATAAATAAAGGGTTTTTATTAATTTATGCAAGACACTTAATCATTATTTTGTAATGGTATCAGATTTGTTTTGAACACCCTGAGTTTGAAAGTGCCTAACCAGACATACATCCTTTATTTAAAGGGACATAGATTTCAGGTTAATATTTTCAGTATTTCCACATCTTTGATGTCATAGGGTTTTGAAAAAAACTGTTATTGATTTAAATTCATACCAAATAGAAATATATCCTTTAAAAGAATGTTTTTCAATATATATACTGAAAAATATTATTCAGTAAAAGATTGAAAAACTGAATATTTTCTTTAAATAATTAATTAATTAATCTTTAAAAAATGTTGGTAAGGGCAATAACTCCTCCTCATGTATCTGTACTTCTAATGTAAAAAAAAAGTTTCCCCAATATTCACAATTCAAATATATTTAAAAAGCAACAATTATTTTTAATCTTTTTGCATCAGAGTTATGTAATTGAGCCAGTTTTTACATAATTTTTATAATACTGTTTACCAAAAATGTACGACTTTTTAATGCTTAATGAACGATATCAAAACTATAATCCATGATGTTTGGAAGGAACACTTCCCATTGTGCTTGTTATAAAGAACTTTGTTAACCTGAAGTATCACTCTTCTTGATGTTTGGAAGGAATTTTACCCATTGTGCTTGTTATAAAAAACTATGTGTACCTGAAGTTTCAATCTCCTTGATGTTTGGAAGGAATTTTACCCATCGTGCTTGTTATAAAAAACTTTGTGTACCTGAAGTTTCACTCTCCTTGATGTTTGGAAGGAATTTTACCCATTGTGCTTGTTATAAAAAAACTTTGTGTACCTGAAGTTTCAATCTCCTTGATGTTTGGAAGGAATTTTACCCATTGTGCTTGTTATAAAAAACTTTGTGTACCTGAAGTATGACTCTCCTTGATGTTTGGAAGGAATTTTACCCATTGTGCTTGTTATAAAAAACTTTGTGTACCTGAAGTTTCACTCTCCTTGATGTTTGGAAGGAATTTTACCCATTGTGCTTGTTATAAAAAAACCAGAACTTTGTTAACCTGAAGTTTTTTCCTTGATATACCCTATTATTCATTTTAAGTTACTAAACAAGAAGTTTCCTCTTGTACTCTAGAAAGAATTATAATATGATTATTTTTTTTTATATGTCATTTGCAAAGTAAGTCATTAGCCTGGAGCTGTGCCGGCGGGGATTTTAATCCCTGGTACCGCCACGGAAGCCGGATTGGTTCAGACTATGACCGAAAAGCAAATCTTTAAAAAAAAAATCATAAATGTCTTTCAAAATTAATTAAATAACTAACATCGATTTCTCATGAGAATGAGCATGACAGGGACAAGGTTTGGCACTTCACTTAAATGTCTAAATTTATACAGTTAACTGAATAGTTTTTCAGCACTTCTCCATTTTTTCAAAATTTTTATCCTTTTTTAGCATCAGCCAGTTGCCTTTTATATCAACAATATCACATAATATCTTGCAAAACTTTTACAAGTAGGAATATTTTTTTAATCTGCAGGATTTATATTTTTAATCATTAGAGCACGCTTTTTACATATAAAGGAAATGATGGGTTTTCAGGCACTTTCCCATCAACTGACTTTTTCAAATTTGCAAAACTTATTAACATTTTTTTTACGTTATATATCTAATGACATTGTATTAGGACTGCCTTTCTATAATAGTAAAGTTGTTGTAGGCACAATCAGTCAGCGCGGGTTTTTCCGCACTATACTGAATCTTCATGTTTGCATCAACTTTAACATATGTTTTATCTTACTTTCTTCACCAAAAACAACATACAAACTTACCTCCCATGAAATACAGTTATTATCTGAAACTTATGTGATGTTGCACTGCAGTAATGGATTTCTAATATTCAGCACTGATGAAGGGACTTACATATACATGATTTTTTTAAGTAGTAATTAATTCTTACTGGACAATGACATACATTTTTGCTCTTTCAAACCAATGGCCAACTTCTTCATATTTCCATAATTTCATTCTTACATTTTTACTATTACATAACAATTTGATTTTGGACTGCCTTAGTAAAGATTCAGTAAGCGTGGCTTTTTCCACACTACACTGATATTTAATATTTGCAATAACTTTAATATTTCTTATACCAGTTCTCCTCATCTTCATATTTCATAAACCTAGCTCGGCTCCCAATTAGAATGCAGTTTTTAAACTCTTAATAATTATCTATAAAACATATGATTTTTCACTGCAGGAATAAATTTGTAATGCTTAGAACTATTGAAGGCATTTACATGTATTTCTAATCAAAATACCATGAAATAATAATATTATCATGTACTTCTTACCAGGTAGAGATATACATATTTGAACATCCTAGTGAACATTCAGTCAGCGTGGGTTTTTCCACACTATACTGAAATCTTTAAAATATTTCCATGAATTTAAATATTTCTTCTATCATTTTCTTCTTTATTTTAATTTATAAAGTTGCCTCTGCTCCCTTGAAATACAATTTTTATCACTTAAATAATATATCTCTGAAATATATATGATGTTTCACTGCAGGATAAAATTATGTTATTCAACTTGGATAATGGAGATTTACAAATTTCTTCATGAAATGCTATGAAATCATTACCACTGGATACAGACATGGATTTTGGATGTTTACCATCAACTGACTTGTTAAAATTCCCATGATCTTTTTATCTTTACATTTTTCAATATCACAACCCAGGTGACATTATATTTGGACTGTCTTGAAGTAAAATTATGGACAGAATAAGTAACCGCAGGTTTTTCCGCACCACACTGAATCTTGATGTTTGTGTGAACTTTAATATTATTTGTACCAGCTCTTCATAAAAAAGCAACATACCAGCCTCTTGCGAACAAACAGTTTTCAATAAATCTTCTTAATCATCTGGAATATGTCTGAAGTTTCACTGCAGCAATAAATTTGTGATATTGAACTTGGATAATGGGGATATAACCGTATTGTTATGGAATCATCACCACATATGCATGGACGTGGATTCGATCTTTTCCATTTATGGACTATCTGGAATTTCCATCACTTTTGTTTTTACTTTTTTTAAAATTTTAATGTTACATACATTGAGTGACATAATATGGACTGTCTGTGAATTTGTGGACAGAATCAGACAGAGTGGTTTTTTTTCTCCATATTACAGTGAATTATAACTTTAATATAAATTGTTCCAAGTCTTTTAACATCAGGATATTCAATCAATTCCAGAACTACAATTATGACATCAACTTTGAGCAAGTATGTTGTGATATTGCATCGTGGAAATAGAGAAACAGACTATAGATACAGAGTTATTCTTCCTTACGGTAATATTTTTTATTACTCTTATTGGATTACCTCCCGTAGATCACAGATAGCTACTTTTGGTAGGTATGGTTATCATGTGACTAACTTGCATTTTACAAAGCAACCAATGGTATATCATTTTACATTGATTATTGGGTGCAGAAAGGAAAGTAAAAAATAGCTTTTGAGCTCTCAATTCTCCACTTTAATTTTTAGCAAGAAACACTACGTCATTAGATACAGACTGCGATTACGACTATAATTTCAATTCTTGGCAAGTGCCTATGCTGAAAGACCTTTTATCCTTTAAAGGAATAGCTTTTTCAATATATTAAAATCATCATTTGATAAGACTTTGTGAACTGGGAGTTGAAATTCAGAAGTGGCAGATGATTAGGCCTACAGGGTGGTGATGTCAAACTGTTGGAGATAAAGTTTTCCGAAATATAACAAGTGTTGATAGGTGGTCTGAAGATCTCATAAAACTGCCGAACATTGAGATTTCCGATGTTTTCATAAAACTTTTGAACGATGGCTGGAGTACGTTATTCTCGGTTGAAAACATAGACAGAGACAAGACAATGGATACAGACTAAAACAACCACGTTGATAAAGTGAAAGTGTCCCCCCTGTCTGATGATTTTCAGTACATCAAGTGTGACACAGTTCCTGAGACTAGCCAGATGCAGATCCGTACAAGACCTGGATATTTGTTGAGGGCAATGAACAGATTCACTCAGGTGGATGTAGTGTAAATATTCTGGTTTTCACATTATGACTACAGATTCTCCAGTAGAATTTAAAGCAATAATTATCAAAAATGTTATTTCATAAAGATATACTAATGCTTTTTGTTCATAAAAAAAACATACACAGAGGGAGCCCTGTCTCAGCCTACAAGCATTTATGATTATGTAAATTGCTCAATACACTATTCATGTCATGGAATTTCATATTCAATACTTCATCACTTTGAACAAAAGTTCTCTTGATTTTAGAGATGATGGGTCGTGTAAGCACTGTACAGCTTCGATATTTGCTGTGGCTTCATTCTGTGAGAGGCACAAAGACTGTCACACTCAAGTCGGAACAGATATTCCATGTGTTTGGGACAATTTTTTAAGCCTCGTGTCATCTCATCTTGTATTGGCCAATTACATAAAACTACAGGACTATACAGGAGAAGAACCTGAAGTTAGCGCTCACCATTCAATAAACAACCCATGCAAGTCCTTGAACAACAACTCTATTAAAGAAATTGAAGAAAAAAAATTGTTTCAACTCCTGTGTTTTTACACAAAATGTGGATTTTTCTGTGAGCAAATACATTATGATCCTTTGAAATTTGAGGAAATAGTACAAAAATGTGAATATCTCTTCGACAAACATTTGAAAGTTGCAATTATGTCTCTCTAAGTATAGCAGAGCAACAAATTTGTAAATGAGATAAGCATGTAATGCATAATAATTTATGGCATTCTTGATTATAACAGTGAGGAAAAACTTAAAACACTTTTGGTCTAAGGTACAGGATTCATTAATATTCATAATTTATTGATGGCAGAATACCTGAACTGATAAATATAAATTAGGAACAAACAATAAAATATTTCAATCATCATGATCATATGATTAAATTCTTTCATAAATAAATACAATATTTACATTACAGTTTGTATCAGACCTGGGGTAATGGTAATTAAATGCATTGTAATCATTACATTTTTTCAAAGTAATTGGATGTAATGTGTAATGGACTCATCTTTCAATTACAATTGTAATGTTTATGCATTAATTTAAAAAAAAATGTCAGTAATGACCATTGCCTTTCAATTACATTTTGGTTTTAAATCTCTCTTCATTATTGAATCTGAAACAAATAAAGGTCACTGAGAGGTTATTTTTTTTTTATTTATAATGTTAAAGTCTTAAAATTAAAATCCTATATCTTACTTTAAAAAAAAAAAATGTTTATTCAGTGGTGATTGACAGACATACTACATGTAAATAATTGTTTTAATGGAAAACTTCTTGACAAGACAGTTATAAAATCAATTGAAGAAAGCCAGAATTGTTTTGAAAAAAAAAGAAGAAATCATTGGGTTTCAAAGAAGCCACAAAACAAGTGACATTAATACATTTATTTAAAAAAAAAACGGAGGAACTAACATCAGAGACTGAACAAAACTGCAACATTAAAAGTGTTCCGATCCACTTTCTTTGTCAACTGTAGATCATGGTAGATTGGTAAACTACATGGACATGATAAATGAATACAAAATCCAAATACCACTCTGACTTACAGACATGAGGGAAAGCATATCAACCAAGCACAAAGTGTGAAAAGTATAGATATAAATTGTGTGGTCATAAAATTTGTGTTTTTCTCTTATAAAATGTAATGTGTAATGTAATTCATTACTTAAACAAAGTAATTGTAATTTAATTAATTACTTTTCTAAATGAGGGTAATGGTAATTGTAATGGTAAAAATTTCGAAGTAATTGTAATTTAATGCATTACATTTAAAGTAATTGACCCCAGGTCTGGTATGTTTTAGATGCCTTTATGGAATGAACATTCAGATACATAAAAAAGATCTTATTCTTTTGATTTAATTTACATGTAAGCACTTGTTTCAGATGTCATATTATGTGCATAGCTACTATTCATGATCATAGAGCATTCATGAACACATCTTTGGATAGTACAATTACATGCATCATATATAGATCATTATTCGTTTGTCAAGTGGTGATACAAGAGGGAGTGATTCCAACAAGGCACTTTAATGTGTTATGGCTCTTATAGTTATTGTATGTTTGATGCTGTGCTCTAGGGGTACGTGGCCGCTGAACAAACATCTCTGTTCAGTCGACTACTCTGAACTCTTGTCCAAGGAAAAGCATTCTTGAATGAGTGTGGTATGAATTTCCTTATACTTGTGCTCTTGAAGGCCATTTAATTTGAGGTCCAAATACCTATATAAAATACAGTTACTTAGTAATACTTTTCAAAGTCAAAATACTAATATTCTGTGTGAATTATATTATTTGTGAATCTATATAAATAAATATATATATATAATATATTTACCAATTACCAGTAATTAATTTATTTAAGGAAATAAACGATTTGTAATATAATAAAAAATTAAGATATATTCATAAAATATTAACAATATTTAGATTTTTATTTGAAACTTAGACAAATTAGTGAACTTGCAGTTTGAATCTAATATTTCTTAGTAACACACCCTATATATGAGATTAATCCATGTGCTAAATATTTGGTATACCTGACTCTCGGCTACCCCAAACAAGTTAGCAAGTAAAGAGGTGTTGACACCAAGTCAAATTCTAAGGAGTGTGATCAAGAATTCTTCGAATCTAGTCAGCTTCCTGGATGGCCCTGTTTTTTTTTTTACATTGACCCTTTTCACACTTCTTCTCTGTTGATGTAGAGGTATACATGTATATTCATAGCGGTTGTACTCGCATATGCATGCTGAGGTTTTTCAATGGAGGTGGTTTCTATTTTGGAATCTTGAAATTGTAGCGACTAAATAGGGTAGGGATAGGATTGTTTTCAGTGGGACAGTCATCTACAAAATGTAGGGAACAAACGGAGTGGTATCGTCTAGGGGAAAACTCCTCATCTCGAAAGACCTGCTGAGGCCGCTGCCTTCGTAATTTGAGTTTCCTCTTAAAATTGGACGCCTTGCATCCAAGGATAAGTGGCTCAACTGGCCTCCCGTCTGCTGCACACCCTGACAAAGAACACCAGTAGTGGCTGGGAGTATCTGTGTTCTTCCTTTTTTTCAGACGTCGAATAATTTCGTCTGCTCAATATTTCGTTGCGATGTAAACATTCGCCATTACAATGCCCTACATTTCCTTATTATCACGTGACTGCTGTGTGTAAAAGTCAGCCGTAAACCACGATTCCGGCGTATCTCGAAAGTTCCGTATTCTGGGAATGTTGCCCCAGAAAATTTGCCTGACGTATGTACAGATTTCATTCCGAATTTTCTCTGTTCTTACACGTTAGTCTATTGAGCTCGCTTCGCGAGCGGCGCTTCGCGCCGCTCGCTGCGCTCGCTATAATTATACAATACAAATAAAAAATTACAATACGAATTAATTTTTTACAATATAAATGGAAATGATAGAATACAAATAAAAAAAATATACAATTCAAATGGGAAATTTTACAATACAGATGGAAAATTATAGAATACAAATGGGAAATTATAGAATGCAAATGAAAAATTATAAAATACATATGGGAAATTATAGAATGCAAATGGAAAATTATAGAATACAAATAAGAAATATACAATACAAATGGAAAATTATATAATAGAAATGGAAAAAATCAAATATTGCAACGTTTGACATGCCATAAAACTGACGGTAACTATTGCTTGACACGACGAGAATTATTAAACACCTACCCATAAAACTAAAATAAAAACAAAGTACTCACAGTACTTTGATTACAGTTTCTAAGGTAAAGGCATACAACACAAGAGAGGTAACTCTAATAGGCACCAGCCTGTATAATTTCCTCAATACTCGACATAACAAGGTCTACCATTGCTGGATGTTTATTTTCACAGAAAAGAAACTAAATTTTTCTTGTTTGAAGGTACTGCTTTACATGTTTATTTCCTTTGCTAGATGTACATTTTGTAACTGATATAGCTAGATTTACACGAGATCTTTTCTTAAGAATGCACAATTGAAGTAGCCCTCGGTGTTCCTGGGTGTGTCATTTGTCAATCTACAATGACATATAATGACAATCTATATCTGCAACGTAAAATCTAGCTTAAATATAATGTTAATGCTCTAATTAATCAGTACAAAAATGATTTAAGGGGAAAATGAAATAAATTATCGAGTTCATTTATATTACTTTCGTTTTTACAGACAACATTCATTAAAATCGGAAAGATAATCAGATTAGATTCTTACATGATAATGATACATGTATATCACTAACGTTTTAGATTCAATATGGATCCCCGCAAGAGTGCTCAAGATATCATCCGATGTGACCTTTGCGAGGACGCTATAGTACAGATGTACTGTGATTTCTGTCATGCCAATCTGTGTTTTTCCTGTATAGGAAAACATATTTCTGATGACTATGACAAACATAAAGTGGTCCCATTCCAACAAAGAAAATCAACTTTAATTTATCCAAAGTGCACAACACATCAAACAAGAGGCTGTGAATTTCACTGTAAAACGTGCAATACCTTTGTGTGTTCTTTGTGTACTATATCTGATACACATAAAGGGCATACCGTTTCAATTCTTTCTGAAATCTTTTATGCAAAGAAGAAAGTTATTGGAAAAGATGCTGAAGTATTAGAAAATACAATTTCTCCAACGTATGCAGAAATTGCAACTGAAATAGAAACTCAGATAGCTAACTTAGATGGGGAATATGGAAATCTTACAACATCATTGATAAAATATGGAGAAGAATGGCACAGAGAAATTGACTCAATTGTCGAGAAATTAAAAATTAAAATAGAAAAGATAAAAACGAAGCATGGGATTATTCTAAAAGAGCATTTGGAAGAAATCAAGCAGATACAGTATCTTATTAAACAATCACAGCTTAACCTTGAAAAAATTGAAGATTCAAATGAAGTGTCCCTGACCATGGAATACATCTCACGAACCAAGGAATTTAGCAAACTTCCTCCAAAAGTTCAAGTATCACTACCAATGTTAAGTTCAAAGATGATAGACACAGAACAGCTTTACAAATTGTTTGGGTCTTTGACACTATTATCCACCACAACAGAAGAAAATGGCTACAAACTGAAGAAACCAGAGACATCAACAAGGGAACTACTGGAAGAACCAGAACTTATCACTACTATAAGTACTGGGTATGAAAACCTCCGAAGTGTTATCTGTTTCAGTGAAAAAGAAATCTGGACAAGTGCACAAGTCAATGAAATGAAATGTTTTAGTATTCAAGGCTCACAAATCAAGACAATCAAATCAAAAACAGGGGAAATGCCAGGTGATATAGCTGTGACAAATGATGGGGATCTAGTGTACTCTGACTGGAAATACAGAACTGTGAATAAAGTGAAGGAGGGACAGACAGAGAAGATGATCATATTACAGGGCTGGACACCTCTAAATTTGTGTATCACCTCCTCTGGTGATCTCCTGGTTACCATGTTCAGTGATGATAAAACACAATCCAAAGTTGTCCGTTACTCAGGCTCCAAAGATAAACAAACAATCCAGTTTGATGATGAGGGTAAACCTCTGTATTCAGGAAATTACAACATTAAGCACATTACTGAGAACAGAAACTTTGATGTATGTGTGGCTGACTGGGAAGGTGGCTCTGTAGTTGTTGTCAACCAGAACGGAAAACTGCGATTTAGATACACTGGTCATCCTTCTTCTCCAAAGAAAAATAGATTTGAACCTTCTGGGATAACAACAGATAGTCAGAACCACATTCTGACAACAAACTATAACCACTGTATCCACATCCTTGACGAAAACGGACAGTTTCTACGTTGTATAAATAATTGCGATCTGAAGGATCTATGGGGATTATCTACTGACAAAAACGACAATCTGTTTGTTGCTGAGTATAACAGTGGAAAGATTAAGAAAATCAAATATATGAAGTAAAAAGAAAAACAACATGCAATTGTCAATATGCCTATTGTAGATGATTTTTGATTTCTTACTTACATATTACTGTTGGAATGACCTGCTGATAGATAGTTGTTTGTGATTTCTTTTCTGGTGGTTTCCATCACCATTAGTCAAATAACGTTCACTACTAAAAGATAAATCATTCTCCTTTAACATGCATATTTAAAAATTAAAAAAAAAGTTTTGTAATGCCTTTTTTGTCAAAAACTTATTTTGAAGAAAAATATCGAATCTCTGTTATATCGTCACAATTTCTGTTTCACTTTTGAAAACCTGTTTAGTGAATTTCAAACAAATTTAATTGAAAATAAATTATCATCAGAAAGTGTCTCAGTTAAAATCACATTAATCAATGCTGACATAATTGGAAAGTGTGATTGATACCAAGATTTGTGACAAATTGTGAAGGGCTCCGCCATTCGTATTTCTGCCGAACACTTACTAGAAGGAGGATAAGCTTGGATATGTCGATCAACATAACAAAACTAGCACTTAGATATGTTCTAAAACGCATTGAAGTTTATAGATCCGTCCTAAGGCCTGTACACGATATTTTGTTACTAAGTAGCTAAACATGCATTACTTTTTTATTTTCAAAAAATAATAGTAGCTCGTAGACAATGTAAACAACGGTCCAAAAAGTTGTATGAATGAAATATATGGAGATAACGAACAGTATTCAAGCTCAAAAGTACATGAAACAATACTAAATAGGAGCAGAGCAAACACGGACCCCCAAACATCAGAGGTGAAATCAGGTGCCATGGAGGAGTAAGCATCCCCTGCCGACCGGTCACTCCCGCCGTGTGCTCCTTGTCTTGATCGGGAAATAACGGAAAAATCCGTCGACAATTCAGTGTGTAAATAATGGCCTAACAATTAGTATGAAAAACGTCAGTCAGCATTTGACTCAATGATAAATTGTATTTGCTGACAAGGTTATTGTATCGACCATAGAACTTACGAAATGATGACTTTAAACGAGATAGCTGATATTCTTGTTTCATCAACTTGTTTGTCAATAATTTACCTCGTTTTAGAAATTGTACATACGTAGAGCATGCTCTTGCGTATCGAATCAACTGAGAGATATATACCCCGCATGCAGGTGATGAAGGTATATTGCTGCACAAGTAAGGCATAAAGTTTATACATTTGACCCAATGAACGTACCGTGTATTTTCATACAAGGTAATTTTAACTACCATTGATTTTGCACAACCATTTTGAATTTAAATGATATTTTGATGCCGATACCCCTGTATTATCAACTGATTTTACAGTAGTCTGCCTCGGTTTGAATATTAATAGTACACAGAACATGCTCCTGCGTATCAAATTAAAAATAATACTACATAACCCTGAACATGAGAACAGTCAGTTTTATTTCAAATCTAGATTCTTGATCAGCATCACAGCTAAGCATCAATTGGGGTTAGTCATTGTGATATATAGGAAATTATCTTTTCATATCTTGAGGTACAACAAGGATGAATAGGGGTTCCTGCATATCATTATATAAAAAACAGCGATCGATTTTTAAAAGAAACTTCAAACTTCACAAATCTGTGAACAGGGAATAAAACACGGACCCCTGGAAATTCTAAAGGTTGGTTAGGTGCCTAGAAGGAGTAAGCATCCCTTGTCGACCGATCACACCCTGCGTATTGATCAGATACATTTTCCTTGGTCCTATCTGGATAATGATTAGTAAACTAAATGAAAACGAACTATAACAAATGAATCACCAGTTATCAAATCTATAACGTTTTCCCTGTAGCTGCAGACTGAGTGGTTTAACCAACAATTCTGTTGTTTCATTGTATCGACCATAGAGTTAGCGAAGTGTTGACTTTACAGGAGATGGTTGATATCCTTCTATCATCAATTTATTTGTCAATAGCCTCGGTTTAGAAGTTAGTTGTAGAACGCGCTCTTGTGTAATAATCAACTTAGAGACATAAACCCCATATTCAGGTGATTATGGTTTAATAGATCAGTTGAAGTCTTCACATTTATCATTAAATTTAGTTGTCAGTCTGACATCAATGTTTTTTCTAGTAAAACATTTATACATGAAACAGATGTGCAAATTCTGTTGTGACTTTTTATATCGAGTTAATGGGATATATCGAATCAACGTAGGAATGAAAATGAATACTGTTAATTGAATAAACGTCATCAATATATCTGAATTCTTAATGAAGGCCACAAAAAGAGACTTTATCTTTTCGTGTAGGAGTTTTTGAATAAATACTGCTTGATAACAATACAAAAAAGGTCTGCTAATAATGAGGCATAATAAGTACCCATTGGAATTCAAACAGATTGTTGGAAGACCTGGTGTTCAAAGATTAGATAGATATTGTGAATGAGGAACTTGAGTATATTTTTAAAATCAACCTTCGAGTATGTGTGCGAAGAATGAGAATGGCTTTTAACAAAATAAGTTTGCAGAGGACCAGTGACAAGATAATAATATTTACGTGTTCCATTTTCATTGAAGAAACGGTCGTCTATGATGTCAAAAAGCCTAGAGTGAAACGGTTGTATGAAGTGTTGAAATATGGTAATTTTACTAATGCTATTGATTGTGCTAAATTTTATAAAAGATCCGCAGAGTTTTTTATAATGAAATATGGAGATAACACACAGTAATCAAGCTCAAAAGTCCATTGAAACAATACAAATCGGGAGCAGAGCAAGCATGGACCTCTAAAAGCATCAGAGGTGGGATCAGTATCAAAAGTATCCACGCATGATTAACACAACTCCTCGAATATGTTGTTGTTAAGCACTCCTGAAGTTTCTCCTTCACATCTATTAATATTTTCGTGAGGAGTAAAGAAAGAGGATTGGTAAAACCATATAAAAACTAAGGTTCTCCTCTTATATCAGTTAGATTTTTCACCGTTGAACAGTCATTATCAAAATCTACATTCTCTTACCAAAGATTTCCCTAAAATGCAGAAAATGTTTAGAAATGTTACAAGAAAGCATTTTTTCTCTACATTCTCCATTCAACAGGAATATTTTTATCTTAAGATTGCATCTAAGTTTCACTACAGCTCATTACACGTAGATATCCTTTTTGTAGGCAATGCCCTGTGACAACACATTTTTGTGTGTGTTTGTTGGTTACAAATGAATCATGTCATAATTTTACAAGTGTTATATATATATATATATATATATATATATATATATATATATATATATATATATATATATATATATATATATATATATATATATATAATCGAATTTATGTTTTAACAATCTCAAATTGATATCCGTGAACCCCCCACCCCACCCCCCAAAAAAGAAACAAACAAACACAAAATAAACTTTAAATAATGCCAATGAATATTTCGATCTGATTCACATCGATCACATGCGAACCTTTCGGTTCAAATGATGAACTGGTACAGGGTCTCTGCTTATATATCAAAATCTCTGTTTATATTTTGTAAAAAATCGACTAACCAAAGAATTTACACAATGAATTCAAATTATTCAGAATAACTTGATATACTTTCATACCTCTCGTTTTTAGAAGGCATAGACATAAAGTATATTAGGACTCGCTTAGAGACATTTATTCAAATTGAACTTAAATTTTCTAAGTGTGCTACTATATCACAAACTATTTACAAGCAAAAGGTAAATAAAACTTGAAAACTGTTGTTTTTGTGTTTTAAAATTCAAAATGTTTTAAACGGGTTAAATATGATGATAGTTTCTGGTTGCTCCGTATAAATACATGCATGCACGCAACATATTCACGCAACATATTCATCACGGGATGTAATTAAAAAAACATTCAAATGTGTAAAATGTAAACGTAATTGCAGCAACACATAGCATGTAATCTCGCTGATGATATTGTCGGTGTCAACTCATTAAGAGTTTTGAAAATTTTGAATAGATACGTAAATCATGTTCTGCTATAGATACATGTAGCATTTACAATGAAGTACCTGCTCTCTAAAATTATCGGATAGTGTCAAATACATAAACATTTTACACTTAAAATACAGACCGAATGGCATACATGATGTTTACATGGTGATTAAGATTATATCAAAGTTTAATGCGTTACACCTGTTAGGTTTCACATCTTGTCTCATTTTGTTTTGTTTTTTTTAAGTGAAGGAACATTCTCGGCACATTGACAAAAAAATTGAATTAAGGAAAAAATACTAACATCGGAACGTTACAAACTATTCTAGAAAAAAAAATAATGACGCTTTGACCTGACATCGTAAATCACGATAGCTGATTTGGGAGCTGTAATTCCTCTCAAGTTTTGTTTAGAAATCCCTGCGTTTGAAACTTGGCAAGAAAATGGTATACTTGGGGCTAAAATCTCACAAATAACTCGGTAATAGAATTAAATTTAATGTGTATGTTTCACCTGAAGGTCTCGGCAGTTTGATTTTTTACGATCTTTGACGAGCGTTTCAGCTATCCGAGGAATGCCGTGATGAGTCGGTCGGGTCTATTAACTAAAATGTAATTACAGATATTTAATACGTTATCCCGTAGATCGAAAGGGGACGCACTGTGGTCTTAATGTCACGGAGAGCAAATCCGTGGTACACAATTTGACCCTATTTCAAGAAAAAAACAAAAACAATTATTTTTATTTATTGGATTTAACTTGTTAGAGGTAAGTCATTTGAAATACGTTAAAAAGAAGAAAAAAAATTCCAAGGTTTAAAATTCAGGAAATAAAAATTAAGCAGATTATAATTTATATTATATTATTTAGAAACAAAACAAATATTGTTCTAGTGTGTATGTTTTGATTTTTCTTATGGAATTAATGAGAAAAAAATAACACACAATATAAGCTCGGATTGAAAGGGGGCTGCTAATGTAAATATTTATTGTTATCCAATTTGGAAAAAAAAAAATTTGATAATTGCTTTATATCTTGCTAAAATAAAGAGATTTTTGAAACATTTGAAAATATAATCAGACCAGAATCTCAATACGTGACAGAGAAAGCCAATAAAAAAATTGTTTCACTCCTTATAAGTACAATGTAAGTTAATTATTGCATGTTAAGAAAAGAAACTTGTAAAATGATAATGAATGATTGATAAATACTAAATTATTTATAAAAATTATCAATTATTGTCCAAATAAATTTCTGTCTAAATAAATTTCTATTTAAGATAATTAGAATGATCATCTTTATGACTGTCTTTTTCCTGTCCTGCTTTATGCATCGTCTACCCATCATTCATCAATCAAAATACATGTATAATCCAACGGACCTAACGGAAATGATTTGTTTCAGATAAACAGTAGAAACAACAAACACGTTGCTGATGTACTTTTACTTTTTAATTATCCATTGTTAAATTTTACTTGCATTTTTGCCAACTTCACATATTCCTTTAAAAAGGAAATGATGTAGAAATAGAGGTCATCATAAACGAACCTTTTTTAACTTATAACAAAAATAAACACATTCTTTGAATATTAGCGTGCGATATCTCGTACAGTTCATTCATTATTTTCATAATTACGGCTAATTAAACTATGAGCACTCTTAATTTTGTTACCCTCTGGGAAACCCTGGTGTTAAGGAATTCAATGCTTTCAACAGGAATACAAAAGGGAAGCATTTCAGTTAACAACCAGATAATATAACATAGCAAACACCCTTAATTCTTAATAAGTCGAAAACAATCTTTTCTGTATATATCGACGTGTAAACAATGTCCCTAATATCATAACATTTTCTCGAGACATAGGAACCAAATAGATACATGATAAATACAATTCTATTAACTGCGTCATTAACCTTAGATTTCAAATTCACTTGAAACTGTCGGAAAAACTTGTGTGTGGCGGAAATTTGATCCAAAGCTATTCGTTTTTTATTCGACCACCCCACGCTTATCAGCGGAGTGAACGATACACTCACTTGTCAGTTTTATTAAAGGTTTCACTGAACTTTTGTATTACAGGCAGCCATTCTTAAATTACGAGTGGACTTGAATAGTATCGGTTGTTGGCTTTATATAGATAAAAGTATTCAAATTTTGAATAATTATTTTAAAAATAATTACATATGTTCTATTTTGAAATGTATTTAAGAACTTGTATATTTCTAAACTTTAAAAAAAATTGTATATAATAATTCCATTATGAATACTGAAAATATAATAGGTTATACACAAGACACATAAAAATTGTTAACTAGATGTGTAATTGTTGACCATAGACTTGAAAATAGGATCTTAGTTCGACAGTACAAGAGGCCATCTTTCAAAAAAGTTTTGGTTGCCCTCTCCCGACCGACTGACTAAAAATGGCCCGACTCTAAACTTTTTTTATTTTACATTCCAGGACATGCTATTATTTTTTCTCTTTATTCCTCTTATTCCTCCTTTTTATTCCTCCCGTCAACAAATATATTGAACATTTTCTGAAAAAAAGATTTTCCCACCTACCTACCGAGTAGTACCGACTCGATATTTTTACCCTGAGTCTGGAGAGGGCAAACATATAATTATTATGATGGCCTGAGATTCAATTTTTGATGCCTATGCACAAAACAACATTATAAAAATGGGATAGTAAGGCCCTTAAAAAGGTTTGTCCTCTCCCAACTCATGATGAATAATTGGGTCGGTAGGTAGGTAGGTAGGTTTTTTTTTTTTTAAAGGATGACTGCACTTAACGCCTGTTTTTGGGTCTTTTTCGGTTACTTCTCTTGCTTTTATATCTAAACCTTATCTCACTTTTGTGTGTTTATGAAAGAATACTGTCAATTTGGAACCACATTTAAATCTTAAAATGATTTTAGACTGTGATACAATAAAATGATTCAATGTTTTTTGTCCTTACTGCTTTCCAAATATAGTGAATTTACACTTACCTGCCCTTGATTGAACATTAGATATGCATG
Source organism: Saccostrea echinata (assembly GCF_033153115.1). Taxonomy (NCBI): domain Eukaryota; kingdom Metazoa; phylum Mollusca; class Bivalvia; order Ostreida; family Ostreidae; genus Saccostrea; species Saccostrea echinata. Next base: position 843,579 of record NW_026889833.1, on the reverse strand, counting down.
AGAGGTGGAGCTAACATTGTAAGAATGGGTCTAAAATTAGACTTGATAAATAACAATGACATGTTTGAAAAAAAAGAACGTGATCACTCTTTCCAGTCTCCCTCTCCATTCTGTATGGCACAAATACACTTCTAACAAAGGTTTCAAAACGAAATTAACAATATGAGCACGTCAATGTAATTAAAGCAGATTTTATATCAATGCCAGATGACTTAACGTGTTCGAACACAGTGTCCTAGTTAACACAAAACATGCTACCTTTACAAGTCACGTGACGGAATTTAGTATTCACAAAGTTACCTGAAGTAAGAAATCACGTGGTGAATTATAATATTCAACATGTCACAATCCTTGGTTACAACACAGAGAGCGAATGTAAGAAGAAGCAGTTTTTTCTCTTTTTAATTATGAGCGCATGTTTGTCTATTAATCTCCTTTTAACACATTATTATTTATGCAAATATACAACTACTGTTAAACGTAGAACAATAGACAAACATGCGCTGACTATGTATAAAGTCAGTAAAAAAGTGGGCGTCCTCATTATCAAACGGAGATTCAAGAAATTGTGATGACCCCTGCCTTTGAAAACAGATTTGAACTTCGTAAATACACACTTTTATTAAACGTAATTACATAAAGTTGTAGATTGGATGTTGACCATTCTTGCAATGAAAAGAAAAATGCTTGTTTTGAAAGTTTACTTTGTCGCAAATTCCGCATGTCCTTAAGTGCAGTCATCCTTTAAACATTATAATGCTGGATTTTCAAATTTAATGAAATTTAATAGAATTAAAAGTTGTTGTCAGGAAGAGTGAATTCCTGTATGAATAATAAAAAAAAATATTTGTTTCCTGGAGGTTTAAAAAAGTTTGAGTGGGGCCATTTTTAGTCGGTCGAGTGAGGGCAAACAAAGATTTTTTTTTTTGAAGATGGCCAAAATGTTGTTTATTATGACATTTTTTTTTATATTTTCGTATAGGTATGGATTGGAGAAAGTCCGTGGTTCTGTTGGCGTTGTTTTGTGTTCTCCACATGGAGACGACATCATGTTGTAAATGCCCGGGTCCTGAACACCCGCAGTGGTTGTATTGCAAGTCTGATATAGGTAAAAGAGATCTAGAACATCTGACTGTGTGATAAAAATATTAAAGGGTTGATGGATTATACCATATTAATCTGTCTTAAACTTTCAAACGATCATCGCAAAAGCTTAACGTGTTTCACTCGTTGAATTTGGTAAGAGGCACTAGTACTTGCTTTTAAGGACAATAACTTTTATGACAGGAAAATACACATAACTTATTTGTGAAACCAATATTTCTAACATTAATATCAAGTAATTTTAGAAATAAGTCCTACCATTTTTCCTGTCACAGTTCTAACCACAAGCTTAGGGCATCTACCTAAACTCAATATTAGGTGAAACACGCCAGCTGAGATCGTTGAAATGGTGTAAAATGATCCTAACATTGTATTTATTAGTTAAAATAGACCATTTGTAACAATGAATCTCTGTAGCAAAATATCATAAAGGCACTTTGGTTAATTATATGACATTTAAAATTTTAATCTTGAAAAATCTGCTTTCCCGATTTTCAAGATAGCCGAACCTTCTTCAAAAGAGAAACTGAATACAAAATTGAATGATTTTTTTTATCACAAAGGACAAGATCTATAATTACATAAAGCAAGAGTTTATATAATAGTATTACATTTTAGAACAGAATACTTAGACATAAACGAAAAAAATCAGAATTCACATGTACACGTGAATAATAATAATAATAATTTAAAAAAAAAAACGTAAGAACATTCGTCTAGGCTTTTAAGAAGTGTGAGGACATCTCAGTTAATGTTACTTCGCCTTTTCATCTTTTGCCATATGGTGTCGCAACTCGACATTAAAAAGCAATACATTAGAACATGATTTTTACCTTTGCAGTAATCAAAGCCTATATAACCAACATCACTCGAGTGTATTCAAAGCAGGTACCCGGACGACCGATAGGAAATCACATCCATGTCCATATTTACCAAAAGTTCAAGGTACGTTTTCATATTTATTGTGATTAGATGCGATATATCACTGATAATGTCAACTAGTTGACACTGTTTTTTGGTATTTTTACCACCAAATCTTGTAAATTAAAACTCATAAATTACATACAAAATGCTAGAAAAGCAACATGAGAACAGAGTCTGGAAACGTTAGACGAGTTGCAGCAAATAGATCATTTTGCCAAAAAATTTACACTGTTGGAGGGCTAGTGTTTATAATAAAAATGTAAACTGTTTGCTAAATATCCATGAAAATAGAAGATATTCAAAGCTGTTATGTATTTTCAATACATGATCAACTAAGTCTCAACCTGGGTTCTGAACCTTGGACCCATGGAAAATTAATTTCACAATTTTGGTAAAGGATTAATTATTCATTGTAATTATATAATCAGTTTGCCCTCTATATGTCTTATAGGAAAGACGGTTTTGAACAATGCCATATATTTTCAGTACATAATATAACTAACATAAAACTACCCTAGGGGCTAAACAATAGTGTCAGGCAGGGGACAAGGATTTTACAATTTGTGTAAAGATCTCATTTTTCATTATAATCATGCAAACAGTCCGTCTACTATATATGTGTCCCAGAGGAAAAATTAGCAAAAATGTAATGTATTTCCAATATATGACCAATCAAGCTCCATCCTTAGGTCTGAACCATGGAACCAGGGGGCATGACTTTCATAAGTTTTGAAAAAAGGTGTAAATCTAGCTATTTTCAACTAACAGTTTTCATGCTATTGTCAGTAAAGAAAATTTCATAACTAGATATAATGTATTTTTGATAAATATCAACTTAGCCCCACCCCAGAGACTGAACGGGCCATGAATTTCAAAATTTTAGTAAAGGACTCATGGCTCATAATCATGCAAACAGTGCCAGATGTCTAGGATTTAAGATGATTTTTGAAAATTGTTGTTAACCAACCCATCAGGTGCAAGGGAGGCAGGGGTCATGCTATTCATCCTATTTGTTACCCTTGTCTCATCAATGATAATGCTATATTACCAAAATGGTTTAAAATTGGTTCTATACTTCTTGAGAAGAAGCTAAAAATGTTTTAAAAAATAACGCTCGACGACGGACGAAAACATATACATGTAGCAATAGGTCACCTGAGTAACTCAGTTTACCTAAAATATGAATATATATGAAAAATACTTAGGGATAATATTAATCATATAAAACATTTCCCTGGCTGAGTCTTCATACAAAGATTTTTGGGAATACAGGGACACTAGATTCTTTATACGTTCATACATATTGTGAACAGATGTATATTCCATTTTAAGACTCGATCGGAAATGATTAAACAAACCTATTAAAACAAAAATGTTCTTTTCTTCAATTTTCGTTTCTTTACTTCAAAAAGAAATTCTTGATCTGGATTCAAAATACTGATGAATCGAAGAAAGTTCAATTAAATTAACACAGGCATATAATTAAATAACTTGTTACTTATACATAAAATGAAACAGCTAGATAAGGCATTTATTGTATATCAGTTACAAGTAATCTATATAAAAATATTTTAATGAAAAATATGTCATGCTAATTACATGTATATACAAAGTTAGAACTGGATTACAGAAACTTTGTTTTAGTTATATCATTTGGTGTTATATTATCAAACATTTTCATGGTCATACTCATTGATCTGATCAAAATCATTAAATGTTCAATGCCTTTTTCTAATCAGGGGGAAAGAAAGTTTAAAAATATCGACCATACGAAGATATACACTCCACTTGGCTGCAACATAAGACCTCGAATAGGACGGAAGTATATCATGATGGGTAAGTTTGGAGAGAGAGAGAGAGAGAGAGAGAGAGGATCTTTAAATGCATACCAAACTTAAAGATACATTTGTTGTAACAATTTGTTTACAGTTTTTGAATCAGTTTCAAATAAAACTAGTTTTAAACAAACTAAAACATGCAATATTCTAAGGTTACACAGTTATTAATGAAACTGGACTGGAGTGCAAAACAAAACACACACAATTCTGAGATATTGCTGTAGTATAACAAAGGATCTGCTCAAACTGGAAATACATTATAAACAATGTCTATTTTCGAAAAAAGACTCGACAAGCATTTTACAACACAGGATCCGTGTCAAACATACTTGAACTGTCAACACAAATGTAAAATACATGACATCAACTGAAATTAAGAACAAAGGTAATTGACTGTTCTGTAGCAAATTTTGTTCACAAAAAGGTTGTGAAAGGCAATTAAGCATACTAAACATGACACATGAACAATGTTAGTTAAGAAACTATGGTCGATCATGAGGACACTTCACCTGTACCTTTGAATGAACTGTGGTTTCATTTTGTTATGAATTATCAAAAACTTAATGCAGATAAATGAATTCAAATATTTAAACCTATATGGCTTATTTGCCATTTTACATGTATTGGCATATATTTGAGCAAGCAAAACGCCAAATTTTACACCAGCTAAAGAAAATCTCTGTAGGGTAATCAGAAACAAAACTATAATTCAAGTCGATTTTCAGTTTATGCTCTTGGGGCCAGACTCCTTGTTTATGTGATACTAAAACCCTAACAGCACATCTCTGAATATTTTTTCCTTCAAAATCTTACATTCTGGACACAGATATCACTTTTCTTTAATTTATATAACTCTTTTCTTTTTTTTTTCTTTCTTTTTTTTTTTTACTTTTCTCCATCCTGGTTTGAAGAAACAAGAATTTATAGTTCTCATTATTTCAAGAATTGCACTGAATCACATTTTCAATTTCATACATTTATATTTCATTTTTAAAAGGGAAAAAATGCTGAAAATCAAAATACTGAACACAAAAACAACCTTCAATTTACAAAATGTTTTAAATAAAGTAAGACGATTGCATAAAAAGTATATATACAGATGTTTAATGTAGCTTTAATTCATCAGACTTAAAACCATTAAACTGCAAAGAGAGAAAGATGAATGAACATTTTCCTTTACTCTAATGTATCAAATAATTTTATCAAAAACACAGGTGTGAAAATGGCTACAATATGTCCCCTACATAAAAGTACTGAAATGTACGGGAATTTAAATAATCTAACTAGATAAAAAAAAAATGTATTTACGTCTTTCTCATTCTACACAGGTGCAGAGGCAGGTAAATGTAACTTTGTTCGCTATCTTTTTCACACAATTATATGTTTTTTCCTAAATAAACATTAGAATGAACAAACCTAGACTATTAAAAAAATATTACAGTTATGAATACGTTCATGGCACAGAAATTAAGATTAAATTTTACAAAAATGATATTGGCACCGCAACACATATCTAGTAAGAATATGTTTCATTAACATTATTGAAAGAATATTATATATATTGCATTCACCTTCATCACCGATTCTCCTCGTGCCAGAGAGTGCCTAATCAGTTCTTTTGGCTGCTGCTCTTTTTGCTGCATTCATTGACTGCATCCCTCTCCCTTTTTACTATAAGGCTCAAGTTGTTCTTGGTCGTCTACGCTTTCTTCTTCCCTCTGGTGCCCATTTTAGTGCGATGTTACAGTCACTGATTAAATCTTGTCTCAGTGTATATACAATAAACTTTCATCTTCTCCTGCTTACTTCCTTACTAATCGGTCTATATTGTGCATTGGTTAACGTTATTCACATTCAGCGCCTATTTTTTTCTGTTTCCTCCATGTAAGGTGTCATTTTTGAGAATGAGATGAGGATGACAAAGTGTAATTGGATGAAGATGACACATACCCTGAGTGACATACAACATCTTGGACTGCGTAAACTCTATAAAAGGAACTGTCGCTGCATTGTGAGTGACCATTCATATTTTGACCATTCAAGTTTTATTCAACTTCCGGAAGGAAAATTGATTGCACAAACAAATAAAGAAATATCTGTATATTAAGTCTTCTTAGATATTTTCTCCATACAAAATTTTATGGTGATAAAAACATTGCGAAGTCATTGGTCAGTATTTTGTTTGCTTTGTTGTTTCTTCTTTAGTATATCAAATTGCATTTGAAGTTTATTGAACATTACAATTTTGGTAAACGTATTAAAAAGTTCTTTTACAGTTTGCAGAAAAAGAACCCGAATTTCTTTGGTACCATAACAATGCAACTTGTAGTACAATAAGGTCACCAAAACGTGGAAAATATCAAAATGATTAAGTAAACAATTATTGATTATACAAGCTAATTTGAGAACATATTCCTTTACAGCATGTTTATATTCCATGAAGATACAACATGTATATTCACTTTACTTCTTTCAAGTGTTATTACATAATAAAACCTGACATGTTATTTCAGGCTGATATTGGAACTGACAGTCCGTATCATTTAAGCCCTAGGGATAAAGGATTTCGTGGATGCACATCAAGGAAATCCAAACTATTTGGTGTTGATTGTTATGTTAATCATGCTGTGTGTGTTTACCGTTCAAATAAGTGCCAATGGAAAGGAAAATTCCGGAAAAAGCATCGAGGAAAGTGATGCTGATATCTCTATTGCAAAAATGGAAAAAAAAAAAATCTCAGGGCAGCTTGTGCATGAAAATATGACGAATATTCGTTTTTCTTTATTATAAAGACCTTTTATTCCTTACAAGGATTGAGAGTCAGTCATCCAGGAACAGTTTCTGTTTGAAAGTAAAGATTTTGATTTTTGATGGCTGATTTTCTTTATGTTTATAAATCCAGTAATGTGAGTTTATGATTTCTGTATATACACTGTAGAATTTGTCACTTTTTACTATGGACTTGTATTTATATAAAACGCAGCCAAGGAAGAAAAATCATATCCATTTCTGTTGAATAATTACAGAAATTCTCATTTAGATATATAAAATTTGGTACAAATACAATGTACATATGTATGTAGATGTATTATAATTCCCCAGATATACAAGAAAAACCTAAATAGGCGTTTTCATGTATATTGTAGTTTTTTTTTAAATCATGAAGCTTGTGTTGTGCAATATAAAGTATAACTAAACATAATTACACAAAATATGCAAACATTCTTTAATACAGATTTGCACACATTTCCTGTATAGGAATTATAGCAGAAAACATTTAATCATTCAATGCTGAAGTATTAAATAATCAAAACTTTGTACAATGTGTGCTATGTTTTTCCATCGGAGCTACATATATGTTTATCTGAACATTGTGTCCCTGCGTAACACTAATTTAATTCCTATCAACAGTTAGGTGTTTTGAAAATATTTTGGAACAGTTAAAATTAAAAAATATATATAGATGCTGTCATAAAATTATAATACCCATACGTAAGTGTTTGCCTTTGAATTTTTTCTCCTTTGTACCTAGATAACTAATGAAGTAGCAACAGTCGTTATATTCCGTAATTTACAAAAATACATGTATACATGGCAGTGTATAAAATTGAATATAAAAGCTCTGGTAAGCATGTTGCCCATGGGCTTCTTATGTTAGTATTTCACAAATGTATTTTTAATAGAGCAAGACTAAAGGTTATCAGGCTCTCTTCTTTATAAAAAAAATTATGAACTATGTTGATTTAATTATTGTTATTAACAAAGCTTCAGTGGTACATTCATAAATTGGAAAAACGGGAAACTTTTGAATTACATGTAATTCTGAGCTCTCTTGTTTGTTTGGATCACAGTTTTTTTTTTTAAAGATAAAATCTGAAATAAAACTAGGGTACTTTAAGAGCAACTTCCTCTACAAACGTAAGGCAAGTAAATTCAAAAGTGTAACATTTTTAAGAACTTGTGTCTTTTCAAGATCTTATTAGGAGGTATAGATCATACTTTGTACATGCTTTTACTTTATATATCCATTACATATACCTCCGACTCGGCGTTAAACAGTAACAGTCAATCAATCAATCATTACATAATCAGTGAGTAAAAAATCAATATCGACTTTATTTTTCAGTCAACTTCAAATAATTTTGATTGCAGATGAGACATGTTGCCCCGAACTTTTTCTGTCATTCCGATTTAACTAAAACAGCGGTGATAATAGAATTAATTAGATTACAACAATATATATATATATATATATATATATATATATATATATATATATATATATATATATATATATATATATATATATATATATATATATATATATATATATATGTTATGGTCCCAGCAGACAATGTTTGTAACTATATTATCTTTGTAAGGCTCATTATTATAACTGTTATTTAGATGAACTTGTTTTCAATTCTACAACCGGAAATCTTAATAGTTATACTTACAGTTTACTTTCTAAGGATGTTTTCTTCAAAATTACTTCTCAATCTTTGATACTTTTAACATTCCAGTCAACAAAAGAGTTAGATATATCCTACCTATATTTCTGGGTCCAACAAGTGCTCCACCAAGCCCTTATCGTTACTCCTCGCCAAAACTATGAAGTTGAATTCTTTTCTACATTTTATTTTAGAGGTGGTATAATCAAACGTGGATTCTCAGAAACACCAAAGAACTTTTAGAAATTTTAAAATCAGAAACTTTTCAAAAGATTTTTTTTTCAAAGCATAGTTACAAGTACCCAATTTTTCCATACTTTATACAAAAATTCCACACGATAGGTTAAAAAAGGTAGCCTTAGGCAATTGTTTCTTCAATAAAAAAGGAATCGGAAATAATCATATCTTGTGGTGGTTCATCGACAAAACAACTTTGTTAAAAATCACTCTGATTCTACACACGAGTACTATGAAATTGTTATGAAAAGGATGCAGGAATTCCTCACTGACAATATTTGTGCAGTCTTTGAAGACCAGGTTTTCCAATAAGCTGTTGGAAATCGATGGGCACTAATTGTGCTCCTTCATTAGCCGACCAATTTTATATTCCTTGAAAACATAATTTATTTAAAACCTTCTAAAGGAGAAAAAGAAAACTCTTGCTGTGGCCCTCAACTCGACATTTAGATATATCGACGTCCTTTTATCAATTAGCAATATTTATGTAGTAATATTCACATATCACCTGCATTAAGTGTTTATGTCTCCGAACTTATTCGATAATCGAGAGCATGCTCCGAGTACGATCAACTTTTAAACCGAGGCAGGCTTCTGACAGATGAGTTGAAGTTACGGAGATTTCAACTACCTAGTTTAAAGTAAGCATTTCATAAATTCTATGATCGTTATAATGAACTTGTTAACAAATATATCCTATGATTGGGTCGTATTTTGACTGGCATATTTTATACCAATTGTATGTCTTTGTTTTTATACCAAATTTGACTACGGAATATTCCGTCCAACTGATCAATACATAGGGCTCAGGCAGGTGTTACCGGTCGACAGGCAATGGTTACTCATCCTAGGCATCTGATCTCACATTTGGATTTTCAAGGGGTCCCTGTTTTATGCCCTGTTCACAATTTGTATTTTTTCATGTTTTTTGAGATTGATCACTGTTTGTTTTCCTCATTTTTTTTTTTTAAAGAAAAACTATTAACAAATTTTATACTACCCCTTCATAAATAATTGATTTAATGCTCTTTTACGTCCCTTGCCAGAATTTTTCACTCATTTGAGACTTCACCGTATAGCGGTGAAAGGTCCGGTTTCAAAGTTAGAACTTAACTCGGCACTCAGGGTCATTGAACATTGTGGTTTTCTTCATTTTGCCAAAGCCTACCGTGGCAAGGGACCTCGGTTCTTAAGGTCATAACAGAAAGACCCGTGAATTTGACTCCTAGTGCCGAGCGCTTGGCGAAGAAACAGTCACTAACCTATGCGTTTGTCTTAAATGATGCGGCGCCGGGTTGAAAATCGAACTCGTACTCCTCCTCCCCCCCCCCCCGATCAAGAAGCAAGAGCCCTACTACTAGGCTACCGCGACTGGCATGATAAAAATTTGAAGATAACGACAGTGACCTTTCTCTTAAATGCTATGAGCGATTCTCCACATATTTCATCGAGAACATGCTATAAACCCCGAAAACACCATGGTGGGATCAGATGCTTAGGAAGCGAAAGGTCCCCCTGTCGAACAGTCATCTTTACCGTGAGCCCTTTGTACTAAATAGACGCGATTTTTTTTTTTTAAATCAGAACAAAGTTATTTAATATGTTGATTTAGATGTCTCACTTTTAAAACTTTTTTTCCAAGTATCATAATATTCTTAAATATTTAGTGATTTTATTTTTCTATTATACTTCCAGTACTAGTGGGATTTAGAAAATATAATTTTGCACCAACATTAACATTTAATCTACAAAAACTATATAGATCTACTAAACTCTCACTGAGATACAAATTTTCCTTTTTCTATTGAAAGATGGATGTTAGCATTTAGAATTAATGATATTCATTCAAAAACTTACTCGATCTGTGCCGAAATTTGTTAGACGTAGCAAGAACAAATTTAAACATGGTACAATAAAAACTGATGAATATTTTGACCTCAAAAATCCTTCCTAGAAAGGATATAGCTAGTTTCTCTAAAAACAGAATTATTTCAGATTTTTAGAAGCCTGGCTTATAAGTTTGAACATGAAATCATGCTTGAGTTGTATTTTTTCGGATGAATTATCTAATGCTAAATAGTAAAAATAATGATGTAGACCAGAGTAATATGTGATGACGTAACCCTCCTCCCTCCTATTGTAATGTTTTCACTATGTTTGTTACCCATACCATGAACTTAACTAATTTTAAGTTAATACTAATCTTCTTAAAAAATAATTAATCACAAAAATACATAAAAGAAGAGTTTTATTTTCAAGAACTTATTGGTTTGTTATAAGTGTTAAACAATGTTTTCTATATCAAGTAAAAATCTTACTATAAAATACATCTCAGTTCTTTATCACATACACAAACGAAGCCTGAAAAGAGCGTCATGAGATGCCGACCTCTCCGTCATGGCACAGATACCAGAAATACTACATTTCCAATTATTTATCTAAAGGACACGGTTTCCGTTCAAGAAAGCGCCATGCACATTTTCCACCTCTTCTTTTGACGCAAACAGCTTGCTGCTCCTCGCACGGAGAATACCATTCTGCGTGGCACACTCGCTTGCTCTTCCATCTCCCAAGCAGCATTTCATTTACCTTTAAATACAGACTGACCATCATGCAGACAAAGACAGTGTCCCTCAGTACTCTATACATGAATACAGTCATATAAAATGATGAATGATTTAAATACTTGAGATCATGACCTTCTTCTTGGGCAGGAATACGTTTTTAAAGGATGGGGGAAAGTTGAGTAATCCATAATGGTTTTCTTTGACCTCGATCGAGACAATGGTTTCATAAAGGAATTATTTGGAATTTATAATATAAAAAGCTTCATACTGGTTAAACGATAGGTAGTTTTCTTGTTTTGAAGAGTAAGATTTTTGTAATGAAAAATTTTAAGCTGAATCTCTATCAAAATCAAATGAATTATTTAAATGTATTCTACATTGCATATGAACGACCATGTAGGATAAAGACATGCTGTTCTTTAGGAAATGTGTCTTTTCCGTTCATGTTGCTAGATCGTGGTCATATCATGTACTGAACTCTTGGCCTTAAAGTATTAATTTTTCGTGATGCTACATTGCAGGCCTCTATGTGACCTCTAAAATTTAGGCGCCAACGGGCTCCTTATAAAATAAAATTAGTCGCTAATGCAAATTTTTAGTCGCAAGGCAATTTTTTCTTAGGCGCCAATTTAAAAACTAATATTAGTCATTATAGAGACACGTCCATTGCTAACCTTTAAAATTCTTTTCTGCTCTTTATAAAAAAATATTTGAAAATGTTTAAAGTTCAATAATTTGACGATCACCAAGTCAATTTAAAATGGTCGCCAATTTGGCGACTTATAAGAAAATTTTAGGCGCCAATCATAATTTTTAGGCGCCATGGCGACTAAATTAGTTGCCAATTAGAGCCCTGCATTGTAGTCCTATAATTTGTGTTTCTCAAGAAAAAAAAAATCTTCATTCATATTTTTAATCTTTTTGTCACCTAAACCTGATTGCACAATACTGAAAATCTATTTATCTTCTTTACTTGTAAATTTATAACAAAAACTCTTAAGAATCTACTTTATGGTACTAGAAACTAAATTTTGAAAGAAAGAGATCAAAAATCGAACCACCAAAATTTATTAAATGTGCTTCAAACTGTTGCAATCGCAAAATGTCCACAGAAGAATTGTTTCATAATGTCACATACAACGAAAACAGACCAAAACAGAAGACATGAATAAGCTAGTATCTTTAAACTTGAACGAATCAGTTTGAAATATATGCTTAAGAGTCTGTATGGATTAACTCGGAAAATACATGTACCTATGCTAACTTACCCTGCATTTACAGTTAGTCGAATATAATCCTCGGATTCCAGCCAATTGCCCCGCCTTCAGCTCAGAAAATGGAGTAGTTGTGAAGCAGGAAGACACTACCATATGGTTATTTCGGATATATCCTAAACCATTCAAATCTGTATTTTCAAATTTTATGTCCACATCGTTTGAGTTTAATATTATATCTATCCACTATAGAGAAGTTTTATCTAACATTAACAAATGTAGATTTAGATTTGTAAAAAAAAAAAATATTTTCATTTAATGTTGCCAAGATGTTTTCCGAGGCATTGTCTGTATATGAAAGAAATATCTTTTAACAAATTATCATTCATTTTCATATCGCCAACTGAAAAGAGCCAAATCGATTTGATTTTGAATTTTGAAGCTTTAAAATAAAATCTACACTCTATCCACTTTTTGTCCAAAATTTAAAGATGATAAAATTTACAGAACAAGAAATCATCCAAACCATGGCAGGACAAGTTAACTCCTTTCATCAACGTGGTTCTTACCTGTCATATAGTATACAGTTCCCAAAGACAGTTCAATACCACAGGACCCGTCAAAAGCATCAGATGTCACATAATCTTTGTCTGCCACCTCAAAAGATGCAGACCTCTACAAAACAATAAAGCAACGTAAGCTATTGTCATTACAGATCCAGACATTTAATGTATAAAGCATATATAAATCAAATATTGTTTTAGAGATCCAAAATTTCTAAAAACCAAACAAAGAGACAACATCCCTTGGCCAGAATGCTCAACTTAAATTACAAACGTACTATCTAAGGAATTATATGTATGGCCTATTAACAAATTAATAAAAAGTATTCAGTTCTTGTAATTGATAAATTATTTATTGCAATAGCCCGATGGGTCGTAATGTTGGTTCCACATTTTCAATCGTTACCTTTCCTTATTAATATGTATGTAGTAATATTCTGTTATCAACTGCATATGGTGTTTATTTATTACTCAGGAGTATGCTCTGAGTACGATCAATTTTTTGAACCGAGGCATGCTACTGCCAGATAAGTTGATGTTACAGGAATTTAAAAAAAATCGTTTAAAGTCAGCATTTCGTAAATTCTATGATGGATGTTTTAATGAACTTGTTAGCAAAAAAATCTATTTTTGGTTGGTATTTTGTCTGACATATCTCGTACAAATTGTTAGGCCTTTGTTTTTATATGAAAATTGACTACGAAATATTCCATCTACCGGATCAATACATAGGGCTCACAATGGGTGTGACCGGTCGACAGGGGATCCTTACTCCTCATAGGAACCTGATCCCACCTATGAAATTTCCCGGCGTCTACGTTTTATGCCCTGTTTACAGATTGGAATAGTTTGTAGGTTTCTTCGAGATTGATCATTGTTCGATATCTTCACCTTTTTTTATCACTTACCAATGGTCAAGGACAATGAAAAAGGTTAGTTGTTGATGTTTTTTATGGCACAATCTACATAAAAATAGCTGTAAATAAGCATGATTTGATGCACCATTGTCAGAGATAATGGTCAAATCTGAAAAAGAAGACACTTTGTCAAAATTGATTAAATGTATAAGGCGGATGTTGAGATCTCGTTTTACACGGAAACAGTGTTATGAAAACAGTCTATCCTTCTGACTTTAATAATTCAAAAGTGACTAAAGAATTCCATAGATTAAATAGTCAGTATGTAATTGTTCCAGCTGATAAAGCAGGTAACAACAAAGATTTTGTTTGTAAGGTTTATTATTACAATTGCATTTTAGAGGAAGTCCGATATATTATATAAGTTTACAAATGATAATCCAACTTATATTCATAGTTTCCTTTCTAAAGATGAAAATCTTCAAAACCATATGTCAGTGTAAACTATTCTTAATATTTTCAACAACCTAACTGAAATTATCATACCTATACTAGATTCCAAAACTTCGAAAAATCTTTTCAAACATATATAGCGTGTTCTAGTAAATGCTCTACCGAACCTCTTTTTTTTTTTATTCCTTCCAAAAATATTAACGGTAGTGAAGGAGAAAATTCAGGAGTATTGTACAACAGCATATTCAACGTGTTAAAATATGAAATAACATTTTTTTTTTTTCTAAAATCAATAGCACCAAAACGTACGACTTTTCAGCACTTCACAATACTTCCTCACGATAAATTAAAGTTCAGCCTATTTGGCAACATACATAGACAACTGCTTCTTCAATATAAATGGAACACGTAAACTTGCATACCATGTCATAGGTCATTTGAAAACTTACTTTGTTAAAAAAATTCTGATTCTACAGAATTGTTTTAATTTAACATTTTCATCATATGTTTAGAATGTTTGTTTGCTCTCTATTTGAGGACAACTGTATATGAAAATTACAATGTATACAGAAAAAATACTTTAGATATTTCCATATGCATACGTTGTACGAGGGTTGTCCCTAAATTCCGTAGACAAGCGTAGGTTTGTAGGAACTCAATGTCATAAAATAATGAAAATTTAAACGTAAATAAAACTAACAATAACTAATAAATTCACAGACAAAAATTGAGTAATTACACAATTGAACCCTATTCTTAAAATACAATACTTTATTGTCTGGTGAAAGAAGGCGGAGAAAAACTTGAAAATTGCAATTGAAAATCTGTATATGATAATAAAAATTTGTGAAAAACTATTTTTTTACTCAGAGTTTCGGTAACACAAGAAAAAATTCTTAAAATTGTGTTGTTAACAGCCTTTCCTCCAATTTTGTTGCCATGTGATTTGATCAAAATTAAGTTTATAATGTTTTATATGCACAGGTTTGAAATATGACTTGTTGATACATGCAGTGTACTGGAATGTGATCAAATTTTCTTAACTTTAATTCTCTCCTACAGAAACATAGATGTCATAAATTTATGGTACACATGGAAAAGTATATTGTTCCTTAGTTTATTGAAATGACGGAAACGCCCCCCCCCCCCCCCCCCCAATGCATTGCTGTAGTTCTTTAGCATCAGTTCAGATGTAGCGGCGCACCTAGAGCTGACAATGTCTGTAAAATCAATAGATACTCTCACTATCCGGCATTCTGTTTGTGTGATCACTGTTATTTTCTTATTAAACTTCCGTTTCTCTACAGGTTATTTCCTATTTCTTACTTTTTCTGTATTTTGAAATATAAAATGACGTGTTTTTGTGAAACCCTAGATCTGAAGGCCTTCTCAGTTTCAGAGAGCTTTGAAATTACGTACGAGAAGTGCTCAAACAGTTGGATACATTGGTATCATATTATTGTTTTATCATAAGTATCGAATTCAACACGATGTTTCCAGCTAGGAATTATACACAATGTTCCTATAACCTAATAAGTACCTCTATTTAATGATGGCTATTATTATATCTTTAAGAATCAGAACTTTTATCTCAGATTGTTTAACAATCATGAAAATTACAAATTTATTTGGGACAACTCTTCTGGTATGTATATTAAATATATATAATAATTGATTTCAATGATAATTTATTGCTCTTGTATAAGGCAAAATGAAATATATATTGAAACTTTGTAAACATTTTAAAATTTAGCAACATTTCTTTATCTATATTAGAAAATATCAGTATCATGAACAACAAGAAATTATTCACATTGTCAACTTCAATAACATTTTTTTGCTTACTTTCCGTTTTCAACTCGCTGCACTCTTTACATAATATTATTTGATTAATTTCGACTACTCTGCTGCATTTACAATAAATTTCGGATTTTAAACTATCAAGGCGCTATCTCAAATGAAACCACAGATCTAGAGAAATTTATCCTGTATGCAATGCAGATATTTTATCACAGGGTTGAAAAGAAATATCCTCGACATTGATTTTTCTTATTTGTAAAAACAATAATTTATCTTTCAAGAATTCAGATTACTTTATTTTTCCGACAGGTATGCATATTCTGGCATGGATGCAGAACTTTGAATGTTTCCTCTATCATACCCGCACACACGCGTGAGTTCATTGAAAAAAGGAAGAACCAATCCGATCCGGAAACAATATCCTTTTTCGCGCACAGAACAAGAGTTTTAAATTATACTCAAGTCATTCAGAATGACTTCACAAAATTCCTCATCAGTAGCTATCTGACATTTTGTCCAAATAAACTACTGTGTTACGACCATGGTGCATTTTACCAAAATTATTCTTTTCCATTTGATGGGAAGACCCCTCTTTGTCCTCAGTGTAGTTGTGCAAATGACTGTGAAAAGAAATCTGAATGTTGTGTATCCAAATACATAGCTCAAAAAAACATAACTCTTCACGATATTAAAAATACCAACGCTCCTATCCAGATCAGTGAAGCATCTCTTTCTTGTATGAAAACGTCATTGGGTGCCATTCATGATGATAAAACAGGAAAACCATTAGAAATAGTGCTTGAAGAAAGGTACTGGATAGTGGCAAGATGTCCAAAGGAATATCCTCCAAATAATTTATGGCGAAGGTGCAGGAAATTTTTACCCAGAGAAATGCTTGAAAGCGAGGAGCTGCATATACCGGTATTTTCAATTAAAACAAATGATAGTTACCAAAATATTTATTGTGCAGAGTGTTTCGGTGAAAAACGGGAAAACCTTTATCTATGGAGAAGGGTTATAGTGACAAACAATTATTTAGAATTGAATAGACTACAAACCAATTTCATTCTTGCATCGTATAAACAAAAATTTATCATACGTTTTAACCCTCCTTCATTTTTGGAAGAAAACTTGACATGTACATTACCATCTATTTCCAAATGTAATGAAACAGGCCAATGGGATCATTTTGATGGCAGATTAAAATGGGCATGCGAAACAATGCCACAGTTACTTATCTATTTATTTAATTTAAAGGCATACAAAAACGTATACTGCGCGATGTGCAATACATTTTCTCCGGAATATACACTGCCAATCTCGATAATTGGCGGCCCTTCAGTAGAAAAATCCCAATATATCTCCGATTTTTACCGACAAACCCTTGGGTTATTCCCTTCATTGCTAAGCTATTCGGAACAGAAGACGTATCATGATTATAGCGTTGAAAGCCTTTGTCCATCTGAGATGGTATATAGCCCGGTCCTGGTGAGTACACTTTACACTGTGTTCAATGTTAGAGATTGAAAGCATTGCCAATTTCACTACAACGTACATGTATAGTTATCTAAACGATCGAATTCTAATAAAAATGTATACTGTATACAGGGTTATTTTCTCCCTTTCGCACTTGCAAATAATTTTGTCCCCTTTAGTATAGTTGGGCAAAAGGGGCGAAAATAAAACGGGGTGAAAAATTTCCGTGTATATATATACAGTAATATTTACTACTTTTTAGCGTAAGTATATGTTTTCTTTAGTCGAAATGTAGTTCTTTCTGTCAAAGGCTTCTAATATGCATTGGAAGTAAAAAAAACGTTTCAAAACTTATTAAGTTAATGTAATATAAATAAGAATATGCAAAAATCTGTTGCAATGGAATTTTATTATAAAAATGTATATTGAGTTTTTTTCCCCAATAGGACAAATTGTTTGCAGCACATTTGTTAAGTTCTTGGCAGCGTTTTTATGCCCCCGGATCGAAAGATCCCGGGGGTATATTGTTTTTGTCCTATCTGTCTGTTTGTCTGTTTATCTGTTTGTCTGTTTGTCTGTCTGTCTGTTGTCAACTTTAACCTTGCCCATAACTTTTGATTGGTTGTAGCTATGACTTTCATATTTCACATGTGTATTTTTTGTGACAAGACCTTTCTTTGGGTACCATCATATTTGACCTTTTGACCTTGACCTTGGAGTTTGACCCACTTTTGCAAAATTCTATGAGACTATAACCTTGGCCATAACCTCTGAACAGTTGGTGCTTGGGGTTTCAAACTTCACACGTGTATTCTTTGTGACAAGGCCTTCCTTTGGATACCAACAACTTTGACCTTTTGACCTTGGAGTTTGACCTACTTTTGAAAAACTTTAACCTTCGACATAACTTTTGAATGGTTCATACTAATGCTTTCATACTTCACATGTGTAATCCTTGTGACATCAGTTTCTTTTGAATACCAACCACTTTGACCCTTTGACCTTGGGGTTTGACCTACTTTTGAAAAACTTTAACCTTGGCCATAATTTTTGAATGGTTGGTGCTAGGGCTTTCATACTTCACATATGTAATCCTTGTGACAAGACCTTCCTATGGATACCAACCATTTTGACCCTTTGACCTTGACATAGGATTTTGACCTACTTTCGAAAAAGTTTAACCTTGGCCATAACTTTTGAATGGTTGGTGCTAGGGCTTTCATACTTTACATATGTAATCCTTGTGACAAGGCCTTCCTTTGGATACCAACAACTTTGACCTTGACCTTGATGTTTTACTTACCTTAAAAAAACTTTAACCTTCGCCATAACCTTTGAACAGTTGCAGCTAGGGCTTTCAAATTTAACATTTTTTTTTATCTTTAGGCCTGGATTTTGACTTGCATTTGAGAAACTTTAACCTTCGCCATAAGCTGCCATACGGGGGCATCAGTGTTTCACAAACACATCTTGTTCTATCTATATACTCAGTATATCATAGAATCATGGATAGTATTAAGTTTTAGCAAATTTATTCATTGTGAACATTAAATTTGTAATTCTGTTTTTTAATTTATCTAAAGGAATTCAAAAATCTGATATCAACATCCTCTAAATTAGACTCGATATTCTGGTTCTGACACACTTGGAAAAGGAAGTAAAAATTAATCATATTCAGGCACCTTTTTAATACGAAAGTATATTTATAGCTAACCTTAGTTATTCCGAACATTCAAATAATAAAAATGCAAAATCATCTCATACTTAAAAATAATTAGAACTAAGGGAATGATACTTTCTAAAACAATCCCAAAATATAGTTTGAACTGAAGGACCATGAATAATGATACATTTTTTATAGGTATAATTTCATTGTTTTTAAATATGATAGGGATATAAAGCAAAAATATTAAGTTAATCAAAGATTTGAAAAGTGATTTAAAGGTCCTTTTACAGACTGAATTTGAGATAAGGTTTCCTTATATCGAACACTTGATTATCTCGAAATTTTTGTCATTCTTACTGCGTTCGAGAATCCAGAATTTAACTGTAATTTATAGCTGCTCCTGATTCCAATATAATGAGGTATTGTGTAACATTGCAACACTTTTTTGAAAAAATGATCAACTATCAATATTATTACTCTGTTTTATGAGAAACAAAAATGACTAAACGTATAACAGGATGTTTATTTGTAACTCTTAATCTATCTCATTATAACGCGTTTATTTCATTTAAAAGTTGTTTCTTTTGGTTGTTGAGGTAATAAATTTGAAATTCTAAAAAAAAATGCAAAGTATTTTTCCTTTGTAAGAAAATACTAAACCGTCCCCTTTTTCTGAGAAATTGTATATTTTTTTCATTTCAGAAAAGATGCCTGTCAATTATTTGTGATTCTGAATATGATCAAACAGGTCCAAAATGTCATCGTCGAATTTCCAATGACTTCTCTGGACCTTATATTATACGCGCATCAGTATGTACTACAAGATCACTAACTTTTGTTTTGTTGGATAAGATAAAGAAACAGCTGGTAGAAGAACTTTTAAATGAGCCCAGATTCTCTCCCAGGGAAATTAACATCCTATTTTATTCACCATTTCTCACGAGGTTTAACAAAGTGTGCTATCCGTTCGTCGCAAGCTATCTTCCTGACAGGGTAACAAACATATTTGCCATGGCAAACTTCTTGTTGATGTTTACAAAAAACTTCACCGTAAATGATAGTCTTGTATCGAAGCATTTACAAATCAAACTAAATAGTTTTGATAGTAACGCTTTCAAAACACTGTCTAGTAAACCTGGGCGTAAGAAATACTTTCTCCGTAGGAAGAGACCCCCTCCTGTTGAAAACAATGTAACGTACTGGCAACATTGTCCGAAGATTTACCTACCAGCTAGCTATCATCTTAATCATTGCGATTTCGAGATTTGCATCACGGAATACGACGTTTGTTTTGAAAGCCACATTGCAAAATTTGAACAAGAAGACACTGCTATAGCTTTATGTTTAGATGATTATAAAAGGATAATTAATGACTATGTAAGGAGGACCACTGGTGAGGATTCGCCAGAAACCTATTTTTCTGTCATTTGTCTGTCTGTGTCATCTATTGGCTGTCTTCTTACTGTCACAAAATCTTTGGTGTCTCTGAACACTGCCAGTACCTTACCCACTCCACTGAATATAAAAATGACATTGTCTTTCACGCTTTTCCTGGCTAATACATTTTATACAGCTTCAAGATTTTTTACTTACCTTTATCCAGTTTGTATGGTTCTTGGAATTGCCTCGCATTATCTTTGGCTGTTAGTATTAAGTTTCATGACCACTTTATGTTTTGACCTGTTTCTTACCACTTTTCGTGTCTTTAAAAGTCGACGGTCCAACAATTTCCTAACCTATTTTGTAGCAAATGTAACGTTTGGCTTAGTTGTTGTGGCAATTCACATTCGATTAAGTTACGGAATATCTGGGGGATCGTGTCTTGGGTATTCAAAAACTACCTGTTTTATCGAAAATGGCATACTTAAGTTCTTTACATTAATCCTCCCAATATCTCTAATGGTCTTTCTGAACACTGTCCTTGTCTTTGTAACTATTTTCTGTATCAAAAAGAAAATGTCTTTTTCAAATTCTCAAGATACACAAATTTTGAAAATCTATTTTAAGCTGTCGACGGCTACGGGAATGACATGGATTTTCGGATTGTTGTACGAAGTGCTTGAATTGCCTTTCTTTTCACATATCCATAGCCTTTTCAACGGTTGTATTGGGATGTTTATATTTGCGGCATTTGGATATCAAATCGATACTTAGCAAAGTACAATGTATTAAAGTTAAAAAAAAAGCAACGGTATCCTCTAAGATTACATTTGTTTAGGTATTCAGGAAAGAGAACTGTTTTGCACTCTGGTCGAGGTCCGCTCAGTTTGCTCTCAGTGTTCAGTCTCTGTTCGAGGTTCGCTCCGTTTTACAAACCTTTGCTCACTGCGCCTCTCCCTGTACTTTTGGCCGTCATTAATTTGGTAAGACTCACAAGGAGTCCTTATAGTAACTGTTCATTATGATATCTGAGGCGGACTGGCATTCTTGATTTTAGCAGACTGTCAGCTATGTACATTATATACACTGTCTGAATTTAAAAATTTTCAAATGTTTAAATTTGATAAACATTTTCAAATGTTATTCAAAAATAGCATTGTTAACATGTTTAAACTAGGACCTAGTTTATGAAAACGTGTTCCATTTTGTTGTCCACAGATTATATACATGTTTAATATTTATAATACAAAAGCCTTCGTGCAACACTTAAAAGTTGCAATGGTTATGATAAGAATGGCTTCCTATTGATGCAGTACAGCTTTGAGTGTTGTAATTATAGGAAGAGAGCATACAGTCTATCTAGATGTATACTGTAGTATTTTACTGATTCTTTACCTCTGCTGTTGGTTCCTTCCATTTGTGATTTTTAAAATTACCTTCATTTGGAAAACTCAAGTAGACCACACAAGATTACACTAATATCTTTATATTAAGCGTCTATATTGCTTTTAATGTCATATCAATTCCATTTTTGTTTAGTCCATTACCTCAGAGTTAAAAATATTTCTGAAAGAATTCGAAAATGAGACATTGTTAAATACGTTTTTTGATCAAACTCTGCATAAGGTATAACTGTGGTGCTCTAACCACCAAACTATATATAATTTACACCAAAACCATTAAAATATTATAAAAAGGAATGCCCACCGAAGAAGAGAAGAGAAAAGTCATTTTGTCAAAATCAAGGTCACATAGATTGGAAATCTAAAACCCTTGTTGCTCAGATACGACAATATTTGTTATTGGTAAGAGGAATCAAGGCTGTTGACGTGAAATCACGTGAAATAAGAGTTTTTGATTGTAATTGACACAATACACTAAGTTTTCCCCACAAATGAAGTAAAATAAGCACTATTCCATCCGGATATCTCTTATGTGTTATTTTTAAGGTTATATTAATCCTCAAGGCTCGGGGTATTTGTATTCAAAAACAAATACACTTTTATCCGTTTTTTTTTTATTTTGTATCAGAATCAGTTCTGAGAAATGTCCACTTCAAGGAAGAAGCTCTCTCTATAGATATCTGATTATGTACATTTAATATTTTTACAATTTAAAAAGTACATGTATATTCCTTTACCCATGTGTTTTATAAATATTAGTGTAATATGTCGACTCGGAAGAATATAGAGACTTGTTAAAATATATTTTTTCATACCGTGGTGAAAAATATCAAAATCATTTTTAATAACTGTATTTTGATTTAATGTTGTATTGTTTGTATCTGTACACCTCACTTCATCTAATTAGGAGGTATATAATTTATAATGATGTCCTCTAAACAAAGAAGAGAAATTGAAAGATCAAACTTGCTTTTTACCAATGTGTTTTAATTTTGATTTTCAAATTTTATAGAATGAACATCAATGATAGCAGAAATACATAAATGTATGTAGTATCTGATGACCTTATATGTACATGTATTAAATTAAAGAAACTTGAGCTGTTATAATTGTGTTTAATCCATAAACTTTAAAAGAAATTAGATTATAAAGACGTTATCTGTTGAGGACATGAGATAACATGCTGTTAAAATGTTAAGAACATAAGATATTTAACTGTAATAGTGTTAAAAATTAAAGAAATTGAGCAGTTATATTGTTAACAACATAAAAGATATAACTGATTATTAAAGACATCATCTACAAAGCTGTTGTATTGAAAAACGCCCCCTGTACCGCCAATAATACAAGATTGTAAGGGAAAAAATTAAGAACATAAGACATTCATCAGTAAAGTTGATAAAATGTAAAAATGTTATATTGTTTAGAAAGATTGTCTTGTGTATATCTATCATGATTAGTTTGGGACGATTTCTGAATATTCAAATATACTAGTACCTCTGTTGTTTAATTACACGTATTGTTGTACAACTACACCTTATAATTGTAATAAAATGACACTATATATGTCATTTTTGTGTCTCTCTTCCTTCCTGGAAATAACTGTACTTTTTGCATAAAAATTATTGGTAACCTGACTAGCTACTCAAAGACTAGACATCTTTCATAATTTGATGTTTCTTTGAATGCAGATAGAGTGTGCGTGTTTTGCGTGTGTATGTGTGTGTAATCCCTTGTAATTTGGGTTTACAGGACGCAAATTTCGGAAAATTATATTTATCGATGTTGCAGCAACAGAATTTGCTTTGACGAACAGTAATGACGACTGCGATAAACCCGAACACATGATTTGAAGGGAAATGATAGTACACTACTATGTCATTCACTAAGTCATACTCTCTGTAACAACCGATCTGGAGATTATTTCTTATGGCAAAAATATTGACCCTGTAGATTTCAATGTACCGTGGTTATAGGTAACGACACGACACATTTATATACATTTGAAAAAGAGATATAGTAATTATAACGTCACCTGAAAAGAAATGCATTTTTTAAATGTTTGATGCTGGGCAATAATTAAAGCAACAGTGAACACAACAGACCTACCTTAAAGATTTCAAGTATATCAATGGAGTAGTTGTACTCTTGACGATCCATTCTGTTAGGGATGATACTTTCCCTGACATAAGAATCCAGACTTCTGCCATCCCGGAAGTAAAGTTCCGCGGCAGTGACGTTTGCAGTTATTGCTATAGATAGATAGTAATGCTTTCCTTCATGGTACATGTAAGGTATTTTCACATTTAAAAAAATATATTAATAACAAAAAAAAAAAAAAAATAATAATAATAATTTAACTCTCATTGATTTTTATTTTTATTATTTTTATCATCATCATCATAATTATTTTGTAATTACACCAGTTTGTCTTTCACAAATTTAACTTATTTATATCTTGCCCTTCATACGTTGTAAAATATTTCATAAATTCATATTATGTAAATCCAGATATAACTGCAGTTTTTCGTGTTAATGAGGTATTATTTTCATTAAAACTTAATTGTTTTCCAGCTTTGTTGCCGTTTTTTTTTTCATTTATAGACTATTGAACATGTGACTTTTTTTCAGAAATGCATGCCGAACATCACTTACCCATTTTCTCCTCCTTTTGCATGAATGAAAGACAAAAAAAAATATAAACATAATACTCACCAAATTCAGCATTGCAGAAGGAGTTTTGATAACGAGGCATGTAACAGGAGCAACAGAATGCTGATTTTGTTAGTCCTAGTATGAATAATAGTCCCAACAACGCTCGATACACCATTGCCACAAGTATCTTAGGTGTCTTAAAAAAAAAAGTGTCGGAACTATCCGAATTGGACTTGACCCACTTGCGGCTTGGACAGTTCTGAATGTGAGACCAAAGGCAATAGGGATTCTTATAATAAAAATGCCACAATCAATAGCACCAGACTGACTGTGATGCAGAGGAAAGTTTGCATACTAGAGAGGGTAGAATTTCTGCATATCAGCTATATTACGATCGGCTTGAGAGATTAGTTATTTGGACTGACAACGACCAAATTTGATCCCATCTCGTCTATTGGGAAAAGATCCTTAGCTAATGCATTTACAAGTTGATGAAGAGACGCCGTAATAGAGATTATATAGAAGAGTTGACCGCAATTCAGGGTTAAGCACTTCACATCGCCAAGTCGGCTTGGGATGCAATCTATCAAATTAAGAATTACTGCACATGGTATAAAAACAACAGCACAAAATTACTATGGATTTTTTGTATTTTAAAAGTTTTGCTCCAAATTTTTCTGCTATAAATTTGAAAAATTCACGTGAAAAGTAGTAAATTCATTTTATTGTTTTATATTTGAAAAATGTAAAATTTGAAGAAAAAACAAATCACTTTCCAATTTATGCTTACTTTGCTCTCAATGAATTATGAGGTCATACTCTGTAGTTGTGATGTTCATGTGCTGTAAAATGTAAAGTCATACATACATGTACATGTACTAGTAGTTCTGCCACATAATTCGTCAGAATTCAAAAAAAAAATTAATAAAGGTAAGTGGGAAATCATGCATGTAATAAGTTCGTGACCTAAGCCACTGCATGACGTGCGTCAAAAATTCCTGAACCAATGATTTATTAAATAGTCCAAGAATTTTAAGGCAAATATGGAAAACTGCTGAACTTCTATATATGTTTCGCACGTCAAATACGTAGATGATAGATTTAAATTCCAGTACGTTTGTATGTAAAAAGTAAAGACAACAAACAGTGATCGATCTCAAAAAATCCATAAACAAAACAAATATGTAAAAAGGGCATAAAACACGGACCCCTGGGAATTCAAGAGATGGGTTTGTTGCCTAGGAAGAGTAAACATCCCCTGTTGACCGGTAACACCCGCCTTGAGCCCTGTATAGATCAGGTAGACGGAACTATCAATAGTCAATTCAGTAAAAAAAAAAAAAGGCCTAACAATTGGTATGAAACAAGTCAGCCAAAAAAACGACCAGTGATGGGTTATATTTGCTAACAAGGTCATTATAACGGCCATAAAATTTACGAAATGCTGACTTTAAACGAGGCTGCTGTTGAAATCACTGTAACATCAATTTATCAGTGAGTAGCCTGCCTCGCTTTAAAAATTGATCGTACTCAGAGCAACCTCATGAGTAGCGAATAAGTTGGGAGATATAAACACCATCAGCGAGTGAAAGTGGAATATTACTACACAAAATAAGGAAAATTAACAATGAAAATGAAACAATGAAAGTCATTTCGTTTGTCATACAATTTAGTTGTTAATTGGCCTTTATCGTCTATAGTCAGTAAAACATCTAAACATGAAATAGATGTGGCAGACTCTGTGGTGTCTTTTATTTCAAGTTCATTGGGATAATATATCGAGTCGACATATGAATGAAAATAACTATTGTTAATTGATAAAACATCGTCGATATATCTGAATGTCGAATTGAAGGCCACAGCTAGTGTTTTCCTCTTCTGGTGTAGAAGTTTTTGAATTAATTCTGCTTCATAAGAATATAAAAACAGATCAGCAAGTCTCAAAAATCTCAGCAAGTCATCGACGATGAGAGTCGCAAATTAAGCGTTAGTGTGCATTACCCATCCGTTAAACATATTTTGAAATCAAAATGAATGTAAAATCCTGATATATATGATCATAGCTTGTTTTATTTATTCCCTTTTCGGAAAAAATCTGTCAAAATTTGCTAGACTGTACCATTGCTTATACCTCAAACAACCAACAAAGTAAAAATTTGAAATAATATTTATTCTGTGTCGTCGCTTAAGATTGCATTGACTAAACGATGCACAACATATTTTAATGTGAGGTTGGGATTTCTGTACACAATTCTTTCAAACAGTCAAATCCTATCATTTAGGCGTTGCAAAGTTTGGTCTCTGACAAGACTCCATTTTGGCACCTAACTGTACAGTCAGGAGATACTATAAAGATCCTGACAGTTACAGATTTACCGAGGTTTTCAAACAAACAAATATTCTTTAAATCAGTGGAGTTTATAACATAAACCAGGCCCTTGTCCTGCAAGCTTGAACTTGAACTTTCAGTTAGCCTTGTAGAACACCTCCATGGCAAATAGAAGCAATCAGCTTGGTGAAATGTTACAAGGCCGCCATGGACTATCCTTATCTTAACCAAAGCTCCATGTAAAGAGCCAGCAACCAAGTCCTTATAGTAGCCATGATCCCAAATATGAAATACGTGGGTTAGAAGAGACAACTGGTCAAGGCCATCCATCAGAACAAGGCACAAGGGCCTTAATGGTTACCTGAGTATAATACAACCCTGTAAATGATCCACAGATTATTATAAAGTAGAATAATCTAATAGATGGAGATATGTTGCCAAAAACAAGAGAAATAGGAAAATAATGGTTCAACAAATGGTTAGTCTGGTACTTAGTAACAACTCATAAAGTATATTAGATCTATATACTTACCTGTAAGAAGATATTCATAGAATTAATGCATTTCCATATAAGAACAAGAGAGCCCCACCCTAACACCAAAAATCCTGATCCAAGATCCCTGAATTTTATGATTTGGAAAGAGACACCCTTGCTCATCATAAGCGTGCACTTATTTTGTCTGCTAAACATTCAGGAGCAACGAATTTTTTTTTTAAAGAATCATTGCATTTTTACTTTATGATCAAAGAAGCCCCACCATAACACCAAAACTCCGGACAAAGGGGCCATGAATTTCACAATTTTACCGAGTATAGGTCTTTATTTAAAGCCCTTCACTTGCATACGAGGACGTCTCTATGTTAATGAAAAATTCTCGAATGGGACGTTAAAGAACAAACAATCAATTAATCACTGAGTTTGACAATCGGTATGTTATTTCATTTTTTAAAAAAATGCATTTTTTAAAGTTGAAAGGACAAGATAGACTAATACCACTTTTTGGGCCCTGGTTTGGGGTGCCGTTTAGGACGATGCAATAGTTTATCAATTCAAAACCTGTTGTCACCCCTGCCACAAAATGAGTATCGGTTCTAAGCTATGGGATGCACACACGTCACAGGAAGGAAAATATGTCAATATCCGAATTTTCACATTTTAATGCAAACTTTCATCGATTTTACAGCACATTTAGTTCAGAAAACATAGAGCACAAGCTTGCCTATCCATCAAATTTATATATTTCATACACTAGTATCAAATGCATCTTATGTATAAAAATTTCAGATAGGCAATCTTGTGCACTATGTTTCTTGAAATGAAAAGTGTCTCAAATTTTACGAAATTCGACCAGAATTGAGGAAATTCGGGAGAATATCCTACCTCTGCACCCTCTTGTGGCCTCTGTGTAGGATTTGAATCAAAATTGTTGCTGGTTTTAAAACAAGCATCATTTTAAGTTCTTAACTACAAACTATCACAATTTTAACTGTGTTCTGATTTTTACATCAAATAACGGGCCAGATTCGGCCGTTACCATAACTTGCCCTTTCTTTGTATGTAAGACCTGAAATTAATCTTTAAATGTAAATATGAGGAATTGTTCATGTCATACAGCTTTTGAAAAAAATGTTCAGTTTTTCTAAGAAAGCACCATTTTTAAAATTTTGATTAAGTCTTTGTCATGAAAAAGAAATAGTTTTTTTTTTTATTTGATTCTGTCAGCCACTGTCAAGATGATTGATATTTCAGGTGACCAACTTTCACTGGATTTGACAATAGTTATAATGCAATTATGATTTTTAAAGCAAAAAAGTATGCATTTCTAGTAAATTCATGATTGAATTTGAATATTATATAACAACCCCTATCAACATTAAGCAAAATGATAAGTAATTAAGGATTGCAGACCAATTAAAATTTCCCGCAAGCAAATTTGGATTAGAGTGTATGACCCCTTACTGTCCCAGTAAACTATAAAAGACGACATATATTTCTTAGTTAACATTTTTGATACTTTACAGAATCAGATTGCAGGTAAGTGAAAGTAAAATTATAAAGGTAGGGGGAAAACGCAGTTGAAATGACCAGGAAAAAATGCTTGTAAGTCATTTATTTATGTTCTTTGTGATGCTTTTTAGTATATTACTTTAATTTCCTTCGTAGAATTATTTTAGATTCTGAATTACAGTTATGACCAAAGTTGTAGAGAAATTATCAAGAGAGTAGTAAATTTATGATTAACAAAAACACGATAATCGTGTTTATTGTTACAAAAATATCAAATTCAGAAGACTTAATCATAGATCACATTCATGTATGTAGAAGCACTCAAATTAGTTTTATATTTTTATTCATGTTTCCTAAAACCTTTTCATATCAGATTAAATTTTATGGGGCCAGATCAAAACATCAATTTCGGATTAACAAATAAAAAAAAAAAAAAAACCAACCAACCTAAATTCAAATAGTTAGAAGTAAAAGTGCCTTTTGAACATCAGACACGTCAGTGTTCCCGTTTCTTTTCGGGGCTTTGCAAAGAGTAGCACCAGGACCGCTCAAGTTGTGAAGATCTTTTCAATAGTATAAATATTTACAGTAAGAACGCTTATAACGATGTGCCAGGGACGGACTATTTTGTTTCGTTATAAGCGTAATTCGTTATATCCGTCAAGTTTACAATATATTATAAAGTCAAGGGGATGGATATCACTTCGCTGTAAGCATCAATTCGTAATAAGCGTGTTTGCTATAACCGTGTTTCACTGTATTTGTTTAATAATTGAATTCCATCAGCATTCTTCATTTTTAATTTTGAGAGAGGAGGAGAGGGGTGTCTTGATGAAAACTATTTGAAATTTGTTTTGGACATTGCACTTTTGATCAATCCCTAACAGAGTTTGAAATTTGCTCTGAATGGCAGAGGTGCTGCATTGTAACTTAGAAACGAATAAGTATGAATAGCAGAGCATTTCTTTTAATAAATACAACAGTTTTATATGAAAAATAATTAAGTTAACATAAAAATAAAATAAAAGATAACAAAAATAATGTGTTAACAGTCAGCATGAAAGCCTTGATTGTGTTACTCGCCATTCTGTTCTCCTGTTTTGCGGACACTGAAATCGATTATCAAAGCTTTGATCCTTGGGGGCTTGGTGGACGAATGGCTGAAAGCCTTAGATCAGCAAGATTTGGAGGAGTAGTTGGATACGGAAGCCCGGCATTTGGATTCGGAGGATTGGGAGGATATACAGGAGGAATAATTGGAGGATATAGAGGATATACAGGAGGACGAGGATTCAGAGGAAATACAGAAGGAATAATTGGAGGATATGGATGGTATGGAGGAGAAAGACTTGGACGAGAGGAGGACGATAGTCTGGTGAAGTAGAAGGATCACTGGGTAGAGGTCACAAGACGAAGTATTCAACTCAGGTGGTCATTTTGTCATTTCAAGTATTTATCTGTGAATTTATAATTCTCAATTGAACTTTTTTATTTTGGTTTTTATATTTTGAAAAGAAACCAGATCAAGTATCAATGAGGTTAACGCTGTGTAACTCGCGATCGATACTTAGGTTACAAGTTCTACACTGGAAATATAGAGTTGGAATTTCAAAAAAGAAATTTAGACATAGCATATCTGGAAAAAAGTGTTATTCATGGAATGTTAGTAAAGGGACATACTATGAAAGTTACTGAAAACAAGCACATTAAGAACATTGATTTTTTTTAACAAACAGAAATATAATATCTACAAAGACTACCTTAGAAGAGCACATGTGTCAGTGGTTATAGGTATTAGGCCATTAAACGAAAGGTCGCCGTTTTCGACCCCGCTGTGATCACATGATATTGTGTATTGTGTCCTTAGACAACGTACTTTATCTGCATTGTCTTGATCCACCAAAACTGAAATGGGAACCGGTTAAGGCTGGGGGTTTACTGGGAGTTGACTGGTATCCCATCAAGGGGAATCTGCTTAGCACCAATGAAACCGGATAGAAGCAACGGCCTCATGGGCCTCATTGCTCGGAGAAGGATTAAGCTTTAGAATACTTTATTATCAAAAACCCTGCAGATCTGTTGCACCAATTGAAGGATCTCTCAACATTAACATAGAGAAACTGGCCAAAATATTTGATTCAAAGAAATCCATTCAAATATGTATTGTATAAATCATTTCAAAGTCCTGATCTGTTATAAGCAGCAATATACTCTTTTTTGTAGAGGTAAAATACGGGACTTGCACCAATTCTAATGAAATAGACAGTCAACAAATTGGACCTCCCTGCAGTGATAAGTAATAAGCAGACGACAGTTTCCACAGAAATATTGTCCAAATTATGACTACAGCTGGAAAGGTATCAGATTCCAATTGAATATCAACGACTTGATTACTATAACAGTAACTTCACCGACCTCCCTTTCCATTCAACACAAATACCATGAAATGACGAAAACTTCTGTCCCTATATAATGGAAAATGCTGAAGAAGACCATCTGCATGGCCAAATTGACATGCGTACTTACCATTCAATCAGCCCTTTTCAAGTTTACCGCGGCGATAAAGGAGGTTCACTCAGCCTAGTTGGCGGTGTAGGTGGTATATTTGGCACTGTAGGCGGTCCAAGTATACTGAAACGCAAAAGAAACGCAACATCCTATTTTAGAGGGGAAAATCATATAAAGGATATAATTTTGTATCTAAAAAGTACGGATATCTTCAACATTGTAAGTATCGATAATTTAACGGTTGAATGATTTTCATGTCATAACCGGACGTTAAGTTTGAGCCCGCTGAACAGAAATCAAAAATTGCATGTTTAACAAAACATTTGACAAAAATGTGGGGTTTTAAGGGTTTGTATCTGTTTATCATAAGTAATGCAGCAATATTTCGCAAAATAAATTCTCCTTTCGTTTCTGGAAGATATGCCGAGGCTTCCTGAAAATGACTTAAGTACGCATTTCAAGTGCTCTACTTGGAAAATCTGAAAATAAAGGTAATGGAGAATTGCAGATGCAAAAATGCACGACAACACGCCTCAACAGGCTCATACGTATCATTAGCATGAATGATAGTCCGTGGACCGGAAGTCCAAGTGTTACTACACTGCGCTAGGTTAGAGAAAATTCGACTTCATCATCTGAAAAACGGACATTTAAAAATGGCAAAGAATATTTTTTTCGCTCAGATCCCGAGATTGATGAACTTATTGCATCGTGGAAATCAAGCTGCAATTGTTGTGCATGGCAGTCTTCCACGCCATAATTGAATGGCTGAGAAGGGGGGTTTTTAACAGTCATGTGTTACTTTCTAAAGTTAAAAGGTAATCATTTAACATTGTTAACAAATCTTTGATGGTTTTAAATCGAGTTTAACTTAACTGTAATCAGTTATGAAAATCATTAGTTAAAAGGTTCAAATATTTGTAGATTACTGCTTGTTGCGTTTCTTTTGCGTTTCAGTATATAATTAGTCCTCTGCTTCCTTAAGACTACTTCAAGAAAACATTATAGATATATGCCTCCCTTTCTTACCTCTGATTTGATAAAGTATATGTTGCAAATATAAAACTCTGTTTTATTTTATTTTTGTACCTAACTTGATCAAGAAGCTCAAGCAGGCTTTTTGGGTTAAGTTTGGCTGTCGTCCATTTGTCAATCTGCTCTCTGTTACATATTTCTTAACGTTGGAATTACTGGCTTCTCAAGATTTACAGATACAATTTTAGCCAAAATTGGATGGACAGATATTTTATTTTAACGGATTTTCATGCCCTTAATCAATGGGAAATGATTAATAATTATTGTAAGGTAGAAACAAATTGATAGGGTCATTAGTGTAATTAGAGGAGTGACAAAATTTACATGTAAACAAAACCTTTCTCATAGAGTGAAGATGTTTAAATTATCTTGGCCAAAACAAAAAGAACGAGGATAAGCTACAATAATTAAAGTTTTATGTCGGTATGGGAAGAATTTTTTTAATTTTCCTTAAGAACATATCAAATCAAACACTTCTTACATTAATATGATAGTATATATCTTACTATTTCTCGCATTTGATGTCTAAAGACATACGTATATTTTGATTTCAAGCAGGTATATTATGATTTTGAATGCCTTCACGAGAAGCTATAAATATTAAGGGCCCCGTTTTAAGAATTTTAAGAGAGAAAAGTTTTAGAGACAGCCATAGAGAAAAATAAACTGAACGCATGTATTTTTTAAAAAAAAAAAAAAAAAATCAATAAATAATAAAATAGAACTCGGAAATTCTAGTATATTGTAATTTGTCATCAACAAAATTACTTTGTTAAAAAAAACACTCTGATCCTACAAACACGTACTCTGAAGTTGATATTAGAAAAATGCTGGAGTTCCTTACTGAAAACATTGATGTGATCTTTGGAGACCAGGTCTTCCAACAAACTGTTTGACTTTCGATGAGCACTTGACTAAATGTGTTCCTTTGTTAGCAGACCTGTTTTTATATTCTTATGAAGCAGAATTTATTCAGAAACTTTTATACGGGAAGAAAAAAAAACGCTTGCTGTGGCCTTCAACTCGCCATTTATATCTATCGACGACGTTTTATCAGTTAACAATAGATACTTCTAGAGGCTCCTGATGGTCTCTACAGCCAGTAGCTAAGTTCTGTGGTACTAATTTGAAAATACGGATTATATTTAAATTCTTTGGTAAAATTTAGAAATTTATTTCAAAATTAAGGATTATCACCCTCATGCATAGCCCTGATCCTTCGACGTACTTAGCACCCCTCTTTTTCAGCTCTTAGGTTTTTTTTTATTTAAATATTTCCAACGTTTCCACATGAGCAAGACTGAAGAGACATAATTCATTTGTCGAAATGCGCATCTGGTACATGTCGATTCGATATATCCCAGTGTCTGTCACATCTGTTTCATAGTTGGATGTTTTCCTGACTATAAAAAAGCTAATAAAAAAAAATTGTATCACAACGAGATGACCTCGCCTTCTTATTGACTTCTTATTTATTTGGTAATACTTCACTATCACCTGCTTAAATTACAGCGTTAACGGCTTCCAACTTATTCGATAGTCAAGAACATACTCTGAGTTTGATCATTTTTTAAACCAAGTCAGGCTTCTGGCAGATTAGTTGATGTTACAGGGATTTCAACAACCTCCTTTAAAGTCAGCATTTAGTAAATTCCATGGTTGTTATAATGACCTTGTTAGCAAATATTACCTATTACTGGGTCTTATTTTGGCCGACGTGTTTCAGGTTTTGTTTTCATACTTAATTTAAGCACGGAATATTCAATCTACCTGATCACTACATTGGGCTTACGGCGGGCGTGACCGGTCAAAAGGGGATGCTAACTTCTCCTGGGCACTTGATCCCATCTGGAATTTCCAGGGGTCCGTTTTTTACGCTTAGTACGCAAATTTGCATTATTTGTAGATTTTTATGAGATTGCTCACTGTTTGCTATCTTCACCATGTCATTGATTTCTTTGTGAATGAGCTGAAAAATACAAATTATATAACAGCTCTAACTAGTCTCTGGCCGCTTTCTAAATACCTGTGGAAGAACAAAGAGAAAATATTCCTATTGCTCTGTATAGAACAGTAAATATCTTGAGGATTTCTCTCATAAGTTTTTTTGAAGAAGTAATAATTAATAAGGATAATTACAGCATAAAATATCAAACAATAAGTAAAAAAAAAAAAAAAAAAAAAAAAAAAAAAAAAAAAAAAAAAAAAAAAAAAGAGATTTAAATGATGGAAAGAGGCAGGTCTTAAAATTCTAATCATAAAGTGCAAAATGCGAAATGTTCTTATTCTGCTGACAATGAGTAAATGTGCAATGAGAGTAAAAATTGTACAAAAATTAAATATTAAGTAAATAATCAGAATAAAATGAAGAAAAATATGTTTTATAAAAAAAATTAAAAGCTTTTTTTTCAAATGGACTTTAATTAAACTGGTCCGCAAATAAATGTTTAATAGTGACTTCTTGGTAAGAAATTCTGGTCCTTGTTCATCTGTTTCGCGATTGAATTAATAATTTGGAGTGTATTATTATTTTGTGTTTTAGGTCAGGGTTTTCAAAATTGTCTGATTTGCATTTCTACATTTTGATCTTAGATCATTGAAATTGTGGATGAAATATGAAGCTAACAAACACTAAACAATCAATTAAGTCCCAGAGCAAACATGGACCTCTAAAAACATCAGAGGTGGGATCAGTTGCCGTGGAGGAGTAAGCATCCCCTGTCGTCCGGTCACACCCGCCGTGTGCTCGTTGTCATGATCGGGCAAACAGAAAAATCCGTAGACAATTCAGTGATTTATAATGGCCTAACAATTAGTATTACAAACGTCAGTCAGCATCATTCGATTTAATGATAGATTGTATTTGCTGACAAGGTCATTGTATCGACCATAGAACTAACGAAATGATGACGTTAACCTCTAAATCATTTTGAAAAAGAATGGCCGCAAAATTTAAAAAGTAGGTCATCGTGACCTTCTTTTGAGTCAATATGATGTAAGGCCCCTAGATGCATCAATTGACAAGATTTGATGATCCTAGTCCTTATAGCAAGCAAAACATCAACATTTTAATAAATTGTAATTTTTCGTCAACTTTGAAGTGATCTTGAGACCACGCCCTTTGCCCAAGGGTGATGCCTTGAACAATTTTTAAACATAAACCCCATATGCAGGGGATAAGGGTATGTTGCTACATAAGTAAAGGAAGTTTTATCATGTTCCTCTACGTGGCCTCAATGAAATCGAATGAAAATTATGGTTCACATTTGTTTTTCTTAACAATACTAATGTAAAATGATTAAAAATATTTGGAAGAAGGTTGATATTGTATACATGTACAAAGCTCACATGTAAGTTTTTTTTTTTTTTTTTTTTTTTTTTTTTTTTTTTTTTTTTAAATTATTGGGACGATAAGCTTCCCATTTTTGAGACTGTGACTTTTTCGAAATGTCCAAATCTTTTTTTTTTTTTTTTTTTTTTTTTTTACTTCTCAAATATAAACATTGTTAAAAGAAATTCTTTCTAGAAAACATTAACTTTGTTGTTGACGACAGGAAGTTTTATAATTCATCTGACCTGCATTCATAACTTAAATGTAAATTTAGTTAGCAGAATTATGTATTTTATACGGAAGCCGGTAGGTGCCAGGTAGAAAAATATTTTATCTGGCGGCCGCCAGATAAGTTTCTGGCGGCCGCCAAATAATTATCTGGCGGCCGCCAGATAAATAACTGGCGGCCGCCAGAAACCTATCTGGCGGCCGCCATATAATTTTCTGGCGGCCGCCAGATAAAAAGATCTGGCGGCCGCCAGATAACTTATCTGGCGGCCGCCAGAAATTATCTGGCGGCCGCCAAATAATTATCTGGCGGCCGCCAGATAACTTTCTGGCGGCCGCCAGATAACTTATCTGGCGGCCGCCACATAATTTCTGGCGGCCGCCAGATAATTATATGGCGGCCGCCAAATAACTTTATGGCGGCCGCCAGATAAAGTATTTGGCGGCCGCCAGATAAGTTTCTGGCGGCCGCCAGTTATTTATGTGGCGGCCGCCAGATAATTATTTGGCGGCCGCCAAATAATTTTCTGGCGGCCGCCAGATAAAATATTTTTTCTACCTGGCACCAACCGGCTTCCTTAATTTTATACCAAATGCCAGTGAATATTATGTCACATATGTTTGAAAACAAATTTTTGTCACTTGATTGATCTTTTTTTTTTTATTCCCGAGTGTCACCAAGCTAGGTGAATCAACGCTAAATTATTTTAGTTAAATCAGATTTGCTGTGTTCAAAGATTACTACATGATTACATTGACACACACATACATAGATAAATAGGTTACACAGGACGATTACTTAATGTACTAATCTTAATTTAGTCACCACGTAAAGTACATTAACCAAAAAAGTGCATCTTCAACTACAAATACAATTTCAACTATTTTCTAATAAACCATATCAAAGAAGATTTTGCTGTGCTGGCGCCTATGATTAATTAATGCAGCGATAAATATAATTTTGAAGTTAATTATACAAATAGACCTATTAATTCTTTGAATCCTACTTGTTTGTTTTTCTTAAACGGCAATATATACTCTTTATTCAACATTACGAAGAGGGTTAATTAAGTTAATTATAACTACAACCTGTCAAAATTTCCACATTGTTTATAATTGACCTTATTTTATTAATAAAACCAAAACGTTGACACTGAAATAACATCTCTGACAAAAATTAATTTTGCATTCAGTTAACATCATTTCAGCAGTCTGCCTTTAATGACAAATCAAATGTTCTAATTATGTATTTATCTAAATTTAGTTGCTTCGAAATTCGTCCTTTTGAATGATTTTGAATGAATTTTTACATTGTGTGCAATGATGATCATTTTAGTAATTGAAAGGAAATATGAAGATAACGAACATTAATCAAGCTCAAAAGTCCATTGGAACGATACAGATGAGCAAACACAGACCTCTCAAAATATCAGAAGTGGGATTAAGTACAATGGAGGAGTAAACATCCTTGTCAAAAGGTCATGATCACATCCACTGTGTGCTGCTTATTTTAAAGTATAAATAAATACATAACATGTATTCTCAATTTATTTCTTTTTTTTAAAGTTTTCTCTCCAAAGTTTAACCAGTTAACATATACATGTACATTTTGTAATTTGCAAGTTAAATCATCATGCCTTTTATAATACCAATCCAGAAGAGCCAGAGTAAAAAGTCACATTGTTCATAAAACTATTTATTTGCTTCATTAAAATCTCTATTATGAAGTAGTTACCATAATTCAGGTGTCTTATGTCATTTCTGATTCCTTCTACATGTCTGGCATGTATGTACTTGTATGTATACAGCCAATTGAATATTTCTATCAATAATTACTAGTTTTTCTAACCCTCATAATTCTCCAATATCACTCGAACCATTCATTTGAGCAAAATGTTCAAGCACTTTACAATATATTGCTATTAGTATGACAAGCTTTTTAGAAAGCTGTTCATTTTGGAGAGATATTAGAATTCCAATTGCTAAGACATTCCATGCTCTAGCTCCCTTTGATATTGTATAAAGTGTCAGGATATTTCAGGGTTATTGATATTTCTTCTGTAAGAAATAAGACTTACTGATCTGATATAAAACATTAATTGCATGGTACATGTAATTTCTTCCCTCAAAAAGTCTTAAAAAGTCAAGAAAAGGAAACTCACGCAAACAACCTCTATTCTCTTTTAAAGGTGCTTGGACACAGATTTGAAGTTAATATTTTCTCAAATTTTCTGTATAATTTCATGACTTATATGTTACTATAGCATTTCATACTAAAATATAATAAAAATCTGGTTTCATCTCGAAGTTATTAAAACTTCGAATTTCTGGACGCGTTGGATTGACACATCCTTGCGCTTTCACATATTTCAATTTTATTCTTAATTCTTAAGAAAAGTTTCAATTTTGTTGTGTATTAATGAAAAATATTAAAACTTTAACCCAGAAAATTCAGAGTAGAAATTGTCGAAAGCAAAACCCACTCACAGTATTGGAAGTCCATGCTCAGTGGTGTGTGCAGAGTTTAACAATTGAACACACCCGATGAATCGTAAACATTAACAATAACAGAGCTCGTGCCCTGTTACAAAAACAGTTTACGTTTCACGGGTGTGTTGAATTTGTTAAACTCTGTACACATCACAGAGCACGGACTGACAATACTGGTAAGATGGTTTTGCTTTCGAACATTTCTACTCCGAATTTTCTGGATTATAGATGTAATATTTTTCATTAATACATAACAAAATCGCTTCTTTTCTTAAATATTGAGGATAAAGTTAAAATTTGTTTAAGTGCAAAGATGTGTTAATCAAACGCGTCCCGGAATTCATAGTTCCAATAATTTCCAGATAAAATAAGTTTTTAATTATATTTTCGTGTGAAATGCTATTGCAATATATAAGTCGTGATAGTATTATACAGAAAAATTGAGAAAATATTAAGTTCAAATCTGTGTCTAAGCACCTTTAATCCAACAAATAAATGTGTGTTATACTGTATGTGTACTAAAAATAGTGGGCTTCATATTTTAGCAGCTTTGGCGTGGACAACGATGCGTTAATTCATGAATACCGCTAATAAACCATTTATAAATACAAGATATGGTGCGTTTGTGTAGCCCTAAATCATGAATATGCCAACAACTCAATACCAAGTGATTGCGCTAAATTTTAAATGCGCCAATTTATGTACATGTACAGTATCTGTAAGAGAAAATCGAATAAAAATGAAAGGTTTTCTTTACTAGATATATGTTCAAATCATAATTATTTTGCAGTCAATGTTGCTTTCAAAATCAGTACAAACTACTTCTGAAGTAAGTTTATGTGTACAAGATATATTTGTGTCTTTTCACATTTTGGTTACAGATGTTTCTTTTTCAATTTGATAATTCGTATTCCATTTTTTGCATCTTTTATCCGCCACCATCGTCCTAATTTGTGTTCCTGTCCCACACCCGCTACTAGTATCTGTCCATCCACAGAGAACTGAAGACTGTTCACAAAACCATCCTGGAATTTTAAATAAAGAGAAAGATCATTAAATGTCTGTTTCTTCACCCAACTAAACTTGTAAAAGCTTGTCTTAATCCAGAAAACAAATTCATTTCAAGATAATAATAAAAATTGTCTTAAGTGGTCACCACTGGTTTTCGACTCCTATATAGTTGCATTTGGGCATTCTACAAATATTTTTGTTAAGTTTTACATTAACAGAATTGTATCTTAATGTTCTCTAGATTTGTCCTAATTCTTATTCAATTAGATCAAATCTGTAAGAGTACTCAGTACATGTAGTATTTTGAAAGAATGAATTCGATTATCCTACCTTACTAATCAACACTGAAACCAAAAATTTATAAAACTAAATTCGGTATCTTGACAAACGCGGCTAGGATAAGGCTGTCCGAAGAATGTCACAGTGTATCAGCCGCAGTAACTTCTCTGAATTACTTAGATATGACGTCATAATGGCATATGACGTCAAGTCACTGCAAATTTGAGCAGACATGACGGGGAAAGTGTCATAACTTTTACATTCCTTCATTCACATGTAGAATTTTTTTACTTTGATGTTTAATTCATGTGTTTGGATTGTTGATTTAAGGCTGTTTTGATAGTGAATTTTTGCAGTGTAATATCGTTATTACATTTTTTTGTCTAACATGTACGTATTCAAACAATTACCAAAAAAATGTGAAACGCTCCCCTTGCGCGTCTGTAGACAGACTGAGAATTTATAAATCGTGTATATATTAGACTGGCACAAGTGAATAATAAGGATTAATTGAAGATATTCTGTGTGAATCTACTAGAGAAATATGTCCTCTAACTGAATTTTGCTGGGGGATTGTATGTAATTTATTCCGTTTTGTATAAATTGCGATGAACAGTGGAAAATGACCCCTTGTATGTGGGTAAGTTGAATTTCTCGTGAAATATTTTCTTAAGAAATAAAATTCAGACTTGCCCCCAGCACTTTATATATACCCAAGAATACGTTTAATTGATTTATGTAACAAGCCGTTCACAATAATTTTGTTTTTCAATTGTGCCGATGCGACTTTTGTGCAACATTTAAGAAAATTTATAAGTGTCCGTCATGTGACCAACATAGTCATGTGACATCACAGAAATGCTTTTTTATAATGCCTTATTCAACTCTCTTTACAACTTAACTGTGTATGTATACATAGATTACAAATTGAAATCAAAACATAGCTCAAAATAAAATAGTATATATCTAATGCAAATTAAGCCTTCGGACAGCCTTAACATAGCTGTGAAGTCGATTTGTGTACTGAAATTATGTCAAAGCCATTGGAGGGATAGCAGTTTGAAAAAGAAAAAAAAACACGGAATAACAAGAATGGCATTAACTTTTTTTCAAGAAGTGTACAGTATGTATAACTATCATATAATGAAGGAATATGCGTCTTCTTTTTGGTATGCGTGAGCTTAGAGGTGATAACCAATATTGGAGCACACTTATGCAAAATGTCCTTATGTTCCAATATCATTTTCATCATCATACACAGAGGCATTCACCTTATTCTGAAGTTTTAAGTAATCAGACTGGTTTGTATCCGTAATTTGAGCTTTTCATCTGTAATTTAGTTCTGACAATACTTTGTCCTAATTCTATAATGTACTTGTGATAATTTTTGATATATTAAATGACTTTAATTAAGGTCTTTAAATGTGAATAAAAAAAAA
Source organism: Saccostrea echinata (assembly GCF_033153115.1). Lineage (NCBI taxonomy): Eukaryota > Metazoa > Mollusca > Bivalvia > Ostreida > Ostreidae > Saccostrea > Saccostrea echinata. Next base: position 802,333 of record NW_026889833.1, on the reverse strand, counting down.
ATAAAAATTAGGAGCATAACCCAGAAGCATAATTTCTGAAGGAAATTCCATAATTTGTATAATGAAAACAAAGATGTGGAACAAATACAAAATTTCCATAAAAGTAAATAGCTCTGCAGACCATAAAAAAATAAGTACTGTAACATATATTTTTAATTACAATTTTTACCTCACAATGACTTTAACCCAACCCTAACACTGGATAAAACGACATGCATACATGTATATATAGGTATGCATACTTCACTGAATATAATTATATTAATAAATAATGTTTTCCTCGATAATGTCCCCTCCTGAAGCCTTTGTCTTTCTTTTTGATGTAACATAAGCCATGCCCTCTAACATAATAATAAGCAAGTAAGGGCATAAAATTATGGTTCATAAGATGGGTTGCTGTTATGAAGGTATAACACCTGTTTTTACAGGCATGTTTATGACAAAACATTGGCAAATGTAAATAAATGTGATTACAATTTGTAGTAAAAGTTTAACATACCATTGGTATTGAAAACAAAGGCTGCAAAACTGTGTTGTTTTTGGCAGTCTTCCAAAGCTTTATACATCCATCTTTAGAACCTGCTAAACAAAATTTACTGATTGTAGTTAAAACATAACATTATTCCTTAACATGACTCGAAGTCAAGCTTTGTGATGCATTATAAACATCTGTCATTTGCTTTAATATAAAAAAAAACACTGTTGAGTTTTTGTCAGTTCATTCATCCCCCAATGAATAATATGGGTTGGTTTTGTAGTTTGTGTTGTCAACTCTCAAGCATGGCAGACACTTTTAAAAAGTCTATTTGTCTGTTCAGTCAGATTTTCACAAAGAAGTTGAAATGTTTTCCTGAACACTCACTTATATACATGTAAAAGAGGGAAAGTTAATTGAACTTTCAGTCCATTTTCCATCCGTATGAATAAAACAGGATCTACATTCTACAGGATTTATGGAAATTACATCAAAAAGTTCCCTGATTGTCCTTTATGGATAAATTCTTCCTTAATAAAAGTGGCACTTGTACTTTAACATACCAGAAGCCACCAGATCTGTGTTATGGAGGGCAGCTACAGCAGTTATCCAGTTTGTATCAGTGCTAGAGTTACCATTCTGATCCTGTCCACAATGGGCATTCTTCACAGTTACTATGGGCTTTTTCTTCATCATGGACCATAATGACAACGAGCTAAAGTGAAAAATGTCTGAAGAAATAAACTCTTTTCTTTCTTGAGAAGGAAGGGAAGAATTTTTTTCTTTTCACACTATATATAGATTTCATATAATATATATCTATATCTATATCTATATATATATATATATATATATATATATATATGGAAGATCAATTATATGTACGTGCTTTAATTCATTCAATTATATATAATATATATTTTTATAAATCTAATTTACATTATCGTTTAAATCCAGATCAACATCAAAATTATTGATTTTCTTAATTGAAAATAAAAAAAAGATTAAATGAACAGCATAAATGTACATGTATGTCCAATTGTAAACTACTATGGTATTATTTAATTTATCTTTTACAAAACAAGATGTGTTTGTGAAACACTGATGCCCCCGTATAGCAGCTTATGGCGAAGGTTAAAGTTTCTCAAATGCAAGTCAAAATCCAGGCCAAAAGATAAAAAAATGTTAAATTTGAAAGCCTTAGCTGCAACTGTTCAAAAGTTATGGCGAAGGTTAAAGTTTTTTAAAAGTAAGTAAAACATCAAGGTCAAGGTCAAAGTTGTTGGTATCCAAAGGAAAGTCTTGTCAAAAGGATTACATATGTAAAGTGTGAAAGCCCTAGAACCAACCATTCAAAAGTTATGGCCAAGATTAAACTTTTTCGAAAGTAGGTCAAACTCCTATGTCAAGGTCAAAGGGTCAAAGTGGTTGGTATCCAAAGGAAGGTCTTGTCACAAGGATTACATATGTGAAGTGTGAAAGCCCTAGAACCAACCATTCAAAAATTATGGCCAAGGTTAAAGTTTTTCAAAAGTAGGTCAAACTCCTATGTCAAGGTCAAAGGGTCAAAGTAATTGGTATCCAAAGGAAGGTCTTGTCACAAACAATACACATGTGAAGTTTGAAACCCCAAGCACCAACTGTTCAAAAGTTATGGCCAAGGTTAAAGTTTTTCAAAAGTAGGTCAAACTCCAAGGTCAAGGTCAAAAGGTCACGTTGTTGGTATCCAAAGGAAGGCCTTGTCACAAACAATACACATGTGAAGTTTGAAACCCCAAGCACCAACTGTTCAGAAGTTATGGCCAAGGTTAAAGTCTCATAAAATTTTGCAAAAGTGGGTCAAACTCCAAGGTCAAAAGGTCAAATATGATGGTACCCAAAGAAAGGTCTTGTCACAAGGAATACACATGTGAAATATGAAAGTCATAGCTCCAACCAATCAAAAGTTATGGGCAAGGTTAAAGTTGACAACAGACAGACAAACAAACAGACAAACAGATAAACAGACAGACAGGACAAAAACTATATACCCCTGGGATCTTTCGATCCAGGGGCAAAAAATGTACAGCTTGATTTAGCTTGTTCTTTTTCTTAACTGAAATAAAAAGAAAAAAAAACCCCTAATTATCAGTAGTAAATAACCAATATAATAAGTCGTACAGTATTGTATTCTTTTAAAATTGCTTACCTTATATTGATAAAGCGTATTTAAGATGTTTAATGATTTTTTTTTTCTCTGATGTTAGGCCCCGTTAACTGCTAATTGTGGTCATGATATTTTTATATCAAAACATGAAAAAAGTATATTTTTACAAAAAATATTAATAATTATCAATACTTACAAAAATATTTAGTCAGCAAATATACACAACATGATTGTTGGGATTACTTTTTATCCCTGATACTCATTATTATTTTAAAAAATTTGCTGATTTGTGAGATTCATAAATGGAAAGATGGATATAGTTTTCTTTCATTTTTAGGTCACTTTTAAAAATCTTTTACCCCATTACTGCATATCATAAAATCCAATTGAATCAAAACGCACGACCAACCTATATCATGTTATAGAACATGCCACATTCGATCATAAATTACATGTTTACGTATCAAAAAGAAAAAAAAAATTTCTAAGTTGGAGAATTACATAAATAATTATTTGTAATCTAAAATAACTATTAAGTCTTATTTTCATGTAGTTTCAAAAATATCCATTTCTAAATATTTTTTTTCAGTTTTCCAAAGTCGATGAATTGCAGCAATAAATATTTTCAATCTAAAACATCTATTAATTAAGCTTTATTTCTTTTTAAAAATATCCACTCTTAAATATTTTTAACTATTTTGTGTAAAAAAATCGTGTATTTGCGTTAACAATTGTGAATGATCATGTAATGTGAAGAATCGTGTGAATGAATGATCGTTCATGGAACAGGATTAATCACACGGAATCATTCGTGTAATGTGATTGTTCGTGTATGTTGTCAACAATAACGTTTCAGCCACTGTACATGCACATGTATCGATCACCACAAAAACAACAATGATCGATTTCACTACTGTATTTGGAATATACAATGGGCGGAGCTTACTGGCTGCAAGATTAAAGCGGGGTCTGCTTCACACATGAGTGCGTAAAGCGAACCCAGAAAGCGAACGGCGGGTTCGCTCTAGCGGACCTGAAGCGCACCCAAGCAAACCCAGAGCGCACCCAAAATTTCTGAAAGTGGACCCCGAACAAACCCAGAAAGCGAACCCGGGGTGTGCTTTGGGTTCGCTCTGGTGTTAGGTTGTGTCTGGTCGGTACTGTACTACATCAACACTATTCAATGAAATCAAAAAACTAATTTATAGAATAAGGGAACTTAGGTACATGTACCATGTGTTCTTGAAATCAGTTCAAAACTGTAGGAGTAGTATAATTTCAAAGAAATTTCAGAGTGTGGACAATAGGCATGATTTTAATAAAGCTTATATATATAATTCAAGACTGTACTGACAGAGCATGAAATATAATCTCCTTACTTGTTATCAGCACCTGATATAAAGTTGGACTCATTGATGAAAGCTACACAGTCTATAGATCCCCTAAAATACAAAAACATGAATTTCAAGTTTGATAAAATGTGTCAATTTAACAACACTTAGCCCTTAATTTTTACAGAAATTGTAGATCACAATTTTTCAATTTTCTTTTACTCTCAAATATTTCTTGACATGATTTTTTTTTCAATTATGGATTTAGGTTGAGTGTTTTCTCAGTCAAGAAAATTAATAGATGCAAATGGATTTCAAGTTGGAAGACTAAAATTTGTCGCAAATAATATTTGTATATAATATATACTAGACTTACGGGTCTCCATTAAAGACAAGTTGCGATTCCTCTACCACTTTCCAGATTCGTATACTTCCATCTCGCCCCCCTGAAGTTATGGCTCTATCTCGGATTAAACTGTCTATATCTGTGATAGCATCACTGTGTCCAAACCTGCAATATCACAAAAGGAAAAGGCTCAATGACCTACTTAGAGTAGTGCCTTTAATATCATGCTTTAACCTGTACGTTATTTCATCTATTCTTCAAGAGCTTATGTTTTTGCTTGTTTTACTCACAGTGTCTCTATGTATGCTAGCTCATCCACATTCCAGATTTTGACTGATCGATCATGTGAGGCACTGAACAGCTGGTGAGAACCAATTCTGAAAGCCAGGCCCTACAAAGGACATCGTCACTTAAAATTGCTGTGGCCATACAATCATTTTTTTTCATGTCAATGGCCTCTTGCACTTTATGCCTTGCCACAGCAGGTATAAAGTTACATGTACCATAAAATCACTGATTTTCCTTGGGTTAAATTAAGGAAAAAAATATGGGTTTGCAGGGACTTATTTTTGTGGTTGATAGACAAAATTGATACATGTACTTCTGATTGAAATTTCAACATTTTGTGGAGGACATGAATTGACCTGGTGTATTCATACTACAAAACAATGTTACAAGTTAAACAAGTTAAACGACCATGAAAATTAGTGATCTCACATTGCTCCAGCATGCTAGAGGTTTACGGTGAGATACTTTTGTTTTGGCACTGTATACATAAGGAGCATGTTAACTCAGGCTCTTGTAGGAAGTAATATAAAGTCAAACTTAGCACTATATGCTACATGGAAATACCCACTATGTATCATGGTTGTGCTAGGTACATGTATAACAATGCAATTGTCTACAAGGAACCTTTTTGATATTCATGTCTTTCTTGTGTCCATGGTGGTGGATACAAGCAAATCTGGTGAAATTAAGTGAACTTTTGATTAGACATTTATTTAGTTTTTATGTAACTACAGTTGAACTTAATTATCTCAAACACAAATATCTCCAATACCATGGATATATTGAAGTGATTTGGAAGTCCCAAACACTTTATCTTTAAGTATTTTACCCTCAGTATCTCAAACCCTTGGATATCTCAAAGTTTTATTCCGGTCCCATCGAGTTTGAGATAACCAGGTTTGACTGTCTTATACTGTTCCTTTTTCTTAAATTTTCTCCCCTCCCAACTATTTAAAGATTACATTTTTAAGAAGTGCAAATGAGAGACAATAGCCAATACCTATAACACCAGCATATTAAATACTGCCTATGCAGGATTTCATGAGAGAATGCAGCACTTCTGAAATGTTTTACACCCATTCACATACAACTTGTATGGATACAGCATTAGCACAGTGAACCTGCAGTTCCGCTCAAGCAAAATAAAACACGTCAGTTACTTAATGAGTCCTTACTGAGATTGAATCTCTGTGGCCTGTAAATTTGTGGATAAGTTGGCAGTTGTCTGGATTCCAAAGCAACACAAACTTATTTTTGCCCCCTGATGCCTGAAATGTAAGAAATCTTTTTATTTTGCATTTTCCAGTAAAATTAAATAAGTTATGGTTAAATAAATTCAAAATTTACAACTAGTACTGACATAAGAGGATTTAACTAGTACTGTATTTTATTCAGTATACATGTACAGTGAATGGGAAAAGGCAGCAGCCTAAGCCTAGCTGAGCCCTCTCCTATCAAATGGAATGAATGATACAAAATGACACCAATGAAAAATTATCTTTGTTATTCTGTATGACCTACACCTGTTTAAATTTGCTTTTAAGGGCATAAGAAAAGTAATGTATAGATTTTTTTTGTGCCATATTAAACTTCTGAGACCATTTCATCTAGCTTTCATTTTGCATTTGACATACTGGAACAGTTTTCGTAGACACATAAAACAAAAAAACAATGTCCACTTACCAGGAATTTTCCATCAGAGGACATGGCCAGACAAAGCACATGGTCAGTGTGTCCAGTATGTGTGTCCTCTGTACCTTTCCTCCCGCCATGTATCGTGTGAAGTCTTCTACCCTCCTCCACATCCCCTATATAAACAACAACAACAAAATTGTTAAGCCTTATTCATTGACAAAATTTTTACACTAGATATGAGTAATGATGAGACCATACAAAAAAGAAAATGGTTATTCATACTTACAACTAATGCTTTATATCATATTCATTTGATGTTTTTAAAACATGTTTAATATCAAATATAATTTTCCCATTAGTATTGCTATAAATCAGTCTCAAATATAATATGACTTACCACATTCTATTGTGGGGAATCAAATGACATGTATTTTGTACCCAAGAATTTACATCAATGAAAACTAATCTATATTTTCATATAAATGAGATCATTGCCAATGAAAGGGATACAATAAACTAGAATAAGCAAACTATTGCATCTCTGGTTAGCACTGGTTAGAATTTACAGATTCTGAAATATTTTACTTGCAAATATGCTAAGTGATCAGAAAACGAAATGTGAGGGAACAGAGATGACTGATAAGACCCCAAACAGAGCTTAGCACCAATGGAATGTGAATGTCTAACAAAGCGAGTATATACACCTAACTGATAACAGTGAGTGTACTGTGGCCAGCAGGCAGTGAAGAATTATTAATTCAGGAGAGTGGACTTCACAAAATTTCTTTCATGCAAAAAATGTTGATTAACAGTACAACATATGTCATAATATGTTACTTAGGACAAATGGTCCACATACATGTACATATACGCACATTTGATAATACTACAGTCTTTGGAGCCACTGAACACATATCTCTTGTCAGGGGAGATAACCACACATGTCACAGTCAGCTGATGTCCTCTCAGCACTATAATGTCCTCCAGAGAAGGTTGTATATACTGCAAGTATTCCACAAAATTCTATTCATTAATTTATTTTTCGTATTATTAAATGAGCAAATGTAGGGCAAGATGAAAAAATGCATGAGAATTAATAAAACAGTGAAAATATAAAGTAAATGACTAAATATACAAATTTCAAGCTTTCTAAACTCACAGTTGCTTTTGGCAAGCTAAGTTCACATTTGCATGTCAAGTAATTTATTTCAAAGTCAAGCTGGGTCATAAAGAGAGTTTAATTAATTGAATTACCTCATCAGCTACTGATTTCTGTAATTTTCCTGTCTGTTCCAGCTGTAAAAATAAATCAATGGATGATAAGGACAGCTTACATTAACCAGATAGAGAGGGCAGGAAATATATTTCTATAACAATGAAGGAAAATTAAAATAAATGATCAAAGTACACAGATTTTTTTTTCTGGAGTTAAAACAAATGCACCTTGAGAGAGCATCAAGAAAATAAAAAAAAATCTCATTATGAAATTAATGTAACAGCAGGAAGATTACTATCTTGTATAAATACATGTTCAAATCCACAAAGAATACAAACACATTATATTTTGTTTACAACATGAGGATTTGTTTTACCAGATCTTGTTTTAATCTATGTGAAATGATGTCCCTGTGAATGTCATCTTGTTCTCTCTTCTCAGCCTCTACAAAATAAACGTTTTACAATAGTTTCAAATAGTTACTTTATATTTGATTGGTTTTTTTTTAAATACTAGTAGCATTAGTTTTCTTTTAAATTTTTTTTCCCAATGTACTGGTATGAATTGAACTCAGCTCAACCCAACCAAATTTCAGGAAAAATTACTTCCACTTTATTTTCTAGGAAAAGTCATTCAAGATTTAAAAGGGAGACAAACCTTTCAGAAATTTTGGATATTGCTGTAAAATTATACTTCAATATTAAAATATATGCATAAATGATTTTTTTTACGAGCAGATGGTTTTGCATACTTAAGGGAAAATAAAGTTCTTGCAAATAAAAACTTATTTACCTGTGAAGTACCTGTTTGATATAGCCCTTGGCTAGAAATGCCCTGAACTATCTCACAGCCAAGCATCACTGTATAATGTCATCTTACTATATCATTATACCTATAGCTTTGCAATTTCGCACTACAAGTGTTCCCTTTCAAAGGTTTCAATTTCAATTTTTTTTTTTCAGGAGCAATGTACTTACTTCCAATCCAAAGCAATGTAATGCAAACACTTATACATGAAATTCATCTTTTTTCCCCCAAATTTTTTGTATGTACCTTCTTGTTCTAAACTGGCCAGATATTCTTTTGCAAGCCGTAACTTTTTCTCTTGTGCTGTTTCTTCCTCATCTGAAGATGATGCCACCTCTGTTTTCTTTCCATCCTCATCACTTTAAAGTAATATATAAACTTTAGAAAAATCATATATGTTTGAAAAAAGATGTATAAAAGAAATATATCCTGTTTAAAATTTACTTTCTTTCATCAAGTTATTAGTATACAGTATACAAAAAAATAAATTAGACCATAGGAGTCGACAGTTTTATCCATAAAGCAACGTAAACAATAATCAGTGAGCTTCACAAGCGTAGCAATCAATTATCATAGGTGAATAGTAAAGGGGAATAACATCTCTCAGTAGGCTATAAATCAATAGAGGCCTCGCACCAGAACATTTGACCAAATGGTCGAGGATTTAAAAAACTGGGTAAAAATACCCTTGCTTATTCCAACTATATACCCTGTTTGCCTCTTAGATGCCTAGGAGCAGAGAAGACTTTCAAAGAATAACTTATATTCACGACAGATTGAACTATCACCAGAAGGCCTTACCCAGGGGCCATGAAATTTACAATTTTGGAAGAGGAACACTTGCTAACCACACTATCCACTTAATTTGCTTGATTAATACCCAGGAGCAGAGAAGAAGAATTAATATATTTTCATTATAATAAATAGAGCCCCGACCTAGCACTAAAAACCCTAGACCAGTGGCGGAGAAATTCAAAATTTTGGAAGAGGCACCCTTGCTCATCATAATCATGCAATTAGTTTGTCTGCTAAATACCCAAGGGCAGAGAAGATATTTACAGAATTTATGCATTCCCAATATCTGATCTAAAGAACCCTGCCCTAAAACCAGAACCCCTGTCCCAGGAGCCATGAAATTCACATTTTTGGAAAAGGCACACTTGTTCAACACAACTATACACTTACTTTGTTTGCTTAATACCTGGGAGCAGACAAGAAAATTTTCATAGAAATGATGCATTTTCACTAAATAATCAATAGAGCCCCACCCTAACACCAGAAACCCTGACCCAGGGGACATGAAATTCACAGTTTTGGAAGAGACACCCTTGCTCATTATAGCTATAAACACTCAATGTGTTTGTTTTATATGCAGGAACAGAGAAGAAGAATTTCAAAGAAATAATGTACATGCATCTTCATTAAATAATCAATACAGCCCCGCCCCTCCGCCACCAAACACCAGAACCCTTGACCCTGGGGCACAATTTTCAAAATTTTGGAAGAGAAACTTTTGCTCATCAGAACCAAGCATCTAGTTTATCTGCTAAATATACAGGTGGAGAAAAGAAGATTTTTAAAGAGTTAATGTACTACTTTTCACTATATGATCATAACAGCCCCATCCTATGGTGTCAGGATACGGCCATTTGCAAAAGCTCAACATCGCATTCAGAAAAACATGCCGTCATGCTAACACACAGCACACCGTTACGCTAACACACAGCACGTCATCGCGCTAACACATCATTGAACAACACACTTTCACGCTGACACAAGTTCGCACAACATGCCATTGCACTAACACACAACATGCCTTCACGCTAACACTCAACTCGCCGGCAGGGACCATGAAATTTACAATATTCGTACCCCTTCACCCATTGATGTTACATGCCAAAATTGGTTGATATTTGTTTAAGAGATGAAGCTGAAAATGTCCAAAAGTTTACAACTGATGCATGACACACGAAGAACATGATGAAGGACAAAACCAGATAGCAATAGGTCATCTGAGTGACTCAGGTGATCTAAAAACTCTATAAGGTAGTTCTAATCTAAAACAAATCATAGTTAATATCCACAGAAAGTAATTACATGTATATATCTCTTTAAAAATCATATATTTTATTGTTTTTAAAGTTTTGATTGGAGAAAAATAGGACGGAGGTACCTTTCTATTTCCGATTCACTGTCTATTTCTTCATTCTGCAGTCTTAACTTCTTTCTCTTTTGTTTAGAGGGACCTCCACTAAGTGACACCTGTGGTCTCTGATGTTTTGCCTTAGTATTGAAAAGTAAAAGTAAATATTTCTCAAAAAAGTGTATTGATTTCTTTCACTAATCAAGATATGTTTGGCAACTGACAATGCACGTATGTCTATGTTGAAGCATCTTCACTAGCCCATGTCCGAAACGAATCGGACACCTGGCTAGAGAAGATGATGTTGAAGATTTATTTTCATCATGTACACAATCGCATATTTGGATTTTTCAAAGATCTTTTTTTAATAATATATACATAATATTAAAAATGGCATTTGTGTTATTGCATGAATTCCTTCTACATTATTTTATTCAACACTTTATTTTCATGGGTGTGCGATTACCATTGCCCAACTCCTGGGGCTACCAATTTTAGAGGTTGGGCAAGCAAACATCAAATCTAGCAAACCTTAAATGAAAGTAAACACATTCTTCAATACAGTTGTCAATATTAAAATTACATTGACCAACTTTGTTGCCAAATCAAGATCCTCAAGGTGTGCATTGCTACATGTAGTAACAGTTGGTTCAAACATTGTAGGTGGTTACACTAGAAAGGTTAGTGAACATGGTGATGGTGAAATGGGTGATATTAAAACAAACAAAACTGACAATTGTTTTGCATATATATTTGTTTAGGCTTTAAGCTGTACATCAGAATGTGTATATGAAACGTTAAACATGCCATCAGTATGGGCTAGTAACTAAGACCTCATGCTAGTAAATTTGTTACTATCAATAGCCCCTCAGCTAGTAGCCAATTTATGTAATTGCACACCCCTGATTTTTGCTCTGTTCTGTAAGTCACTTTATTACATTTTCAACAGTGAAATACTGATATTAATTTATTGAATAAAAGTGATATTCTCTCACAGCGAGACAGGATAGCAAAGTGATATTCTCTCACAGTGTGAGAGGATATCAAAGTAAATAAAAAAGAATTTCTGGCTTGTAATAAGATAGAGATAGTAACTAAACTATCTTGATAGAGACTAAAATTTAACTGTGTTAAGAAAAGGCAAAAGGCAAAGGGAAAATTAAAAACAGTGTAATAAAAAGAAAATTAAATGTTTTGTAGTTGGATATGAAACTTATTAGGAACATATACGGAAGGTATCCAACTACAAAACATTGAATATTCTCTATGCAATACAACTGTACCATGACAGCATTGCTTTATTTGCTAGAGATGGGATCATGTACCTGGTGAAATTGTTTGAGACACCAAGAGGTGGTCAGATAGTGGAAGGGGTGGATTGGCACAGAGCAAGGGAACAATATTTACTTTAATTCTTATTCTCAAAGAAAGCTTAATCCACAAATCCCCACGCTTTGAAATATACGTTCACATAGACAATAGAACATACTAAAACAATTAATTTTGTATGTTTTCGCTTTAAAAGTCTATACATAGTGTATTATGTGATATTTGATATTCGTGTTAAATAGAGTAAAATATAATCAATGAATTCCTTGCGGTTTTGGTGCGGTAAAATAATACTTAAATGCTTTACGTTTAGCAATCGGAAAATAGAATAATGGATGACACAACCTTACCTTTGACTTTGATTGTTTTCTTCCTTTTGATTTTATAAAGAACGGCATTTTATCACAGAAACGATCAAAATTACTGAAAAGTCACAAACACGAAACTGAAACACGTTGTTTTCATTTTTTGTGTCAATGTTTTTAACACTCTATATCTACAAGCCTCTACTCCATCGCAGCAAACGTTTGAAAGATCTCATTGATTTAATAAACTATACATCACACCTAACAGCAAATCCGGATTAATGTTGGATTCACTCGCCGAACTAGGGGGATTGGGGGTTCAGATACTTCTAGGATTTTTAGAATTTTAGGTTTTGAATTATTTCTTTTTTATGTTTTATTCGGGAAATAAGTTCTATGTAAAGGTAACGAAAAAATTACCCCCTCCCAATCATGTTAAAACTACAACTGAAGGACTTTGGAAAGTGGTGTCTACCCTCAATATTGAAATAGATTTTTCCTAACCACCAATATCTCAAAAATTCGATAAACCTATTAAAGAGGGGCCTGTACACGTGTTTCATAGAGGGGTCCAAGGTAATTTTTTCCGTTACTTTTTAACTCTGAAAATCCCAGTAGGGATCATCCGCCCCTCCTCCCGCTCATCTCTAGATTTATACTTATAAATGTCAGATGTTTATTGATCTAAGAAAATCCAGGAATTCATCCTTTTGATGTACAACTGCAATTTTTTGACGACATGGTTTTTCCTGTTTTGTTTTAATGGTGTAGAAGTACATGTACATTGTGTTGGGTTTTGAGAATTAAAATATTTCATGATCTTTTCATATGGAATTTTGAAAAATAATTTTGAAAGTCAAAAAGACCACTCTTAATCGTATACTGTTTATGGGGAGTTGAGAAGAATACCATTTAGTATAATAGCATTTTAATCTAGAATGATGGTTTCTGGAAAAGGGTTTTGTGTGGTAAAAAGGAGAAAATTTCCTTCAGATTGTACTCAATTTTGTATCAAATTAGTTCAGGAGGTTTTTCCATTCAAAATGGCTCATGGAAATTAGGAATATTTGACATGAATGTAATTTGGATTTAATATGGAATGCTCAGCATGTTGATAAATCAATCAAGATAGTATGTTAATTTTGAAAGAATAATATCAAGTCTAAAGAGTTTTAGTAAATTGTCCAAATATACTTTAATTCTAGAATGTACAAGTGTGAATTTGAATATGTTATCATCCGACTTTATGTGTCAGTAATAACTTGCCAGTAGAAGCTGGTAGTTTTTATAGCAATGATGTAGATGAGAGAAAACTGTAATCTCTGCAATAACTCTGAACTCAAATAGGTGATAAGTTTCATTATTTATTTAGGTGACCATTATTTAAGAATGAACGACAGATATTTATACCCAGCAATCTTTATATGAATCCAAACACAATATTCTTTTATGATTTGATGAATACTTCTCATATATATAACCTAATAGGTTTAGCAAAGTTTTGTAAAGCTGTAAACTTAAACCTTTTCATAAACCTGAATTTCCTATTTAACATTTATTTTATATATATTTATTTCTAATAACTGTCGAACTGTATACATGTATCATAGATCTTTTTTATTGTTTAATATTGTGATTGTTCCCTTTTTGATTTGTTCAGTTGTAAAAATTCCTTTGTTCTTACAAACACCATGTTGTGGGCTTTAGTGAAATAAAAAAGTCTCGAATATCTCAAGTCTCATAAATAAATAAAACTCTATAGAATGGCATTTTTAAACGGAAGTTAATTTTTTTATTTTATACACACAACAGAAAGCCTTCTGTCCAGCTTGGAACTGTACAGCGTGTGTGTGGCATTTTTTCCTTCGTAATGGAATTTTTGTTGAAGTCACCGTTAATTATCAGAATTACAAGGGGGAATTTTGTTTTTAAACTCTTAATAGATTTTTGTCACTGCATTTAAGTATTAAGATACATGTACTAAATGCAGTTATTTTGCGTATACTAAAACATAATGCATCCTTGACGGATCCTTGAATACATGTAACTTCTTGTCGTTCATATGAAATTGGGAATTACATTTTCTGTGTCTGGATGAATTCTCAACCTTCTTATTCTTATTCCATTAAAAAAAAGACCCTATTTATTTATTGTTGGTTAGATGTTGGAGATATTGCATGGGTGGGGTGGGCAACAAATACTGTCGATAACCAAATTCTTTTTTAAACATATTAAAATTAGAAGAGGTTTCCTATTTTCACATTTCAATTTAATACCTTGGGGTCGTCGGTTCCAGACACACACCCCCTTTCCGCTGGACTTGCACCGACAATGTACGAATACATATATCGTACATATATATATATATACATATATCATAATGGATAAGATATTTCGCATGAAAATTTTATTTAAAAAATAAAACACTTTAATCAACAAAGTAGAAAAAAGACATGTACATAAACTAGAAACATTCAGTAATACATATATATATATACATAATTCTGTTATTATGGATGGAGGTGCTGCATGGATTATATAGATATACATGTACAATCAAAATAATGCGTAAAAAGACTTAAATTAATACAAAAAAATACAAAATTAAAAAAAAAACCGCAAGACCAGCTCATAATGGTTTCTTGGCGGGTATTTAATTAATTATGGCTAAATACAATAAGAGCATACTATATGTTCATGTAAGATGCTTTGTTTATACTTGACAACATATTGAGATCTTGTTTTACTGATGCATAATTTACAGTCATTCAGGTATATTTAATACAATACATGAAAGTCATATGTACATACATTTCACCTGCTAGAAAAGGGCCTGTCGGAATTTAGAGAATTAATTTTACCGGCTGTAAAACGTAGCATATACTCACTGTACTAGTTTCATTGACTTATCAATTCGACCGAATTATAATACTTTGGCGCAATTAACGTCGCATGACAATTAATGTAAAGAATCGTCATTTTATTTTCGGGACAGTTAAAAAATGGCTGTTCGCTGTCCAGAGGTAGTATATTTATATTTTTCTTAATTACTGTCTTAATGATACAATAATTATTTATAATATTCATGTTTACAGAAAGCTGTCATTTAATCAAATACATGTATGCAAATTCCATATGGCCCAGTGAGATTTAAATCTTATTTTTGAAAATCGTGTAAGGGTAATTTTACAAGTAAATCCATAAAATTGTCAAATACATCAG
Source organism: Saccostrea echinata (assembly GCF_033153115.1). Classification (NCBI taxonomy): domain Eukaryota; kingdom Metazoa; phylum Mollusca; class Bivalvia; order Ostreida; family Ostreidae; genus Saccostrea; species Saccostrea echinata. The sequence continues at coordinate 787,090 of NW_026889833.1, read as the reverse complement.
ACAGCACGTGAGTATAGTTTAGAGGAAGATACACACAGGCTGTTAATAAAACTCGTGCTGTGTTATCTTCTCTGTAAATAACATTCACAATTCAATGACGTGTGTCTCGCACAAAGAAAGACTTCATGTTTGTACATGTACCCATCTTTCCAAAGTCAATGCCAAGTGTCTGATCCACTTCGCTCCACATAAGTTTATGTGGAGCGGAGTGGATCAGAGACCCTTCACTTGGGAAGATGGAACAGTTAGATGGTACAGTTGTATGTATACCAATTTTTTTCTCAGAACCCCCTTTTTAAAAACCGTTACAGTCGTGTACTTACATGCACATGAACGACAAATATATGGCACTGCTTGACCTTAAATTTACACACACTTTTTTTTTTAAAGAAACATTCATGAAAGGTCTCATATGATTCATAAGAGCTTTTCGTGTTCATTTTTTGTTCATGTACACCATTGCCAAAATAGTGGTTAGCATGACGTCAAATCTTGACCTCCGGACATTAGCAGCACCATTGGAATTGGTACAGGAACACAGAAATCCCCAGGAGCTGTCAAATGCTTTAAAAGAAAACGATGTTTTCATTGTTAGTTAATATGTAGTAACAAAAGATCTTGGAAAACGATTTTTTATTAGTAGAACATAAATATAATAATATTCCTATTATGATGTTTCCTCTAAGTCTTTAAAATTCATGGTTAGCAGCTTTACGCAATGTACATGTAACATGTAATATAATTTAAAAGAAAAATGGGTAACACCCCCCCCCCCCCCCCCAACACACACAAGAGTATTTAATTTCTCATCACTGGAGTCAAAATCGCATGAGAGATTTTTTTTCTTATTATTTCTTATTATATATCGTCTATTATCATACGCAAATAAATTTAACAAATCACACCTTGGGATAGAGAAGTATCATTTTTGTTTGTTTATTCAAAAGACCACTCTTACTTTTCGGTATTTTTTTTTTTTCGTATTCGTGTTGAAAAAAAATCTCAAGTAAAATATCTGGCCCATAGAAAAGTGCGGGGGGGGGGGGGCAAATTTGTTATAGTAAATTTTCATTTAGACGCTGTTTAACCCCCCCCCCCCCGCACTTTTTGTGTGCTGTAAGGTCGAGCACTGGCAAAATCCAGGATTTGGCGCCTTGCTTGGGCAGTTAAGGAGGTTTGTTTGTTTGTTTTAGTTTGTGTTTTTGCTTGTCAGATGTTTGAAACCATTGCTACGGGCCTGAAAATTACAAGTTTTGAGTCCACGGCTCAACTTACTTCCTGTGTTGTGAAATCAAGTTTATTTATCTTATACACTGTATTACGCCAAATACATATACACTGTACCAAATTCTGGGCTCTTTTTTTCCGGGGGGGGGGGGGAGGGGGGTGTCCATACCCAAAAGCATCGAAGAGTTTATTCCAGTACAATTTATCACACTCATATTGAAATACTTACATGATGTACTGGAATTGGAACAAGTATAGGATACACTTGTAGACGATCTTCTGTCTATAACCTTTCCTTTGAAACAGCCTAGAATATAGGGCCAATCATAAGTCATGTAGTACCGGTAACTTCCACTGCCATCTGACCCGTGACATTTGTCAAGGTCAGAGGTCGTAAGGTTGGTGGTGCCACTGTTGTGCCAAGAAGCCAATGGACCGTATATAGGATAACCATCAAGAGCTACCCCTACAGAAAAAAAAAAGATTCAGAAAATATATCGCTGGATTCAACCATCCAATATTTTTTTTTTAATATTGAATTTGAAGAACTTATGGTCCAGTTTTTAAAAAAATCTTTTGCAAGATTTCTTTACAGCCCCAAAACTTTGGCACCCTTTCGGTAACTAAGCGTCTCCTGTAGAGGCTAAGGTAAAACGATTTTTTCATGTCAAAAGGGCATATATGAACTTATTACTAAGTATGTAATAAATCAATTGATTTATTCTTTCGTAATGAATCATGATCAAACTTTATTTTTTTTTTCTGAAAATTCAGAGTGCTTGTGGCAGCCAAGACCCTGCTACCCTCTGAAATATACACTTGTGGGATTTGCGAATCCCCATGGATTAATTATTGCCTGGTAGTAGGTATATGAATACATGGAATTTGTACAAAGCTTATTTCTAGATTTTATTTGTGGAACACACTCGTGTGATATGTATTACCAAAAAAAAAAAAAAAAAAAAAAAAAATCAGAATTCCATATTATTGGGAATCTTTCCGTATACACAAGTTCCCACCAACATGAAGCTGATATGCATGGATATTAGAATTGAGAAATATGATAATTACCAATGAATTCGTCCACGCCTTTATTATATATACATCCTGGGATTTTATGATAGTGATACTCCCCCGTGTTTGTTGCGTGTCCATCACAACTATCGAACGTCTCTGCGTTACTTCCCTCGACAGCGTTGTAATTTTCGGCCGTCAAGGGGTTAAAAATTGCCACACCAGTCTTGGAAATTCCGATTTTCCCCATGGGGAGACAACCATAAGAAGACTGGTCTTCCGGGGTGTTAAGGACGTTGATCACGTGATTTTGATCTGTGGGAGTGTTTGGGTTGACCATCTGCCAAGCGTGATCCGGCAATCCGCTAGCGTTGATCACGATTCTACATAGAAAAAAAATCATTGTACATGTATAGGGATTTATCCATGATTTACAGGACTTTAAACGTTTGTTGATAAGACACTAATGTATTGAAAAATAATGTTATGAATCTCATTGTTATATTTATTATCATTTTGGCTGAACAAACTTTCACGATTTCTTTCAATTAGTATAAATGAACTACATGTATTTCATTTGTAGATTGTTCGATATGTTTTTCTTGAGCGAATAAATTTAGATATGCACTTTAATATGTGAGTAAAATGTGTCGGGTATTGAAGCATTCGTTTGGTAATTTTATTCATTCAAGTTTATACTTAGCTAAAAATAGACAAATAATGTTTGAACTAGCAATTACAGCTATCATTACGTATTTTCTGTCGTTGTAGAATGCTAAATTTAACGAAGATGATAAGTCCCTTCCATGTTGTTCGATCAAATTTTCATAGGATGATATTAATTTCAATAAAGGTATAACAATACAAGATGTTTTATCTCCATTAAAGGAAAACCTAAAGGAAAAACATAAGGGGCACGTGCCCCCTCCCCCCTCCCCCACCCGCAATGATTTTGCCGATGTATAGAATACCCTATTGGTACTATATGCTTGTGCCCCCTCAATAATAACGTCTGATGACCTTCTTTTTGCTTGTCAAGGAATTTTTGGTAGTTGATAGTGCCCCCGACTGAAAATGTATGGTTGTGCCCCCCCCCCCCCCCCCCCCCCCCCGAACGAAGTGGAATTGCTTCCTACGGGTCTGTTTCCTATAAACAAATTAAGCGTTCTTGCTACATCTGATACGAGGTTTAAAAATATAAAAGGGTTTTTAGGATAAAAGTGAAAAGAATTTTTTTTCCTTTCACCGAAAACCCTCTTATAAGGAGTTATTTACATAAGACCTGTGTGCATTGCAATGCAGACTGTTTTGGGGAAGGCGGTATGCGCGACAGAGGCAACCTTGTAACAATTTTTAAGCACACATTTTGCATGGCACTCTTTTTATTGAATGGCTCTAGTGCTTAATTGAATGATTGTAATTTTTCCAAAATCATGGCTAGGGCCTGTTATAAGGTGAACATTTACTCAAATTACACTGAATGACTGATGGCCCAACGTAAATCATTTAACACTATCCATTCAAAAACGTTAAGTGTAAATCTATGGTTAGTAGAGTAGAACCATGCAACATGTAAAGGTTACATGTAGGTTTTATAAACAGTACGCATTTGAATAAAGCACCAAACGAACGTTCATATGCAATAAGAAAATATGACATACCGGGTAATGTGTAGAACATCGAGGGAGTGATGCAAAAGCATTTTGACTAACATTCAACGCAACGACACGATGTCTGAACAGGACAGAAATCATAAAAATATAAAATTTAAGTAAATTAAATGCATACAAGGGAAAAGGATAGTGAATGTCAAACCCTTATTACATGCTTGTTCAAATAAAAAATATTTTATAGACCTCCTCTAAGCATGTGGATAATTTAGGCATCAGCCGCACATCTAGTATTCATAAAGATACAATAAATAAAATCCAACATGGATTTCAAGCTGACATTTTAGCCTCCTTGCATGTTAGTAAACATATAAGTATTGATCTTCAAGCATATAGAATTCTTCATTAAATACGCAATTAAACAAACCACGCAATGATCTAATTGTGAACTGGGGAGCAGTATTTTCTGTTGTGTGAAGTTATCACCCTTACAATTTTAAATTACTTTCATTTTTTGCATAAATAAACAATTCTGCTAAATTCATTTTAAAGTAAAAAGATCAAGAATAATCATTTTATAATTTCTTTTAAAATGACGATAAGAATTTTCTCTTGTTATAGAATAAGTATTTTTCCGATTATTTTTTATTGAAAATAAACTAAGAAACATCTATGTATTATGAATATGTATAGTTTATTTTACAAGGCCCAAGAGTACGGACGGACAAGAAATAATTAAAGAGAGAGGGGGGAGAGAGAGAGTGGGGAAGAGAGAGAGAATCGGGCGGCGTAGAGAGTGTGACGAGAGAGAGAAAGGTTAGAGAGTGAGCAGGGGGAGAGAACAGGGTCAGGGAGAAAGGGTGGGGAAGAGAGTGTGGCGAGAGAGAAGGGGGAGGGAGAGAGAAAAAAATGGGGAAGAAAGAGAATGCGGAGAGGGATAAATGGGAAAGAGAGAGAAAGAGAATGGGGCGGGGTAGAGAGAAAGGTAAGAGTAGGCAGAGAGAGGGGGTAGAGTATGGCGAGAGAGAAAGATCTTGATATCGTTTAATATCTAAGATAGGTAACTTGAGTATGTTGCAAGTTCTCTACATGTTTTCTACAGCCACACAGTTCACAAGTCGATCTACAAAACTAAAGTCTACAAGTTTGTTGAATTTTGATAATACTGCTAAATCAAAAAAAATTAAATTTTTTGTTTTTCCAAATGTATTTCAAAAATTTTATATTTTCGTTTCTTATTTTAATTCTAACTTTAATAGTTTATTTTTTTTTCCAGTTTTATACCAATTTCTTAATGTCATTTTATTCAAAGACATTTAACGATTAGCGGGTTCAGTAAAAGTTCTTCTAAGCCTCTGTATTTACTCCTCCTAAAATATTAACAACAGTGAGGGAGAAACTTCATGAGTATATTGTGCAACAATATATTTGAGAAGTTGTGTTAATCAGGTGTGGATACTAAAAAACTCCAAGGAACGTTTGGAAAATTTAGAATCACAAAATTTTTCCCTAATCAAAAAACAAAAACGTACGCAGTACAGTTAACCCTTTCGACGCCAAAGCGACATAAATGTCGTTTACTGTGTCAACGCCAAACCGACAAAAATGTCGTTTTTAATAGATGTTTTACATTTTCTTTTATTAACCATATATCTTACGTGTAATTAAACACAATGATATTTATATTTTGACACAAGTATAGGTCTTTATTTTTACATAGGTACAGGTGTAAATATGACGTCATATTTCTTACGTTGACGTTAAATAATGACGTCAGTTTTTGAGTACGCTAGTATTGTAAATAAAGTTTGGTGCACTTTCAATTAGCAATTTTATGTTTCATTGTTGCCGGAAAGTTTTACACTTATTTTCTCCGAGCCTACATGCAAACATATTTTTGAGAGAGAGAGAGAGAGAGGGGGGGGGAGATACGTGTTCTTTATATTATAAGTGGTTCTTTATTTTGAATAACAACTTATAAAATGTATTGAGCCATTTTATTCCCTAGTTTATCATATTGATATACACGATAACACAGGCTCAGGTGTAGCGTCGATTTCCAAATGATTGTTGGGGGGGGGGGGGGCAGAGATAATTGACAAGCAAAAAAAATCCGAATAAAAAGCAACCGTGAAAAGTTCAACCTGAAAAAGAGACCCCAACTTTGTTCGGATATTAATACTGATAACATGGGATATTTGAAGCTACTACGACAACAAATGGAGGGGATGGGACAAACATCCCCTATATAAATAATTCTATACTAAATTAACACACAATTAAACGTAGGATTGGGGCACAAATTTTTGCAAAATGATTAAATAAGTAAATAAATTTTTGAATAATGGATCTTCAAGAGCATTATATTGTGTGCATAAGAAAATAACATTTACATCGTCAGTGATTTTAATTATGCTTGAAAATATGTATGAAAAAGAAGAAACAATAGATTACGCTGTAAAGAAAGTATGATTGAACTTCTGATAAAAGTTCATATGCGACATCTTTTGAGAATGAATCACTGATCTAAAAGGAAAAAAAATACTTTTACATGTAACAAGTGGTTATGGGTGTCATTCAGATATTATAAAAAAAAAAATGTTCAAAATCATCAACCACGTCACACCAATCGGAAGGCACAAAGTCAGTCAAGAAATCTATACATTATGGGAAAGATGAAAATTAAAGCAACAGTGATGATTTTAGCAAAAGAAAAAAAAAAGGGAGAAAAAATAACAGATTCGTGCAAAACTTTGATGACCGTATAATATGTAAGAAAGCGGTTTTTTTTTTTTTTTTTTTTTTTTTTTTTTTTTTTTTTAACTGATTATTTTAATAAATTAGCCCTGCTTGGACGTCGAGTTTCAACTCTGATATCTCGACACCCCGGATATCTCGACATTTTCTGAAATGACTTGTACATGACCTTTAAGAAAAAGTACACACGCACACCCTTACACACACACCTTTCTGCTTTTAGAGAAAAAAAAAACGTTTCTAATCCAATCGTGTGGTAACAACCAAAAATACAACTCATGTTCTGTAATTTCAAGATTCCGAGAAAGTGATATTTTTAGAATAATAACTATGAAAATGGCTAAGTCGCCTATGAAGAGAGTCGAGTACACCGATGGGGTTTCAAACATTAAATGGATATTGCTTAACTGCATTGCCATATACAAAAAAATAAACGTGTGTTGGACGTATTATTTAATTATATGTCCATTTTATGGTATCGAAATATGAAAAGCTAAGATGTCAGGTTAGCTGATGTCACGGAGGAAGATGAATAGGTGACCATAATTGCGTAAACATAAATTCAAGTCTCGCGAGATATTCAGTTTCAATTTCAGATTTAATGCAACTGTAATTCACTTTGCTCAAAAAAAGCCCAGCATGTGCATAATTATATAAAAAAGAGCCAAGAGCAGTACAAGTATATCTTTGATCATTTTTTTTTTATTTTAGAACTTTTCGTAAATCTGAGTTGGAAACCAGACAATCGTTGTAAACATATTAGTAATTAATCTCTCGCGAGATTTTTTTAATTCAAGGAATCCATGCAGAAAGGTCAATATCGGATCAAGCGCAATGCTACAAGGAATTCCTTTTCTCATAGGATTGAAATGACGAGCTTTAATAAGCTTGAATATGACACGTGACTGACGGCTATATTTCTATGTCCAGCAGGTGAAGTTAAATCACGAAGTTCAAATCATTCCGACATCATTAAATGGCAAGATTGAAAATATGCTGCTTACGTCATTTCCATCTGTTAGAGTCAAAACATTCATTTTAATGATAGAGAACATGGGATTGAAATTCATTTTCAATCCACCTCAGCTACTCTTGTACGCACTGTGTTAATGATAGATCCAGAAGACATATAATGTCAATTTCGGAATAGTTTGACATTTATATAAATCAGGTAGAGTTTTCTGTCCAATGTTTTTGTTTTATGATTGATTGATTATTATTGTTTAAAGCCGATGATAATCAATCAATCATAAAAAAAAAACATTGGACAGAAAACTCTGATTTATATAAATTTCAAACTATTTCGAAATTGATTTAAGAAGTAATAAAAGGACGACCATTTGATTTCGAAGGGGGGGGGGGCTAGTCCTTAAAAATAAGCAAAAAGTTTTTGATCTTGGAAAGCCCCCTCCCCCTTTTCCCGTTTTTGCTTGTCAACCGTTTTTCTGTGAAGAAGACTGAAATAAGATAAAATCTCTTGACATCCTTGAAATAAATAAACGATGTATTCTGAAGGCATGGACACAAATAAATACCCCCCCCCCCCCCTTATAATCAAATGGCCGCCCCATGAAAGAATACATATATACGTTTGAAATTGGATTGAAAATTCTTATCTACATAATTTTCAAACTATTCGGGAATTGAACGTATTTGACTTTTGAAGCATACATTAATACTTTGTCTATGAAATCAGCTTGAGTGGATTGAAAACCAACCTCAAACTTGAATTTCAATCCATTGTTTTCTCAGACGTCCGTGTCGAATTGTATCATTACCGATCATCAAATAAGATGGAAATGGCGTAAGATATATATTTCCAATCTTTCCAGAAACTGTTCCGCGGTCTAGGGAATCTATTTTACAGAAACCAATTTGCATGTTTTCTTTTTGAGATTTCAGTTTCGGCCCTTTTAAGAAATGATGTAGGGTAGTTGTGTCCAAGTGATAAGCGTCGAGAGCACAGGTAAAAGGAAAAGCAGACCACTTTTGATAGAGTTTGATTTACTTGGAAAAAACTAAGAAATTGACTAAAAGTTTCAATTTTCATGAATGGAATAACCTTTCACAAAACAATGTCTTGACATCAATATGCGCCTCTTTTTTATGTTTTTATTCCATATCTAGGACAGGCGAAGAAGTTGAATTGTATGAACAATGGAAACTTATTTAAGATATTTTATCAACGTATTTAAAAAAAATATCCGCTTGGAATTAGAAAAAAGATTTATTTTTTTTATTTATGACTTTTTATGAACAGAATAAACTTTAAGAAAAAAAAAATTCATGCATCATAAATTCATCTGAATTATTTTTTTCCGTTAGAATCCATCGGTGATACAGAGATACTTGGGTGTTGTTATCTTCTCTTAACAAAGCTAGAGGGGAAAAAGAAACACGCTTGTGGTGGGTGGGGGGATGCATGCTTATAACTGAAATTAATATTTTTTTTTATATCGGAATCAATTTGCTTTTTTGCGAGGGGATGGCCCGCTTTATGCGCGGTGCCCTTGTTTGGGTTGGATTTCTTATTTCTCTAAGGGCCATTCGTATATTCTTTTTTTTTTTTTTTTTTTTTGGAGTGGGGGGGGGGGGGTTGCTTTATATACTTTATTAATTGAGCTAGAGTATTAAATATAAAAAAAACCTTTTGTTGAATTCTATTATTTTTTCCGACTGAAAATAAACCGATTCCAGATCCTAAATTTCTAGACTCCCCCCCCCCCCCCTCCTCCCTTACGAAATAACTGCATCTGCCTCTAGAAGTATGAACTAAGGCGTCTTTTTCTTAGGACATACTAGTAGCTTAGAAGAAAAAATAAAATATTTTCTCAAGTTTTTATGTGTTAAAACGATTAAAATTATTTAAATAATTCTAAGAATGTTTAGAAACTGAATTTGACGCACGCGACATAATTAGGTTTTTAGTCAGTAACAGTCAACGTAATTTTGAAGTGCCTTACTAAAATGCTTATAAAATACTGAAAAAAATCAGATATTTTAAAAAAAGTTATTTATACATGTATTTGGATTCAGAAAGGGACAGGCTATTTAAGGACCCTTTACTCGTGACGGCAGTCATATATTTATAACATTTAATTTATTTTTTGAAAAAGCTTAAGATTAAACTCTCTTTTCCTTGCATATGCTAGCTACAGGATAAATATTGGCTAAATTTACTTTATGGCGATTAAAAACTACTGGAATGAATATGACTTTATTATACGAATTTTCCTTGAAAACTATAAACATCCTATTACATTGGTTAAACAGGTGCTTGTTACACTATCAATTTGACGCTTTTTTCTGAAGCAAATTATTTTACGTCTCAGTTGACGTCATAGTACGGCATCCATGACGTTATAGACGTAACTATATTCGGCGTCGAAAGGGTTAAGGTGACAAATGGAAATATCGGCGAATTTTTTAGACAGAAAACACATTCTTTACAAGGATGGGCGTTTCTTTTTAGGACTTTACTATTATCGGACAAATGTAATGTGGTTGAAAACTACATGTTGAGGACAATTAGATTTCTTATTTAGACTTGTCACGTGATGTGGCAGTCACGTGATTTTAGCAAATATACCTGAAGTATTGAGGTCATCTATAAATTCTAATATTGCAAGGGCATATCCAAGTTAAACATCTAAGTTTAACATATAATTATTTTCAACACTCTTTGTAGTTTGTGAAAAGTGCTGCGAACCTATATAGATTCTACTATCTAATTGCTAAAATTACATTTGTTAGACCGTATGTTGAATATTTTGCTGGTCAAGTACATTAAATATATATATAATTAATTCATTTGTAAGATTTCAACAGGTTCGCAGGACTTTTCAAATATCTTCATACCTCTTGAGTTTATGTGTAAAAGCTTGTCCTAATTCATTGAGGGTATGCCCTTGCAATATATCGATTTATTACGACCCTTCTATTACCCTTCAATGAATCTGCATACAAATATACGACAGTATCGCTTGTCTAGGGAATGTACAGGAAGTATATGAATAAAATCATAAAATAGACATCGCATCCAAGTTAATGGCCTCTTATATATCTACAATTTATATTTTATTTAATTACAAAATACATTTTTCATTGTATAAATATAACTTGATCCGCCTCTCACTGCATACAAACTGCGTCAAATTTTACAATATGACGTCACATTGACAAGTGCATTGCGATCAGTGAATTGTTTATATATTGCTGTGTGGGATTTAACCAACGACAATAATGCATGCACTAGTTAGTATTGTTGTAGTTTAAAGCTAATCAACAGTTTAAAATTGCAAATAATTTCATTTTGTGGTAATTTGAAGAACTTATATTTTTGTGTGATGTCATAGTAAGCATTTCCCGTATAAATTAGGCCCCGCCTCCTTACTGCAGCCTTAACTGTGCTGCGTACGTCTTTTCATCCCCATGATAAATTTGAGTCCAGGCTTTCTGACATCATTTACAGCTGCTTTTTCAATAAAAATGGAACTCCTAAAATTATTTACCTTGTCACTGGTCATTTACAAAATTATTTTGTTAAAGACATTCTGATTGTAAACAGAAGTACTATGAAGTTGATGTTAAAAAAAAGGGTTTGAGTTTCTGATTGACTAGTATATCTATGTGAATTTTAGAGACCATGTCTTCCAACAATCTGTCGGAACCCATGGGTACCAATTGCACCCCGTTATCAGCAGACTTATTTTTGTATTCATATGAAGCAGAATTTGTCCAAAATCTTACACATGAGAAGAAGAAAACACTTGCGGCCTTCAACTCGACATTTAGATATATCGACAACATATTATTTATTTAATTAACAATAGTTATTTTCATTCATATATCGACATGATATATCCCAGTGAGCTTGAAATTAAAGATACCACAAAGTCTGACGCATCTGTTTCACACTTGGATTTTTTTTAATAGAAAAAGACGTTAATGGTAACTTAACAACAAAACTTCATGATAAACGCGATGACTTTAACTGTTCAATCGTCAACTTCCCTTACTTATGCAGCAATATACCTTCATCACCTAGTTGATTCGTTATGAAAGAGCATGCTGAACAATTTCTAAAACGAGGTAAGTTATTGACAAACAAGTTGATGAAACAAGAATATCAACAGTCTCGTTTAAAGTCATCATTTTGTAAGTTCTGTGGTCGATACAATGACCTTTTGAGTAAAGAAAAAAAAAAAAAAAAAAACTATCGTTAAGTCAAATGCTGACTGACATTTTTCATACTAATTGTTAAGCCATTATTTATACACTGAATTGTTGATGGAATTTTCCCGTTATTTTCCGATCAAGTCAAAGAGCACACGGACGGTGTGACCGGTCGGCAGGGATGCTCACTCCTCCATGACACCTGATCCCACCTCTGATGTTTTAGAGTTTCTTGTTTCTCTGCTCCTGATTTGTATTGTTTGAATGGACTTTTGAGGGGTCAGATTTCTATGGGGTCATTTTTGAACGTGTGAGGAGTCGTAGAATGACCGGCCTGGAAGGGTTTTCTACGGTCGAAAAATGACCGTACTTGCCGTAGAATATTGACAGGGGGTCATTTTTCTACGTAGGAACTTGATCCCCAATCAAATTCTACGGTGGTCTCTTTTCGTCGTTACACCTGCAATGAATAACATCCCCAATGTTCTTTTGATATTTATCACTAAAATTTTAATTTGCATTAATTTTCATCTTTTACCCTGTGAACGACGAACAACGAAATCTGAATGAATAATGTTAAATTAAAGCCAACTGCAGCTTGTTTTGGTTGATTGACTGATTGTGTGTATGTGTGCTAGGAGAGAGAGAGAGAGAGAGAGAGTACCTGTTTTGAGAAGCATACGTTGTAGAATCGATACTAACTGTTGCGCTGTAGCTCCCACTTACACTGAAGGAACTAATTTCTGCGGAAGTCAGGGAGGTAACTCCCCCTGTACATAGGACTATGATCAGGGCCAATGTACACGAAATCCTTCCGCTGGCCATTCTCTGAAATCATGAAGACGTTTTTCTAATATGATATCGTGTAGTAATTAATAAGCGAACAATTACAATAGCATACAATTTTTAAACACAAACATAAATCAATAAAAAAATTGTATGCTACATTGTTAGTATTGCAGATTTGCATACATATTTTAATAATAATGAAAATAAGGGAAGCTGAGCCTGGATTCAGAAAATATTCATATCTCAATTCAATCTTTTTTATTAGATAATTAAGAGCCATTCTCTGTAATGACTTGAACTTTTATATAGGAGCTGTGGCACGCATAGTCTCAGAATTTCTCCAAACTCTCTATGATAAAAGTCTTTGATACCGTAAACTCAGATCAGGCAAAAATTGGTTGCTACGTGTCATGGTTACCATAGCAACATGTCTTAAAGTTCGAAAAATGGCATTTTTCAACATCTTCAGAGTCCCACAGTTAACGTTTGCAGCAAAGCACACAAGTGGCAATGACTGTTTCTGAAAGTTGAAGGCCTGATGTCTTAAATGCATGATAAACATGTTTGGTAAATCATCTATAACATACGTTACTATGGAAACAAAGTATTCAAAAGTAATAATTTTGTTCATTTAATTTTATAAAGTCATACACTTAAGAATGAAAACAATTATAGCTTAAAATGCAAGCAATTAATAGAGAAGAAATCCTTGTAACATATACCAAGGACAAAATATGATATTTCTTATAGGTTGGCAATGGTTGCCATGGTTTTAATACCACGAAGGGATTTTAAATTTACTCTCTTAGTGTTTTAATCTTATCCTATATTTTTAAAAAGCATATTTCTATATAACTGATGATCAATTTTTAAAGGCCTTGGTGTGACCCTAATTTTCACATTTCAAAAAATTCAATTTCAATTCTTTGAATAGTGCGTTGCTATGGAAATAAGGCGAAAAAACATGCATAAAAATCTGAAAAATACTCTGTTTCCTTGGATACGTACCTTTGTATGTAGATTCCCAAAACTTTAGTGATTGATATATGTGAACAACTAACCTGACTTTCAATTTTGACTTTCACCCAATCTCTAACTGGATGCAAAAAGCTGGCACATAGGGTCTAATATTGACAAAAAATTAACAAAATCGAACATTTTCTCTTCTTGGTAACCATAGCAACAGTGTTGTATTCTTCAATAACCTTTATCAATATATGATATTCAACATTAGTTCTACGAGATAAGTACTATTCAAGGTGATTCAAATAATATTTTTCTTGATTAAAAGGTTAGTAAATACCCAAAGCAGCAAAAAAATATCACTTCAAACAGCTAGTACATTGTTTCCATGGTTACACTGCCTAAGGATGCATATGTGCCAGTCATGAATTTTATTGTTTTTCCTCACGATAGTAGCATTAACCCAATCACAGATTTTGCATGGTGACACTGTGTTACCATGGCAACCATGAAAGTTATTTTTAGAATAATATTGCCAATACCTAATTACATGAGGTCAAATATTTTCCATTGTTTTTCTTACGTTGTTGATTGAGTTTGATCATGTAACATCTATCATTTGTGACTATAGAGAGTTTTTCAGCATTTTTCAGCATCTAAAATGTATTCCAAATGTACCCATGGTTACCACTTACTTAGAGATTAATTCTAAATAGTTTCTTTATAGCATAAGTGGCAAGAAGGTGTCATGTTTTTGGGAGAATGGTTTGTTTGTTTTTCTTAGTCTTTATTAAGACTTAATAAAGATTTAAAGTAGCTGAAAATCTCAATTTTTCAACTTTTCTGGCTGTTACCATGGCAACCAAGACACATAGCAACGAAATTTTATTTGATATATGTTTCTGGTGTCAAGTTGTAATAATGGGCAAAGTTTCAAAATCGGTGACCATGCGTGGCAAAGAAGTTTAAGTGGTTACAGAGAATCGCTATTAAATATTTAATAAATGATGAAATAAATGAGTTATCGTAATGCTTATGACTCGTTTATTTTCAGTCTACTCTTTCCATAGCTTCACCATTCCCCTATATTCACAATCTGTGATACGGACTACAGCATTTAAGTAATTATTTTAAGTTGCCTGGACGAATTCATATTTCGCACACATTTTTTCTATACCTGTAATTTGAATGTGTGTAAAACGGGAAGGAACCTTACGATTTTAATTGTCTGAAAATAATTTGGAATTTTGTGAGAATTATGCGATTGAAGCTGTGGCACTCTCATTCAGCATGTACATCTGCTTAAAAAAGTTAATATAGATTATACCGGTATACATATTTCGGCGATTCTTTTCATTTTAAGTTTAATTGATTTTTTAAGTATCTATAATGTAAATGAACAGAACTAACGAGATATCAAAGCAAAGACTAAATGAATATAAATACAAATGTAACTTTTTTTTATCCCATGTTTACCCCTTTATCCCGTGGATATGACTCATTGGATATTTTTTTCATAATCCACAGTTGTGACGTCACAATGGTTTTTGCGTTAGCGCGATGAAGTAAAATAAAGTGGAGTCCTATATAAAAAAAAGACATTAGTGTAAAATATTGGTTGTGAAGTATTAAACACGGGATAAAAAGAATCTCCCATGATTTGTAGTTGGATATGACTTTTATCCAACTCGTTGTGTGTTTTTGCGTTAGCGCGATGAAGCCGAGGCTCGGGGATAAAAAAACACACAACTCGTTGGATAAAAATCATATCCAACTACAAATCATGGGAGATCCTATATGTATCCAATATTCTAAAGATTGAGTAACTTAAGCATAAGAATGGTAGTGAAACAATAACATTTTTTTTTAAATCAAGATTGCGCACGATTCTCTTTCACAAACCGAACCAGCAACATCGTTAAATTGAACTAAATGAATATAAAGGATCAGACTTACACTAAATACATCATTTTGTTTTCGAATTAAAGTGAATTGAAAATTCCCGGTAAATATGAAATATAACAGTAAAATATCAGTGCAATACTGCCTTACCTTCAGCTCGAAGCGTTTGAGTATGGTTGTAATATTATATCGACTCATGAATTTAAATACCCGTATCATTGACACCTATTTACACTTGGTCACGATTCGACTTATCCTCTATGTGCACGTTTAAACAATAGATCAAGCACCCTAAAAGAACGGTGCCACATACGCGATTTAACTCACGAAAATGACCCATTTGATATTGTAGTAACAGAATTCTGGAAATGAAGTACTTGTGTACTGTGTGTTTATATATAATCATACCCGATATTTATTGGTCTGCTCAGTGCTCGTGCATGAAAACAATATCCTTTGTTTGTTGTCAGTCACGATTAGATCCAGTTTTGTAAATTTATGACCAAATTCTGATGTAACATGTAATATATTATACACGTACCTTCAATATTTCATAAACTTCATATCAAAAATATACTATTTGTATACCAACAAAGAATTTATTGATAATGTAGCGTATTTTTCAAAACATGATATGCTATTTAAAACCAAAATTTCAAATAAATTTGTCTTCTTTTTTTTTCATATTTTGATATAAGTGCGAGACTAGCCTATATAATTATGAGATTATGCATTTGATTTGAAAGATTTTCTTGTTGCTCATATAGTTTAATATAATATTACAGGTATCAAAATTAATATATTTATAATAATTTTTTTTCTTCAGAATTTTGGATATAATTGTATGGAAACCAGTGTGACCGTTCTTGCATTGTTTAGAAGAAGGTTTGTATGCCATTGATCGACAAAACTATCTCTATGATTTAAAATTCATGCAGTTTTAAAGATATGAAATCCAAGTATTTTTTTTAATTCATGAAAGTTATTGCAATATTGATACCAAACTTAAAGATATCCATATACACAGAGATTCTTTCATTAAAAAAACAAGAAGTCTTTGTTCATCTCATTGCTTTTAGCCTCGGTGAGGATCTCGTCCTTTTTAACGATTTTTTCAAACTTTTATATCTTCATATGAATAATAATATCCCAGTTTCTAAAATCAATAACCAGACATGCTTTCAGGGTGTAAGTTGTCTAGAGGTCGTGTACATGTATACAAGTAATCTATGTTGTTTATCGCTTTCAAATTTAATATATTTATTTTAATCTCTTTTTTGAGATTTTTTTGTTTGTCTATAAGTTCTTAAATTAATCATGGTACCAAATGTCACGTACGTGATTATTTAACTTGAACCATATACTGTAATTTTCTATAGAAATACATGTACATTGTACTAGCATATATTGAAAATGCGAAAATGAAGGTGGGTGGTACACATAGACTCACAACTCTTCACCAAATCACTTTTAAAATGAACACTTTCTCCAGTTTTGTAATGACGGAGAAAAATATGACATTTTCTTTAGGAAGAGCTCAGCTATGTTGTACAAATATTTTACTTTTAAATTTGTGTAAACTCAGACTGAAACAAGAAAAGTACAACAAACACTTTCTCTGGCTGGTGAAACAGCAACTATATCTGAATATGGCAAAACCAGAGACTCTCTATAAAAGTCTAAAGTGTATATGTAATATAAAAGTGGGAAACATATATTTTGCTTTCATCCACACAATACATGTACATGTATATGCAATGAAACTGATTCAGATTAAAGAAATATGCACGTTTTTAGCCTAGTTCATTAAAAATTATCGCTTGTTGAGTTTCCTTGATAGTAATTATTAGCTTTTCCCTTCGTTCTAAGTAAAATTTAGAATATAATTCAAATGTACAATTTTCCAATTTCCTGAACACAAAATAAATAAATCGGAAAAGGCATGTACATGTACATCATTTTTTTCTTCAAATAATGATTTAGATCAAAATGTAATGTTAAGCGGAAAAGGATACAAGAATAGCTCTAGCAGAAAAGGGAAGTCCTCAGTCACTTTTATTTGTAATGTAGGCTTTCATATACTATACATGGACTTCTCAGATGCACAAAGAACCGAGCTTTTAAAATGAAATATGGAGATAATGAACACCATTCAAGCTCAAAGTCATTTTATACAGTACAAATCGGGAGCAGAGCAAACATGGACCTCCAAAAACATCAGAGGTGGGATTAGGTGCCATGAATGAGTGAGCATCTCCTGCCGTACGGTCACACCCGCCGTGTGTTCCTTTTCTTCTTTTTGCTTAATGATAAGTTGTATTTGCTGACAAGGTCATTGTATCGACCAAATGATAACTTCAAACGAGACTGTTAATATCTTCGTTTCATCAATTTTTTTGTCAATAGCATGCCTCGTTTTAGAAATTGTTCATACGTAGAACATGCTCTTGCGTATCGAACCAACCATATGCAGGTGATAAGGATATATTGCCACATGAGTAAGGGGAGTTGACGATTGAAAAATTGAAAATATTACGTTTATCATAAAGCTTTGTTGTTAGGTTACCATTAAAGTCTTTTTCTAGTAAAATATCCAAATATGAAACAGATGTGTCAGAATCTTTGGTATCTATTATTTCAAGCTCACTGGGATAAAAATGAAATTATGTTAATTAAATATGAAATATTAGCACCTGGCAAAAATGTCATCGTCAAAAGAAGTGAATAAAATGATGGAAAGGAATTTTCCACAATATTTACGAACTTCATGCACGTTTTGATTTCTTTAGAAAAGGGAGGGATTGAGAGTGTTTGTTCTTAAGAAATAAAGAGATAGAAGTTTCGAGTGAAAAAGAGAACATTTTGTCCGGCTGGTGATTCAGAAATTTTATCTGAACATTGTAAAAGCAGTCTCACTTCTGCATACTACAGTGTGAAAATTAATACATATCGGTTACATTAATTAAATGAATTCAATAAAAATGATTTAGAATCTACAAAATTAGACTAAGTGCAGTAAAAAAAGTCACCGGGAAAAGTTTCCTTATAATTTCACTGCATGTGTTACTTTTAGAATATAATACAAGGATTCAATTTCCAATTTCCTGTACATATAATAAATGTGCCAATAAATGCATTTACATCACTATTTGAATGTTGAATTAGATCAAAATGCCCTACGAAGCGGATATGCATACAGTAATAACTTTGAAGAACAAGAAAATCCTAGATCGCTGGCAAAACATTTTATTACGAATGTATGCTTTCATCATATACTACACATGGACTACAAAGATGCAAAAGGAGCCGGGCTATTAAAGAATGAAACCGTGTAAATAAGACTTTTGTTACATATAATACAGTAGCACGTGGTAAAAATGTCATCGTCAAAAGAAGTGAATCAAATGATAGAAAAGGAATCTTCCAAAACATTACCAAATTTCATTCAAGTTTGGAATTCAACAGAGGATGAAAATTGGTCTGTAGAAAAGGAATATGCAAACATCTTCATTGATGATGAAGTACAAAAAGAGATGGAAAGTACCGGGTATGTATCAAGAACAAGCAATGTTCCAGATAAAAACACCAACTTGGATGAAATGAATTTTACACGCAAAGACGTATCCCAGGAAATGTCTGTTTCAAAAAGCGTTCATTCAGCTGATGCAGACGAAAAACAATTAGAGATAAATAATGCTTTGGAAGAAGAACCATTTGTTAATAGAGACTCGGATAATTTCAATGAAGAAGAGCCTCTTGTTCAGAAAGATTTGGACAATTTGGATGAAGAAGAGCTTCTTGTTCAGGGAGACTTGGATAAGTTGGATGAGGAACAAATTGTTCAAAGAGACTTAGATAATTTGGATGAAACCGACTATTGCGATAGTGAAGACGAATACGCAGAAAAAGAACAGACATCTAGTGTTATGGACAAAATCTTTAAACCACTTCCTAAAGAATTCCGCCATTTTGAAGACAAATACAGTTAAGATGATAGTTTTTATTTTACAAATTTACTTTCTTTTATTACAAATCAATCTTCCAAATTACCGTGTGAGTGTAGAAAGTAATTGCCTGACTAAAGCAAATACACTCCGAGAATGTTAACTTTTCCAACGACATAGAGTAACAAAAGGTTTAAACATACTTCAAAATATATACAAATATATTACTGCTAGCTAAAATACATCTCCTGATAACCGCACTTTCTTACAGTGTGGATGTGTACAGTGTGATTAAGAAGAATTCAAGCCATACTACTTAGTATGTCAAGAAATAAGATATCTTGAGAAAGTTAAATACATGTATTATTAAATAAAACAGTAGGTGCTGTTATGCTGTTTAAAATATAACCACTAGCAATAAGTATCATTCATTTTTAAAAATGAATTATTTAGATAGAAGAGTAGATGAAGACCCATATATACATACACTAAGGAATTCAATCAAGAAATTCGCAGAGGACAACTGTTTTGAGATTCATGATGGTCCATTAGATGGTGCTTGCATGTTTCGCTCGATAGCTGACCAACTCATGATAAATGGACGATTCGGGCACACAGCAGACGACCTGCGAGAAGAAGCTTTAGAGTAAATATCTCTTTCACTTAAATGTCAATAAGACGTAGGACCCTTTAATTGATCATGATTGATAGTGATGACTTGGTGTTGCTGATAAACAGCTGTATATGACCTCATTCTTAAACACGGTTCCAACTCTTGTGCGATTCGATACGACCATTCGTAGCTGATCGCAGTTTTTCCTCTGAAATTTCAGGCAATGGTTCTAGATGATGCGAGTCGTTACGTTCTTGTACAATTTTTTGCTCTTTGGTGACATCAGAGTAACCATTTAGATACATTGTCACATGCAATAAGTGATAGAATTCTCCCGATTGAGTCTATAATAGGATCTCGATCTTATACAATTTATTCGATCGTATTCCCCAATTTAGGATGATCGGGTACATGCAGGTACTTTTGCATAAGTTATGATATGTTAATCACCAACTGATGCGCTATACTGCAAAAAAATACGATTGTGGTTGCGATCTCTTTCACGATCAGGATCGAGAATCATCACGATTTGAACTACAGTGTAGGAACCCATAGGTTAAATATACAGCCCGACTGACCATGTATGCCTTTGTTTCTATACTGATGAAAATAACAACAAAACGTACGTGAGTAGAGATTCAAAAGGAAAGGACAAACGCAATTTCTATTTTTTTTTCCGGTAAGGTCCGTCGAATATATAACATGGCTTCACTGTTATTGAATCGAGATTTCCAAAAAGAGAATAGGTCAAGTATTACATATTGTACAATATTTGAGACACAGCAACCATCTTAGCATTGCATAGTGTTTGTCTTCTAAAACACTGATTCTGATGATCACGATTTGGTAACACGACTTGTTAGATGTGATATGTCGCTCTTCGATATAATGCAATACGTATGAGGCAATACGATGGACACGAATACAAGTTAATCGTATTGATCATAGAAATTGTTTAGACTATGTTCTCACTACCACTTATACGATTGAACATGTTGAACTTGAGATCACAATTAAATTTTAGTCGCGATCATCACATCAAATTGTATTGCATCGTAGCGAAACGCGATATATCGCATCTAATTGTACACCAAATCGAGATGATTGGGATCTATCATGGACAAAGGAAACACTACGTTATGTTGAGATTTGTTGTAACGCCCCACATTAAAATGAAAGTAAAACCTTGTCTTTTCGGAAACCTTAATTCATTATGGCAAAAAGAAGTCTTTGGTTAATTGTAACTTCATTTATATATATATATATATATATATATATATATATATATATATATATATATATATATATATATATATATATATATATATATATATATATATATATATATATATTAGGGATGTCAACGAATATTCGAACATTCGAATATTCATTCGATGAGTTGATATTCGAATATGAATTTAAGATTCGAATATTCGGTGTTTTTCAGATTTCACAAAAATAAAAATAAATTTTAATAAGAACAGTGCTGGAATTGTCCCCATTTTATTTACTAGCGATCCCCTGATTTCTTTCACTACTTTCTTATCTTTTAGATCTTCTAAATTATTTCATTTTGAGTAAGTATAAAAGAAATAAACAAGCATTATTAATGTATAACACAAAAAGTACTTTCAATATGATCGGATCTAGATCGAGGACAACGAAATGAAACAATTCTTGAATGTCTAAAAGACGTGAAGAGTGTACTTATGAAAATAAATTTTATTGATCATTTAAATACACCTTCCATAGAATCAGTCTGTAATATTGTAAAGGGCTCAATTTCAGAATAATGCATCAATTACTCGATTATCTCGGGTTGAATATATTCCTTAACTGTAAAAGTCATTATCGGGAAATTAATAACCTAGGACAATTGTTTATATGAAGGTGTTTGTTTATATTTTCAAAACATTGTATCAAACATTATATTATATCTCTTATTAATCAGATAATTGTACTTAATGACGTGTATTTAAAACTGAAGAATAAACGACAATCTTTCCCCTGGTTAGATTACTGGTTCTTCAGTTTGAGCTTGTATACATATCATTTGTTAAAATTATATTTCGGTTGTATACACTTAAATCAATTATTTATTTTAAACATTGACAAATATCAAATGTAAAATTCCTTATAGTATACCTACAAAAGTCTACATCAAATTTTACCTACAAATACCGACGCAACACCTGCCATGAGAGTTTGATGATGTGCATTTGAAATAAACCAGATTTCACTTATTTTATCGAATATTCGAATAAATTCGAATACTTTCATTGAATATTCGAATATGAATTATTGACAAAATTGACATCCCTAATATATATATATATATATATATATATATATATATATATATATATATATATATATATATATATATATATATATATATATATATATATATATATATATATATATATATCTACAACAATTTCAGTCACTGGGAACACTGTGTAACCAGTTTATGGAAGAAAAGAGAAGAATACGCTGATTGCTTCGATAAACTCTGTACAATTTACTATTTTTCCACAACTTACGGTTGCTCTAAAGTAAACCGTATTTAGCATACGTTACTGTTCGACAGCTCGATATGACGCAATCATTTAGCAATTCACAGCCCACTGACAATCCAACTATTGATTCGTTTTTCAGATATCTGCGAAGGAACCCACTGCTATCAGATGGGACGCATACCCAGTATTTCCTCTCAAAAGAAACATGGGAGCAGTATCTTCAGAGAATGCAACAGAAAACAGAATGGGGAGACCATATAGTCCTTAAGGCCATAGTAAACACAATCAACGTTAACATAGTGATTTTGAATGTCAAAGAAGATTCCGTCCAACGGACTGAGCTTTCCCCAGATAATAAAAGTATGGACTTGTGGGGAATAACCTTGACCTTGGGGCACTTGGGCGAGTTCCATTACTTGAGCTTGAGGCCAATACTATGGAAAAAATACTGGCCTTTCAGTAAGTTGAATGAATGTTTGATTTTAACACAATCATATCTTAACATGTAAACATTACATTATAAATCATTCCTTATTTAACAATATCAAATACCGTAAGAGCCTATACATGGTCATAGAATGTTTAAAATTTATCTTTTTAATTCCTAAATGTTAAACCAGTTGATTATACACCAACGTCACTAGAATTGTTTCACAAATAATATATTTTATTCAATTTGAATAGAGGCAATCTTATTAAAGCTACAGTCGAGCTTACATGGGACATCTTTTACCTTAAGAGATGAGGTTCTTAGAGCCAAATTAGCAAAAATGGGAATAAAAAAGCTTATTGAAGAGGCGGGATTCATTGATTTGAGACCAAATGCACATGATAGCCCAGAAAACTCATCCAGAGAAGGACATTACTCAGCAACTTCAAACAACATAGACACTGTTGAAAGCTTAAGTAATCAATTTGAATTCTCCCAAGGTAATTAATTATTACTTTTAAAATCTTAAGCTTGAGATCAATATATAATGCATGTAAAATTAATCATTTAAGCTCTGATCCATCGGGCTGGAGTGGGTATAGAAAAACTCCGACAATTCTTTCGTTTTTAAGGTAATTCCATTCTTATGTGATGCCCATAGCTTCGTGCAAAATCTTTCATTAATTGAACTTCGTGTTCCATACAAATATATTTTTGGAATAAAGCTTTTGAATAAGTGTAATTAAAAATATTGTTTGATAAAAGAATAATTTTATTTAAAAAAAAACTATAATTACTCGATTATTAAAAATATGCGAATGGCAATAAATCTTACCCATGTATCTTTATTCATGTATTTTCTTTATTATACTTTTATTGTGAATTACTTTCCCTGATATCCACAATTATTTAAACTTACAAATATTTGGAACATTCCTTTTAAAAAGTTCTCATTTAAATCAATTTTGAAATGATTCTGATAATACTAATACTGTTAACGAAATACGAGAGGTTTTTTGTCTTAACAGATACTTCTGTACCTTTGACGCCTTTAAAAGGGTACGGCCTGAACATTTTTTGTGATTATTAATGTTTTTAAAATATATCTAGAGGAAATAAATGCAGTTTTTCATCTTTGAACCCATAAAATATCCTTAATAATCAGAAATTCTGAATAAAAGACGATGTAGGCATGCTTTTTCATTTATGTTTAGTCATTCCTTGTTTTTATTTCAGAGAGTAGATCTTTGGTGGAGGATTCACTGCATAATGATACGCTATCTGGAGTTAATCTCTTCAAGCTTTCATACTTTCTCAAGCATTTAATGCCTTTCAAAATGATGAAAATTTACACTCCCGAGTTGCCGCAAAGAATGCGCCATTTAGATTTACCTATTGTGTATGAAATCACAGGTGCTTATGCTGATCGATCGGATGTTGCTCTCCGGGACATATCAGTCACAAAGACGATGTGGATGCAACATGATGAAAAAAAAGTTAAACAGCCAGTCTTGATTGCTATGGATTTAGAGGTAGATGTTCAGCATTCCAATCATATTTGTGATCGATTTCATAAAAAGACTGTTTACTACGCTGACTTAAATGAGACACATCCTGGGTACTGTCGCCTCAGAAAAAGTCTAGGAGACACTTTCCATGCAAAATGTAGAGAAAGCAATTACTTTGCAGTCGATGAAAAAGAATTTACATTAAGCAATCTTCCTTATTATTGTTACAAAGGTTTTCTTTGTCACTCACTTCCTCCTAACTTTAGAGATTGGAAATATTCAAGTTGGCCCTCTGAAGCAGTGAAAGAAGCACTTCTAATTTTGAAATGTGCAGTATTTCCAAAATCCCATCCCAGAAGTGAAAAACCACAGTATGAATGGAAATACAACTTCTCCATGGCAGAAAGATGTCTAATGAAAGACGGACTTACCCCTTATCAGTGCCATGCTCTGTATGTGCTGTGGATCATTCTTGAAAATATGACCATGCATTTGCAGAAGCCAATTAAACGCAAACACTTGAAAGCTGTATTTTTTAATGCTTGTGAACAAATTCCTGAACATGCATGGGAAACAAACATTGGCGGCTGCCTTCTCTTTGTCATCAGTTTGTTACTGTCGTGTTTGAAAAAGAGATTCTTACCACATTATTTTATTCCATCAAACAACATCATTGATTGCTATTCATCGGAGGAAATTGATACGTTGTGTGTATATGTAGAGGCCATTCGTCTTTTTCCAGTTTTCACCATCCAGAGCATAGCTGAATTTCACGGATACATGTTCGGAAGAAAGCTTTCAAATCTTTTATTCGGAAACATTTCACCGAAAGGTGTAAAATCTCAATTTATTTTGAGAAACAAAATGGTATGCTGCACTATCGAGGCTGTCAAATTTTACACGCGACGAGGACATTACGGAGTTGCATCTGAATTGCTTCGAGATGCCCATGAATGCATGTTACTTGGTCCAGAATCAGAAGCAAATCAGCCAGGCTTTCTTGAATTTATCATTGCTGCAATTGAAGAACTTTCCCAGAGATCCTCCCGCATAATTCTCGCTAAACGTTTTGAAAAAGAACATCATCTAGATATTTCTGACAAATATGAAGCCAAGAACAAGATTCTTGCAAGACATATTCTACCATGGGAAGTCGATTATAGACTAGCCAGCATTGAAATTCCAGTAAATGAGGAAGTGAATTTCAGATTTCTAGCAGAATTTTTCCACTCAACTTTTCAGGAAAATTTGATCAGAAAACGAAACGCATGTCTTGCTTCTTTTGCCATTCAAACTGCCGTAAAATGCATAGATGAGGCGGTTAGTGCTGACTATTATGCCTCTAAGTCTGAAAAAGATAAGAAACCTGATATACTGAAGAAGAAAGATTTAAGCGAATTAAAACAAGAGAAACTGCATTACCTGGTAGATGTGTACAAAGTGTCGATAGCCTTAGACTCTGTCTATCCTATTCGAGATTATGTACACGAAGTAGAGGATCTCTGCAAAGATCTTCCAAAATACACGAATCTTTTAAGAGCAATGTTGCATTACACTGGTGACCATAAAATGTGCAAGGGATTCAACAAAAACAGCCACTTTTGGGACGGTAATATATTATATTTGACATGATTTTATATTTTACGAAATATTTGATATATTCCTTATTAGCAATTGGAAGTTTCTATAAAACGTAAAGTACGACGTCACAATGAATGTCAAAACATATATAATTATTAGGGATGTCAACGAGTACCCGGTTAACCGGGTACTCGATCGAACGTCCGAGTATCGAATACTAAAAATGGTACTCGGTTACTCGGATGTGTATTTTTTCTTTTTCAAAGTACATATTTTTATCAAAAAATAACTTAAATATGCATCCGGTAATTTGCGTTTCGTCATCTCAACACCTGTAAAACACCCGTTATCGCCTGTGGCTATGTATATACAGTAATTAGTGACCAATCACCCAGCTGTTCTCACCTATTGTGGTCCTCAATATTGATTGTTTTCAGTGAACATCGATGGTCTATTATCTACAAATCATTTTAAAATTATTCAGTTAATATACGGCAGCGAAATCGGACATGCATAGAAATGCCGCTACCCACTTCAAAAGTGAAAAATATTTAGAAATAACTAAAGATTCAAAAAAATGTTGAAAGTCACTTTGCGTAGAAAGTTTAGTGTATACGGGGGAAACAATCAACATATGAAATAATATTAGACTAGCGATCCCAACAACGTCCATTCCTTCTCTTTCGCTAGTCTAATCATCAGAAACATGCACAACAGATTGTCCTCCTCTTGATGAAATAGATCCAAAACAAGAACTGTAAACTGTTTTGTAATTTTTGATGTATTAATTGCGTCGTTTGTCTTTGATAAATAAATTTAGTACCAAAAATCATTTCCGTTGGAATCGATGTTTATATACATTTATAAACGTGATGAAAAAGCTTTGGGGTTTAACAGAGCTTAACGGGGCTCAAGAAAATCAACAGACTTGTATTTACATTTTTTACCGAGTACCCGGGTACTCGATCGGAAAAACGTCCGAGTAACCGATTATCAAATATTGACCGATTTGACATCCCTAATAATTATGGTAAAAAATGTGGAATTAAACGAAAAATAATATAAGTGTAAGCGGTAAATGTAAGTATAAGCGTTAAATAATTTATTTCTTGTATTGCAGGGTGTCATAAACTGTTTTTCTTCCCGCGAGGTGCAGTGCATATAAAATTGTCATTATAAGCTAAAGCGCATAATTCAACAATTCATATGCATGTGATTCAGCAAATAGTCATCAATATTTTCAAGTAATATATAAGCAAATTACCAAGGACTCAATCTTAAAAATGCAGTATACTTTATCTTATTTCAGATGAAACTAGTTTGCAGGAAGGATTACCTCATGTTCATTTTATCCACTTTTCTTAAGGATAAAGAAAAGACACATTTTATGCAGCTAAGGAACCAAAATTATATCTCGTAAAACATTAAAATATTAAAAGGAGGATACTTAATTGTTGCAGGCATGTAATTATTATCTAAGATACTTTTTGGCATTTTTCTACAGGAGACACACTACATGTACATGTAACTATTATATTAGTGCCCTGCCATTGTCCTTACATTCTAATGTATATATATAATCTCTGTCTTACGATTCAAATGCTTTCCCAGCAAAGATTTATACATCTCATTATCATACAATGTGAAACTTAATTGTTACAGAGATTCAATATAATTGTTTAACATTTACATGTCTTCCGCTTTTAGATATATTAATGTATATTTTTAAGAAATTGTATATATTCTTTTCTTTTTTGTTACAATACAAACGATTGTTATTATCCTTCCATCTTGTACACTTGTCGAACCTGACCGGTAAGAACAAAAGATTTAAAAGAAATATATGATATATGGCCCCTCTGAGAACAGAAACCATGCACGCTCTCCATGCAGCAGTACCGTCACCAGGTTTGGGGGGGGGGGTCGGAGGGATTGCTTAGAATGTTATTTCTATAAAATAGGTACCATTTTGGTGGGTTCTTGTGCATTGTGAAGCATTTTTGAAATATTAAACAATAGGGAGATTGGATAATTACTTCTTGGTTTTTGCTGGCTCATGGCGCAGTCTTCACAACAATTTTTTTTTTTCAACGCATGCCCGTCGGGCATCTCATATACTACTTTTACCAAGTTTACATGCCTTACTCAAAATTTAACTTCATGAAATTAAAAAAAATGCTGTCTTTACAGTGTATGAACCATTGTTTATACAAGAATGGACCAACAACCAAAAATTTCCAAGAGTGAAAAATATTCTTTCGGGTTGTCAAGAACATATACTTTTTATTGCTGTAATGCATTACCGAAAATTTTGAAATGTAGTAGTTTATCATTAAGGAAAAACCTGCATGCAGTTTTTAACATACTGAATTTGGATTCCATGTGAAAATCCTACAGTGTAATTACAGTTTGTGTACACAGTGTGTACACAATGTGGCATGATTATCTCGTGCATTTCAACAACAGTAGAAAGACGACAGGGATTAGTTAGTTACGCTTCTTTGCATATGACACCTGTGAAATTGATTTCAAAATGTGTATGCACTTCTTTGGTAAACTTATTTAGTATATATACTTGTGTGTTTTAATGATATTGTTACATTAGGTAATAAAAAATAAATTTCACCTATTTACTTGACTACTGACGGCATATTTATTTGGTACATTAAATACATGTATAAACAGGGCTGTTAAAAAAGGTCAGTGAATCTACAATGAATAATAAATCTACCAAAATGTGGTAATCATTGCTATTTTTGAAGAAATCTGAATTGAACGTTGAAAAAGGGGGGGGGGGTAACGATAACTTCTGACGTAAATGTAATTTCTTTTGATTTTATTTACCGGGTATTTTACTAAACTAATATTCAAATTTTCACACACAAAAAATCAAGAAATGCCAATTAGAAACAAAAAGGGAAAAGGAGTTGTCATGGAATAAAATACCGTACATACTTTAATATCAGAAACGAAAGTACAGATTGCAATCCACTGCGTAAAATATTTTTACATAAAAGTCAGTCTATAATGGAGAAAACATTACACATGCCCAGCGGACATGTGAATCTTCATTTTTTACATGCCCGCCCGCAATTTTACCAGGTCCCGGGCATCGGACTCGATCCCGGGTTATTTCGAAGACTGATGGCGGGTGTGACTGGTCAACTTACTTCTCCTAGGCACCTGATCCCACCTCTGGAATTTCCGGGGGTTCGTGTTTTGTATCCTTTTCACAGATTTGTATTGTCTGTAGATTTTCTTGAGATCGATTCCGTTCCCTATCTTCATCTTTTTCAGGTACGTTGTCTTGAATCTTTTTTCGCTCCCCCCCCCCCCTTAAAAAAAAAAAAAACAACGATGCTGCAAGTATGTTTGCGCCAGTTCCAGAAAAAAAAAAAGATTTGTTGAGATCTCAGGAAAATAGGGGCCGTAACAGAGGATTAACATTTGATTAAAGAAAAAAAAACGAAAGCTTATAGAGATAATTTGAATGGTTTTAAAATCCGCATGAAAGATTTAAAAATTTCTGAAGAAATAAATATTCAACATCAAATTTTTATGCAATTTTGTAAATCGTTTTATGTCTTCTGATTTTAAAATATGTCAAATTGAATTTGTTTCATGGCAAGATTGTTTAGATTGAAACTATTTTGCGTTGAATAAAGTAATCGAACTTTAAGAAAATTAGTCCTATCATAGAAAGTTGTGAAACTTCAAACAATAAATTGAGTCCTGACCACATAAATTCGCCTGAAACGAATACTTAGAGCATTCGAAATGCTACCTTAGAAAAGACTTCTAGGTGCAAAAAATGAAGATAACAAACAGTGATCGATGTCAAAAAAAAAGCAAAACTTTTTTTTTCTCTTCTGCCATAACTTCAAATTGGGCTTCAAACATGTTCAACGGAGGATGAAAAAAAGAGAGAAAAAGCATATAAAACTGGGGGAAAAAATGAATACAGAGAGAAATCAGATAAAATCAACAGAAAAGGTGGAGGATCAATGAAAAATTTTGCAAATTGATAATGTTGACTGAATTCTACATTACATGTATTAATTTCCTCCTTTAATTTAAAATTATTTCCCGTATTACCAACAACGTTTCACAATCTTCCTTGATATTAAAATAAATTAAATGAAAATCATGTCAAAATGTTTGGTATGAATCAAAATCTATCTATAAAAGAAAAAGAAGAGATCAAACAAAATCTTTTCAGAAGTTTGTCTATTTTTAAAAATAATAATATATTATGTTAATGTCATGAAAAGCAGTTCCTATTAACAATTACACTGTATGTAATTCATGCGACTCGGAATAAATGGCGTTCGACTTCATATCTAGCCGTTCGACTTATGGTCGAATGTGTTCGACTTACGATCTATTTTGTATCTCGGGCTTTTTCCTTTAATAACAATTGTTTCATTCAGTTGCCACAGTAAACAACACGCTAAAATGACGCCTTAGGCACACATTTCGATACATCTCTGGGTTTATGACACGCATAATGTACCCTGTTGTCAACACTGTCGGTGAATATAGATAGGCGTTCGACTTGCGATCAGTTTACCCTATCTAATGAAATTATATTGTTTCAAAAAGATATTTTTGACTTTTTATGGGTGCCGTCGCACCTTTTCTGACGGTCCTGTCCAGGATAATATATCTAGCAATGAAAAAAAAATATAATTGACAACATGAGGTATATATTATTAAAAAAAATGTCACGTGTGAGGAATGTACATGTATGCAGGTTTTACTTATGGTTAATTTCTTTTGTTTTATGTATTCATGTATAATATTTTTTGTGTAAAATTCAGTATAATAAAACAAATACTCGTCAGTATTGCATGTATTTCATGGTCTGAAAAATTTATTTCAACTCTCAAAAATCAACTTGAAAACAATTATAATTGTTAACATCAGCTGTGTCCCGATTGACAATGGTTTCTCGATATGAAAGAATTTATTGTTAAATTCAAGACAACTTAAGTAATATTTTAATTTTATAATTATATGTGCACTTTCTGACAAAAAAGATAATTATAATTGTTATCCCCATCCGTCGGTCCGTTACACTATCTTCCTCAAACTCCTCCCATAGTCAAAGCAGTGGTCAAATCATATCAGGAGATTTGTCCTTTACATTTAGATGAGCAAATATTTCATTTTTATTCTTGGGATCGATTACTGGTGTTGAAATACATCTTTTTTCTAAAACAAGAACTTGGTTCTTAGATGTAGTTCTCGACTAATTTCTTAAGCGGTATAGCCAATCATCTTATGAAGTATGATTCGTGATGTAATGTAGATATGGAAAAAGATTTCGGAATTTTACTTTTATTAAAGCCGGGGGGAGAAAGACGTTTTTATACAAACACCTAGTTCCCAGGAACGCCTTCTAAATTTTACGCAGTAGCCAAATTATCATAATGATTTTGGAATATTTAAAAATGGTGTCTTGTAGATGTGCTATAGAGTTTCGGCATTTCATTTTCATTTTGGGGCCAAAAAAATTTATACATGTATTCAGTTTGATTTGATATGTGCATATTTATGCTAATTATAATATGCCTATTTTGGCTTGATGCATATACTCAGCATAGATGATACGTATAAATTAAATACACCGACTGATAAAGCATTTATTTCTAAAAATTAAAAATTACAAGTATATTTCTTTTAAATCCTTTCTTAAGTATTCAGTTCCTATGAATTTTCCTTTGTTCTCAAGTGTAAAAAGTATAAATTAAAAATAAAATGGGGGTGGGGGTGCGGAGGAAGGTAATACTTCCAATCAGGATATTTCCTTTGCTGTAAAAATCTAATCAGAGTCCATGCCTTAATTTTTGCTGAAAATTTCTCTTTACTATAATGTATTCGACCCTCTTTCTTCCTCGGACTCGTAAAAATGTTATCCCAGTCAGACACTTTATTTATGATAAATTGCATTTTAAGACTGATTTTGTTTGTCTTATCAAATTTTAATAACAATCCGAAAAGTATCGAAGTTTTGGTGTAGATCCGCCACTCCAAATTTATGAACGACCTATCTAGAACCGTACGCAGCCATTCCGGGATTCGAACAACATAAAACATTGATTGGGAAAGCAACCAACTAAATAAAAACCAGAATTTGAGTTGTTTAGAGTTAGTGATCCCCAAATGAAAGGTAAGGTGAATTCCATGAACTGTCTCTTTATAGATATTAGAGAAATCATGTTGATTTGATGTCTTTGTAGCATATTTTTAGACATAAAATTAGCATTCGAACCCAGATCCGCCTTTGGGAAGGTCATGGTCAAGATAATTTATTCTGTAGTTTTCTAAAAATAAATTCTAGACAAAACTTGCATTAAATTGCATACAATTTTCAGTTTTGAATGTTTCATTTAGGCATAATTTATGTAAAGAATCATTGTATTGAATATTGGAAATTTATACGAAATCCTGATTGTTTCGACTAGCCATGGCATTGTTTTGTTTACATTTGCGGAAGCGTTGGCTGATACTAAAACACGAAAGAAACCATTTGAACTGCATATTTGATTAATTTTATTTTTTGTTTGTGTGTTTTTTTTTCTTTAAATTTTGAATGTGCCTGGAATTTACTGATGTCTGAAAAAAGATACATGTAGATAAAAAAATGTTATGTATATACTATTAATTCTTAAATACATTAATTTCTTATTCATGTAGTTTCACTTCACCATAATAGACTCTGGGAGAGTGCTAAAACCAGATGTGCATTTTTATGTTTATTGTTAGTAGTTTCTTTAAATGGGTTTAAAATAAAGTATATAAAAATCATTTATTGAGTGTTCAATCAAGATATTTCAGTATCAATAAATATATGAGACATTTACATAATTAATTATCAGCTTTTGCAATTAAGATGCTATATTGTAACAGGAAAAGAGAAAATGTATATCTGGACTGGGAATCGAACTCAGGACACATGCATCATTAGGTTCTCTAACCACTACACTACCCAGGCTGATATTCATGGGTCAAACCACTACATTCCTCCCTCTTTATATCCCCTTTTCCCTTGAGGACACTCAACCCAGATATTTTTTACCCTGGGCAAAACTTTTACGTGAAAGTCAAGGGGTGGTCAACAAGCACAAAATTAAGTATAAACAGAAAAGGAGAAAATATTATGCCTAGACCAGGACTCGAACTGGGGACCCCTCCATCACTATTCAGGGGCTCTAACCACTAAGCTTATGTGTACCCATGCTGATATCCATGGCCCAAATAATTATACTATAAATGAGGAATGGTGGAACAGAGATAGGGAGGAGTGGGGGAGGAGACAGAGAAATCAGAAATCGAGTCACGGTCAACATGGTCAATATAATATGCAGTAGTGAATGATGTCATTTTCTGGAAGTTGTCAATAAATTTATAACTTAATATAAATATGAAGTAACATTATCATATATGTACATGTATCATTTAATATATTTTCATTTATCTCTTAATATCTTAATTACTATTTGTAAGAACCCTGTAAGTCTTTTTCCTGTGAAATGAGTTTAACTGTAACTGTAAAAACAGTTAAACTCAATTCTTAGTAGAATGAAAAAATAAAATGTTAAAATCTACTTCACAAGAATATTAATATTGAAGAGAAATGGAGGAAGGGGGTTAAATTAAGATATATTTTACTTTACCATAACCAGATTCACCAAATTATTTGCAGTATTGAACATCTTCATCTTGGAAAAAAACCCATAAATTGATCAGACACACAGAATTTATCCAAAATACTTTTTCTGAATCAAATATATGTCTTCTCAAAACAGTAAAATGTGTAAAAAAAAAATATATCAGGTACATACAATTTGAATTTCACTTATTATTTCAGTAATACAAGTATAATATAAATACATACTCGTATGTTACTGTAGAATCATCAAATTTCATTGGGACCAATTTTGGTGGATTGCCTAAATTTTACAGGTTAGCGGGGGCATAATTTATATTGACAAAAGGAAATATGACATTGAAACCCTTCCATGTTAATTCATGGAGGATGTATATTAATAGATGAAGGGTAACCACAAATTACGCAGTAATTATTATTGAGCCACCACAAAATCTGATGATTCCTCAGTATGTATTAAAAGTGTGCATGAAGTATTCCCTGCTTTTTTTAAATTTTATTTTTTTTGTTGAATTATTTTCATGATGTAAACTGTTGAAGTGGAAAATTTCATCACTGTGTCAAAATTGATCCAAGATGTGAATCAGTAGTTGATTTTGTTAGATGTTGACCTTCATATAACAATATAATTAATAAACAAAAATCATAATTTGTTTAATCTGCAAAAAGAACATACTTATATTTGAAAGTATGCTACAAGGAACATTTATTTACTAATTTAGTAAAATTGAGCACTGTTAGTGTTACAAAAGAAAGATAACTCACAGTCATTTAAATAATAAACAAGTACCATCATCTGTATAAAATCTTTATAAAAGCTATAAATTTTCATCATGATCACAATTATTTATAATATATGTAACTTTGAATATTACAAACAGGAGCAAAGTTAAACAGATGTCCAGATTGTGTATATCTCATAAGCTAATTTCATTTCTTTATTAATTAATTATTATTAAATTTAATAGTGATTTTATAACAGATCCAGAAAGTACAGAATCGAAAGTAAAGCTGCATTAGTATACATTTCTATATATACATGTACATCACCCATGTAAGTTTGGTGCTAGCTTGCTCTATATTTTTGAGGCTAATTTGTCCCAATTAATTTTGTGTTTTAAAAACGTGTTATTGTTGTTGTTGTTGTTGTTTTTTACCTTAATTGATTTCGCGAAAGGAAAAAAAATCAATTTGATGCCATTATCTCATATTAATATGATTAACACCTCTGATGTTATTTTTAGCCGAAGTTATTATAAATTAAGAGTTTGCATAAGGCCAAATAAAAAAATATGTGTGGTTCCGGTTACACCTCCAAACAAATTAGGGTAGGTAGGTAGGTTTTTTTTTTTTTTTTTTTTTTTTTTGTGGATATAATAAACGTCAAAAATATCATTGAATGTTCTTGAATTAACTATTGGTGATATTGGTGAGATAATACTATTGCTTCCTTTCAAGTGGTGACATTTGTAACTGACAAAACACTTGTACTACGTGTTGAAACGATGTTGTCAAGGAAGGCCACCATTGCTGAAACTAAAACTAATTCTGGAGCCAATGAGGGAAATCGGGGAAAATTCCGGAAATTTGAAAATTGTCAAAAAAAAAAGTTTAGGGTCGGGGGTATAAAATAGGGACGGTCGGGAAACCGGAACCACACATATTTTTTTATTTGGCCTAAGACAAATTATCAATGACACATTTAATTCATTGTCTATCAAAGTACTATATATATAATTTCTTTAACAGGTTGGAAACAAACTGAAGTCAAAAGAACTGCACCTGTGTGGAAGCTGGTTGTGCTGTAGAATGGGCTTTCTCTAGTCCATCCTTAGCTAGAATGTTGGTGTTTATTGTATCAGGTTTGACGTTTTGTGTTGGGATAAATTAGATAAAAAATGTGAAAACAACAAAATTAAAGTAGTTTCTAAGATAGCCAATTACAAATAGAAAATTGACTTTCAAATATGGATTCCCAAGGAGGGCACCATGATCCTATCAGGGATATTTTCTCGAATCCCCGCCTTTGGACAAATGGGAATTCTCGTGATAAGATGGAGGCTATGTCAAAACTTGATTCCATATTATATAATACAATAAACACCATGGTTAAGAATGAGCCACCAAGTTCTAATGAAAGTATGTATAATCCACAGTCTTTTAGCCTACCACCAGGTAGAGCAAACCCATATTTATTGAATTCACCGGCAAGAAACTCAAATGACCTTCTGAAAGCACCTTATGCTAAAGAAGATGAAAGTCTGCAAATTGATGCCAATCATTTCACAACAAATGACATCATGTCCAGCTCTTCAAGGAGAAGTCTTGCATTTAAGAAAAAGTCCAGTCTTCCAAAGGAAGTTCATAATGACATGGATGCCATGTTTGATGAATATGGGAAGAATGCAGAACGTGGACAATCAGAGCCCTATTTGCTGGACCAACAACTGTCAGAGATTCAGGAACAATGTCCTGATGAGAATCCCTTCCATCTCGCCAAAAATTCCAATCTGGAGGATGCACATAAAATGCAAATTTATACAACATATTCAGGCAACAGTATGTTTATTGAATTGGGAAATCATTCAAGTACTGTACACACTGAGGCTAAAGATGCAGGTTTACAAGATACTGAAACATACGATCCAAATAGTCTTAGCTCTGTTCTAGTGGACACTGAATATGGAGGCAAGCAAAGTGAAAGAAATCAAATGGACTTAAGAAATGAAAATGCAATAACTGATGAACAGAACCGCCTGAAGCCAGTGAAAGGCACAAGGAAATATTTTATCAAAATTATTAATGGAAAGAAGTTTCATGAGTGTTCAATGTGCAC
This sequence comes from Saccostrea echinata, assembly GCF_033153115.1. NCBI lineage: Eukaryota > Metazoa > Mollusca > Bivalvia > Ostreida > Ostreidae > Saccostrea > Saccostrea echinata. Next base: position 750,550 of record NW_026889833.1, on the reverse strand, counting down.
TAAACTCTTCAGGACCAGAGCAGAGAGAAAAGCTCACAACAAGATGCACAAAGAAACTATTATGGATGTTGATGTTAAGATAATTGATGGCAAGAAATGGCGGGAATGCTCAGAGTGTTTTAAGCTTTTTAAGACACGCAAAGAGTTACGTATTCATTTTCGCATTCATTCCAATGAAAAACCATATTCCTGTGAAGTATGTGGCAAAGCTTTTAAGCAAATTGCTCATATGAATTCTCATATGAAAATCCACTCTGGAGAGAAACCACACACCTGTGATCTATGTGGTATGAATTTCAGTGAACGGTCAAGTCTTAAGCGTCATATCCGTCGACACTTAGGGATACGCCCATTTCAATGTGAAATATGTGAGAAGACGTTTTATACAAGCACTACATTAAAATCTCACAAAGAATCTCATGAAATTCGTTTTGGAACTAAAGAACGTTACAATTGTTCCATTTGTAAAAAGAGTTACTCTAGGAAGGAAACTTTGAATAAGCACATGAAGACTCATGATCCAGAACAAAGGATAACATGTGAACAATGTGGGTGCTACTTTCTGACCAAAGCTCACCTAAAGCGACATCAGTTGACACATAAAGTAACTGAAGACACAAATCAAGATTACAAGAAGTTCTTTTGTGGTGTTTGCGAGAAGAAATTTTCCACTGATTGTCTCCTTAAATCACACATGATAACTCACAAATCCGAGAGGGATTTCATGTGTGATAAATGCACTTGTACATTCAAAGACAAGTATGCTCTCCAAAGACATAGTCTTGTGCATAATCCTGTAGAGCGGGAGAAGAAAGCCTCACATTTGTGTGAACAGTGCGGCAAGAAGTTTTTGTCTTGTAGCAGTTTACGTTATCATCTGACAACTCACATGAACAGCAAACCTTTTTCTTGTGAGGTGTGCAGCAGGACCTTTTCTCGACAAAGGGATATGATAAAACATGCCACCATTCATGAAACTGATACTGATTTCAAATGTCCAGAATGTGATGAAACATTCCAGTTAAGGAAACAATTGCTATTACATATTTCAAGACATCATCCCGAGGAAGAAAAGATACACCAATGCAAGATATGTTTGAAAATTTTTAGTCGAGATGATACATTGAAATGTCACATGAAGAGACACGAAGGAACTGCTTATCAGTGTAACAAATGTGACAAGATATTTGACAGGAAATCCAACCTTAAAGTGCATGAGCTTACCCATGTCATGACCAGTGATATTCAGTGTCCGTACTGTCCAATGAAAGTTAGATACAAAAGAAGTCTGGTCAGACATATTTCCAGGAGGCATAAAAATGTGGTCCAAGATGAATCTCCATTGCAAAGCAGTTTGTCAAAGGCAAATTCTGAGCACCAAAGTTCTTCAGTAGATGAAGAAGAGAAAAATTCCTTAAATGAGTACTATAGTGAAGCAAATACAACACTCTCTATTGAGACTGATGATGTCTCAAATGATGAAAACAGTACATATTTATCTCAGTATGAATATACTGCAGATGATGATGATTCATTTCTTGAGCAAGATTCTCCATCTGATGGGCCCAAATATGCTACTGACAATGAAAAAAGTTATTCAGGTAGTGTGGTTCAAATTGATGGACCTTCCACACCTCTGTCACTTGATAGGAAACCAGAAGAGGGTATTCATTCAGGCAGTGATTTAGTAGCAATGCAAGACACACCAAAATTTACACATGTGAAGGAAGAGAGTAACTCATCAACAGATGAGTACTCAGACTATTAATACGATGAAACCTTAAACACTGAATAAAAAGTAACTATGATGTTAAATATGTAGCCCAATTTACATTAATCATGTTAATTGATATCAATATTTATTTCATCTTGGTTTATTTAAATAAAATTAATATTAGACATACCTTCTCTGTGTAAAAATCTGTTTAATGCATTTACAATGTATATATGTTTTTTATAAACATATGTGAATTACAATAGTTTTTAGTTCCTTTTGGTAAGCATTTAAAGTGTATTGCAGTATATTTTTAATCAATTTTGTACTCATGTATGTACATTTAATAATAGTACACATGAGTTTCATAAAATATTGTTAATGTTGAGACTAATGAATGGGGTTGATATATGATAACCAAAAGAGAAAGATATTATTTTCTGTAAGAGTAATTCAATTGCCTTTGCATACAAATATACACATATTTCATTCCAGATATTAAAAAAAACATAATGCTGATATTTTAGGAAAATCCCCATTCATATATATCATTTAAACTGTTGATTTGCATATTTAGCACCATGTGTAAATATGATCAATATTACCATAATTACTGTTTTATTTTCATTCTCCACAGGAGCGATAATACTTAAAATGACATGAAAGATGAATTAAAATGTATCTGTAAAGATTTTTTTTTTTAGATGTACATGTCTATCTATTAAAAGTTTTTTCGTTACCGATACAGGTCAAATAAATAGTAAAGGCTCTTCATTTAGTTGTGGATACAGATTTGTTAGAAGTTATGACCCATGGGGGGGGGGGGACAAAGTCCCAAAAGGGGGCCAAGGCATATAACATGGGAATCTATATATTAGAAATCTTCAAAAATCTTACCATGAGAACGGGGCTAATGTTATGTGTTCCCATGTATATGAGTGTGTAGACTCAGGTGATCAAAGCATGACCTCAGGGACTAAGTTGGGACCACATTGGGAAACAGTTTAATATCATCTGCAACAATAAAAAGCTACAAGTTGTAAAGTTGACAGGAAGCCCTAATAGCAGAACCCTGTATGCTGTAATTAACTGAAATTGTTGAAATCAATGTAACCCTCAACTACATGCAGTATTTGTATAATGTCTAATCAACAAAGACTTTTGAGGCTCTCTACCACCCCACCCCCTACTTTTTGAATTTATTTTTTTTAATCAGATATTTATATATTGACCTCACCCTTTACCAATCTCTGTATACAGATATTGTTTGTTTTGTTCTTTCACTGCTGTGACCAGTTGTAAGTTTTTGATGGATGTTGTTAACCTTTCATGTTTAATATTTATTGGAAATATGTGTATATGATGTATGTGTGTTTATTGGAAATATGTGTATATGCTAGCAAATAATGAAGTTAATGGATGCTTCTATTGCTCATACGAAGTATAGTCGAAGGATATCTAGATTGTGATTAGCTTGTGCATCAGTAATTTTCATTCCAAGTTTCTATGCAGTGTTGTAGAACTTAAAAAAAACATTCTAAAAGAATGATATGAATGGATAATTTATTAAACAAGTTTCATTGAACATACGTATAATAATGAAGATGTTGACTGTTGTAGATATTTATTATATATGACTATAATATGAGTTGTACAGTTTTAAAGCTATTCTTCATAGAAGAGTAAATATATACATGTATCATGTCACAATTTTCCTTTATCGTACTACATGCATGACATTAAATTTTCTGCAGATTGAAAATGTTTTGTTTATAGTTATTTGAATAATATTTATGTGCGATCTTTACTTTTTAATGAGCAATTTTTAAATTCTTCATTTTTTTTTTGTTGAAAGAAATATTTAATTACCCTTGTATTATAAACATGGAATAAATATTATAACCATGCTTTCTGTCGTTTCAACTTATCATTTTTAGTTTCTATTTGAAATTCAATTGTAATTGTGCTTGTTACGTGTATATTCAGTAAAGAATTCTCTCTATTTTCTCTGTATAGAGAAATGGCTAGGCAACATAATTGATATTAGCTACTCCAAAAAAGTATTGAAATCACTTAATTTTAATTATTGACCAGCAAAGAGATTTTTTTTTTGTTAATTTTGATTTTGATTAATAGATTGATTTATTGTGACGTAATGATACAATTGTACCGTAAGAACGAAAAAAAAAAGCAACACACTCATGGCAAGATCATAGCTAAAACTACAATCAGATTTCATGCAGATAATGCATTGGTTACAAATTATTTATTTAAATGAATTTGTTTCCAGTGATTTGTTGGAAGTTAATGACACTTTTTTTTATTGATTTGTTCTGGTTTTCATAACAAAACAATGATTGGCTGTGTTTTCGGGAAGCATTGATAATATTAGCCCTCTTGGGATTAAATATTGCCCTCTTCTCAGCGTCGGGCAATTTTTCATCCCGTGGGAGCTAACATAATTAGTGTTGCTCTCATCCTCAGTCAATTCTTGTATATAAATAACTTTGGAATCAAGCTTTGGATTTTTAGCTCTTCTGAGCCAAAGGCTCAAAGAGCTAATGCTATGGCCATTTGTGCGGTGTGCGTAAACTTTTTAGAATATGGGTCATAACTCAAGAACCCCTTGGCCAATTATTGTCAAATTTGTCACAGGATATCCTTGGCCCAAGGGCTCCCGTTTATACTAAAACTAGGGTTGTGACCCTTAAACAAAAGAGATAATTAGGAAAATAGAAACAAAAGTATTGGTTTCTAAAAAATATTCTCGAGAACCACTGAGTAGATTATCACCAAACTTACAAAAAAGGATGAGGATATATTGTAGATTAAAAATTGTTCAAGGCATCACCCTGGGGCAAAGGGCGTGGTCTCAAGGTCACTTCAAAGTTGACTAAAAATTACATTTTATCAAAATGTTATTTGCTTACTATAAGGACTAGATCATCAAATCTTGTCAGTTGATGCATCTAAGGACCTCATATCATGTTGACTCAAAAGTAGGTTAGGGTGACCTACTTTTTAAATTTTGTGGCCATTCTTTTTCAAAATGATTTAGAGGCATATTCTGAACAATTTAAGGCCTATGATCATCAAACTTTGTCACTTGATGTATCTTGGGTCCTTGAAGTACATCGACTAAAAAGTAGGTCACCTTGACCTACCTTGACCTACTTTTTGAATTTTATGGCTAATTTTTTTTCAAAACAATTAAGATCATTAATTCGAATACTGAGAGGTTTAGAATCATTAAATCTTGTAAGATGATGCATCATGGGGCCATAAAACATATTTATTAAAAAGTAGGTCACAATGACCTACTTTTTGAACTTTGCAGGCATGCAATTTCAAAGCATTTTGGAGGCATTATTTGGACATTTTAAGGCCTATGATCATAAAACTTTGTAAGTTGATGCATCTTGGGTCCTCGAAAAATGTCAACTGAAAAGTAGGTCACCGTGACCTACTTTTCAATTTATATGACTATAATTAAATATTTTGGGTACTAATTGGCTTAGAATCATCAAACTTTGTCAGTTGATGCATCTTGGGTCTTCCGAGTGGGTCGACTAAAAAGTAGGTCACTGTGACCTACTTTTGAAAATTAATGACTTTAAATTAAATATTTCGGGCTTAGAATATCATCAAATTTTGTCAGTTGATGCATCTTGGGTCCTCAGAGTACAACAACTGAAAAGTAGGTCATTGTGACCTACTTTTGAATATTTATGGTTTTAATTAAATATTTCGGGTACTTTTTGGCTTATAATCATCAAACTTTGTCAGTTGATGCATCTTGTGTCCTTGGAGTACGACAACTGAAAAGTAGGTCACCGTGACCTACTTTTCAATTTATATGACTATAATTAAATATTTTGGGTACTAATTGGCTTAGAATCATCAAATTTTTTCAGTTGATGCATCTTGGCTCTTCGGAGTAAGTCGACTGAAAAGTAGGTCACCATGACCTACTTTTGAAAATTTATGGCTTTAATTAAATATTTCAGGTACTAATTGGCTTAGAATCATCAAACTTTGTCAGTTGACACATCTTTGGTCTTTGGAGTATGACAACTGAAAAGTAGGTCACCCTGACCTACTTTAGAAATTTTATGGCTTGATTTAAATATATCAGGTACTTATTGGCTTAGAATCATCGAACGTTGGGACTTGATGCATCTTGGGTCCTCAAAGTATATTATCTGAAAAGTGGGTCACTATGACCTACTTTTGAAATTTTATGGTTATAATTTAAAAAATTTTTAAGGTATTAATTGGCTTAGAATCATCAAACTTAGTTGATGCATCTTGGGTCCTCAGAGAATGAAAGTGATAAGTAGGTCACCATGACCTACTCTCAGGTACTAATTGGCTTAGAATCATATTGGGTTTTCAGAGTGTTTCATCTAAAATGTAGGTCATGATGACCTACCTTTGGAATTTCAAGGGTTTATCTTAATATACAGGATACTTAGAGGCTTCAAATTGAAGTGATAGGTTGTACAGTTTATCAGAAGAGCGATTCAAGGCCCTTTGGCCTCTTGTTTAAGACACACAAATGGAAGTGAAAATTATGCACTGCCAGTAAATAATGGTGTAAAAATACCTTAAGATTGTTCTAAAGGAGGTCGACTAGGGTTTTCATTGTGCAAAACTTCGCACAGCATAGTAAAATTAAGCTTATTTACAATTATTTTCACAAAATTTATCTTCACATGTACCGTATATACTCGCCTATAAGTCGGTTTTTGGCGAGTTAAACTTTGGTTCAAAACGCTTTGTCCAAATTATAGGTGAGATATAAAACGATTGGTATTTTAGAGGGTCAGTCCCTCTAATATAAGCATAAAAATACAACCGACTTATAGGCGGACCGACTTATAGGCGAGTATATACGGTACTATTACTTTCCTAGTTGACCTACCAGCGTACGTTACTGGATCAATCGTTTGTATATGTAACGCATACATCTAGGGACTTATATAAGAAGTTTTGAATTTGATAGTACAGCTTCTAACTCACCTGAGTCGAAGGCACAAGTGAACTTTTCTGACCAAAATTTGTCTGTTGTCTGTCGTCGTCGTTGTAAATTTTTCACATATTCATCTTCTGATGAAGAACCACCGAGAAATTTCAACCAAACTTGTCACAAAGTATTTTTGAGTAAAGGCGATTCAAATTTGTTTAAATGAAGGGCCACATCTTCTTCCAAGGGGGAAATAATTACGAATTTGTGAAAAGTTAATGGGATCATTTAAAATTCTTCTCAAAAGCCACTGTGCTAAAAATATGAAACTTACGTAGAATCATCCTTAGGTAGTGTAGATTCAAGTTTGTTTTTAAATTCTCAAAATGAAGGGCCTAGACCCCTTACAAGGACAGATATTCAAAAAAAAACGAAAATGGGGTGGGTCATTAAAAAATCTCAAGAACTGGGCCAGAAAAGCTGAAACTTATATTGAATCATCCTGGGGTAGTGTAGATTCTTAATTGTTCAAATCATGACCCCCGGGGATAGGATGGGGCCACAATAGAGAATCCAAGTTTTAAATTGAAACATATAGAAGGAAATCTTTTAAAATATTTTCTCAAGAACCACTGGGCTAGAAAAGGTGAAACTTATGTGGAAACATTCTGGGATAGTGTAGATTCTAAATTGTTCAAATCATGACCCCAAGGGTAGGGTGTGGCCACAATAAAGAATCCAAGTTTTACATTGAAATTTATAGAAAAAAATCTTTGAAAATCATCTTTCAAGAACCACTGAGCCAGAAAAGCTGAAACTTATATGTAAGCATCCTGGGGTAGTGTAGATTCTAAATTGTTCAATTCATGACCCCCGGGGGTAGGGTGGGGCCACAATCGGCAATCAAAATTTTATATAGAAATACATAGAATGCCGTTAAAAAATCTTCTGATGAAGAACAGCAAAACCATTATTGGTCATTATGTATTTAAAATGGAAGCATCCCCAGATAGAGTAGATTCAAGTTTGTTTAAATCATGACCCCTTGGGGTACGGTGGGGCCACAATGGGTGATCAAAGTTTTACTCTTAGTATATTGGAATACATAGGGAATATCTCTAAAGATCTTATTCTCAAAAACAGCAAAGACATGATTGGTCATATTTATATGGAAGCATCCTCAGGTATTGTAGATTCAAGTTTGTTTAAATCATGACCCCCCGGGAGTAGGGTTGGCCTCAATGGGTGATCGAAGTATCTTATATATTAGACATTTTTAATAAAACTTTAAATAATGTCGGTTTAGAATAATTATTAACTTTAACAAAATGCTACATTAGCAAAGTACATGTCATAAGAAAACTAAAACTACCTCAATATACGTGCGTGCTCTAAATAGTCCTGTCATATGAAGTGACTATTAACCTTTTCCGTAAAGGCAATGCAAAATTCATTAGCAACTTTTCTGCTGACTTCTAGAGTCGGAGGAAACTAATCTTACTACTAGATTGGAGGAAACAAGATTACTTTTCAAAGTAAGAAATATTAGGAAATATTTCTTTCAAGTGATTAAAAATCATATTTTAGATGTTTGTTCTGTATAATTTTATGTTTTCAGTGTAACAGAAGACTGGTGATAAATGAAAGTCAATAGGTTCGCGTTGATTTATTAAAAATTTTGTCATGACTACTCACAATATTGTTTATGCTAAACATGGCTAAAGTTATGTTACCTTATATTCTAGGTCCATAGTCTACGTGAGGAAAATAGAGTATGTTTTCAAGTCTTTAAAATAATACACAAATCTAATGATAACCTAGTCTTATTGGCTCTGCATACAAATCGGACAGTTTTTACAATTTTTTTTCCCTAATGAATTATACAGGTACTTTTATGCCTTTACAATTTTTCCATGAGGGAATTTTCTGCGTAAATTTCTCCATTCACACTTGGCACATATTTCTGCATGAAATTCATGTTAAACTGTACAAATTAAGATGACTTTAGACCATAGGCGCTTGGGTCAAGGATAATGTATATTTTCTATATAATGTATTGTCGAGGAAATTCGAACTATATTCGTAACATTTTTTTAAGCGCACAGTGGTAATTTTTAGTTTTTTGTAAATCTTTCTGCTGGATATACACTAGACTGTCACAGACATTTGATATTATGCACGTTTTGAGAATGACATATCCCAACTGTATACTTTTTAATTAGTATACAGTAGGAATATGTCATTCTTAAAACGTGCATAATATCAAATTTCTGTGGCAGTCTAGTGTATATCAAGCAGAAAGATTTACAAAAAACTAAAAATTACCACTGTGCGCTTAAAAAAAATGTTACGAATATAGTTCGAATTTCCTCGACAATACATTATATAGAAAATATACATTATCCTTGACCCAAGCGCCTATGCTTTAGACGTCACATATATGTATTTGAAGAGAGCTTAATATTCTCGCGGTGATAGTGTCTATCTCAATATATATTCAAGTAACCTAATTATATAAATCTACTGTAGACTCAGCCCTGTGGAACAATGCATTTTTGATGTAAACCACCAATTCTACATCGGATATTGCGTCTGACCTTAATTTTATGGAAGAAAATGACTGAATGAAAGTTGTTGGTGCACTTTTGTCTCTTCATTATCTATGTCATACGTATTACTACATGTATTTAAAGACGTGATTTCTCAGATGATGATACATCAGGGTATACGTGCTACCAGTCATGCTTTGAATCTTCCATTCTTGTTCAAAAGCGTACATTTGAACTTTTATAGCCGATGGACCAGTTTAGTGTTATTGGTTTACACTTTTATTTTTAGTTCAATCATACATATAAGGACTGATACTAGCTATAGGAGTTTTGAATTCAGATGACTTGCTATATTGTATAGACGTGAAACTCAAGCTACACGTATATACTAGTACTAGTAATGATTAAAAGAAGCAGAAATACTAGTATAATGTTGTTTTTTTTTTATATTTTACAGATAAAAGTATAAGGCATGTCAGTTTTGTACGCATGCATACGTTTATATTACAAAGTAACTCTTGTTTTTCTTATCAACAATGTCGCAGATATATATACATTTTCTGGTGACATGATAAACAAAATTAATGCCTATCAAAAAAATTCTTGATTAGAATTTTAATAATGACAGATATTTCTTACTTTTAAAGAAAAGTATTTTTGCTTATATAAGTATCTCTGTATTGTCTAAATGGTTGAATATACCGAGGAACAACAATGTAATTGTAACAATTGATTACAAAAAATTACTCATAGTAAACAAACTAGCGGTTACTATTACATGGAACTATGGCATGTCAAATCTTGCAATATCCGATCTTTTCCATTTGTATTGTATAATTTTTCATTTGTATTTTATAATTTTTATTCATATTCTATAATTTTCCATTTGTATTATATAGTTTTTCATTTGTATTGAATAATTTTTATTTGTATTGTAATTTTTTTTGTATTGTATTCCATCTTTATTCTATAATTTTCCAATTAAATTGTTTGACGTTTATTTTTATTTTCCATTTGTATTGTAAAAAATCATTTGTATTGTATATTTTTTATTTGTTTTCTATATTTTACATTTGCATTGTGTAATTTATTTTTTGTATTGTATAATATATTATTTTTATGCGATATTTTTTTATTTGTATTGTATCCGAGGTTTTTTTTTCGTTACGAAGGATTTTATTGTTCAAGTTTTAGTCTTTTTTTTTGTATAGTGTTCAAACAAGCGAGATGTGTTGGCTGAACGGGGCTCCTCTATTTGCGTGGATGCTATGGGACGGTCATTTAATTCTCAAAGGGAGGGCAGCAAATCTTATAGAATCAGATTATTTATTTTTTCTTGCAGGAGAGAATATTTATGTCTAAGATGACCAGAGACAGGGAGAAGAAGAAAAAGAAGAAAATTTGCCCAAACCGGAAAACTTCATTTCTTAGGGGGTGGGGGGAGGTATCACCAGTGAAGATCAAATTATTTATTTTCACAAACAATATTTCTAAGGAGAGATTATTTATCTGCCATCTACCAGAGCTCTCTTTTCATCTAAATGGCCGTCCTCTCATCATGCTTGAACATGCAAGTAAATTACATATAGGAGCCCAGTTTGTTTAGAGCACCCGGAACATCCCGCACAAAGACTAAATCTTGACCAATGAAATCCTTTGTAACGAAATTAATAAACAATCATAGGATACAATACAAATGAAAAAAAAAATGAAAAATTATCGAATACAAATAAAAAAAAATTTACAATACAAATAATAAATTATACAATTCAAATGGAAAATATAGAATGCAATTGGAAAATTATAGAATACAAATAAAAATTATACATTACAAATAAAAAAATTATACAAAACAAATGAAAAATTATACAATGCAAATAAAATTATACAATACAAATAAAATTATACAATGCAAATGAAAAAAATAACAATGCAAATGGAAAAAGTCGATTATTGCAATGTTTGACTTGCCATAAGAAACATTTCTTTTAACGTTAAATAACAAAATTACATCTAATTGTTAAACTCTGAAAAATAAAAAGAAACGTTATTTATTAATCGGTTAATTAATTAATCATTCAATGCACATTGCTTATTATTTTGTGTGGTAGTTTTAACGTAAATATGCATGTTTTCCCCTTAAACCTCATATTTACACATTGAAAACTATTGCATGTTAGATACAGAATCTATGTTATGTGTTAAAGCAACAATTACTTGTTTTTATGAAAATTTCGAATCTTAGGTTCATTTCTCGATTACATACAGCCCACTTAATACGAAAGAATATGTACATATAAATGACACAGGAAGTCATTTTGTCCAAGTGCCCAATGAATTGTATCACTTTTTTACGCCTTCTACTATTTAAAAATCAGAATAAATTACAATTATGATAAAATATTAAATATTGATTTAATTATGCAGCTCGGCATATTTAGAGACGGAACAGAATTGTCAAATCATTTTACCGCTTGAGCAAAAAAAAAAAAAGAACCAAAAAAAAAAAAAAAAAAACCATTTCACGTCGTTTAAAAATGTTCTTTTTAATGAGGAGTAATATACATGTATGTTCAAATTAAAATCACAAGAAACACCGTTACAGAATGTATTTTAAAATAGATTAAATGTTCAATTCCTTAAAAGTAGCAGGACGTTTCATGGAGATGTTATATTTATCAGAAATGTTTTCCCCCCAATTTTACTTAGAAGAATAACTGAATCGATGTACCGAATGTTTAGGTTTTTCATATTAATTTTGTCATATTTTTTTCGTTTTTCTAAATAAATAAAAGAAATCTACACTTTTAAATCATATAAAATACAAACATGAATGAAAGATGATTATTATTTCCCCTCTTCATTTTTCATATTTATTGATCAAACTTTTTAGTGTTGCCTTACAAATCAGAAAAAAATGAAATGAATAAAGCAAATTTCTAGTCTTTATGGACTTGAGAGTGAGACTTCTAAATGTTTAAAATGCTACTAAATTTTCATCAAAATTAATTTACTTTTCATACCAAAAAATCTCTCTATGAAATGCAAACAGATTCAATTGGTTTCAATATTATCAATGGTTTCAAAACGTACGTATTAAGCAAAAAAAGAATAATAAAAAAAAATTATGACACTATGCAATATTTTCATTGGACCAGCTATAAATTAAAAATTGATAAGAAAAAGGTTACTTCCTCATCTTTTTATAGAAGGATAATGATTCAAGACTGATTTATATGTTTTTAATTTCGAAACAAATGCATAATCCATAGAACGTTAATAAAAGTGCAAATTGCAAACACTGGATAAGAATATTAATGTTTCTTAAAGATGAATACCTGATTTATGAAGACTGATAGTTTGTCATAAACCTCACGAAGGTCAAGAGTAGAAGATTAATTCACAACAAAGCAATCGGTATGACAAAAGAGAGTCTAGAGTTTGATACAATTACTTATCATTTCGACTAAATAATTAAATTCTCTCTCTTTTTTTCTGTATGTGTGTGTGTGTGTTTTAGTGTGTAAATCAATCAGGTTTGTCACATAGGCATATTTCATGAAGCTCAATAGTCTGCCTATGTGACAAGACTGGGTATATTTACACAATGATATTCACAAAGTATAAATACATTCTCGTGTTTCAAAATCAAGAAAATGCATCAAGTTTTAAATTCTTCTTCTAATCTCTCTTTTAGACAATTTAAGTCATGTAGATAAAATACATAAATAATTATTTTAAAAGAGCTTAGATTATTAAAAGAATAAAGAAGGTATGCATGATGTAACGATTGAAATATTTTTGCCATAGATGCAATAGTTAATAGTTTAAACTCTTTGTTTCCTGAAGAATACACTTCTTATATAACATAATTAAACTTTTTGTATGATTTCGTGATTTCAAATCTGCTTCTATTTTCAATTAACTTTTTGATGTATCATCTATCATTTCAAATGAGTTACTTACATTTGTAATATAAACATTTTTGATGTCCTTTTAATTTGTCAACTTAATTACTAATTAATTATTAGTGAATTAACTACATAGTTTATGCTGTAAGTTAGAGTGATCTGTTCTTAAATCTAAATTTAAAACAAAATGAAATCTACTGTGTATAACTCGATTTATAATTAATATTCTGTAATTTTTAGATTTTTAAGGCAAAGATGAATTAATTGAACACATTATCTGCATGCATTCAAGTAAGAAACGGACGGATTTCTGTCCCTTAATTACTTGTTTCCTTTGAAAAATTTTCCTTTGGATAAATGGCTGGTACATGTACCCTTTTTTGAAACTTTTATATGATATAGTTTTCTCAATGACAAAAAAATCATTTAATGTATAGGGGGTCCTTGACCCCCTTTGATATTTATTAATAACTTTTGTCAACCTTACAACTGTAACTCTAGGAATGATAAATAACACTTTCAACAAAAACAATTAATAAGAAATGATACCTTAGTTATCCTTCAACACTATTTAAAATATCTTTTTATACAGACTCGGAAGAAAGTTAACAAAGTAGGTCAACATCTAGTAAATGTCTTTATACTAACTTTTGGTGCTAGATCCGTTATGACGTCATAATCAATTTCACTTTTCCTTTTCCCGTACTTTACGACTCTAATAAAATTATGTAGAAAATAAAGTACTTTCATGGAATTCAACTTGATATCATGGGAAAAGTAATCCGATACCTATATTCAATTTAATATTATTTTAAAGAAGAAGCCTAGAACATACAAATTACCATTCTCTGAGAGACTGGAGAGATCTGGATACATATCCTTTGTCTGATATGGAAAAATCTCCTTTATTTATGAATGGTTTTCTTAATTTTTCTTAATTGAAAATGACAGTTTAAAATATGATTTTTCATCTTGTTTACCTACAACTTATGCCCCGAATCACCTTATTTGACCATTCTAAAGTTATAAAGCATCATTGAAGGAATTTATTTCTCAAATTTGAAAAACCTGTAGGCACCTTTCATTTACTAGGCCTTGATCTTAAATTTGAAATGAACATTGAAAAAAAAACCCATCAAAATCTTGGAGATGGGAGACCAAAAAAATAAAGTATATATATATATATATATATATATATATATATATATATATATATATATATATATATATATATATATATATATATATATATATATATAGTCAAACCTCATTATCTCGAACTCAATGGGACCGATAAAAAACTTGGAGATATCCGAGGATTCGAGATATCCGGGGTAAAATACTTAAGGAATAAGGGATTGGGACTTCAAAATCACTTCGGCATATTCATGATCCGTGGTATTCGAGATATCTGTGTTCGAGATACCGAAGTTCAATTTTATATATATATATATATATATATATATATATATATATATATATATATATATATATATATATATATATATATATATATATATATATATATATATATATATATATATATATATAAATCATAAAATCATAAAAGAAAAAGAAAATGCATGGTTTCCAAATTTCATTTAATATATAATTTTATATATATAATCACATGTTTTCTCGGGGTCAAATTTTCCTTGTTTGAAGAGAAAAAAATATTGGTTCGAGAAGACTTGTTTTCGTTATTGAGGAATTATTAAATTTTTGTGTTTACGATATTTAATATCAAGTGGGGAACATGAATTCATGGGTCGCTCCATACCACAGAAACAACAAAAATTAAACCCCACGAAAATCAGTGATTTCACAGCTGTTCAAAGGTGAAAAGGATTGCGTATAACCATGTTTGAATTGAATTCCTTTGTAAATTAATTACTTTGATTGAGCTTCTCAAGATTTTTTTTTGCTTTCTAATAGCTAAATACCTTTACTGAGGCTTTTCTAAAATATTGTATCTTTTTAACCTCAAATATTTCGCCAAAACAGCATCCTATCTACAAAGCTTTAGCGCAGTTGTTTATGACAGAAAATTTTACAATTTACCTGACATAATACTTAACTTAGTAATCAAAGTGTAGTCATCATGTTAATTTCAATTTGTAAACACGAAGTAGTTGTCTTATCGAGTTAAGCATGCTAAAAATGGTTCTTCAAATCTTTAAAAAAAAAAAAAAAAAAAAAAAAAAATCAAAAAAAAATCACTTGTCTTATAGCTCATTTACTAATAACTCAAATATACTTTGCTGTAGTGGGCCAATGCTTAATTAAAGCAACGATTATTTGAATATGAAGTTAATTATGTAAATGGAACTGTTTATTCTTTGATCCCTGTATGTTTGTTTTTCTTAAACTGCAATATAAAGACACATTATTCAATATCCCAAAAAGGTTAATTAAGTTAATTGTAATTTCAACTTGTCAAAATGCCCAAATCGTTTGTAATTACTTTATTTCACTAATTAAATGAACAATTTTGACACTGAAATAATTGCTTTGACAGATTTTAATTTTTTATTCCGTAAGTTTTATGTCAGCACTCTGATTTTAAGGACAAGTTCAAATTTTGTAATAATGATTTTTTAAACTATGTTATTTTTGATGTTTAGAAAATTGATATTTTGAATTATTCAAAATGAATTTTAACATTTTGTAGAATGACCATCTTTTCACTTATTGAAAAACATTTTAAAAAACTTTTAACAAGAGGTTCATTGTGTACAAGTTTACAAATCTAGTGAAGAATATGCACAAAAGTACACACCTCTAGATACACCGGAAAAGAGATCAGGTGCTTAGGAGGAGTTAGCATCCCCTGTCGATCGGTCCCAGGCGTCACTGCTAACCCCCAGCTATCATAATTTCAATGAACTTGTATCTAAGATACCAGAGGATGCTTCCTTATCAATTGATCTGCAGCGTTCTACTACTTTTTTGAGAAGATGATTTGAACCAACATAAATCTCCTCGACACAAAAATGATTAATTAATAATTATGATAATTAATTATAAACTTTGCTGTTTCTGAGAAAAATAAATGGATCCACACGATATACTAGTAGAGATAAATTCTCATACATTACTGTGTAAAACAAATAACCTATTTCGTCTCTATCCCTCACTCAAAGGGTCATGTTTTGAATTTAATGAAACTATAGCCTTGTTTTTCTTGTCAGTCAATTAATTCTTGGGAATTTTTAAAATAATCTCAACCTATATATGCCTTTTCTTTATCAATTTCCTTTGGAAGAAAGGAACGGGGTTGGTTGGTTGTTGACTTTTATTTAAAAAATAATCTTTAATTCCCTTCACACAGAAATACTTTTTGCACATTTTCACTAAAGCAGACCCATTGTCTTAGAGAAGAAAGGTTAACATTGTAAAATGTAAATTGTGAATAGACAGCAGTATAGAAAGATTGACAGTAGTTAAACGTAGAACATAAAATCTCACGATCATTTTGCTCAAGTAACAAACATCAATTTTCTTACAACTCATATAAATATATACTTTGCTGTAGTGGCTCTAATGCTTAATTTAAGCAACGAATAATTAAATTCGACGTTAATTATGTAAAGGAAGCAGTTTATTCTTTGAACCCTACATGTTTATTTTTCGTAAACTGCAATATGAAGACACATTATTCAATATCCCGAAAAGGTTACTCATGTTAACTGTAATTATAACTTGACAAAATGCCCAAATGGTTTTTTATTAAGCTATTTCATCAATTAAAAACTTTGGCACAGAAATAATAGCGTTTAAAGATGTTAATTTTCCATTCTGGAAGTTACATGTCAGCAGTCTGATTTTAAGGACAAGTTCAAATATTGTCATAATGAATTTTTCTATGTTATTTTTAGATGTTTCGAAATTTGTTATTTTTAATTTTAACATTTTGTACAATCACCATCTTTTCAAAACATAAAATACGAACTTTTAACAAGAGGTTAATTATTTACGTCTCACTTGATCACCTTTATCTTGTTATCTTTAGTGTAAAAGGAGAAAAAACTAATGGTATACAATATCACAAATCTAGTAAAGAATATGTACAAAAGTACATACCTCTGGAAACATCGGAGGTGTGATTAGGTGCTTAGGAGGAGTGAGCATCCCCTGTTCACCGGTCCCAGTCGTTCCCGCTAACCCCCAAATTCATAATTTCAATCAACTTGTATCTGCGATACCAGGGGATGCTTCCTTATTAATTGATCAGGGTTCTACTACTTTTACGAGAATGTGATTTGAACCAACATAAATCTCTACGACTCCAAAATGCTTAATTAATATGATGATTAATTATGAATTTTGCTGTTTCTGAGAAAAATAAATGAATCTGCACGAAATACTATTAGAGATAAAATTCCCATACATTACTGTGTAAAACTTACATCCTCTACTTTGTCTCCAACCCACACTCAAAGGGTCATGTTTTGAAATAAATGATACTAAAGTCTTGTTTTTCTTGTCCGTTAATTAATTCTTGGGATTTTTCAAAAGAATATCAACCTATTATTGCCTTTTCTTCATAATTTCCTTTGGAGGAAGGGGGGGGGGGGTGGTAAACTTTCATTTGAACAAATCTTAATTCCCTTCTCACAGAAATACTTTGTGTACATTTTCACTGAAACAGACCCACTGTCTTAGAGAAGAAGGGTCAAAATTGTAAAATGTAAATTGTCAATAGACATCAGTACAGAATGACTGACGACAGTCAAACTTAGAGCAGAAAAGCTCAGGAATCATTTGTAAGTAAAAAACTTCAATTTTCTTATAACTCATATAAAAATATACTTTGCTGTAGTGGCGCCAATGTTTAATCTTAAGCAACAATTAATTAAATTTGAAGTTAATTATGTAAATGGCGCTGGTTATTCTTTGAACCCTACATGTTTTTTTTTCTTAAACTGCAATATAAAGACACATTATTCAATATCCCGAAAAGGTTAATAAAGTTAATTGTAATTACAACTTGTCGAAATGCCCAAATGGTTTGTAATTATGTTATTTCACTAATTAAATGTACAATTTTGACACCGCAGAGTTTGAAAGATATTGATTTTGCATTCCGTAGATCCATGTCAGCAGTCTGATTTTCAGGACAAGTTCAATTGTTTTAATAATGAATAATAATGATAATAATCATAATGTTGCTCTTTCGAAATTTGTTATTTTGAAATATTCAGAATGAATTTTAACATTTTGCACAATGACTATCCTTTCACTAATCGTACAATATTAAATTAAACGTTGAACAAGAGGTCCTTTGTTTGCAAGTCTTGCTTGTAAAATAAACAATTTGAAGTTACAATTTCTATATTGTCTTCAAAGGCAGAGGAAAAAAGTTAATTTCGATTCAAAGTATATTCAATCATTTTGGAGTGTGTACACCAAATTTTTTTCGTTCATGTACATCGATTTTATGCCAAACTGAAAAGCCCGCCTTCATTTAAATCGTCATGTCATTATATCATTGATTATTTGGAATTTAAATCTTATTCGATTGAAAATTTATAATGGTAGCCCTCGAGGCATGACACACCGGTAAAATTAAGCCCCACCCTCAACCGGGATTTACAACCGGGAAAAAATCTCTGCCTTGCTGAAAAAGGAATTTGTCCACTCTTTACAAATAGCATTAAATTTATCAAATCCCAAGGCATTCACTGCCAGTACTGTAAATAACATTTTATTCGCGAGGACTTTACGTGAGAAAGTTTTGAAAGTTTCAATCTCGCATACAATTCTACTCTTCAATATTAAATAGAACAGTAACAAAATTCGTGAAATTTTTTTTCGCTAATTTTAACCAAATAACAATCTCGCGAACATGAGGTGCCGTTAAAATTAGTGATCACACAGTACGTATTATATTATTTTTATAAAAATAAGATTTATTTTCAATTAAAGCAATTTATGTTTGAATCTTGTAACTTTACTTTTGTTGATGTCAGAATGCGTTTTATCTTTCTAGTATTTTACTAAAGCATTATTTGTAAACCTGGAATATAAAGCCCCCCTTTTTTCTAACTGTGATCCGTTTTTATTCGGTTCCTAAAATTTTATCAAAGCCCTTGTTAGACTGGCTTGCCTGTCTGATATGCGCGATATACAATCTTTCGAATGATAGAGACAGGCAATACCAGTCTAAGCCCTTGTCTGTCTCAGCCAATCAGATTGCCGCGCAAGGCATCTATTTACATAATTCTTTGTTTACTCGGAGTGCTGCCACAGAAAATTTGTCTGACGAAAAAGCAACCTCCACCTTAACTCCATCCTCCACATCTTTAAATTAACAATTAAGCATATTTCTCTGAAGTTTTCATGCGTTTTTTATGCACCACTTTTGTTTCCAATAAAGTTTGATGTTGTATTATATCGCATTATCGCATCTGTGTGTTGTAACATTATTGTGGCTGGGAGACCACTGTTGTGTAATAATTTAGTGACTTGCATTTCTAGTCAAGAAACAGTTTATATGTCAACAAGCTTTCCTTGATGCTGGCACGTCTCTCAGCCAAATTCTTTTGTAATTGTTTATGGATTACACTTTTCGTCATTTAAATAAATGACAAGTTTTTTTACGACAACCAGTAAGGTTTTAACATAAAAATGTTTTTGTTGTCATATGTTTTGTCGACTAACCCTTGTGTGACCTTTAGAACTAAGAAATTCAACAATTATACTAGATTTTCTTTCAATAACTGGTTAGTGGAACTAGGGAATTTTCATTTCTTGTTCACCAGAACTTTTTCACTCGCAAAGTTAATGCAAGTTACTTTTTTAAAACTCATTTTGAATTTACAAGTACCCTGGGTTTGTTATCAAAAAGATGCTGGAGTTTCTCATCAACAACATCTATATAATAGTTCTTGCAGCCTGGTCTTGGAAACTTGGAATGCAGATGAACAATTATTCTGATCCTGTAATAACCGACATGTTTTTACAATCTCATGAATTGGAATTTTTAGAAACTAAGAAGAAACCCCTAGTTGTGGCATTCAATTCAGCAGTTAGAAGTATCGTCTTATCAATTAACAATTGTTATTTTCATTCATATGTCGACTCGATATATCACAGTGAACTCGAAATAAAAGACACCACAGGGTCTGCCACATCTGTTTTAGATTTGTTTCTTTTACTGACTATAGATATCAACGACCAACTAACGACTTTTACATATATATGACAAACGTGATGACTTAAGTTTTTTCATTATCAACTTCCCCTATTTATGCAGTATTAATTCAGTAATTCCTATCTATGGTTTTCATATCTTCTAAATGACTACCCGGTAGGATGGCAAGAACAGGTTGTGAGTACTATTTAAAAAAATAGAGGGAGCTTACTGAGAAATAAGATAACGTTACACGGCTTTCAACAATCTTGTTTAAAGTCAGAATTTGGCAACTTCGATAATACAAACTTGTTTGCAAATCCAATATATCGGTGGGTCATATTTTGCCTGTAATCGTAATATCCTATTCGCGATTCATTTGTTTACAGGATTGAAGAGACTGATCAAATTAAATAATTTACCTTTTTTTTTTCATAAATACCTATTGTAGTTTTCATTGACATAATTTTTTTTTATCTGTGTTAATACTTATTAAGTCAGAATAAAGCATAATGTGAACACAGATAAAAGCAAAGTCACCTTCGTATGTTCTTGAGGAACATTAAGTCCTAGAAAAATTAGTAGGAACACCTACTCATGCACATGAATAAAACGAATCGAGATATGAAACAGACAAATCAGTTTTGTACGACAGTTGTTCGGTGCAATATTTCCTGAATGGAATGTGATTTGCCTAACAAGTCTGCATGGACCAAGGACACATAAAAACCAGGATCTCTCACTAACGCCCATATTTGTCGTTTTGTTTGTGAACGTCATTTCCTTATTTTCTTCATTTCGTATGAGACAATATAGCTCTTATACACGGGAATTCATTATTTGCTTGAAAAGTTGGAGAGATCTCTTGTTAAGGTTGAAAACGTTACACATCCATGCTTGAATATGGACTTTAAGCATATTAAAGTTTGTTAAGCTTGCAAAACATTAGAAATAGTAATGATGATCGTGGCATTTTATTGTGTTTAGGCAGCATATGTACATCAGAAATAGATTATATCTCATAAACGCTTAATATATATAAAGAAAAGATTTTTTTAAAAATATTAATAAACGATATGCATGTTCATTTATATCACACTAAAATTGTTTGAAGAATTCATCGAGACCTGTTAACACTGTAAAATTCATCAATAGTAAATATGGATTTAAAAAAAGAGATTTATTTCTTTAATGTTTAACTCATATTGATATGGTCTCAATAGTATGAAAAGGTACTGAATCTCTGATGTATCTCTGATGTAATTGAGATCGAAATGAATTTCACGCAAAAATGGTGATTTAATATAAAGATCATTCCAATTTGATGCTTATTTCTATTGGGAAAAAAAATTCTAATTTGCAATTTTCAAGAAGAACCCTATACTGTACATTCCTAATTGTACGCAAGGAATTTATTACCGCATAATTTCGCGAGAGGCACCCCTCGCAAAATTAAATTACCCGCTCTTATTTTTTTATTTGCTAAAAAGCATGTAAAAACCCTTCAAAAACAGTCCTCTCGCGAATTTATGTCCTCGCGATTTGACGTTAACGAGTCATTTCGCGATATAAAGTACTGGCGTAAAATAAGGGAAACAACAGTATGGATTCTCAATATTTCAAAATCTGAGGGTTTAAATTTGAAACGTACTATGACTTATACACCGAACTAACTATTGAAGTTTATGTAAAAAAAACCATATTGGTAGCTTGTAAAAGCTCTCTGTTTGTCCTGATCATGAAAGTCATAAAAGTAAAGCAGTTGGTCAAGGCACAATGCATACATATACAAATCAAGCAACTATCAAGTAGATTAAATATAAAAAGTTCATGATCCTGAACTTTTAATTTGTATGTAAAATCTAAAAGTAAAAATTCTTAATCGCCTAAGATTCGGAGATTTGATTTCAAGTAATAATCATCATCATCCACAATTTCTTTAGAATAAAATAAAACACTTTTAATTTCTCTGCTTGGTTTTTTATAGATATTAAAATGTCAAATGTCTATATATCGTTCAAAACTTACACGACCATGCTTAAATATGATCTTCAAACCATATTACACTGTACTTAAAATTTGCCTTAAAGGTCTCTCTTATGCTGCCAAACAATGAATTTAAAGTATTGGTGATAAGAAGGACTTTAACGTGGTGTTTTATAATTAGAGCAATATCTTGAAACAAAACATGGTTTTATAGTTCTTATCAAGGATGTTATGCACAAAAAACTGTTAAATTATTTAATTATTTTATTAGGTTTAATTTTTATCACCCTTTCTTCAATATTTTCAGCCTTCGTAACCTTGGTAACGTTAAAATGAGCTTGTCGAACAGGAGCAGAAAATGATAACTAAAAAGTAAAATTAACTACCAATTGATGAAAAAGAATTAACTTTATAAAGATAAAACATTAGATATATGACGTCTAAACTTATATTTTGATTGTACGATGTAAATAATTTTGACAAAGTAATGACATTTAGAATTTTGTCTTTAAATTACGCAAAATATGCTACTAGTTTATGAAAATTAGGGCATTTGCTATGACCACACACACACACACACAAAGAGAGAGAGAGAGAGAGAGAGAGAGAGAGAGAGAGAGAGAGAGAGATCTAGACTTTAACTTTTCAATCGTCGACTTCCATTACTTGTGTAGCAATATACCCTTATCACCTGCATATGGGATGCATATCTCTCAGTTGATTCGATACTCAAGGGCATGTTCTATGTATGAACAATTTCTAAAACAAGTTAGTCTTTGGCAAACAAGTTGATGAAACAAGAATATCAACAGTCTCGTTTAAAGTCATCATTTCGTAAGTTCTGTGGTCATACAATGACCTTGTCAGCAAATACAATCTATCATTAAATCATATGCTGACTGATTTTTTCATACTAATTGTTAGGCCATTATTTACACACAGAATTGTCGACGGATTTTCCCGTAATCTCGCGATCATGACAAGGAGCACACGGCGGGTGTGACCTGCCGTCGGCAGGGGGGTGCCCACTCCTCCATGGCACTTGATCCCACCTCTGATGTTTATGGAGGTCTGTGTTTGCTTTGCTCCGATTTGTATTGTTTTATTGGACTTTGAGTTTGAATACTGTTCATTATCTCCATATTTCATTAGAGCTACTTTTAATAGTTGCATGTTATTGTATAATTATTGCAGATTCTCTATTAATCAAACAAACAACAGAGATATTATTTTGCTTGTTTAATTTGGCGCTTCTGGCCGCGGTGATCAATTTGCTGGGGCTACCACAGGGCTGCCCCACAATCAACAATCAATACAACAAATGTGACGACCCAAATCGGGCGGATCTCTGGGTAGGTCACAAGTGCATGAACTTCATCAATTCAATTATCAATCAAGTTCAATCAATCAATCAATCATCAATTAATTCAATATCAATCCAGTCAACTGCCTGTCAATTACAAGCCGATGCACAAATACAAATCCTGAAATTTACATGTGCAATAGGATAAACAATGGAATGAGCGTAAGAATATGTGTTGCACTCTTCCAGTTGCGTTGAGGTGCGACGGAATACACAAACACACAGAATTACCACCGAGACATTGGCTGAAGTGGATGCTGTACCCAGCAGGCAGTCATCATGGAATACGTAAGCACACAGAATTCACCACCTTGACCTAGGCTAATGTGAACGCTGGACCAATCAGGCTGTATTTACGGAATACGAAAACACACAGAATTCACCATCGAAACATAGGCTGACGTAGGTACTGGACCAAGCAAGCTGTCTTTACGGAATATGCGAACACACATAATTCACCACCGCCATATAGATGGACCAAGCAGGCAGTCTTTAGCTACAGTGATATATCGCGCGGAAACGAAAGTGTTACAGACAGACAGGACGGACGGACGGACGGACAGACAGACAGACCCAAATTAATATCCCCATCTTTCAGTGAAAGCGGGGGACAATAACATTTAATACTAATCTTAGCTTGCAAAAGTAATAATATTTCATCGAATTAATTCATTACATGTTTATGTAAAAATGCAATACGCATGAATGGATCACAATAGAGTTAAATTTTCATGGCTTGTTATGCTATAAGCAGATGTTACTAAAATAAAAATGAATGCCTATGAAATTTAAGTCACAAATAGCAAGCATATGTTTCCTTTTCTTGCTAATAAAATTATTGCTAGTCTATTAATGAGAGTTCATTTACCTAACACATTATAATTAAACTAATGGAAGGAAAGTTTGAGTCATAATGTATATGTAGAGAAATCCCTCTATTTTTAGTTTTTCTGGGAAAACACCTAAATTTAAACTTTGTCATCAGAATGAACTTTGATATTGAATTTAAAAAAAAATGTTGTTAACCTCTGTCATGATGATTGAGTATTTCAGATGACGAACTTTCACTGGATTTGACAATTATTATGTAATTTTTTGTAAATAAATCGTTAAAATATGCGTTTGGTTCAAAATTATGATTGAATTAAATTTGAAAAAGACATCACGACGCCTATTAACATTGAGCCAAAAAAACATTTAAGGAACTTTGGGTTTTAGACCAATAAAATTCTCCCCCATCTAGATTTGCAGTGAAGAGTGTGACCCATTATACTTCCCTTAGACTATAAAAGACTTAAGGATTTTGTTTGAAAGTATTCTTGTAACTACACAGAATCAAATCGCCGGTTCATTTGTAAGTACAGGTTGAATAATCAAAGTAGGTGAAACAATTATGGACATTTATTTTTGAAAGATTTGCCTTCTTTTTCATACATTTTTTTTAAAAGCCATTTTAATTGTTTGATTGTTACTTGTGTTTTTGAAGAATTAAATTTAAACTTCCCAGATACTCTTTTCTCAGATAAGACATTTTAACAATTTTTTTTTTCGAAATACAGAGAATACTTCATACTCCATTCTTAAAAACTCATAAAATTGAGTTTGGGGGGTTATTATTTTTTTTTTTTAATTTTTTTGAATAAAAAGTAATAATGAAGAAAACAATGTGCTTACAGTCAACATGAACGCCGTGATAGTGTTAATCTCCATTCTGGTCTCCTGTAACGCGGGCAGTAATTACAAAAAAGGTTCAAAAGGTATACATTTTGGAGCCGGTGGATATGTCGGAGGAGTAGGAGGAGTAGGAGGAGTAGGATTTGGAGGACTAGGAGGAATAGGAGGAGCGGGTGGAGGAGGGGGACTTGGAGGAGCTGTAGGAGGACTATTAGGAGGAGGAGAAGGACTATTAGGAGGAGGAGGAGTAGGCGGAGGAGGACTACTTGGTGGAGGAGTATATGGACCTGTCGGTGGAGGTACAGTGGGTGGAATATTTAGATCAGGTAATATGTCATCCTTATAGAAATGTTTTCTATTAAGAAAATTGATAGTTTCAATTAATTTTTTAATTCCTTATTTGGTAATTTTACTTGTAATGAATTGAACAGACAAAGATGTGACATCAATGACATTCAGGCTGTTTAACTTAATAGGTCACAAGTTCTATCCGGGGTGTATAGAACTGGGAATAAGATATGAATCTCAAAATATCGCGGTACTTATTTCTTTTGAGTAAAAAGTTATTCCAAAATCTTACTTCAGCTTTTCATAAAATGCTATTCATAAGCGTAACAATGAGGTAACATTTCAGTGGAAATTATTTTTTAAGCTTGCTTCGTTTAATTTATAGTCTATTGTTGAAACAGTGAAGTCTTATTGACCTCCTTAATTGGGGATTCTCATTGTACAGCGGAATTGGGATACATTGAAGTTTGGCCTGTCATGACGTACAATTTTATATTTTCTAATTCAACATGTGAATATACATAAAGATTAAACAACAAAAACAATATAAGGCTTTCAAAATGTGAACTTCATTGTGTTTTTTATTATGTTTATACTTTCAATGGTATAAATAAAATTAAAACCTGAATGGAAATCTCTAAAATCATACGGAGAAATGCTGCACGCTTTATTCATTAATTAGTGATCACGTGGCCGTTATTTATTAATATGCATTATTATTTGATATTTCTAAAAATCCTCATAATTTTATTATCGTTCTTTTTTAAAATTAAAAAATATAAATTTAATCATATTTTCATCATGTTATGTCATCAATCAAGTGTAATATTTTCCCCCTGGAAAAGCAACTGTGTTTCTCCCACTCGGAGGTTCATTCACTTAGTCTAAATTCTGGCCTAAATGTGATTTTCTAATTAAAAAGGAACGTTCTTCTCAACTTTAAAGTAATTATTTATTTTTTGAAACTGAATGTACAACTTACCCGCCTTCACGTCTTAAAGGAAGAACTCAGTCAGAAAATTGTAGATATTTCTAATTTTACTTGACTAAAGCGATCCCATTTCTAAACTTTCGTCATTTTGTAAAACAAAAGAGTGCATTCCGATCCAGGACACAATAAAAGATAGAACAATATGAGGAAGAAATTATTTCGAATTGATATTTTTTTTTTCGAATTTTCCGTATAGAATGAATTGAACAGACATCTGCCATATTGAATACAATATGGCTGCTGTGCAAATAAGCAAAATGTACACCATTTCTCCATACGATTACTCTTTGTTTGAATAATTTTTTCCCAACGTGTAATCCATACTTTATTCATCATCACACCAGTCTACAATCAGACAACAGACAGAAAAATCCATTAACAAGGATATGTGTTATGTATCCTAATTTTTGGAAAATACCGCAATACAATGGAACCCGCAATGAAATGAGAATTGGGTATATAGTATATCTGAAAAAAAAAATCATCTACGAAATGTTAGTGAAAGGGGCGCATTGAGAATATGAATTTTCTTTTAATGACTGTCAAATTTAATTATCATATCTGGTTACACTTCGATATTATTTTTCAAAAAGACTGCCTATTTATTTTATTTAACCAATTTAAGAGGGTCTGGACACACTTGCATTGACGTTTTGTTTACAAATTTAAAGTTCTATTTTTATTTAAAAACAACCGCAGTTCAATCAATTGAAGGTACATGAAAATACTAAAAAATCAAAGACAGAAACATTCTTCATAACATTATGTCAAACATCGGTGTTTGTAAACACGGGCACGAGCTCTGTTATTGTCAATGTTTTCCTTTTACCATGTGTTTAATTTGTTTACTCTACACACCAATCGAAACTTCTCGGGCCTTTCCGACAAGCGGAAAAACAACCTCGAATGTGTTACGTAGGCGTCCATTACAACCCCCCTTTTCATAAACTTTGCAATAAATGGAAGGAGGCCTCTTATCTGTAGAGTATGGAGCTTAACATTATTGAATGTAGAAATATCACCTAAAATATACTACAGGAGTGACCTATAACTCTGTCTTTCCAATGCTTTAATAAATAGGAAGCGACTCCATCTTGTATAAATTTTTAACATCCGGTGATGTTAATACATTCGAGGTTGTTTTTCCGACCTCTGACGGAAAGACCCGAGATGATGCGATTGCTCTACACACATCACTGAACGCGGACTGGCAATACTAGTGAGTTGGTTTTGCTTTCTCACCCTTCAACTCTGAATGTTTTGTGGATAATAATTTTAATATTTTTCATAAATACGCAAAAATATTCTATTTTTCTTAAACATTAAAGATAAAATTCACTTCGTGAAAGTGCAAAGATGCGTGTCAATCGAACGCGAAATTAGTAGTTTTAATAACTTCCAGAAAAAAAAGAATTTTCTAAACATTTATAATATATTTATGCGAAAAGATCTAGAAACATATAAGTCATTTTATATTATACTGAAAATTTTAGAAAATTTTAACGTTTAATCTGTTCCTAGGCGCCTTTAAGGAATTTTACACTCGTAAATAGACAAACTAACCATGATATTTGAAAAAAAAAAATCCCACTCAGATTTATGTTTAATTTATATGTATGTACAAATCGTGATTATTGAAAGCAGTAATCATTTTTTGTAGCGGTAAAATACGGGACTTGCCCTAATCCTAATGAAGTAGACAGTCAACAAATTGGGCCTTACTGCTTTAACGACGACGGTTGCCACGGGTCACAGAAATGTTGTCAAAGTAATGTCTACGGCGGATATAGATGTCAAATCCCACTTGAATATCAACGACCCGGTAGCTGCAATAGTAATTTCATCGACTATCCTTTCTATTCAACACGAAGAGCATGCAATGATGACACAATTTGCCCCTTTTTCGGAAAATGCTGTAGAAGAAGATCCTCTGGTCAAATAGACACATGTACTTACCCTTTCTTCGGCCCTTATCAACCTGCACTCGGCGGTCTAGGTGGTTCATATAGCCCGGGAGGCGTTGGAGGTGGTTCATTCGGTCCTGTAGGCGGTTCAGGTGTAGTTAGTCCTCTGCTGCCTATACTTCCCGGAGGCCACAAGAAAAAATATTAAATATGTGCTCCTCATTTCTCTTCTCTGATATAATAAAGTGTCTGTTAGAAATAGATCATTCTTTGTTTTATTCTACTATTTAGCTCACTTGGGCAAGAAACACAAGAAGCTCAAGCGGGATTTTCTAGCCAAAGTTTGTTGTCGCTCGTCTGTACGTCTGTTCTCAGTCACATTTCTCTTTTGAATTCTTGACGTTTTCTCAAGAATCACAGCTCCATTGAAAATATCGGTTGAAAATTATTTTATTTCTAAGGAAGGTTCATGAGAAGTTCATGCCTATAAACAAAGGAGAATAATTATTGCAAAGTGAAACCAATTGAAAGGGTCTTTATAGAAAAATTTTCTCAAGCAACTAGATAAAAATCGATAAAATGGATTTGTAAACAAAAGCTTCCACATATACTCACTGTGTAGTTTATAATTATTCTAATCATGGACAAAATGATTATGGTTTGGTTACAATAATCAAAGTTTTTTTTAAACAAAGTTAAAAAAATCATTGAGAGAGAGAGAGAGAGAGAGAGAGAGAGAGAGAGAGAGAGAGAATTATGAAAATAAGTCCTATAAGATAATTAGGCTCACATTTTATTTTAAACATAGATCCATTAGCTATACTTTGGAAAGAAGACTAAAAGTTTTATAAATGAAGAGGTGTAAGTGAAAAAAAAATCTTTCTCTAATGGTTATCAAGTTAATTGATTATTACAAGCATCTCTTTATAGTGTACATTCAATAACATAGTATAAT
This sequence comes from Saccostrea echinata, assembly GCF_033153115.1. NCBI lineage: Eukaryota > Metazoa > Mollusca > Bivalvia > Ostreida > Ostreidae > Saccostrea > Saccostrea echinata. The sequence goes on along the minus strand of NW_026889833.1, from coordinate 721,114 downwards.
ATTTGTAGTTTCTCAGCTTTTGTGAGAAATGGTTGGGCCATTATAGGGGTCATCGTTTATAAGAGTTATTCTTTAAATATATCCGTTACAGTAAAATAAACCCTTAATATCCTGTTCTATTTTAGAGATATCCTCACGTACTGTAAATCTAAATATGCTTAAGTTTTCCTCGCTCTTTCAATAAGTGTGTTTCAGCAAAGGGTGTTCCATCGTAAAAATATTTTTTTAACAGAGAAATTTAAAAAAGACTTCATCCTGAAAAAAAAATATAATTTGTAATCTTTAAATAAGAATTTTCTCATTATTTAAAATAATTGTTGAAAACTCGTGCTTCATGAAAATGGTCTCCGAGTTATCAAATGTTATATTCTTTTGATAGAACCAGAAGTATTTTTATATAAGTGATCGCCGTAATTTTTTGTTTCTTGACTTCTTTTAGGCAAATTGTCCGAGGGCTAGGAAATGTAATTTAACTTTTATTAGATGAGTGAGCTATGGCGTGAAAAGAAATACGAAAAATATTTTATATTCCTTTGGCCATAACTTGCAAGAACTGGTTTCATCTTTTCATCTGCACGGTGGTATTTGAGAAGATTTCAAATGACCTTTCATTTTTATCAAATTTCAAATTCCTTTACAGACACACATAAAATATTTGCAAAGTTTGCTTGAAATTGGCTCAGTAATCTGAATGAACATTCATCGCATTTAGCTTTGATAAAAAAGTGAATCTACATTTTTGTAAGACATTGAAATTATGTTTTGATCTCTTCGCTAAATTAAATAGTTGCATAAATTGTTTATCTTAAACCCGAAAAAATGGTAATGCATTACTTTACTAAAGTAACGGTAATGTAATGCATTACTTTCAAGAAAATAGAGTAATGGTTATAGCAATTTCATACTTCTAGAAGTAATGTTACATGTAATGTAATTACATTACAATGTAATTCATCCCAAGCCTGACGTACATTTACATAAATTCACACATCGAAATGTCTGTACTAAATAACTTTTATATATAAAATTCTCAGATTGAACAACAATATTTCGCTGTTAACCCTTCAACTACCAGAGATTTTGCATTTTTTTCTGTAAAACTGCCTAAAATTTTCAAATTGAAATTTTAACATTTTCTAGTCACTTTTACATAGAGCAACCTATACATTTTCTGAAAGGTAAAATCTTAAAGTATTTAATTATGCAGAGTAAAATGACGTCGTGGTTGCCATTGCAACGAATGAGACCCATAATTGCCAAAATATGTGTTTTCCACCTTTTTACATCACAGAAATACAAACAAATTTACAAATAATATTTCCATAACAGAGGATATAGTGATACTATTAAAACAAAGCATACAAACAATTAGTTTTTAGTTATACTGGTCAATTTTATTTGATAGAAAGAGTTTATACAATTACACAATGTCCGTGTATCAGACTTTGGCTTTACAGCTGTCTGATTGTCGTAATTATAAGCAATTTACAAATCGTTTTCCCTCCTACAGTTTTTACCTGACTTCAATAAAATTTGGTACACTTTTAGAGTGTACTAAGATAAACAATTCTTTATTTTAGTTTTTTTTTTTAATTTCAATGAACAGTGTTGCCATGGTTACAAAATAGCAATTTTGAGAACGGGACTTCCTTACAAAACACGGGTATACTATATTCAGCAATTTTGAAATCGCTTTCCCTCCTACAGTTTTTGCCTGACTTCAATAAAATTTAGTACACATGTAAAGAACACTAAGATACAAAATTCAGTATTTTAGTAATTTTATTCCAATGAACAGTGTTGCCATGGTTGCAGAAAATAGCAATTTAAGAAGGGAACTTTCTAAAAAAAAAAATAAACATGGGTATACTATATTCAACGCCATGGTACACATTAAAATTACAAATATCAACGTTACAAAATTTGACATAATATATTAAACGTTGGTCAAAGGGAGAGGAGGAGGGATAATGCTGAACATTGTCTCTAATTCGTTTATTAAATGTTGATTTGATGTCCGCGGAATCATGCGAGTTAATATCTCGCCTTAAATATCCGATTTTTTTTTCTTTTTGGAAAACCCGTGTGTTCTAGAAGAAACAATATTAATGCCCAGTCGTTTTTGACATTAAATGGTCCCCCATTTACTTTCAGTAGAGTTTTATCACTGAACATAATTACTTGCATAGTTCCAGAGACCTGCATCTGAGAATTCACAACACCCTGATACGTACTCGAACATAAAATATCACTAGTTCATCAGTAAGTTTTAAAAGAAGGCCATGGGGAGAGTATGGCAAAGAACTACGCACACTAACTTTCGATTCCAGCCTATATTTTACACCCCTTTATTCAATAAAAATGACAATTTTGCCATTATCTTTTTATTATATTGCAAACAAGAGTTCACCAGTGATTGAATTATATTACTGTCATATTGTAATTTTTGAATTTACCGGATGGAAGTAAATATAAAATTACAATATTACAACTTATCATTTTGTAATTTTTAGCTCACCTGAGCCGAAGGCTCAAGTGAGCTTTTCTGAACAAAGACTGTGTCCGGCGTCCATTTGTAGTGCGTAAACTTTTCACATTTTCGACTTCTTCTCAAGAACCACTGGGCCAATTTCAACCAAACTTGCCACAAAGCATCCTTGGGTGAATTTAAGTTTGTTCACAGGAAGTTCCATGCCCTCTTTAAAGGGGAGACAATTAAGAATTCGTAAAAATTTGGTGGCTTCTTTTAAATATCTTCTTCTCAAGAACAACTGGGCAAGAAAAGATGAAACTTATTTGAAAGCTTCATGACAAACTTCATGATATGAACCCCGGGGGGTAGGGCGGAGCCGCAAGAGGGGCTCGAAGTTTTACATAGGAATAAATAGGAAATGTATTTAAAAATCTTCTTCTGTAGAACAGCAAAGCCATGATTAGTCAAATTATAATAGAAGTATCCTCAGGTAGTGTAGATTCAAGTTTGTTCTAATCATGACCCCTGGGAGTAGGGCAGGGCCACAACAGGGGGTCAAAGTTCACCATAGGAATATATTGGAATATCTTTAAAAATCTTCATCTCAAGAACAGCTAAGCCATTATTAGTCATATTAATAGAGAAGTATCCTCAAGTAGTGTAGATTCAAGTTTGTTCAAATCAAGACCCCCACGGATAGGGCAGGGCCACAACAGTGGGTGAGAGTTTTTCATAGGAATATTTAGGTGAAATGGTTAAGGGGCATTCGAGTAAAATGCATTGAAGACCTGAAATAATGGAATGACCTAGCAACCCTTGGAATGGACTAGCCAAACCAAAGGGTATATAAGCCAAAGCTTTGGGAAAGTTAGGCATTCAGAAGCTAGCAGAACAAGTTGGATGCTGAATCAGCAATAGAGAAGTTAAGGTATACCATTCCTAATATCAACAGATTCAATAAAATTGAATACACGACAGATATGTAGGTGTTTAATACTTAGTATACTTAGACATAATTCCCATTTATTACTATTAGCATGTAAGGGTGGGATGTGTCCTAATTTATGACCTTGAATTTTGGAAAGGGTTATCTCCATCTGTTTTTATTTGAAAAATTCAGTTATAAAAAACTTATCTGGTAAAAAAAAAATCGTTTTCAATTTTCATTCTATTTCTAATGTTTTATGCATCTTTCCACCACAGTATTTATTAATATTCTTTTTATTTGAATATTTATTTTTAAAAGAAAAATCGCTTGTCCCCTTACACAACAATGCAATCTTTGTTAATTAATTACTGCTTATAATTAGTTAATTACATTTTTTGAACTTTCTCTTGATAAATCCTTTTCTACTATAAAATGCTTTCACATAGGAAATATCTTTACAATCTTCTTTTCAAGAACCACTAAGCCATTATTAGTCATATTTATATAGAAGCAACCTTAGGTATTGTAGAATCAAGTATGTTCAAATCATGAGGATACAACAGATTAAGTTTTGCATAAGAAAAAATATAGGAATCATCTTGAAAAAAAATCTGCTCAAGAACAGCAGAGCCATGATTAGTCATATTATTATAGAAGCATCCTTTGGTAGTGTAGATTCAAATTTGTTCAAATTTAGGGTGGGTAGTGTGGGGCCACAATGAGAAATCAGAGTTTTACATAGGAAAACATAGGATTGATTGATTGTTGTTTTACGTTCCGAACAAGAATTTTTCACTCATATAGAGACTTCACCTTATACCTGTGAAGGGCTTCAAATTTATACATTTACTCGGCACTCATGGCCATTGAGCAGTGGGGGATCTTTATCGTGCTTACGCCTGCCGTGACACGGGCCTCGGTCATTAAGGTCTCATCTGAAGGACCCGCAACTCTCACTTCAAAGTTCCGAGCGCTTTGCGGGGGAACAGTTGCTACCTATTTTTCATCGAATTAGGTCAGTTGCGGCCGGGGCTCGAACCCCTTACCTTCCGATCACGGAGCGAGCACTCTACAAAATGAGCTACCATGACGGTGGAAATCCTTAAAATTCTTCTTTTAAGAACAGCAAAGCCATGATTAGTGATATTGATATGGAAGAATCCTGAGGTAGTTTAAATTAAAGTTTGCCCCCCTCCCCCTTCAATACTGAACTGATTACTGCTTCTTCCTAGCCAATGAGCTCAGGTGAGCGATGTGGCCCAGCCTCTTGTATTTAATACCACCCGGTAAATTAAAAAAAATACAGTATAAAATTATTAATACCAGTGTCAAATTGTCCATTGCTCTTAATTACAACTCCTTTTATACGGGGTCTAGAAGATGTATATCCATTGAAATCAGGCTTTATAACACCAAGAGATTTTGAAATAGTACTCAGATTTTAAAATACTCATAGACATGGATAAATGATCCTTCATTTTTTCCATATGTTTAACTCATGTAATTTATCTGTAAACATACCCCCCACCCCACCCGCAGGAACAACAAGAGTTTTGGTATGAATTTGTTAAATAATAATTCAAAATGCTGCAAAAAGGAGAGGGGGATGTTTTAAAAATATTTTCCGTTGATTTCTATAGTGAAAAAACACGTTTTTTTTTTTTCAAAATCATAGAGCGTAGTTTCCGAATACTTCTGATTGTACTTTAATTCATTTTAATTTCTCCACAGCTTTTAAAAAATAGTAAAATGGCGGTTTTTATATTCAATAGCACCTTTTGCTATTTTCGCACGATGTTCTGGCAAATATTTTACATACTTGCTCCGTTTTATTTTTGTTGTAGCAGTAGATTCAACTTTTCAGTTTCTTCATTTATACACATACTTGTAATCCCGGCTAATCTGTAAAGGATTAGGCAATGAGGGAGAATTTGTTAGTTTATCCCAAGTTTTCCATTTTTATCCAGTTTGATATAGACTTGTTCTTAAATCTGTGAAGACTGAAAAATGAATTTAACACGAACAAAGAAACCTGAGTTTCATGTGTGTTTATTCAGAAATTATTTCTATAAATTCAATCAGCTGTTTGTTTGGCTATGTTTACGACGTACGACGTGGTACTTTTGATATACTTTTTTTCATCTTTTATTAATCATTAAAATAGAATAACTGCGTTATCTATCCTGTCGCTTTAATAAAAATGCACGTTTCCTTTCAAAATACACCAAGTACTAAAAAAAAAAAGATTTTTTTTTTTCATTTTTCAATAATAAATCTGAAGATTAGGAAAATGGCAATGATTGTATTTAATTATTTGATTAATTATTTCTACTACATGTAGGACTGACACAAAATTGGACAGGGATTTCTGATACAATGGGTGCACGCAATCGGGGCGTTGGGTGAAAGACTATTACTTCATGTATATATATCTCCCAAAGCTATGGAAAATTCCTTTTATTACATTTTTTTTATGGCTCAAAACGTGTCGTATATTAACTCTTCTTTACAAATAATTCATTTTTTTAAAATAAATTTGTTCCATATATCAAAAGAGCCAGTTTGTTTTACACTGAGCTCATGAACGATTTCATTGTACATGTAAAACGTCAAATGACGTCATAGTGCATTTTGTGTATTTACTCATAAAAGTTCCAATATTCAACAACAAATATCTCTGTAAACAGATGTATGTACCTTATAATGTCCGGAATAAAAAATGTAGGGCATATTCCCAGCTTTCAGGTTATGGCATTCATTTTTTTTATTTTATTGTGTTTGTAATTTTGATAAAGCCAACAGAAGATAGCACAAAATCAGTCATTTATGCGTAGTTTTATCAACTTTCTGCAATGATGTGCAATGTGCAATATTCAATTCAAGTTTATGATAACTTCTCAACATCGCACAGAAAATTTTTGAGTAGAAAAAATGTTTAGTTTCTTCTCTAGTTTCAGAAAATATCAATTGTTTTGTTGTAACCCGAATATTTAGAAAACGCCAACAGTTAAATATCTGTGATGTTGAAAATGCGTCCAAATGCGTCTCTGGGGGTTAAAGGGTTAAACTGAAAAGCATCAACAACGACGGACAAACAAGTCCTGCTACAAGCTAAATCATGACTGTTACAAACGCAGTATTTAATATTCTGTACGTTTTTCATTTACATATTGAGCGTATAACTTCCGATCTGGATGATGATAAAACCTTATCATATTTTCTCTATTTTCTCTACAAGTTCTCTTCCTGCTTGATTTATTTATTATTTTATGGTGAGAGAAAAGGCGTCAATTTTAGATACACACTAGACCAAATTGCTAACACACCACTTGTTATTCTTATCTGTGGATTGATCATTTGCCTGATCGGTACTAGTATATAAAATATGCCATCTTTCCAAAATAGTTGGATTCACAAATGTCTTGGTGTCATGACAAGACCCTTAAAGGACCTTCTTGCCCGAAGACCAATTTCCCGACGTGCACTGCGCACCGTTTTTGCCAAGATATAAAGTTGGTGATTACCGATGTTGGTCCGTGATGTTGCGACGGGAGCAGTCTCTAAGTTAAAAATCAAATTATATACCCCGATGGACTAACACATCGCTTAGAAGACATCCAGTGCCTTTGTGTCTCTACCAAATCCACCCAACTTCCGGTTGCCCCAATTTTGTGGAACAATCTTGAAATTAGTGTGTGGTGCTTACTTAAAGCCGTCACTTTCTATTGTTAACATTTTATGACTGTAAATTCATCAGCAACAATTTCTCTTAGAGGAATGCATAATCAATTAATTGTTTTAATTTTTCACAAATTTTTCCAAAGGAACCCCCTGCAGACACCAAACTGCTTGCCTTAGCGTGCTCTTCTAGAGTCAAACGCCGCACACAGGGTAACTTTTTTCTGAGTTTTGAATTAGTACAAACATAAAGAACACAACCACAAAGAAAAAAAAACAGAAATTGATTCCATCAAAAAAGTATAGACACGATTTTATTTTTTTTTCTATGAAATGGTTACGCTTCAGCAAACATTGTTATTATATATCAGTTAAGACATTTAAATGCCTCATTTTTTATTAAAGTAACATAATTATATATCAAAAACATTATAAACAAGTTTTGAAAAGAAAAATATTAATTTATTTAGGTGGTGCGTTAGCAATTTTGTCTAGTGTATGTAAAAAGTTAATACATTTTGTCTCAATATGAAAAGCACACAATCATAAAGAAAAGGCAAACCTTGGTCTGTCTTTTATGTCATCAAATATATGCAGTATTGTTGCACATCATTTAGCCAGGAAAACCACAGTGTGTGACGTATTCTTCCTTAATTATCAGTTATTATTAAATATGTATTGGTATTGTATTTCGATGTCTTGAATAAAGTAAGTATTGAGTTTCAGTAAGGAATATTATATGAAAATGGACATTCCATAGCGCTGTCTTCACAATTTGGGCCATACTTGCATCAAACACTTAACGTTGGATATACTGTGTTGAATGCATTTGTTAGAAGTTTTTTTCATCCATTGTTGTAGAAACAATATAACTAAAAACAAAACTGAGGATAATTTAAAAACCAAATATAAAACAGATAAACACTGCTTCTTGGAGACAAAAATGTCCTGTTACGTTTTACGATATTATGTTAGATGTTTCATGAGAAAAATATGTTGACCATACGATAATCTTCTCCAGTTATTTCAGAAAGTCCGTAATGGATAGGCATGTATGCATCGATTTTGAAAGAGAAAGCAGGGGGTTTCAACCAAGTAAAATATTTGACAAGCATAAAAAAACAAAATGTGTTTGTGAAACACTGATGCACTCGTATGGCAGCTCATGGTGAAGGTTAAAGTTTCTCAAATGCAAGTCAAATATTTGTGAAATATGAAGGCCCTAGTACCAACCGTTCAAAATTATGGCCAAGCATAAAGTTTTTTCAAAAGTGGGTCAAACTCCAAAGTCAAGAGCAAAGGGTAAAAATTGTTGGTACCCTAGGGAAGGTCTTATCACAAGGAATATATCTATCTATCTATCTATATATCTATATAAATAAATAAATATATATATATATATATATATATATATATATATATATATATATATATATATATATATATATATATATATATATATATATATATATATATGTATGTAATCTGAAAGCCCCAGCTCCAACCATTGAAAACTTATGGCCATGGTTAAGGTTTTGTAAAGTGGATCAAATTCCAAGTTCAATTCAAGGTCAAAAATATTTATCCTCAAGGTCTTATCACAAATAATGCATATATGAAGTAAAAAAGCCCTTGCTCCAACCATTCAAAAGTTATGGCCAAGGTTAAGGTGTGGAAATTTTTTGCAAAAAGTGGGTCAAATTCCAAGGTCAAACTCAAGAGGTCAAATATGTTGGTACTCAAAGAAAGTCCTTGTCACAAGAAACACACATGTGAAATATGAAAGTCATAGCTCCAACCAATCAAAAGTTATAGTCAAGTTTTTTGCAGACAAACAGTCAAACATACAGCTAGACAGCTAGACAGGGCAAAACTATTTGCCCCCGAATCTTCGGGAAAAAAAATCTCAGAAATTTTTTTTGGTTAATAATCCATCTACAAGAATTCGCCATCATTTACAACTCAGATCAAAAACGCTGGAGGAGAGGCTCCCTCTTGAAAAATGGTAGTGGGGGCAGTAGCCCCCTATGAATACGCCCTACAGAGTATGATCTTACTTCTAATTTCTCCACATACCACCATCTTCAAAACATTTCTGAATCCCACAAATAATATAATCACAGTTTAATCGTATCCCATAGCATTTACATGGTACATGTGCTGTCTCTGAATCCCGAGTGACGTGACGTTTTGTAAGAATATATCAGAATATTAGACGTTAATTCAATAGCAATAATTTCTCACTTTTCCCCAGAATGTTAATACATTGAATATTTACTAGTATATCGATATAACTACATATTTTTTGTAGCATATTGGCAATAGTATATTGATATGATGAAATCTCTTGCGTTGATCAATATTTTCAAATCATTTTTTTTAAACTTGATTTAACTTATAATAATGAAATCATTTAAATAAAGGAAGGTGCCTTAAATTATGTTAAAACACCTATATGCAATTCAAAATTTGTGCATAAATAAGGAGTTATAACACATTATATGTTGATACGACAATAATAAATAAGACAATGTACACAACTAGTGTAGACACCTATACACTTCCGTGGTAATATACTGCCTTTAATGAATTGTGTGCTCGCCTCATAGTTTAAATGATAATTGATAGGTAGACAACTCAAGATTTTGTAAAATTTTAACTCTAGCCTAAATAAATCTAAAAACAAGGCCTTTGTCATAATCAAGTGGTAATCATTACCGTTCAAAATTGATAAAAAGTACCTCTCATTTCTTTCTTAATTTTCTCGTAATAAGGACGTAACTAGATGCTCACTCGCTATAAGGTGTTAGTATTCGTTCCAGTCCAATTAAAAAATCAGACAAAATTGATTCGAAAGTGATACATGAAAATAATTAAAATGTGTATGTCTATTATACCAGTGAGGAAGAATAATTCCATTAATATTAACATTTCATTTTAAAACTTTTTAAAATAAGTCCTTCCAAATCGAAAAATTGACCAGTTGCTAGGGTGGAAATTTCTTTTGCCAGGTTACCATAGTAACGATGACCCAAAACATTTTTAATTTTAATGTTCATGGATCAAAATTCTTTAGAATTAGAATAATGTTTTTTTTTTTTTAAGATGACGTGAGAAAAGTAAGTCGTCTAAGAAAATTGCAATATTCGGTTTGAATTTTTAATTCACACACACACACACACCCTCACACACACACACACACACACACACACACACACACACACACAGAGAGAGAGAGAGAGAGAGAGAGAGAGAGAGAGAGAGAGAGAGAGAGATTCCTTGAAATGCTTCTTTTTCATGAATAGAATATTATTATATGCCTTTAATAAATACGAATAAATTAATTTTCTTTACTTTCACTTTGAACTAATGGTTTCCCTCCGAGAGATCGTTCTGTTCATTTTCCTATGAATTGATTGTCAGATTTACAGGCCCAACTATTTTTAATGAACGCCTCATTTTTTTTTTATTTTATGTTGTTTAACGTCCTATTCGAGAAATTTCACTCATATACAAGAGACGTCATCGGCTTGGGCTTCAAATTTATACCTTTACTTGTCACTCAGGGCCATTGAACAGTGAGGGTTCTTTATCGTGCCAACACCTACTGTGACATGGGACCTCGGTTTTTAAGGCCTCATCTGAAAGACAGACCAGTGACTTTCATTTCTAGTGCCTGGCGCTTGCCGTAGGAACAGTTATTGCCTATGTTTACGTCTTAGGTTTGACGCGGCGCAGCGAACGAGAATCGAACGTGGGCCTCCCGATCACGAAGCGAGCGCCCTACCACTAGGCTACCGTCACCGGTGATGAACGCCTCAGTATGATATCCATTCCTTTTTTAAGTCAGTACGAGAATAACAGGTAAATGACATTATCATAAACTAACACTCTGCCAAAAGAATGATTATGCTCTTTTTGTGATTTATATTCAGCTTTTATAATTTTTTGTCGCTCTGTATGATTTAAAAGAAATATTTTAATCATGTTTTTATTTCCAAAAAAAAAAAAAAAAAAAAAATACAATAAAAATTTGGTTGAGTTGAAAAAAGAAAAATGTTCAAGTAAACAATTATAATGACGATAATTGCTGACTTTGGTTAATCCCGGGGATCCCGGATATAACTCCGTAAAGAATCACGTGTTTTGAGTATTCTTTTCACAAGTAACAAAATTACTATTATAGTCCAGTTAATTTAGCAAAAATATGGGCCCGATGTCAAACTTATTTCCACACAAATTATTTGGACACAACTGAAATTATGTCAAAATATGTACAAAATATTTGCATTAAAAAAACTTAGAAAATCTAATGAGCTGAAAGCATAATTTTGGCATGATTTATTTAGCTATGGGAATCACTATAGAAAAAAAGGCATAACTCAGTAATTTATCTCATATTTTGAAAAAGAGAATTCCTGTTTTTCATGAATGCGTAATCTTATTTACATTTTTTTGATAGAGTTTAATAGATGATTACTTTATATATATAATTTGATACGGATATTTTGATTTTAGTTTCATGCTTTTTGTTTACTTTGAAATATTAGCATGTTTTAATTGATAGTGAATGCATAGTTTAAAAAATAATAAAAATAAATAAATTGCCCTTGGATTAAGATTTAGTATATGGATGTATCATTGCATTTAATACATAAATACTAACTCTATTAATAATAAAAAAAAATATCCATAAAGATTGAGAAACTTGACTTGACATATGTTTGATAACTTCTACCCTAAAATTTTATTTTTATGAGGCAAGAAAACTCAAAAGCACTCTGATAGTAGCTTAAACATTCATAAAAAAATCTTTAGATGGAAAAGGTTTTACTGCATAACTGTTATACACAGTTGAATTAAAATTCACTTCTTTCCTCAAGTTTGAAAAATGATATTTTTAACAAAATTTACTAAACTGACAAGAGTTATGCCTCTTTTCTACAGTTATTTTCAAAGAAAATTTATGAACCCTATATAATGATATCCCCTCATCTGATTTGTTAATGTTTTTATTACATGTATTTTGTGCATTCTAGAGTTTATGAATGACAACATTGCAATTAGTTTTATGTTTCATGATAAATTGAATGGACTATGAATTTTGAGCAAATTGAAAGCAAAACGAAAAAAAAAAAACTTATGATGTAGCATATAACATTGAAGCTCATATTTTCTAAAATTTTCTAAATAATATCATGGCTTAGAAGTTGCTAGAGCATTTCACACCAAAATATATTTAAAGTGTGTTAAGAAAATTCTTTTATTTAGAAATTAGTAAAACTACGGATTTCGGGACGCGTTTGATTGACACAAATCCTTGCACTTTTACAAAGTAAACTTTATCCGTAATACTCAAGAAAAGTAGAAATTTTGTTGTGTAGTAATGAGCAATATGAAAAATACAATCTAGAAAGTTCAGAGTAGAAATGCGACAAAGCAAAACCAACTCACGAGTATTGTCAGTCTGTGCTCAGTGATGTGTGCAGACTGAACAAATTGAACACACCCTGTAAAACGTAAACACTTAACAATAACAGAGCTCGTGCACTGTTAACAAAGCTGTCCTATGTCCTATTGTCCTATACAAAGTTACAGGTGTTTGACATGATGCTATGAAGAATGTAGTTATCATTGAATTCTTAGAATATTCCTGTAGTTCAAATCATTAAATTGAAGTTATTTTTTTAAATAGAATTAGACATTTGAAATTGTTAACAATGCAACTTTGTCCAGGCCCCTTTAAGGAAATTGGCAAGTCATGGTTTTCCGGAGTGGTCTACTTTTTCACTTTTGAAATAGCACTGGGAGCTCCTCGGGTGGCTCGTACCTCGCACAATAACCTCGGACGTAAACGGTGTTCTACCATTTTGCTGATACAATCAAGTGATCTTATTTGATTGATTGATTGCATGTTGTTTAACGTCCCATTCGACTATTTTTCACTCATATAGAGACGTCACCATACACCGGTGAAGGGCTTCAAATTTTGACCTTTACTCGGCACTCAGGGCCATTGAGCAGTGACGGATCTCTATCTTGCCAACGCCTACCGTGACACAGAGCCTCGGTTTTTAAGGTCTCATCCGAAGGAACCGCAACTTTCACTTCAAATGGAGCACGGCGAAGGAACAGTTGCTACCCATTTCTTATCGACTTAGGTCAATCGCGGCCGAGATTCGAACTCATGACCTCTCGATCACGGAGCGAGATCTTATTTGAAATTTTATTTGAAATCTGAGTTACTTTGTGGCACGCCCAACAATTGATCAGTTCCTAGCTTGCATGAAGAAAGCAGCATTTACTAATTACGAATAAAAATCAAAATAAATCCATTTCAATATTTTTATGACAGTGTGTTTCAATCAATTCAGTCAATTACATGATAGGAACTATCAACCAGTCTGACTCAATCAATTCAGTCAATTACATGAAAGATACTATCAACCAGTCTGACTCTCTTGACCATTATGAATGATATGTAATTATATCTTTAAGGGAAGTAACTCAATAAATACAGATCGGTGCCGGTTTGTCCTTGTCTTGTTTCTATATGTAGATTTTCAGCCAAAATATCTATAAGTCAAAGGAAATGAAGATACAATAATGTATATAATACAAAAATTATATGAAATAATTTAGGGTTGGAGAAAAATTATGGTGAATAATTCTGTTGGATCCTTTTATTAACATTTTACATCGGAAATGCATTGAGAATTGCAAAAACACTGATTTGACAAAATTTAAAAAATAAGGTTGGCTTGGTAGGTCAAACGATCCAGAATATAGCCTCTCTAGTACAATTAATCCTAATCAAGAGTTCTTGAAAAATTCTATACGATAACCAGAAACCTTGCCTATGTCCTTAACTGACAACCATGTTGTACATGTACTAATGTGTATTGAAAAGCAAATTAATTAATTTCCAAAATAATATTTAAACGGGAATATTTGTCATTTTAATTTACCGTCGCTCTCCACTCGATGTGTGACAGTTGTCCAATTATTTACCGACATCAACGCAAATTTCTGTCTACTTTTTGTCGCAATGGCTTTGAAACACTGCACGTGCAGATTTCATAACTTACGTAATTAATAAATTTAGTAAATTATTATTAAGACAATATTACAACGGAGAATTCTTTATTTTTTGTATTTTTAAAACAATTATACCCGCCTTGTGTACTACAGGGTTTTGGACCCCTTCCAGGAATCTTCTAATTTTCCAATCTATAAATTCCCACGCAGTTTTCGGCATGTAGATTTCGTGCAAATTTTTCGAGTAAGCAAAATAACAGGTATGTACAGAAAAAATATCATGTTTGTCATAAAAATTAAATTGTTAGCATTGACTATATAACTTACTTTGTTAGCCCCCTACCGGTGAAACCGGAGGGGACTATAGGTTTCCTCTGAGTCTGTCCGTCCGACAGTCGGTCTGTCTGTCTGTCTGTCTGTCCCTCTGTCCCTCTGTCCCTCTGTCTGTCCCACTTGGTTTTCCGCACTTTTTTTCTAAACTCTTGCAGATATCCAGCTGATTTTTGGTATGTGAGTGTATCTTGATGAGTTACAGATCAAGTTTGCATTTCGTTCCGCTTCATTGATTTTTGACGGAATTACGGCCTTTTCAATTTTTAGGGGTTTTCCGCATTTTTCTTCTTAACGCTTTCATATATTGAGCTGATTTTTGGTATGTGACTTTACCTTGATTAGTTATAGATCAAGTTTGCATTTCGTCCCGCTTCATTGATTTTTGACGGAATTATGGCATTTTCAATTCTTAACGGAAACCAGATTACACTTGCCGGTAGGGGACTAGTATTGCTAATGCAATACTCTCAGAATGCTTGTTCATCGAGAAATGAATTTAAAAAAACGAATGGCACACTTTGTTTATGAAAGTATTTGGCCTTAGTCGATCCTTTATTAAAGATCTTTTAGTTAGGCTTGCAAAAGAAATAATGTATCATTGATTCAATTCATTTAAACATATATAAATGTTAATTTAAAATGTATCAATGTATCAATAATGATTTTAATTCCATGGTATGTCTTGCTATGAAGCGTGATGTTACTACAAATAAAAGTGAACTTCCATGAAACTCTAAAGTCTCAAATCATGAACAATTGTTATCATTTCTGTTGTTGAAAAAAAAATCATTAATGCTAAATGAATCAGAGTCGCATTCACCTACTTCATCAATTCGTGGAAAGAATATGAGTTGCAGAATCTCTCCAATGTTTCAGTTTTTTTTCTTTCCACGAAAGCATAAATTTATAATTTGTATTCAGTACTTGTCGATAGAATTAATTGAATTTGGTTTTTTTTTGTTTTCATTTTTTTAACCTCTGTCAAAATGATTGAGCATTAGGGTGACCAACTTTTACTAGATTTGACAAATATTATATAATTTGTTAAAACATCGTTTAAATTTGCATTTCATGCAAGTTGTTTATTGATTTAAATTTGGGAAAAATATCCCGACGAGAAATACTTTTGGGCAAAAATATCAGGAAAAATAAGGATGGTAGACCAATAGAAAAAATCAACCCAACCAAAGTTGCGGTGGCAGAATGTGACCCGTTGCAGTCCTCTTAAACTATAAAAGACGCAAGACTTTCGTTTGAAAGCATTCTCGTTTCTACACAGAATCAGATTGCAGGTAAGTGTAAGTAGAATTATCCAAGGTTAGGAAACATCGCATTTAAAACTTCTAGAAAAAAATATTAAACTTATTTTCTAGAAAGATTAACTAATAATTTTAAATTTTTACAGTTTGTAATAACTTTAAGGACAACTTTCTCCTTGCAGAATAATCTTATAATCTGAATTCAAGGAGTGACAAAAGTCGTGAGAAGATTTGAAAGAGAGTAGTAGAATAATTATTGTGATTAACGAACCTAGCATGTTTAATCGTTGCTACTTTGTAAAACACTATCGAATTCAGAAATTGATCATAGATCACATACATTTAATTCGTGTCCCTCAACTTAATTTAATATGAACTTTATCAACCCAAGTACAGTTTTTCCATCATGCATTTTAACTGTGTTTCAAATCTGCCCCGAATATTATGAATATATGAAAACGAAGAAAGATGAGTTGTGGGATATTTATTATGAAAGCAAAAGTTTGAATTGCAGTGGCGTAAGGTCCTTTACGCAACAACACAAATCTATACACAGATTTTTCAATAAAAATAATTAAATATATATTTTAAAAAAAGATGTCAAAAGTTCAATAATAGATCAAAATAAAATAGCTTTTAGAATTAAAAAAATTCTAGATTTATTTTATCT
The DNA here is from genome assembly GCF_033153115.1 of Saccostrea echinata. Taxonomy (NCBI): domain Eukaryota; kingdom Metazoa; phylum Mollusca; class Bivalvia; order Ostreida; family Ostreidae; genus Saccostrea; species Saccostrea echinata. The sequence goes on along the minus strand of NW_026889833.1, from coordinate 704,735 downwards.
CTACATATAAACTATAATATCAGCTTTTAAATATGAGATCTTTGATGTAGTGTATTTCTCGTTTCATGTAATGATTTTAGTACTTCAAGGACGAATGTCATAATATTGTCAATTCAAAGAAATAGCAAATCATGAAATATGCAATTACTAATTCCCCTACTAATTTTAAAACCAAAATGTACTGCATTGTACAAGTACTATAATTTCAAAACAATCGATAAGTAAAATGTAACAGTATTTCAAATGAAAAATATTCAATTTTTTGTAGTTGGATATATATATAGAATTTAATACGCATACATGATAATAAAAAATATATATTACTTGTGAGATAAATTCTAGAACACTACCAAAATATTGAATTTTCTGTTTATTGCTTTTGCTTTGGTTTTCCTTTAGTCCATAACAGGTGACTCTTTCTTTAATAAAATTCAAAATAATATTGTCTTGAATGTAAATATATTATAGGTTTATTTAACTATGTCTTTATCATGATAACCAGAAAGGATTTTGAAGAAAAGGATTTAGTATTGTCAAAACTGGGCAATTTTTGTCAATACTTATAGTTGAACTACGGTGGTAAAAAATAAAATATTTCAAGGTAATTTTCTGATTTAAAACTGTTAAATTTCTTGAGCTTTGCCCCCTGAGCCCCAAGACTCCTTGCCTTTTTTGAATAGAGAAATTTTTTTTTGCTTGCTACCCCACTGAATTAAAATAGAATAAATATGATAATTCTAAAAGTGATGATAATGTATTGACAGTTAAAATGAACACCTTGATTGTGTTTGTCTCCATTCTGGCTTCCTGTAATGCGGGCGATGATTACGGTTCTAAAGGCATACACCTACGCGACGATGGGAGGATTGGCGGAGGACTCGGAAGTGTAGGAGGAACAGGAACACTAGGAGGAAGCGGAGGATTTGGAGGAGGAGGATTTGGAGGAGGGTTACTTGGAGGAGGAGGAGGATTTGGAGGAGGGTTACTTGGAGGAGGAGGAGGATTTGGAGGAGGGTTACTTGGAGGAGGAGGAGGATTTGGAGGAGGGTTACTTGGAGGAGGAGGAGGATTTGGAGGAGGGTTACTTAGAGGAATAGGATTTGGAGGAGGAGGAGGAGGATTTGGAGGAGGATTATTTGGAGGAGGATCACTGGGCTCATATTTTTCCGGTAACGTTATTTTGTCAATTTAAAAATGTATCAATGTTTAAATCACGTGTTATTTTCATTTGCAAGGATCGTCCTCCTTTGACATTTGTCCATGTTAATATCTGGATTTTTAGAACTTTTATTTAAGGAATATGAGCGAAAAAAGCATGCTAAGACATATGAATTCGTTTTGTAACACATTATAATAAATTTCAAATATTTGTTTGGATTACCTGTTTTCTGATACCTGCAGATTAAAAACGAAACCATGGATGTAGACAAACTGACAATAATATTTGAATGAAAATATTTTTTCAAGCTATTTTACTCTATATAGATTGTAAAAAAGATAACTTTCCTCTTTAGAATCGTTAATGTCTTAAAAGTAGTAATTGTTTTATTTTTATAGTGGAAAAATACGGGACTTGTCCTTATCCTGAAAGAGCAGACTTTCAACAAATGGGACCTATTTGCTCTAACGACGAAGATTGTCATGGGTCACAGAAATGTTGTCTAAACTCTAGATATGGAAAGAGGTGTCAAATCCCTATGGAATATCAAAAATCCGGAAATTGTAATATTTTCTTCATGGCGCCTCCTTTCCATCAAAAACGAAGAGCATGCAATGATGACACCATCTGCCCCGGAAGCGGCAAATGCTGTAAACGATTTTATTCTGGTCAAATTGACACTTGTACTTTGTTCAGCTCTTTTCCTTCTGGCTTCGGTGGAGTAGGCGGTTCGTTTGGACCAGTAGGCGGTGGAGGTGGTTCATTTGGTCCTGTAGGCGGTTCAGGTGTAGTAAGTCCTCTGTTACCAGTACTTCCTCAAGGATCTTTCAAGAAGAAGTATTAAAGATGTGTCCCTCTTTCCTCATCTTTGATATAATAAAGTACCTGTTACAAAAAAATTACCCTTTGTTTTATTTTATTTTCATATAGTGAATTAATAAGAAGCGAAAAGGGTCTCTTCTATGCGAAGTATGGCTGTCGTCCACCTGTCCATTTGCTCTTCGTCTCATATCTCCTAAGTTTAAAGTAACTGACTTTTATAAAGAATAACTGGTCCAAATTCAATAACCAAAATTAAGCGTAGACTGTTTTTTTCTAGTGAAAGCCCTAGCCCTTGTCAACGGGAAATAATTATAGAAGGTTAAAACTCGCTAGGGTCAATAGAAAATCTCTAAAATAACATGCTATAACGACAAAACATGTGTGACAAGAGCTTAATATAGGAACAATCCTCCAAAATACCCACACATTTTCTGGTAGATTTAAATCAATATTTAGCCTTGAGGCAAGGATAACAATAAGAAATCTTTAAAATCGATAATTTATTGGAAGAATCTTCTCCAGAGTAGCAGTTTCACAATAAGTCAAATAAATACTATTTAAAGCATCCATGTATATTGTATAGATTTTAAAAGTCTCATTAAATTATACAGTGATATAGGAGAAATTGCGGATAAGAGATGGGTACCCCCAAATGTAGCAGACAGATGGACGGACAGACAGACAGGACAGACAAACGCATGATGTAGGGACACCCAATCAGTATATACCCCCAATTTGCAAGCGAAGGGTATAATAAATACCACATCCATCTCCAAATAGGGTATACATTCATGTTTATTATGTATAGAGTATATTTATGGTATTTCAGCATTAAATTTGTCATGATTTATAAGAAATATTTCTTAAAAAATCTGTTACAAAAATGAATAAAGATGCATTTATTTACTGACTTCAAAGGTATCCTCAAGTAGTGGTAATCTAAATGTGCTTTAGTTATCCTTGCCCTGGGCGTTAGTGTATTACAGCAAAGAGAATGCCGCCGTAAAAATTAAATTTTACAGAGAGGTATAAGGACTTCCTCTTAGAAAAAAACCCTTAAATTCGTAAACCTTAAATTATAAGATGCTCAATTCTTAAAAGTTTTTTTTTTGTAAACATGCTTAATTTCGCTCGATGATAATGATCGCAAGATTATCATTATATGTTAATGTTCATTTGACAGCAACGGTAACGTTACTGATGTTAGCATTATAGATCTTTTTTTCTTCTCTTTTTCACTATTATGTTGTGCCTTTTCCCATTTATCTCGAAGCCTTAATTCTTGGATGTGTAATTTTTACTTTGGGAAGTTGAAGGAACTCTTTAAAGAAATAGCCTTAAATGAAATCTACTCAGTATTTTTGAATCAGCTACGTATTAATAATGCATCCCATTATGACACGGTCTTGTGAGAATGGAAAGGGAATGCAACCTTTGATTTGAACTGAACAAACACAGACAAGAGAAGGAATGTATATTACATGTACTTTCTAATTAATGACATAAACAATAACTTTATAAAAAAAAAAATTGCATGCGTACTAGATAATTTTGTAGTGTAATCATAAGTGGAAGTCTTCTATATGATTAAAATGACAGATTTACCAGCCTATTTCCTAGAACTCTTGTATATGACTAAAATGACAGATTTACCAGCCTATTCCCTAGAACTCTTGTATATGACTAAAATGACAGATTTACCAGCCTATTTCCTAGAACTCTTGTATATGACTAAAATGACAGATTTACCAGCCTATTCCCTAGAACTCTTGTATATGATTAAAATGACAGATTTACCAGCCTATTTCCTAGAACTCTTGTATATGATTAAAATGACAGATTTACCAGCCTATTTCCTAGAACTCTTGTATATGACTAAAATGACAGATTTACCAGCCTATTTCCTAGAACTCTTGTATATGACTAAAATGACAGATTTACCAGCCTATTCCCTAGAACTCTTTTATATGATTAAAATGACAGATTTACCAGCCTATTTCCTAGAACTCTTGTATATGACTAAAATGACAGATTTACCAGCTTATTCCCTAGAACTCTTGTATATGACTAAAATGACAGATTTACCAGCCTATTTCCTAGAACTCTTGTATATGACTAAAATGACAGATTTACCGGCCTATTTCCTAGAACTCTTGTATATGACTAAAATGACAGATTTACCAGCCTATTCCCTAGAACTCTTGTATATGACTAAAATGACAGATTTACCAGCCTATTTCCTAGAACTCTTGTATATGACTAAAATGACAGATTTACCAGCCTATTTCCTAGAACTCTTGTATATGACTGTAGATCAACACATATTTAACTTTTTGAAATATTCATTATATATATAAAGTTAAACTTTGCTGTTTGCTAATAATGACATTTTCAAATTTTTGGGGGTCTGTGACAGAGTAAGTTCAATTTTTGGGGATATCAGTACTGAGACAGTCCGATACTATACCCCTCTCTTGCGTAATGAAATAAAACATAAATTGCTTCTTGATTTATTATAAATAAGATTTCACCGACGCTCTGTAGCTCTTTTTTTCTAATGCAAAGGGCTTAAAAAGATACTAAAACCTATATGCAAAGAAAAGGTGTATTATACAATTAACCAGTAAATCGGTTGATGCGTTTTGCGGTTAGCCGATATATATATAATTGTTAAATTTTCGGAACTCATTGTCCCTTCCTCAGGACAAAGACAAAAGTTATTAAGTCATACAAACAAAGTAAAACAGAGAAACAAAAAACAACTAGCACTACAACCAACTACCAAACACTGTAAATTGACATGTACAATGTTACATGTCTAATTTGAAAGTTTTTCACCTATTGTAAAGAAAGAAATCCGGACCGCTAAGAAATACGTGGGGATTGTCTGGTTTTCTAGTGCTTAATATAATTTTATATATATATATATATATATATATATATATATATATATATATATATATATATATATATATATATATATATATATATATATATATATATATATATAATTTAATTTTGCTTATAACGCAGTATTTGATCGGATAAAAATTTACTTTATATCGTATAAATTGGGTTGCCTACGTCACAATTATTTCCGTCAGAAACGTATCGATCCGCCTGACGTTACATTCAAATTTTGTACAATTTGATGTCATTTTTAAGGGCGTTATCTTTCTTTCTTACACTAAATAATGGAAATTAAATCATAAGAAATGCAATTAATAGCTACCCAAGTTATACGCTATATTAGCTACCCAATTTATACACTTTTGTATAAAGCGTAAACTGCCCTAACCCACTTTATACCGTATAAATTGGGTAACTGTTAAATTCATTCCTTATATATATATATATATATATATATATATATATATATATATATATATATATATATATATATATATATATATATATATATATATATATATATATATATATATATATATATATATATATATATATATATATATATTTGTGTGTGTGTTTTTCATTGAATTCAGAGGACATAAATATGTATGTGACATGGGTTAAAATTACCCAGTCTTCTTCCTTAAGATTAATATACACATATATCATCCTTGAAACCTGTGCACCGTTTGATGTACTTTTGATTTTTTTCTGAAACTTTTAAGAAGAAAACCATAGAAATGGCATACAATTCAGCAGTTAGAAGTATAGCGTCTTATCAATTAATAATTGTTATTTTCATTCATATGTCGACTCCATATATCACATTGAACTCGAAATGAAAGACACCACAAGGTCTGCCACTTCCGTTTCAGATTTGTTTCTTTTACTGACTACACAGTACCAACCAGACCCAACCTGACACCTGAGCAGTCCCAGAAAGCAGTCTTGGGGACTGCTTTGGGAACGCTCTGGGACTGCTGTGGGTCCGCAGTACAGTTAAGGTGCGCAATGGAAATATCGGCACTTTTTGTGATTAAAAATATATTCTTAATCAGGATGGCGATTCTTTTCAGTACTCTATTTATATTGGACAAATGTAATTATGGTAAATAACTACATATTGAAGACGATAAAATTTTATCTTTAGACTTGTCACGTGATGCGGTAGTCACGTGATATAGCGCATATACTTGCAGTATCGAGGTCACCTATAAATTTCACTAGTACAAGGGCATAATCAAGTTAAAATTCTAAATTTAGTGTAAAAATATTTTCAACAAGCATTGTAGTTTCTGAAAAGTGCTGCAATCCTCTATAGATTCTGCTATTTCATTGTTAAAATCATATTTGTATGACTGCATGCTATATTTTTAGCTGGTCAACGGCATTAAATATAGATATAACTAGACTCTTGTTGCCATGGCAACAAAAAGGTCTTCCGTTCCTATATGATACCGTTTGCATTGTGTTTTTTATGTAGGAAATGTGTACAGTATGTAATAATTAAGTTGTAAAGAATCTAAAATTTGACCTTTCGGTACTTGTCGTCCATTGATTTTTACTGCAAAAATGAATGTATCTGTTGTCCTTATATATGAAATTGTATGCATATTTTTTTCATTAATAGAAGCATATTTTAACCATTTTTAAATTTAAGTTAAATGGGGGGGGGGGGTATCTAGAAAACAACCTGTCAGTTCTTACAGTACTTTGATTTTCACTGCTAAAATGAAAGTATCCACCGTACGTATATATAAACATGAGAAATTATAAAACATGTAGTGTATGATTTGAATTTCGCATTTAGAGAAACATCTTTATATAAGTCAAAGTAAAAAAAAACAATACTAAATATCCTTTCAGTCTTTACGGTACTTTGATTTTTATTGGCTAATGAAAATAGCTTCCATAGGTAACTTATTGTGTGCATTGATTTTGATGCATAGAAAAACATGCCTGTTTATACTACACTGTAGTAAGAAAAAAGTGGGTATCTAAAGCAGTCCTCTCAGTACTTCAGGTACTTTGATATTTACTGCAATTAATTGTGGTCTTCATTCTGATATATTATACTGTATGTATTGATTTTTGTATGCAGAGAAACATGTAAACATAACCTTCATGTAAGTTAAAGTAAAAAATGCCCTCTCAGTACTTTCAGTACTTTGATTTTTTTTTTTAAGCAAAACGAAAATAACTGAACTCTACAAAACGGGTGATCTGATTTCAAAACAAATCATATATTTGGCACTTATGGATGTATCTCTATTATGCCTAAAAATATCTTCAAAATATATTTAAAAACAAAAAAGTCGAAAATTGACTAAAACACAAATTCACTTTCGGTTCAGACAGGAAGTTCGAGACACAAACAAAAATCATGTAGAAACAAAGACAATGTCATGATCTATTATTCCTGTACATTTCACATCTTTACCTTAAACCCCTTCTGAAAAAAAACACCGGACAAAAGTGCATTTTAAAATTTGAAATTCGGTCAAAACTTCGGGCCGGAAGTGGATTTTTCAAAAAAACGGAATTTTATATAAACTTCACATGTCAACCTATTATCCAGTGAAAAATTATTAAAATCTTTCGAAACATCTCTGAGTAATTGCGCTCACAAAATTTGGGAGGAATAATAATAATAATAAAAAGAAACAATACAATCACTATAGGTCTTCCGTTTTGAACGGAAGACCTAATTAATTAATTTTCAGGATTTCACCAGGATCGCAGCACTTTTCGGATACCTTAATACTTCTAATGTTTATATGAAGAAGCTTACTGTGATCCATTGAGTGAATGCCCTTGTATTAGATCGATTTATTATGACCCTTGCATTACCCTACGATGTACTTGCATACAAATATACAGCAGTATCAATTATATAGGAAATGTACGGAATATATATGAATAAAATCATAAAGAAGACATTGCATCCAAGTTAATGGTCTCTTAAATATCTTCAAATATTATTTTATTTAATTATAGAATACATTTTTTGTTGTGAAAATATTACTTGATTCGCCTCTCACTGCATACAAACTGCGTCAAGTTTTACGAAATGACGTCATAATCACATCGACAAGTGCATTGCGATCAGTGACTTTTTTATATCTTGCTATGTGGGATTTAACTAAAGACAAAACAGCGTGTTAAAGTAAGTTTTGATGTATTTTGATGGTCTCCTATAGTTTAAAATTGCAAACAATTTAATTTTGTAGTATTTAAAAGAATTGATGATTTTGTATGATGTCATAGTTAATATTTCCCGTACAAATTAGGCTCCGCCCCCCTTTTTGTAGCCTTAACTGTGCTGCGGCTGCTTTGGGACCGCCGTGGACTGCTCTGGGACTGCTCATGGACTACTCTAGATAGCAGACCCAGCAGTCCCTGAGACTGCTTTCTGGGACTGCTTTGTTCATTAAGGCGTGAAAAAGGTTCTGAGCGACATGATAGCTCCGCCCCTTGTGTATTCTAAATTTACAGGCTCCCTGTATTTCTTTTTTTTTACTTTCAGCAGAGAGAAAAAAAACAAGGATTTCTTACAAAATTTTAATAAATAGAGATGGTTATACATGTAATTACTAAATGTTTTCAGGGGGTGTAAATTTACACAACTGTAGTCTGGAATTAATTTTAAAAATGAAAGTAGATACATTGTAAAAAGGGAAATCAAGAGATGATTTTTATCTCTTTTATTAATCTTTAATACAGGTGTTTAAAAAAATTATTTAGGTCTTTTTAATTAATTAATACTGTCAAATTATGTACTCAAAGTTTGCATTAGCATTATTAAACAAACCCCTTGCCATTACAATAAGACATTCAGGGGGACATACTGTACTGGATTTTTTAAATTGAAATAGCTAATACCACGCTTAAAAAAGCATTCAATGCTCTTTTTACCACCCTCAAATACAACCTAATAATTTATTAAATGACTATGAAATAAAGTTATTCTACCATTCTTCGGTCACATAAACAACGTGAACAATTATTGGGGAATATATTTATAAATTAGTTCTAAATTTCTAAACAAGTTATTAAAAGAGTACATTAAATTAAAAAATAAACATTTGTAAATATCGAGAATTGTGACATTTTATGTTTGTATTTACCATGGCTGATTAATAAAAAGCAATTATACAATCGTAAAAAATGGTGTCAACACCTGAGGTTTCAATCACCTCTGGGCATGATTAGCAGAAAGTCAATAATGCAAGTCTTTTGGGTATCAGTTTTACACATCATTGAACAGGCTGGTCAACAATGACACTAATTTCAATCTATGAACTGCAAAATTTGTTTCAATAAATGTGTATAAATTTATTTCGGGTTTAATTAATTTTGAACATAATCTGAGGGTTCCATTCGCGTGATTTACAGATGTACACTCGAACGTTTATATAATAAAACACTTAAAACTGAGTGTTATTGTTTTCTGTTACATAGAGAATCTAACGATAATAAAATTAGCAAGTCAGTGAAAATAATCATGACTGAAAAATGATACTCGGCAATATTTAGCGAAGAATTTTTCAAAGCTCCAACACTTAAGAAAAATGCATTCAGAGAATAGTAAGGGAATCGGCCTTGCTCTTTAATTATAAGATCTATTTAAAGCTTATTCTGGTAGAAAATAAACAATTTAAGTTTAATTTTCAATAAAAAAAAATAATAAATATGGAAACCTATATCATTCACATAAAAATAAAGAAATGTATTCATTTTGGTGAAAAATTAATATACCACATAATTGTGTTTAAATTTTCATGTTATTAATAGATGCGCTTTAGCAGTGCCGGAAAACAGTTCCCGGGACTGCTCTGGGACTGCTTTGTGTTAGGTTGGGTCTGGTTGGGACTGCTTTGTGTCAGGTTGGGTCTGGTTGGGTCTGGTTGTGTCAGGTTGGGTCTGGGTGGGTCAGGTTGGGTCTGGTTGGTACTGTAGATATCAATGACTAACTAACGATTTTTACATATATTTGACAAACGTGATGACTTTAGCTTTTACATTATCAACTTGCCCTATTTATGCAGTATTAATTCAGTATTTCCTATACTTATACTTCCTATCCTATGCTTTTCATGTCTTTCAAATGATTAGGTTGGCATAAACAATTGAGTACTATTTAAAAAAAATAGAGGGAGGTTACTGAGAAATAAGATAATGTTACACGACTTCCAACAATCTTATTTAAAGTCAGAATTTGGCAACTTTGATATTACAAACTTGTTTGCAAATACAACATATCGTTGGATCATATTTTGCCTGTACATGTAAAAAGTGTTGTCCTGTTCGCGATTCGTTTGTTTACAAGATTGACGAGACTGATCAAATTTAATAATTTACATCTTTTTTTCATTGATAGTTATCGTAGTTTTCATTGACATAATTTTTTTGCCTTTGTTAATACTTTTTAAGTCAGAAAAAGGCACAATATGAACACAGACACCATCAAATGCATCTTCATATTCCTTGAGGAACATTAAAGTCCTCTAAAAATTAGAAGGAACACCCACTCATTCACATGGATAAAATGAACCGAGATATAAAACAGACAATTCAGTTTTGTAAGACAATTGTTCGATGCAATATTTCCTGAATGGAGTGTGATTTGCCTTACCAGTCTCTCTGCATGGACGAGAGAAAAATAAAATACTATGCTCTCTCACTAACGCCCATATTTGTTATTACTGTTTGTGAATGTCATTTCGAATTCCTTATTTTCTTCATTTCGTATGAGACAGTATAGCTCTTATACACGGGAATTCATTATTTGTTTGAAAAGTTGGAGATATCTCTTATTAAGCTTAAACACTTTACACGTCCATGCTTGAATATGGACTTTAAGCATGTAAAAGTTTGTTAAGCCTGCTCATCATTGAAAATAATGACGATTTTGGAATTTATTGTGTTGAGGCAGATTATTTACAGATTAACATTAGAGATAGATTACATCTCTTAATATATAAAAAGAAAGATTTTTTTTAATTATTAATAAACTAAATACATGTTCATTTACATCACAAAAAAATTGTTAGAAGAATTCAACGAGATCTGTTAACACTATAAAATTCATCAAGAGTAATTATGAATTTAAATAAAACATTTTTTTCAATGTTTAACATATATAGTTTTGGTCCCAACAGTATAAAAAGCTACTGAATCTCTGATATAATTGAGATCAAAATGAATTTCTTGCAAGAAGGTGATTTAATATAAAGATCTTACCAGTTTGATGCTTATTTCTATAGATAAAATTCTATTTTTCAATTTTCAAAAAGAACCATATACAGTCTGTACATTCCTAATTGTACGCAAGGAATTTATAACTGCTTAATTTCGCGAAAGGCTCCACTCGCAATATTAAATTACCCGCTTTCATATTTTTAGTTGCTAAAAGGCATGTAAAAACTCTTCAAAAACAGTCCTCTCTCGAATTTATGTCCTTGCAATTTGACGTTTACGAGTAATTTCGCAATATAAAGTACTGGCGTAAAATAAGAAAACTACAGTATGAATTTTCAATAATTCAAAATCTTAGGATTTAAGTAATGGATAAATAACGAGATGGTGTTGGATAGTTTAGAGAAAACATTCCCTCCGAGGGCCGAATACACTAAAAATACAATGGGATCTACCCCTCTCAGATATCCAACAGTGACACAATACAATAGCCTAATCGAACACCCCTTTTATTCATGGACTAGTGAGCATGAAACCGCATGGTGCTAATGTCATTTCAAACCTTTCCATTATTCTGAACAGTCATGGAATTAGATGAAGAATAGTGCTAAATCCAATGTAAATTTGGAGAGGTTCAGATAGTGTTTTGAATACTTTTGACCTGAAGCAGAAGAAAACTACAAAATTTTGATAAAAGGTAGGAAATCTATCATTACATATGTACATATAAGATAATGATTTGTTTGAGAAAAATACTTCTAGTAGTGCTATAACAGATGAGAAGATTGTCGGTTTTATGCGAAACCTGCTTTAAAAATATTCCATATCAAGATTTGCAATAAAAAAGTGACAAAAAATAGATGGGCTATCAATTATTAAATTGTCTTGGGAAGTACGCTGGAAAAGTATGAGAACAGAAATGAACCTCGAAAAATCTGAGAGGATTTGCTTATAACGCACCCCTGAAATAATATTCAGCAACAGGAAGTGATGTGGATTAGGGTTCAAGGTGAAAATGTATTCATAAGCATGTCAAAAAGTGATGCTTTCAAAATTTAAGACCGGAAACATTCTGTTAAAATGCCATCGGAAAAGAATTGGATATTTTATTGATGACAAGTGTTAATAGTATGCAAAATTCGAAGGAATTTTAATTTTTGTGAGCATCCGAAGTACATTTTTAACACAATTCTAATGGTGTGAATAAAGTGATTAAAATCCCGTGTGCATTGGACATAAATTCTAATAGTGTGACAAATTCGAAGTAATTGTTTTTTATGTGGATTGGAAATACATTTTCAACTCTTTTATTTCTTTTGTTCATTGCTTTATTATGTTTGTATGCACAGTTAGATATTTAAATATCCAACCGATAGGCAGTTGGATATTTGAATACCCAACTGATGGCCAGTTGGATCTTTAAATATCCAACTAGTGATGGTTGAATCGGTAAAATATAAGTAGACCAATAACAATGGGTGACGTCATTGAAGTTTTTTAAATTTTAAACACTATGACATATGACTTACTTACTTATCCTCTTCATCCCCTATGGGACATAAGGCTTCAACAAGCTGTCGCCATCTTTCTCTGTCTTTCGCCACATACTGTGCCTGTCCCCACGAGTAGCCCATTTCCTCTAGCTCTGATGTTATGGTTCCTCTCCACGTTGTTCGTGGTCTACCTCGCTTCCTCTTTCCAGATGATGTCGAATGAAGGGCTGTTTTAAGTATTCTACTCTTGGGCATTCTCATCACGTGTCCCAGCCATCTCAATCTTCTTTGCTTGATTTCAGTTGTTATGCTCCTGCTTTTGCTTTTCTTATGAAGGTCTCTGTTAGAGATCTTGTTCGGCCAGAAGATACGGTGGATATTTCGAAGACAGTTGATGTGGAATGCCTTTACTTTTCTCATGTCGCTGTCAACAACACGCCAGCATTCAGTCCCATACAGGAGAACTGATTTAACATTGTTGTTGTAAAGCTGGAGTTTGGTTCTCAGACTGAAGTTGTTTGACTTCTAGGCCTTAAGACATATACACCGAGCTAACTATTGAATTAAAAAAAAAACACATTTTGGTAGCTTGTAAAAGCGCTTTGTTTGTGTTGAAAGTCATAAAAGTAAGGCAGGTGACAATGCATATATTTACAAATCAAGTACATATTCGGTAGATTAAATATAAAAAGTTCATGAACGTTTGCATGTAAAATCTAAAAGTGAAATTTCTTAATCGCCTAGAATTGGACACTAAATTTCAAATAATAATAATACTAATCATCATCATCATCATCATCAAATACAATTTCCTTAGAATAAAATAAAACACTTGTAATTTCTCTGCTTGGTTTTTATAGACATTACATTATTTCAGAAACATATTATATACATATCAGTTGCAAATAGGGAACCGATTCGGTGGTGCTATAAATATATGAAGACATTATTTCAAAATCTAAGTTGATTGTCAAAGTAGTTCAATGACTTGCGGAATTAAATGTTGTTTCATAAAAGTACAGCCTTACAAAAAACTTTATTTTGGCAAGTTACATGTAACATGGGTACTCTTTTAACTAGTTAAGAATAAGCCTACGAGTTCCGAATACCCTAGCGGTTCCCATGCAATTCTACCCTAATTTGAAAATACCTGTCCCACACATTATTCATTGACATGCGTAGGAAAGGTAAAATAAATGCTTGCCAGTTAGTAAGCGGTATTTCCAAAGGATAAAGAGAAACAACAGTCACATTAACAATGAAGAAATAACAGAAAACTAACGTGTTATAAAGTGTTAATAATAGGTATTGGGTACTAGTAAAATGACAACACGAAAATATTCCGATATCTTCCGGTGGTCTAATTATTCATTTTCGGCAAGCTTTCGGTATTTGTTAAAATACACATCAAACTTACATTTGATAGCTGAAATGTTGTTTTATGTGAAAAATTGACGTGTTTACTGACGTTTTTCTGCAGACAAACGAGTCACGGTAATTCAGATTTGTTGCAGTGTAAAAGTATGTCATCTGTTTCAAGTACGATAGCGAACACAAACTGGACATCAAAAAATCGAAACTTCACATAATTCTAACACTCATAAAGAAGCCTTCATACCATAGGTATGAATTTATGGTTACACTTTAGAATTTATTAATTATCAGTTCTTAAATTATTAATTACTAATCAAAATTCGGAACTTGTCAAATGACTGTATAATGAAGGATAGAACCATATGAGGAATAAATTAATTCAAATTGATGAATATTTTTTATGTCTGTTTTTTTTTCTATTTTTTCCTGATATAATGCATTAAACAGAAATCAGCCATATTGAATACAATATGGCCGCTATGCAAAGTAGCATACTTTTCACCATTTCTCCATACGATTACACTTTGTTTGAATAATTTTTTCCTAACGTGTAATCTGAAGCAATGGAAAAAATAACGTTTCATTTCCCGATGTGCACATTCCACATTCTAACACAACCTCAAATAGATCGGCCGCTGCTGCGGCCGATAATAACTGTTACATATAATTTTCTCAGATTGAACAACAACATTTGGCTGTTAAATTCAAAAGCATGAACTATGACGGACAAACAAGTCCTGCTACAAGCTAAATCATGAATGGTACAAACGCAACATTTAATATTCTTTACTTTTTATTTACAACTTCCGAGTCGCCCGCGTGGCGCAGTGGTTAGAGCGTCTGCTCTAGAGTCGCAGAGTAAGGAGTTGATCCTTACGTCGCGAGTTCGAATCCCATTGCTGGACATGGAGACCGGTCCTTCGGATGAGACCGTATAAACCGAGGTCCCGTGCCACAGTAGGTGTTGGCACGAAAAAAAGATCCCTCACTCCTCAATGGCCGTAAGTGCCGAGTATAGGACAAAATTTGCAGCTCTCCACCGGCAAGTGGTGGCGTCTCCATATGAGTGAAAAATTCTCGAGAGGGACGTTAAACAACATACAGACAAACAAATACAACTTCCGATCTGTATGATGATAAAACCTTATATTTTCTGGTTTTTCTCTGCATGTTCTCTTACTGCATGATTCGTTGATTATTTGATGTTGAGTAAAAAGGCGACAATATTAGATACATATAAAAACCGGAAGTCTCTGATGAGACTTTAGCTCTACTGGATGTACTTTTAAAGGAAGATAAAAGCAGCACTTGGACTTGAAACTTTGCAACAGCAATAAATAGAATAATGATCCTTAGTTTAGTCTGTTTTTGTGGCAAGATTTATTGCAATCAGAATAAAACTGTAGGAGGAGAAGCCTTTTACAATAATTTAACAGAATTTTCGATTAAAGTAATCATGGCAACATCATTCGATAAAATCATAAAGCAATAATGACAATTATGTATCTCAGTGTAGTTTACTTGTATGCCAAGTTATACTGAAATAAGACAAAACATGTAGGAGGAGTAGCGTTTTGAAAGTACGCGGGTATGTTAAGGCTACACCCAGAGATATCCTACTTGCCTTTACAATATGACGTCATAGTAAGCTGTATGACGTGATCTTTACAAATAATGATTTCTTGATATCTATATCTAAAGTTTAATTTTAGGTCCAAGAAATGAATGGAATCATTCAAAAACATAATATGAACTAAATCTTGTCGTTTTTTGGGTGGTATAAATAGCTAAGTATTTGTTACAGGGGTTAAATACCAAACCCATAACTATTGATCAAATATTTGCCGAGTGAAAATGAAACGTGACGAGAATTCATGTAAACAAATATATGAAATGGGAGTTTTAAAGCACATACCGCGGATGTTATGTGTGATTCGTAAGGAATTAAAGATTATGAATCAGGTACGCTGATACATTCTTGTCATGTTTTCTTGTAATGAACACAGGCAGTGCTTTGAAATCCCGATCAGCCTTTCCTCTGTCGCTCTATAACAACAAGGATGCAAAAGTTCAACACTACGCCGCATACTGTGAAGCATAATTTTTGTTTGTATCGAAAACTTGTATTCTATAGTACTTGGAAAGTGCTTCTAGAATCGTGTGGTTAACATAAATTGATGACAATTCCTTGATCGTATGTATAAAATGTAAAAATGTTGGTAAGGTTTCATGCAAAACTTTTGAATATTTTTTTCTGTGTTTGAAGAGTAGGATTCTAGCAGCACTTTTCATGGTCCAGTGACGTTTTTACATAATTATTTTCACAAAAAGAAATGAATTATCCCCGGGGTAGTGTTGAACTTTTCACTTTTTCATTAAGGCAATTTTTCTATTTATAGACGTCACGTGATGACGTCGTAGTGGGGTGCTTCTTTTAGCCTAAGACTCAATGACGTCTATACAATGGATAATAATAGTAAATGTTTTATCTATGGCTTTTCCGATTTATCAATGTTACATTTTACGAAAAAAAGTCTTAATTCGCCGAAATATGATCTGTGTACTGCCTTAACGTACCCTCGTATTTCAAGAAATTTCTGTTTTTAGTAACCATGGCAACAGCGTTCATCAAAATCTGAAACTTGTATAGAGAATTATGTATCTTAATGTAGTCTACTTGTGTGCCAAGTTACATTGAAATGAGATCAAAATTGCAGGAGGAGTAGCATTTTGGAAGTATTTCAAGGAAATTTCTATTTTTAGTAACCATGGCAACATCGTTCATCAAAATCAAAAACGGATATACAGAATTATGTATCGTAGTGAAGTCTACTTGTGTGCTAAGTTATATTGAAATGAGATCAAAACTGTAGGAGGAGTAGCGTTTTGAAAGTATATCACAGAAATTTCTATTTTTTGTTACCATTGCAATACCGTTCATCGAAATCAAAAACCGATACACAGAATTATGTATCTTAGTATAGTCTACTTGTGTGCTAAGTTACATGTATAATGAAATCAGACCAAAGCTGTAGGAGAAGTAGCGTTTTGAAAAAATGTTTACAGATGGACGGACAGCTAGACAGACAGACAGACAGACGGACACCTTACTATCGCATTAGCTCTTCTGGTCTCTGACCAGTAGAGCTAAAAATGAATACATTAGCTAAATATGAAAAGTACACAATCATAAAAAATGGCAGAACTTGGTCTTTCTTTTATGTCGTCAAATACAAATAGTATTGTTGCGCATCATTTACCCAGGAAAACCACAGTATGTGACGTATTCTTTCTTAATTATCAGTTATTATTTAATATGTATTAGCATGGTATTTCGATGTCTCGAATAAAATAAATATTGAGGTTCAGTAAGGAATATTATTTAAAAATGGACATTCCAAAGCGCTGTCTGCACATTTAGGGCCATACTTGCATCAAACCCTTTACGTTGGATATACTGTGTTGAATGCATTTGTTCAGAAGTTGTTTTCATCTTTTATGACTGAGACAATATTACTAAAAACAAAAATTTTAAAACCAAATATAAAATAGATAAACACTGTTTCTTGGATATAAAAAATGTCGTGTTACGTTTTACGCTATTATGTTAGATATTTCATGAGAAAAATATGTTGAAAATACCATGCATAATCTTCTCCATTTATTTCAAAAAATCTATGGACAGGCATGTATGCATCAATTTTGAAAGCGAAAGCAGGAGGTTTCAACAAGTAAAATATTTGATAAACATAAAAAAAAACAAAATGTGTTTTTGAAACACTGATGTGTTTCTCAAATGCAAGTCAAATATGTGTGAAATATGAAAGCGATAGAACCAACTATTCAAATGATTGTCAGTGGATAAAGATTTTCAAGAATAGGTCAAACTTTAAGCTCATAATCAAGGTCAAAAGGTAAAAATTGTTGGTATCCAAGGGAAGGACCTTTCACAAGGAATACACCTGTGAAAAATGAAAACCCTAGCATAAGTTATTCAAATATTATAGCCAAGGTTAGAGATTTTCAAAAGTAGGTCAGTCGAAAAGGTCAAGGAGAATACATCTGTGAAATACGAAAGCCCTAGTACCAACCGTTCAAAATTATGGCCAAGGTTAAAGTTTTTCAAAGTTGGTCAATCTCCAAGGACAAAGTGTCAAAATTGTTGGTACCATAGGGAAGGTCTTATCACAAGGAATATATATATATATATATATATATATATATATATATATATATATATATATATATATATATATATATATATATATATATATATATATATATATATATATATATAATATGAAAGCCCTAGCTCCAACCATTGAAAACTTATGGCCATGGTTAAAGGTTTTTCCAAGTTCAATTCAAAGTCAAGTATATTCATACTCAAGGTCTTATCACAAATGATGCAAATGTGAAGTAAGAAAGCCCTTGCGCCAACCATTCAAAAGTTATGCCCAAGATTAAGGTGTGGTAAATTTTTGCCAACGTGGGTCAAACTCCAAGGTCAAGAGGTCAAATATTTTGGTACTCAAAGAAAGTCCTTGTCACAAGAAATACACATTTGAAATATGAAAGCCATAGCTCCAACCAATCAAAAGTTATAGCCAAGTTTAAAGTTTTCTGTAGACAAACAGTCAAACAGACAGCTAGATGGGGCAAAACTATATGCCCCTGAAGCTTCGGGAAAAAAAATCTTAGAATTGTTTTTTGGTTAATAATCCAACTAGGAGTAATTATAACTCAAATCAAAACGCTAGAGGAGAGGCTTGCCCCTCTCCCCCGCTTCAAAAGTGGTAGTGGGGGCAGTAGCCCCCTATGAATACGCCCTACAGAATATGATCTTACTGTTAATATTCCACATCTCCCCTTCTTCATAACATCTCTGAATCCCCATAATAATATATTCACAGTTTAATCGTATTCGATAGCATTTACATGGTGCACGTGCTGTCTCTGAATCCCGAGTGACGTGACGTTTAATAAGAATATATCAGAATATTAGACGTTAATTCAATAGCAATAATTTCTCACTTTTCCACAGAATGTTAATACATTGAATATCTATATCGATATAACTACATATCTATTGTAGCATATTGGCAATAGTTTATTAATATGATGAAATCTCTTGCTTTGATCAATATTTTCAAATCATTTTTTAAAACTTGATCTAACTTGTAGTATTAATGAACTCATTCAAATAAAGGAAGCAATTCAAAATATGTGCATAAGGAGTTTTATGTAATATTGGTGATCTGACAAAGTTCCATATCCTACAGATAAACCATCCAAATATAACATAACACATGTATTGTGTGAATATTGTCATTTATTAGATGACAATACATCAAATATTATCAATCTATATAATGATAACAAAAACAAGCTAAGGGGAGATCCAGACAATACTGACATCACAAATTGCTTTTATAAAAATCCCTGAATATGACAAAGTGATCTCCCCTGTTACACAACTTTACAAAACCTTGACAAAATAAAATACAACATAAAACTTTTCACCAAACTATCCAAAAATGATATTTTGATATATACAAAACAAAAAAGAGCAGAAACAAAAAAGAATAGCAATGATAATAAATACAAGACAAAAACAGCAGTCCTTGTATGTAATCCATACTTTACTTATCTATATATACATTCATATAAATTTTATCAATGCTGCTAACAGATATACAGGTGAAAGATGGGGAAGGAGGGTGGGTAAGTCAACAAAATTCCTCCTTGTTTACACTAAAATTCGTTGAACCGACGCTATCTAAATATCACGTGATACTGCCTTGCGATATGATTGGATAATTGCTCTTTAACTTTAGGATCTAGCTAAAAACACCAAAGGCTTGAAAAACCTAGCATTACATTAATAACCAAGGCAAGAAAATGGGCATACATATCAAAAATTACATAAATGTCATTATTCACAATAATGTTGTATTATGTAATATTGGTGATCTGACAAAGTTCCATATCCTACAGATAAACCATCCAAATATAACATAACACATGTATTGTGTGAATATTGTCATTTATTAGATGACAATACATCAAGTTATAACACTTTATATGTTGATAAGACAATAATAAATAAGACAATGTACACAACTAGTGTAGGCACCTATCCGCTTGTATACTGTTTTTAATGTGTTGTTTGTTCGTCTCATAGTTGAAATGATAATCAATAGGTAGACAACTCAAGATTTTGTAAAATTTTAACTCTAGTCTGAATAAATCTTAAAACAAGGCCTTTGTCATAATCAAGTGGTAATCATTACCATTCAAAATCGATAAAAAATACCTCTCATTTCACATGTTTCATTCTAAATTTTCTCGTAGTAAGGATGTAACTATCTGCATGGTCATAACGAGATGCTCACTCGTTATAAGTTGTTAGTATTCGTACCAGTCCGAGTAAAAAATCAGACAAAATTGGTTCAAAAGTGATACATGAAAATAATTAAAATGTGTATCTTCATTATACCAATGAGGAAGAATAATTCCATTAATATTAACATTTCATTTTAAAGCCTTTTAAGATAAGTCCTTCTAAATCGAAAAATTTAATAGTTGCTAGGGTGGAAATTTGTTTGGTCAGGTTACCACAGTAACCATGACCCAAAACATTTTTAATTTTATGTTTATGGATAAAAATTCTTTAGAATTAGAATAATGTTTTTTTAAATGACGCGAGATAAGCGAATCGTCTATGGAAATGGCAATACTACTATTCGGTTTGAATTTTTGAATTCACACACACACACACACCCTCACACACACACACACACACACACACACACACACACACACACACACACAGAGAGAGAGAGAGAGAGAGAGAGAGAGAGAGAGAGAGAGAGAGAGAGATATTCCTTGAAATATTTCTTTTTCATGAATGGAATTTTATTATGTCTTTAATAAATACGAATAATTCAATTTTCGTTACTTTCACTTTGAACTAATGTTCTCCATCCGATAGATCGTTCTGTTCATTTCCCAATGAATTGAATGTCAAATTTACAGGCCCAACTAGTTTTAATGAACGCCTCACTCTTTTTTTATTATATGTTGTTTAACGTCCTTTTCGAGAATTTTTCACTCATGTACTAGAGACGTCACCGTATGCCGATCATTCTGTTAGTCAGTCAGGGCCATTGAACAGTGAGGGTTCTTTATACCTACCAATACCTACCGTGACATGTGACATCGGTTTTTAAGGCCTCGTCTGAAAGATAGACCAGTGACTTTCACTTCTAGTGCCGGGCGCTTGGCAAAGAAACAGTTACTGCCTATGTTTATGTGTTAGCTTTCCCGCGCGGCGAACAAGAATCGAACCAGGGCCTCCCGATCACGAAACGAGCGCCCTTCCACTAGGCTATACCTTTACCAGTGATGAACGCCTCAGTATGATGTGCATTCCTATGTTAAGTCAGTACGAGAATAACTTGGAAATGACATTATCATAAGCTAACACTCTTTGCCAAAAGAATGATTATGTTCTTTTAATGATTTATAGTCAGCATTTATAATTCTTTTTCGCCCTGTATGGTTTAAAAGAAATATTTTAAGCATGTATTTATTTCCAAAAAATACAATAAAAAAATTGGCGGAGTTGAAAAAAAAAATGTTCAAGTAAACAATGATAATGACAATAATTGCTGACTTTTGTTAATGCCGGGGATGGCAAAGGATGTAACTCTATATTTACATTCCACATGAGTTTTGCTTATAAAGTGTAAGGAAAGCTACGGTATTCAACACACCATAACACGGACAGGGGGTCAAAAGGTAAGAGTATGCGTTTTATTTTTACGTCACAAACGTTGAGCGCCGTGGAAATGCAACGTCATAAGTGAAAATCAAAATTCACGCTCACATTGAACAGAAGGCTGTTGCAACGGCTCTTCCATTAATTGCAACTTACCCAATGGATAATACAGGGATTTTCAAATATAAATCACATTTGCAATCAAGGCAAGGAGTTACAAAATGTAAATATAAGTATTGAATCATTATTTTTTGAAAGATATAGTCTCATAACTGCAACGGTGTGCACAAACTAATTGAGTAACGCGTTACCCAATTTGTTTGCACACACCGTTGCAGTTACGAGACTATATCTTTCAAAAAATAATGATTCAATGCTTAAATAAAGAGCCACGTGTTTTTAGTATTCTCTTCATAAGTGATAGTCCAGTGAATTTAATGAGAATATCGGGCCAAATGTCAAACTAATTGCAACACAAAATATTTTGACATAATTGAAATCCAACATGTAAAAAATATTTGCAGTAAAAAATCTAAGAAAATCTAATGAGCGGAAAGCATGATTTAATTAGCTATGGGAATTACTATGTGAAAAAAAGGCATAACTCTGTTAATTTATCCCATGTTTTGCGAAAGAGAATTCCTATTTTTCATGAATGCGTAATCTAATTTAAATTTTTGGATACAGTTTAATAGATTATTACTTCATATATATATATATATATATATATATATATATATATATATATATATATATATATATATATATATATATATATATATATATATATATATATATATATATATAAGAACCACGCATGCTAACTCTCGATTCCCGCCTACATTTTACAACCATTTAATTCAATATACATGGCAGTTTGGCAATTAAAACTTGATTGAATGCAAAGAAGAGTTCATTATTAAATGATTAATAATTTTAAAACCAGTGTCAAAAACTTGATTGCTCTTATTTACTGCTCTTTTCAAAAGGGGTGGGGGGTTAAAATTTTATCCATTGGAATCAGGCTTTAAAAATCGCTAGATTTTCAAAAACGATGGAAATGGATAAATGACCCTTAAAACTTTCCGAATGTGTAAATTATGTAAAATTCAACATTAAAGATTGATAAAAGACCTTATTTATTTGTAATCTCATTTGAATTCCGTAATAAAATGATCTTTTTTTTCAGATTTTTGTCTGTTAAGTTAACAAATGTTCTCCCCCTGAAACAACAAAAGCTTTGGTATGAATTTATGGAATAACAATTCAGAAAACCCATAAAAAGGATTTTTTTTGTTCCAGGGGGGGGGGGGGGTGTTTAAAAAATATTTTCCGTTGATTTCTATAGTGAAAAACACAATTTTTACCAAAATTAAAGAGTTATCACTCTTTGTTTCCCAAATAAGTTATGTTTTATGAAAATTCACACAAATATCTATATAAATATGAAAAATCATTCAAATATGTTAACTTTCGAAAATCAGTAAAAATATCTACAGGTCATAGGAAATGAAGATACAATAATGCATATAATACAAAAACGATATGAAATAAGTGAGTTTTGGAGAAATATTATGATGAAAAATTATGTGAACCTTTTATTAACATTTTACATAGGAAATGCATCGAGAATAGCAAAAACGCTGATTTGACAAAATTTAAAAAAGAAGGTTGGCTTGGTAGGTCAAACGATCCAGAATATAGCCTGTTTAGTACAATTAAACCTACTCAATGGTTCTTGAAAAATTCTATACGATTACCAGGAACCTTGCCAATGTTCTAAACTGACAATCATGATGTACATGTATCACTGTGTAATTGAGGTTACGGTGATAACTAAAGTCTTTAAACCTGAAAAACAGGTCAGGAGACAGTATAAAAATCAAGCTGTTTATTTTTGAATGTCATTCCTAAAAATGATCATTTACAATCATAACAAAAGATATAAAAACAATGATACTCTGTATAATTAAAATTAAAGTGTAAGATAATGCCACAAATAAGAACATGTGTTAATTTTATAAACATCATCTCATAAACACAAAATTCATTACAGGTATTTTAACATGTCTACTGAATATCTTTATTATAAAAATAAATGACTCAAAATCAAAATATTTAATTAATTTCAAAAGAGAGAATTAGCTTATAAAATATTCACTTGGCAAAGGAACAGACCAAAAATAGCAAATTCACATGTTATTGTTTACAATGAATCAACTTCCGGTGCAAAGACTCTGACTTCCGGTTATACAAAGGGGGGGGGGTCATATTGGACAAACATACCAAGAAACCCTAATCTACTAAATAAAGACTTTTTACAGTAAAACCTAGTACGTTTACCATATTCGGTCATGGAGTACAAAATTACACATGTACATATGCTACATCCTACTAGACTTGCATATGAATTTACAAATAAAGTACACCTACAGCATGTATAATAGTTATGTCTCATATGAACATGTTTACTTACATAGACACTTTCTGCATTTTTCCCTTTTACAAATGATTAGTAGAGTAAAACAGTAAAATCGACTGCACGTTTACTTGATCAACAATGTTTTGAATACTAAGTAGAAACTCAGTACAAATAGATGCAAAATTTCAGGAAAAGCCAAAACAGTAAATTCGACATAATGATTTCTTTCAAAAACTTCTATTATATTAATACTAAAACACTTCTTAATAATTTTGTTTCATGACACATACTTTTCAAATATAAAATAAAACATGTTTATCTTTAGACTTGTTAAAAAAATTTTTTTGTAAATATGAGATTATTACTTCCATGTACTAGTTTATCTACATTAAGCATTAAACAAAATATAAAAATGGAAATAAAGGAAAATATAAAGTACAAAGTAAATCTACATTACCTGAAAAACAGGACAGGAGACAGTATAAAAATTAAGCTGTTTATTGTTGAATGTCCGTCGCAAAAGTGATCGGACAAAAACACGATAGCGTCCCCTGTCCAGGCGTTGAGTTGTTCCCCATTTTAATAACGTGAGTTATCTCCCCTAGAAATCGGAACTCTTCTTAATTAGCATACCTTCCGCTGACTACGGCATTTTGCTGTTATGGAAGACGTTATTCTCTTCAACGACTGGAGTCTTGCAAAATTAAGAGAATTTTTGAAAGATAATAACTAAATTGTATCAGGTAGCAAAAAAGATTTAATAGAAAGAGCACAAAGTGTCCTTGTTCTGAAATTAACGACTGTTGAAAGGCAGAACGATGTAATTCAATCACATATTTCAAAGTTTTCCGATAGACAATCGGTACCCAATGTAAACAATCTGTCTAACTGGACCTCAGATTTATCACGCATTCCAGATTTTTCAGAAAAAGGATATTTATAACTTTTTAGTTATCAAAATAACACTAAAAGACAACTTAAATCCAAAGTATTCCTTGAGGATAAACATGTTCATTCCGTGGAATATAGTCCTGTCACTGATGATTGCACCCATTGCTGCATACGATGTAAAGTTATTACGTCATTTCCTTCAGCTAACGCGAACAAGCGGCCTTACTTTGATGTGTAAGCATTTTTGTCCAATGTTCCAGGGAATTCTTTGCTGGATATTGTACATGCACAGCTGGGTATGTTCGTCATTTCTTTGAGTAATATTATAATAATACATGTACTCTACCAAATCAATTAGTTCTCATGAACTACCTAGAACGTATATAAATACTTGAATAAAATAACTTGGAGATATTATTTACATGAATTTGTGTTTACTATTGAAAGAATTTCATCAATAATTTGTGAAATCTGACATAGTTGTTACTTCGCCCTCGGGAATTAAACTCTACCCCATCTTTTCATTTTTTTTTTGGTCATGATTAACTAATATTTTTATTAGTTGCTTTGGCCAGTTTCCGTTAATTTTGACCGATCTGAGTATCATTCCTAAAGAGATCTTGATCTGCCAGGCAGAATTAAATTGCTTTCTTGACATCAATAGACATACAATAGTTATCTAAAAACAACATGGAGTTGTGTTTAAACTGTCATAATGATTCTTAATGAACCCCATTTTATAAATAAAAGATTGCTTTTATGTTTCCAATTACAGATTTGGGGAGGCATGCAACCATATATCTGCATTGCTCTAGGCAATTGCCGACATAGATGAAAAGAAGAAAAGTGGTCTTCTCGCTTGTACATCAACAAAATGTTTATGGAACAACCCGAGAAAAAGAAAGATAAGTCCAAAAAAAAAAAAAAAACAAAAAAACAAGCGAAATAAAGTTTAAAAAAAGTTCATATGGTTGCACTGCAAGGCAAGATGATCAAACCAGCACATCTGCCAGTACTGAGACAACAACCGAAGTACTATCATCAACTTTCAACATAGATAGATTTCGAAAAACTCTCATTGAGCATAATTCAAAAGCTGGTTGGCTTACATACTTTGCTATCAGATCTGATGAGGACAATATTCCATTACGTCACAATATTTTATATATGTATCATGACAATGTCGATGTTAATAATTCCAAAGTACAAAATGATTTGCGCCAATATTTTGAAACTCTGTCTGTCTAAAATGTTGATTGTGTCAAGATAGAGAAACTTACAAGAACTTACAAAATAAAAGTCAGAACTGGTTTGATTGCAGAAAAGGGAGGCTGACAAGTTCAAATTTTGGAACAATATGTAAGTTGAAACCGGGAACAGATCCTAAAAATGCTTATTGTATGATGTTTCCTTTCCCTCAAACAAATTTATTAAGTGGGGAATTGAACATGAGCCTGCTGCAAGGAGATGTTTGCAGACTATATCCTTCTTATATGGTGTCTCAGTCAGGTCTCATTGTCAGTCCGAAGTATCCTCATCTAGGTTCTAGTCCTGATGGTATCGTTACCTTGTTCAGTTTTTAAATTATATTATGAAAGGTTTGGTTGGAAATCAAGAAAGTGATTGCCATTTCTTTCACAACAGCTATGACACAATGTCATAATCGGGAATATTACACAGGGGCGGAAGGAGATTTGTTAAAGCTACACAAATTTTCCTGATTTTAGAACATTGAGAAGCCATACTTATATGCATCACATCTTCAAAAATATGAAAGTTCTTTATTCTCTCCATTTGTCTTTCTACATGAATTCTGAGACGTGCTATGCCACAAGTCAACAAGACATCATTTCGAGACATTTGGAGATTTTTTTTTTCTTAAAAAGGGGAATAATTAGATGAATTCCCTTTGGGGTAGTCAAGTCTGAAATTACAAAACCTTTCTCGGTCATAATGACATGACCTTTTTGACATAAATGTAATATTCCACATTTTTTGGTCAATTGTTTATCACTAATACTTCCTTCCCATAAGTCAGAAACAAATGTAGTCACACCTGGTAGACTAATGCCAATGAGTCCTTTAAAAGTCATATGGGATTTATAGTCACTGTAACAGTAATGACTTGTTAGCGAGAGAACTTGGGGTTTGTACAAAAACTTCAGTACAGTCTACAATAACCCTACAGTTATTAAACTTTCTTTTGAATGAATTTGGCATTGTAGCATTTATTGTATCTCTAGAAGGCCACATTATCAAAGGCTGTAATTGAACAAATAAAAATCTATCCATAAATTGAAAATATTGCTGCATGTTGAAACACTAACATTAAACCTGTTTGCCAAATCCTCAAGAAGCAAACCAAGTATTAGTCTTATAAGCACAAGGAAAAATTCATCAATGATCCTTAGTCTCCTTGGTCTTCCTTTGTTTGATGATGTAGACCTTGCACGTTTTGTATCTTTATTTCATCGAATACGGCATTAATGTCTCCTTATTAGGAATGCCTGTGTAGAATAAAATTTTTGAATTATCATGTTCTATGTCCTCGAATATGAACACAGGTCTACAAACCTGAATTCCTTTATCAATGCACTTTTTTTTCATCAGTCTCTGTTTCTGTTGAGGTAGAGTTAGTCATGGCTGCAATGTTCAAATACGATTCATCAGTCTGTGTTGATGCATCTTTAGAAGAAATTGTTGTTTGGGTTTCCTCATTTTTTGGAACATCACCTGCACATGTTGTCCAGTCCTTGTGGTAGTCATTCAAATTTAGAGAGTCCATTAATGGGTCATCTATTCAAAAGTTAAAAGAAATATATATAATACACATTGTTATATTACTAGTTATTATATATAGCTTATAAGCAAAGGGAGTCCAAATTTCAATTAATTGAAGAAAATATACAGAATAACAAATACATGTACAACTGATATTGTTTTATTTAGAGTTGTTAAATACTCAAAATGTCATAAATAATCGAGTTATTCTGTATATATATATATATATATATATATATATATATATATATATATATATATATATATATATATATATATATATATATATATATATATATATATATATATATATATCACAAATAGGACTTCTCTCATTAGAGTTATAAGTATAAGAGTAAGAAATAATCTGATTTTATCTCAAGGAGCTGCTCAACTTTTACATCTTCTGGCTGAGAGATAGGAAAACTTGTACTTGTGGGTGCCTGGAGTTGAAAGTGGAATTGTTGAGTACATAGGTTTTTAATCATACCCCCCCCCCCCCCCCCCCAACACACACACACACTGAAAAAATAAATTTAAGAATAAGATATATAATATGTATTTACATTATTCATTTTTATACAAAGATTACATCAACATTAAAATTAATTAAAAAAAAAACTATTGTT
Source organism: Saccostrea echinata (assembly GCF_033153115.1). Classification (NCBI taxonomy): domain Eukaryota; kingdom Metazoa; phylum Mollusca; class Bivalvia; order Ostreida; family Ostreidae; genus Saccostrea; species Saccostrea echinata. The sequence continues at coordinate 676,273 of NW_026889833.1, read as the reverse complement.
TCAATTATATTGGAATTATAAAATTATTATAATCATATTATATCATGAATTGATAAAAATAAAATATATTAATGATTTAACCACACCTATCCCTGTTTCCCTATGTTCTACAGCTGTTGTATAGGTCTATGTCACCAAATGTATTCTTACATGTTCATGGTGTAAAGCCTCTGCCAAATACTGTCATTGTGTTTGTGAATGAAAAGAAATCATAACTGATTTGTATTTTTTAAATTGCTTTCTCTCTGGATTTGTATTGATCTGTATAGTAAGGCGCTGTGTGCCCCCCTTACAACAAAAAGCGAAACAAGTTACTGATAGAATGCTGATATTCGAACATTTTAAAATAAAAGATGAAAATTTTATTGAAAATATATAAATTCTTACCGATGTTTTAAACGTCTTGTTAGGGAATATCGAATGTAATGGATGGTCTGCAGACGGACCGTCATTATTACAAAATGTGCAGAACAAATATAAGAATTTTTTGTGTAGTTTAAGTTTTTACGATTTTATCTAGCCCGCTGCAGCCATATTCTTCTCTTCTCTGCGTCGCTAGGAAATCTGTGGAGACTGATGACACGTCCCCCTACAGTTTTACCTCTAATGTTGCTGCATATGCAGCAGTACTTCCATGACCGATATACAGAAAGTGCGCTTTTCGTTCGATTGTCTATTATGTCAAGAACGCCCGCGGAAGTAACTTACTTTTTAGCGCATGCGCATTAAGCACAGAAAAAGAGTTCCATCCAGGGGAAATAACTCACTTTTTTGAAATGGGGACTTGAAAAGAAGATTTTAAAATAATTGTCTTGTTCATTAGAAAAGGATTTTCAAAATTTAACCTACACAATTTCCCTCTTTGCATTTTGGATTTAAACAAATATTTGAAAAAAAAATGAACCTATGCTATATACATGGATGCTTTAACTAGCATTTATTTGACTTATTGTGAAACTGCTTCTCTTTAGATTTTAAAGATTTCTTACTGTTGCCTTATTCATAAAAGTTTTTTCCTATATATTACCACGTATTAAAAGCTTTGATCCCCCATTGTGGCCCCACCCTGCCCCCGGAGGGCACCATGATCCTATCAGGGACATTTTCTCGAATCCCCGCCTTTGGACAAATGGAAATTCTCGTGATAAGATGAAGGCTATGTCAAAACTTGATTCCATATTATATAATACTATAAACAGCATGGTTAAGAGTGAGCCACAAAGTTCTAATGAAAGTATGTATAATCCACAGCCTTTTAGCCTACCACCAGGTAAAGCAAACCCATATTTATTGAATTCACCGGAAAGAAACTCAAATGACCTTCTGAAAGCACCTTATGCTAAAGAAGATGGTAGTCTGCAAATTGATGCCAATCATTTCACAACAAATGATATCATGTCCAGCTCTTCAAGGAGAAGTCTTGCGTTTAAGAAAAAGTCCAGTCTTCCAAAGGAAGTTTATAATGACATGGATGCTATGTTTGATGAATATGAGAAGAATGCAGAGCATGGACAATCAGAGCCCTATTTGCTGGACCAACAACTGTCAGAGATTAAGGGACAATGTCCTGATGAGAATCCCTTCCATCTCAGCAAAAATTCCAATTTGGAGGATGCACATAAAATGCAAATTTATACAACCTATTCAGGCAACGGTATGTTTATTGAATTGGGAAATCATTCAAGTACTGTACAAACTGAGGTTAAAGATACAGGTTTACAAGATACTGAAACATACGATCCAAATAGGCTCTGTTCTAGTGGACACTGAATTTGGAGGCAAGCAAAATGAAAGAAATCAAATAGACTTTAGAAATGAAAATGCAATAACTGATGAACAGAACCACCTGAAGGCAGTGAAAGGCACAAGCAAATATTTTATCAAAATTATTAATGGAAAGAAGTTTCATGAGTGTTCTATGTGCACTAAACTCTTCAGGACAAGAGCAGAGAGAAAAGCTCACAACAAGGAAACTATTATGGATGTTGATGTTAAGATCATTGATGGCAAGAAGTGGCGGGAATACTCATAGTGTTTTAAGCTTTTTAAGACACGCAAAGAGTTACGTATTCATTTTCGCATTCATTCCATGAAAAACCATATTCCTGTGAAGTATGTTGCAAAGCTTTTAAGCAAATTGCTCAAATGAATTCTCATATGAAAATCCACTCGGGTGAGAAACCACACACCTGTGATCTATGGGGTATGAATTTCAGTGAACGGTCAAGTCTTAAGCGTCACATCCGTCGACACTTAGGGATACGACCATTTCAGTGCAAAATATGTGAGAAGACGTTTTATACAAGCACTACATTAAAATCTCACAAAGAATCTCATGAAATTCGTTTTGGAACTAAAGAACGTTACAATTGTTCCATTTATAAAAAGAGTTACTCTAGGAAGGAAACTTTGAACAAGCACATGAAGACTCATGATCCAGAACAAAGAATAACATGTGAACAATGTGGGTGCTACTTCCTGACCAAAGCTCACCTAAAGCGACATCAGTTGAAACAAAGTAACGGAAGACACAAATCAAGATTACAAGAATGTTCTTTTGTGGTGTTTGCGAGAAGAAATTTTCCACTGATTGTCTCCTTAAATCACACATGGTTACTTACAAATCAGAGAGGGATTTCATGTGTGATCAATGCACTTGTACATTCAAAGACAAGTATGCTCTCCAGAGGCATAGCCTTGTGCATAATCCTGTAGAGCTGGAGAAGAAAGCCTCACATTTGTGTGAACAGTGTGGCAAGAAGTTTTTTTCTCGTAGCAGTTTACGTTATCATCTGGCAACTCACATGAACAGCAAACCATTTTCTTGTGAGGTGTGTAGCAGGACCTTTTCTCGACAAAGGGATATGATAAAGCATGCCACCATTCATGAAACTGATACTGATTTCAAATGTCCAGAATGTGATGAAACATTCCAGTTGAGGAAACAGTTGCTATTACATATTTCAATACATCATCCAGAAGAAGAAAAGATCCACCAATGGAAGATATGTTTGAAAATTTTTAGTCGTGATGATACATTGAAATGTCACATGAAGAGACATGAAGGAACTGCTTATCAGTGTAACAAATGTGACAAGATATTTGACAGGAAATCCAACCTTAAAGTGCATGAGCTTACCCATGTCATGACCAGTGATATTCAGTGTCCATACTGTCCAATGAAAGATACAAAAGAAGTCTGGTCAGACATATTTCCAGGAGACATAAAAATGTGGTTCAAAATGAATCTTCATTGCAAAGCAGTTCGTCAAAGGTGAATTCTGAGCATCAAAGTTCTTCGGTAGATGAAGAAGAGAAAAATTCCTTAAATAAATACTATAGTGAAGCAAATACAACCATTTCTATTGAGACTGATGATGTCTCAAATGATGAAAACAGTACATATTTATCTCAGTATGAATATACAGCAGATGATGATGATTCATTTCTTGAGCAAGATTCTCCTTCTGATGGGCCCAAATATGCTACTGACAATGAAAAAAGTTATTCAGGTAGTGTGGTTCAAATTGATGGACCTTCCACACACCTGTCTCTTGATAGGAAACCAGAAGAGGGTATTCATTCAAGTGGTGATTTAGTAGCAGTGCAAGACGCACCAAAATTTACACATGTAAAGGAAGAGAGTAACTCATCAACAGATGAGTACTCGGGTTATTAATACGATGAAACCTTAAACATTGAATAAAAAATATGATTTTAAATATGTAGCCAAATTTACATTAATATCAATATTTGTTTCATCTTGGTTTATAAAATTAATGTTAGACATACCTGCTCTGTATAAAAGGCTGTTTATTGCATTTACAATGTATATTAAATGTTTTTTGTTTTGTTTTGTTTTTGTTTTTGTTTTTTGTTTGTTTGTTTTTTTTGCTTTGTTTTTTTTTTTCATGAACATATGTGAATTACAATAGTTTTTTGTTCCTTTTGGTGAGCATCTAAATTGTATTGTTCCATATTGCGGTATATTTTTAATCGTTTTAGTATTCATGAATGTACATTTAATAACTTGTTTCATAAAATATTGTTAATGTGGAGACTAAAGACTGGGGTTAATTTTTGATAACTATAAGTGAGAGGTATGCTTTTCTGCAAGAGCCAACTTAGCCATTACCTGCTAACAAATGCCTTTACATGCATATATACAAATATTTTATTCCAGGTATAAAGAAAACATTATGCTGAAATTGTAGGAAAATCCCCATCCATATCATTTACGATGTTGATTTGCATATTTAGCACCATGTTTAAATATGATCAATATTACCAAAATTACTGTTTTATTTTCATTCTCCACAGGAAAAATAATCCTTGAAATGACATGAAAGATGAATTAAAACGTATTTATAAATATATTTTTTATGTACATATCCATCTATTAAAAGCTTTTTCTCACAAATAGCAGGACCGTAATTGGTCAGATAAGTAGTATAGGCTCTTCATGTAGTGTAGATACATGGGAATCTATATATTAGAAATCTTCAAAAGTCTTACCAAGAGAATGGGGCTAATGTTATAAGTGTGTTCCTAGGTATATATGTGTAGACTCAGGTGATCAAAGCATGACCTCAGGGACTAAGTTAATACCATGATTGGGAAACAGTTTAATATCATTTGCAACAATGAAAAGCTACAAGTTGTAAAGTTGACAGGAAGCCCTAATACCAGAACACTGTATGATGAAATTAACTGAAATTGTTGAAATCAATGTTACCTTCAACCACATGCAGTATTTATATAATGTCTAAACGACAAAGACTTTTGAGGCTCTTTACCCCCCCCCCCTCCCACTTTTTGAATTTATTTTTTTTTTAAACAGACATTGATATATTGACCTCACCCCTTTATCAATCTCTGTATACAGATACTGTTTGTTTCTGTTCTTCTCTGTTATCAATTGTAAGCTTTTGATGGATGTTGTAAACCTTTAATTTTTAATATTTATTGGAAATATGTGTATATGGTATATATGTGTTTATTGGAAATGTGTGTATATGCTAGCAAATAATGAAGTTAATGGATGCTTCTATGCCTCATACAAAGTATAGTCGAAGGATACTAGATTGTGATTAGCTTGTGCATCAGAAATTTTCATTCCAAGTTTCTATTCAAAAAGAATGATATAAATGGATAATTTATTAAGCAGGTTTCATTGAACTTCGTATAATAATGAAGATGTTGACTGTTGCAGATATTTATTATATATGAGTTGTACAGTTTTAAAGCTATTCTTCATAGAAGAGTAAATATATACATGTATCATGTCACAATTTTCCTTTATCGTACTACATGCATGACATTAAATTTTCTGCAGAAAATATTTTGTATATAGTTATTTGAATAATATTTGTGGGTGATCTTTACTTTTTAATGAGCAATTTTTAAATTCTTCATTTTTTTGTTGAAAGAAATATTTAATTACCCTTGTATTATAAACATGTAATAAATATCATAACCATGCTTTCTGTTGTTTCAACTTATCATTTTTAGTTTCTAATTGAAATTCAATTGTAATTGTGCTTGTTACATGTATATTCAGTAAAGAATTCTCTCTATTTTCTCTATATAGAGAAACAGCTAGGCAACATAATTGATATTACCTACTCCGGAAAAATATTGAAATCACTTAATTTTAATGATTGACCAGCAAAGAGATTTTTTAAAATTAATTTTGATTTTATTAATAGATTGATTTATTGTGACGTAATGATATACATGTACCGTCGCGACGATAAAAAAAAAAAAGCAACACAATTTTGGCAAGATCATAGCTAAAGCTACAATCAGATTTCATGCAGATAATGCATTGGTTACAAATGAGCCGTCCCATGCGAAAAGGGCCCTTATGTATTTTGACGTCATAATGAGAAAAACGCTGGTAAAGATAACGTCATAAAATGCAAGTTGCGTATGTTAAATTTTCCAACATTTTTACCTGAGCTCTATCAACTTATTTCATTGTTGTTTATATCATTTAGAGCCAATGAAATATCAGGGGGAAAAAGTAAATATGAATTTTTAGAGCTAAGTTCCATATAAATGGACATTTCCAATATTGAATATTAAATTTTGCTGATATAATTCGGTGCTATTTTTTTAATCCGATTTTTCATACATTGAAAGCGATCGTACATGCACATAATTGATATATACCTCCACATGTACACATCCTTTTTAACACAAATTCATATTAACCGAAGTGAAATACTTTACAATAAATGAAAAGAAAAATCTTAGACCGTTCCCAGCATATAGGTTTATATATGCGATTAAGATTTTGTTCAGCTCTACATGTAGCAAATGACGAAGTTTGAAAAGGTTGATTCTTTGTAAAGCATAAATTTAATGAAAATAACATCTGATTTATTTTTTTCAAAACAATTATAAACGCGATAGATGACGATTTGCCTTCATCACGGTCATTTACGGGTCAATGTGTTCGTTGTCTCATTCAAGTATAGAACCGTCGGTTTTACTGTTTACGGAGACAGCCTTGCTTCTGGTTGAACGAGACTAATGTGTTTCCTAAGATACATAATTCTTGAAATTTGAGAATAAAATCTAGTATAATTTGTTAAAGTCTTGGACCAGCCGTAAAAAAATGAGAAAAAAGTAAATGCTGCAACGAAAAAAAAAATTGACCAGGATTTTTTAAAAATGCATTAATATGGGAAGATTTGACTTTGCTACAAATAATGGGGCTGGAGTTGTTAGAGGTGGTGCAATTAGCCATTCAGTGAACATCTTCATTCTATATCATCAATTACCATTGAAAAATTATGTATGGACACCCCCCTCCCAATACAACATGCCTTTATTTAATTCCTAGTAAATAATGCTTTACTATGTATAAAACCCCCAAATTACGGGGAAATTAAATCTGAAATTAAAGATTGAACACATATTTACTTCCCTGTAATATTGCACCTGATTATCATTTTAATTTCTTAGTACAAAGATGAAGTGTTTGTCTGCTTTAAAGGTTATGAAAATAAATACCGGGTCATTTTTGTGTAGGAAGGTTTGCAATAAGTTCAGTTTAATCTTTGAATTGTTTTAAGATGGAAAGAATGACTGCTTATTTTTCTTAAATGAATCATATTTCTTTAGGCATGTACGTAACAACTTTTTTTCAGGGAAAAAGGGGGACTTAAAATGACAAGTTAAAAATAAACAAAACAAAAAAAAAAAAAAAAAAAAAAAAAAAAAAAACAAAAAAAAACAAACAAAGAAAGAAAGAAAAAATTGTATTTCGGTAAGGGGTTAATCCCTTTTCGACAAAAAATGGCAGTGCTCAGCAATGTCGGCGATACCACCAGAGGTTACTCAGTAGATAGATACAAAAATATCCAATCGTCCAAAATCAGACCTAAGGTCTATGGGCGTTTCATAGATACTAGTACAACATGTCAAAATTTTATGAGCCTGAAATGACAGGTTGTTAGTGTCAGCGAAGAAAATTTGATTTCTTTATAAATCTGAGATAAATACTTCTATCAACGTGCAAAATTGACTCTTGAAATAAATCTTAGTTTGAATATTATTTAAAAACATATATTCTTTTTATCAATTTAATTGCTAATCTTCATTTATTCCTTGACTACAAATTACTTAATTATTAGTGCCACTTTCTGGATAACGGTTGTGAACTATAAAGGGACAGAGTGTAAATTGCCCTCAACACTTTTTAATGTCCTATATAAAAAAAAATCAAGTAATTATTAAATTTAAACTTCTTTCATGTCCATGCATCTTATCTAAGCTTTTCATAGACTATGTAATTTACTCAACACATGTCATTTTATCACTCAATTCGCTAATTGTTGTCAAAGAGTTCTGTTATATACCAGTATCTGAATTGTATGTGTCAGTTCAGAGGCCCGACGCATTACTGGCCACTTCCGTCTGTGTCCCCGCATACATTTCTTAAATGTTAAAATTGTTGTCCATTGATAAAAGCTTTAATAAACTTTGAAACTGATTTACTCGTTACTTTAGATTTATAATACATGTATGTGATTTCGGGAAGAGTCCTAGGAATACGGCACTACTACTTCCGGCCCACAGCGCCACTCATTTCACTGCCAACATTCCCTCTCTCTCGATCAACGACATATCTTATTAGACCCAAACTAAGCGATTATACTTCCACAAAATTTGAGAACCACAAATGTAGGCCTAAGTTTTTGATTTTTTTCTTCAAACGAAATTTAGCGAAAAAAAGGGGGGGGGGGGTACATGGTGAATCAATGTACATGTGACATTAAAAAAACTTCAAAATATATTCTGAACTTATAGTGACCGTATAAAGATATGATGATAATATGAAAATTACATCTTTATCCTCAGTTTTTGTAAGATTACATGTTCACTGCAAGACATACGAATATTGATCTGCTTAAGTCGGTACAGAGCAAATAGGTGGTGCAAATACTGTGACGGTTTACGCCAATATTGCAGGAAATATGGCCAACTTTAAAATAGTGTTTGTATGCCCTCTCGAGCTCCCGACTCAGGACGAAAAAATTAGGTTGGTAGGTAGATGAGAATTTTTTCCCCCGAAAAATTTTAATATCAATATCGTAAGAAACATACATTACCCATGTAAAAGGGGTAAGGGATTGTCTCGGCACGTATTATTGCCTGTATCAATATCTACGAATGTAGGACAATTCATACATGTATGTTCACTATTGTAGGTACATATTGCCCCCTACCCCTTCCTCAAACTTCATTTAATTTGTCAGAAAACATCCTCAAACTTCATTCTTTTAACTTGTCAGAAAATTTTAAATGGATTGTGTTACTGTAGATGCCCCCCTCCCCCCCCTTGCCGATCAATTTTCTGTATCCGCCCTTCAAGCTTTCTTTCATAAATTTATTTAGGTCATGAATAAAAAAAAATATCCTTATGATGAAAAATTATCAAACAATGAACTCTATAATTACAAGGAAGACGCAATGTTATCAGTCTTATCTTACGGATTCTGTATAGACTACAAGCAAATAAAATACAAGTCTATAAAATATCTCAACATATATCTTTTATTTGTTTGTTTTTTATTTAATATTAACTTTTCTTTGAACCGTATATCTGAGCATTATTCACGTCTAACATGACCTGGCGAGTGTATAACGTTATTATCAAAAAGAAAAAAAAAACACCGGGTATTTACCGATATAAAACCAATACATGTATATGTGTTTAATTTGAGAAAATTAACATAAATATTTTTTTCCCCTTTTTTTCAAATCATGTGTGCTACAAATGACCAAAATGGACATTTATGTGACATGCAAAAATGTTGACACTCTTAAAATGTACATGTAATTTCTGTCTTATCAGAGTCCAAAACACCTAGAGCTTCTTTATAAAATTTAACTATAATAACAATGAAACCGTTTCGACAAGTGTATGATTTAGATATACTTTAACGAAAAGAATTAAATTAAATAGTGCATGTAGAAGAAAAGGAGAGGATTTATGCATAAATTTTTCAAGTATGTTTTCATGTGATAAAGTAAGGTTTTTTCCAATCAGATACGTATTTCAAATATATGATATAAATTTTATGATATAAAAGCTTCAGTTTGAACGTCTTTTTTCAACGTCATTTTACAAGGTAATTTTAACATTTTCTTAACCTTTGATTCCCTATATCTCAGTAATTATTCTGAATATTTGAATCAAACTTTATATTTGGTTATTTTACACTATAGTCTATCATAATCCATTGAAAAGTCAATTTTGAAAATTTTTACCTTAAGGGCCCTTTTCGCATGGGACGGCTCAAATTATTTATTTAAATGAATTTGTTTCCAGTGAGTTGTTGGAAGTTAATGACACTTTTGTATTGATTCCTTCTGTTTTTCATAACAAAACAATAATTGGCTGTGTTTTCGGGAAGCATTGATTATATTAGCCCTCTTGGGATGAAAATATTGCCCTCTTCTCAGCGTCGGGCAATATTTCGTCCACGTAATTAGTGTTGCTCTCATCCTCTGTCAATATTTGTATATAATTAACTTTGGACTCGAGCTTTGGATTTTTTAAGACACGCAAATGGAAGTGAAAATGATGCAGTAAATAATGATGTAAAAATACCTTAAGTTTGTTCTTAACGAGGCCGACTAGGGTTTTCGTTGCGCAAAACTTCGCATATCATAGTAAAATCAAGCTTGTTTACAATCATTTTCACAAAATTTATCAAATTTATCAAATTAGAAAATTACAGGTTAAAAAATCTAATTAAAATGTAAAAAAAACTGATTTTTTTTTAAAACTATATTTCAATTGAAAGGTAGATGGACGTCGTGATAACGTGTTTGTGACGTTTTGATAAAATGTTCTTTAACAGGGGATCAAATAATGATATAAAAGAAAAAAAAACCCATAAGCTTCTGAAACTCCAAACACAGGAGTTTGAAAATTTAAATATTTCAAAATTATTTTGTGATATTTTTTGTTGAAATCATTAGTATCTGTCATATTTTATAGTATCCATAAAAACGAAAATTTTGTAAATTTCACATTTTGATATGCCCCCTCTGGAAACATCACAACAGGATTTGCGTTTCTGACATAATTTATAATGTACAATTTATTATTACTCATAATAAATTATAATTTGGGCAAAAAGTATTTTGGTATTTGTAAAGTTTGCTTTGAAGTTCGAAAAACTAGGACTTTCCAATACAATTCTAAAGTAAATGTACCTGTATTTTGAGACGGTCTTTAAGAAAATACGCAGACGATAGATTTTCCCTTAACTTGGCACGTATACTGAAGTCATTGTAAGTCAAATGTACATATGATAAAATAAAGGAATTTTTTTAATTGTAGTTTTCACACAATAAAACCCCAGAGGACTCTCCTAAATACAATTTGGAAATTATTTCATGAACTGGTCTGAAATACTTACAAGACCTTTTGGAATCTAGATAGGTCTACGTAGTTCACTATCGCAACATTGAGCACCGACTATTAGGACTATGGTTCGATGATGCGACGATGAGACAGCGGCGATAGATAAAAATGGGGTATAGTGAGAAACTCTTCATTGTGTTATCGCCCTGGTATCATTGGGTGAACGCAGGCTTCCTGACATACTTCGAATGTTGCATTTAAGTGACTGTTTGAATTTGCCTTCACATGTACCGTATATACTCGCCTATAAGTCAATTTTTGGGGAGTTGAACTTTGGTTCAAAACTCTTCGTCCAAATTATAGGTGAGTTATAAAACGATTGGTATTTTAGAGGGTCAATCCCTTTAATATAAGCATAAAAATACAACCGACTTATAGGCAGACCGACTTATAGACGAGTATATACGGTACTATTACTTTCCTAGTTGACCTACCAGCGTAAGTTACTGGATCAATCGTTTGTATATGTAACGCATACATCTAGGGATTTATATAAGAAGTTTTGATTTGGATAGTACAGCTTCTAGCTCACCTGAGCCGAAGGCACAAGTGAACTTTTCTGACCAAAATTTGTCCGTTGTCTGTCGTCGTCGTTGTAAATTTTTCACATATTCATCTTCTGATGAAGAACCACTTGGACAATTTCAACCAAATTTGTCACAAAGTATTCTTGAGTAAAGGGGATTCATATTTGTTTAAATGGAGGGCCACACCTTCTTCCAAGGGGCAGATAATTACGAATTTGTGAAAAAATGATGGCATCATTTAAAATTCTTCTCAAAAACTACTGTGCTAAAAATATGAAACTTACGTAGAATCATCCTTAGGTAATGTGGATTCAAGAATATAGTCGACACAATGAGGAATCCAAGTTTTACATTGAAATATATATAGAAAAAAATCTTTGAAAATCTTCTTTCAAGAACCACTGAGCCAGAAAAGCTGAAACTTATATGGAAGCATCCTGGGGTAGTGTAGATTCTAAATTGTTTAATTGATGACCCTCGGGGTTAGGGTTGGGCCACAATCAGCAATCAAAATTTTATATAGAAATACATAAGAATATCTTTAAAAAGTCTTCTTCTAAAGAACAGCAAAACCATGATTGGTCATTATGTATTTATATGGAAGCATCCCCAGGTAGAGTAGATTCAAGTTTGTTCAAATCATGACCCCTTTGGGTACGGTGGGGCCACAATGGGTGATCAAAGTTTTACTCTTAGTATATTGGAATACATAGGGAATATCTTTAAAAATCTTTTTCTCAAGAACAGCAAAGCCATGATTGGTCATATTTATATGGAAGCATCCTCAGGCCTAGGTTTTGTTTATTCAAGTTTGTTCAGATCATGACCCCTGGGGATAGGGAGGGGCCACAATGGGTGATCAAAGTTTTATATAGGAATACATAGGGAATATCTTTAAAAATCTTCTCAAGAACAGCAAAGCTATGATTGATCATATTTATATTTTTATATTCATCCTCAGGTATTGTAGATTCAAGTTTGTTTTTAAATCATGACCCCCCGGGGGTAGGGTGGGCCTCAATGGGTGATCGAAGTATCTTATATATTAGATATTTTTAATAAAACTTTAAATAATGTCGGTTTAGAATATTTACTTTAACAAAATACTACATTAGCAAAGTACATGTCATAAGAAAACTAAAACTACCTCAATATACGAGCATGCCCTAGATAGTTCTGCCATATGAAGTGAATATTAACCTTTTCCTTAAATGCAATGCAAAATTCATTAGCAACTTTTCTGCTGACTTCCGGAGTCAGAGGAAACTAATCTTACTACTAAAGTGGAGGAAACAAGGTTCATTATTTTTCAAAGTAAGAAACATTAGGAAATATTCTTTCAAATGATTAAAAATCATATCGTTAGATGTTTGTTCTGTATAATTTTATGTTTTCAGTGTAACAGAAGACGGGTGATAAATGAAAGTCAATAGGCTCGCGTTGATTTATTAAAAATTTTGTCATGACTACTCACAATATCGTTTATGCTAAACATGGCTAAAGTTATGTTACCTCATATTCTAGATCCACAGTCTACGTGAGGAAAATAGAGTATGTTTTCAAGTCTTTAAAAATAATACACAAATCTAATTATAACCTAGTCTTATTGGCTCTGCATACAAATCGGACAGTTTGTACATATTTTTTTTCTAATGAATTAAAGTTATTTTTATGGCTTTACAATTTTTCCATTAAGAAATTTTCTGCGTAAATTTCTCCATTCACACTTAACACACATTTCTGCATAAAATTCATGTTAAACTGTACAAATTAAGATGACTTTAGACGTCAAATTGATGTATTTGAAGAGAGCTTAATATTCTCGAGGTGATATTGTCTATCTCAATGGATATTCAAGTAGCCTAATTATGGATCTAGTGTAGACTCAGCCCTGTGGAACGATGCATTTTTGATGTAAACCACCAATTTTACATCGGATATTGCGTCTGACCTTAATTTTATGGAAGAAAATGACTGAATGAAAGTTTTTGGTGCACTTTTATCTCTTCATTGTCTATAAGTCATACGTGTTACTATTTAAAGACGCGATTTCTCAGATGATGATACATCAAGATATACGTGCTACCAATCATGCTTTGAATCTTCCATTCTTGTTCAAAAGCGTACACTTGAACTTTTGTAGCCGATGGACAAGTTTAGTATTATTGAATTACACTTTTATTTTTAGTTCGATCATACATATAAGGACTGATACTAGCTATAGCAGTTTTGACTTGTTATATTGTATAGACGTGAAACTCAAGCTACACGTATACTAGTACTTGTAATGATTAAAAGAAGAACAAATAATAGTATAATGTTTTGGGGTTTTTTTAAATTACAGATAAAAGTAAGACATGTCAGTTTTGTACGCATGCATGCGTTTATATTATAAAGTAAGTATTGTTTTTCTTTTCAACAATGTCGCAGATATATACATTTTCTGGTGACTTGTTAAACAAATTAATGCCTATCAAAAAATTCTTGATTATAGAATTTTAATAATGACAGATATTCCTTTCTTTTAAAGATAATCATTCTTTGTTTATATAAATATCTCTGTATTGTCTAAATGGTTGAATACACCGAGGAACAACAATGTAAGTTGTAACAATTAATTACAAACAATTGCTCATAAATTCGTAAACAAACTAGCGGTTACTATCACATGGTTTGATAAGCAAGAAACTATGGCATGTCAAATCCTGCAATATTCTATCTTTTCCATTTGTATTGTATAATTTTTCATTTGTGTTTTATAATTTTTATTCATATTCTATAATTTTCCATTTGTCTTATATAGTTTTTCATTTGTATTGTATAATTTTTCATTTGTATTGTATTCCATTTTTATTCTATAATTTTCTAATTGAATTGTTTAACGTTTATTTTTATTCTGTATTTTCCATTTGTATTGTAAAAAATCATTTGTATTGTATATTTTTTTTATTTGTTTCCTATATTTTACATTTGCATTGTATAATTTATTATTTGTATTGTATAATTTATTATTTGTATGCGATAATTTTTTTATTTGTATTGCATCCGAGGATTTTTTTTTTTCGTTACAAAGGATTTTATTGGTCAAGTTTTAGTCTCTTTTTTGTAGTATAGTGTTCAAACAAGCGAGATATCTTGGGTGAACGGGGCTTCTCTAGTTACGTGGATGCCAAAGGACGGTCATTTAATTCTCAAGGGGGGAGGAGGCAAATTTTGTAGAATCAGATTATCCTTTTTCTCTTGCAGGAGAGAATATCTATGTCCAAGATGACCAGAGATAAGGAGAAGAAGAAAAAAAAGAAGAAAATATTCCTAAACCCGACAACTTTATTTCTTAAGGGGTGGGGGAGGTACCACCAGTCAAGATCAAATTATTTATTTTCTCAGACAATATTTCTAAGGACATCTGCCAGAGCTCCCTTTTCATCTAATGACCGTTCCTCTTATCATGCTTGAGCATGCACGCAAATTAAATATAGAAGCCCAGTTTTCTTTGAGCACCCGGAACATCTCACTCTAAGACTAAATCTTGACCAATGAAATCCTTTGTAACGAAATAAATAAACAATAATCGGATACAATACAATTGAAAAGAAAGGAAAAAGTATCGAATGCAAATGAAAAATTTTACAATACAAATAATAAATTATACAAATCAAATGGAAAATATAGAATGCAAATGGAAAATTATACAATACAAATAAAAATTATACAATACAAATAAAAAAATTATACAAAACAAATGGAAAATTATACAATGCAAATAGAATTATACAATACAAATGGAAAAAAAATACAAGGCAAATGGAAAAGGTCGATTATTGCAATGTTTGACTTGCCATAAGAAACATTTCTTTTAACGTTAAATACCAAAATTACATCTAATTGTTAAACTCTGAAAAATAAAAAGAAGCGTTATTTATTAACTGGTTAATTAATTAATAATATAATGCACATTGCTTATTATTTTGTGTGGTAGTTTTAACATATATATGCATGTTTTCCCCCTAAACCTCAAATTTAACACATTGAAAAGTATTGCATGTTAGATACAGAATCTATGTTATGTGTTAAAGCAACCTTTTTTATATGAAAATTTTGAATCTTAGATTCATTTCTCAATTACATACCACCCACTTAATACGAAAGAATATGTACATATAAATGACACAGGAAGTCACTTGTCCAAGTGTCCAATGAATTTTATCACTTTTTTACGCCTTCTATTATTTCAAAATCAGAATAAATTATAAATATGATAAAATATTAAATATTAATTTAATTATGCAGCATGCAGTTCGACATATTTAGAGACCGAACAGAAATTTCAAATTATTTTTCAACTTGTGAAAAAAAAAAAATCACGTCGTTTAAAAAAGTCCCTTTTAACGAGGAGTAATATATGTTCATATTAAAATCATATGAAACACAGTTACAGAATCTCTATTTTAAAATAGATTAAACGTTCAATTCCTTCAAAGTAGCAGGACTATTCATGGAGATATTATTTTTATCGGAAATTTTTTCCCCTCCAATTTTACTTAGAATGTAACTGAATCGATTTAGTGAATGTCTGGGTCTTTCATATTAATTTTGCGTTATTTTTTTTTCTCAACATATATAAAAGAAATCTACACCTTTAAATCATATAAAATACAAATATGAATGAAAGTTGATTATTATTTTCTTCCCCTTTATTTTTCATATTCATTGAGCAAACTGTTTAGTGTTGCCTTACTAATCAGAAAAAAAAATAGAATGAATAAAGCTATTTTCTAGCCTTTATGAACTTGAGATTGAGAGTTCTAACTGTTTAAAATACTACTAAATTTTCATCAAAATTGTTTTTCTTTTTATACCAAAAAATCTTTCCATTAAAGCAAACAGATTCAATTGGTTTCAATATTATCAATGGTTTCAATATGTATGTATTAAGCAAATAAAGAATAATAATAAAAAAAAATATGACACTATGCAATATTTTCATTGGACTAACTATGAATTAAAAATTGATAAGAAAAAAGGTTACTTCCTCATCTTTTATAGAAGGATAATGATTCAAGACTGATTTATATGTTTTTAATTTCGAAACAAATGCATAATCCATAGAACGTTAATAAAAGTGCAAATTGCAAACACTTGATAAGAATATTAATGTTTCTTAAAGATGAATACCTGATTTATGAAGACTGATAGTTTGTCATAAACCTTACGAAGGTCAAGAGTATAACATTAATCCACAACAAGTCAATCGGTATGACAAAAGAGAGTCTAGAGTTTGATACAATTACTTATCATTTCGACTAAATAATTAATTCTCTCTCTCTCTCTTTCTGTATGTGTGTGTGTGTGTTTTTTTTGGTTGTTTTCCGAATGTACATGGTATGTAAATCACTCAGGTTTGTCACATAAGCATATTTCATGAAGCTCAATAGTCTGCCTATGTGACAAGACTGGGTAATTTACACAATGATATTAACAAAGTATAAATACATCCTCGTGTTTCAAAATCAAGAAAATGCATCAAGTTTTAAATTATTCCTCTAATCTCTCTTTTAGACAATTTAAGTCATATAGATAAAATGCATAAATAATTGTTTTAAAAGAGCTTAGATTATTAATAGAATAAAGAAGGCATGCATGATGTAATGATTGAGATATTTTTGCCATGGATGCAAAAGCTAATAGTTTAAATTATTTGTTTCCTAAAGAATACAATTCTTATATAACATTAATTAATTTCTTATGATTTCGTGATTTCAAATCTGCTACTATTTTTAATTAACTTTTTTATGTATTATCTAGTTACATACATTTGTAATAAAAACATTTTTGATGTTTTAATTTGTCAACTTAATTACTAATAAATTATTAGTGAATTAATTAATTACATAGTTTATTCAGTTATTAGAGTGACCTGTTCTTAAATCTAAATTTAAAACAAAATGAAATCTACTGTGTATAACTCAATTTATAATCAATTCTATCATTTTTAGATTTTTAAGACAAAGATGAATTAATTGAACACATTATCTGCATGCATTCAAGTAAGAAACGGATGGATTTTTGTCCCTTAGTTACTTGTTGCCTTTGAAAATTTTTCCTTTGGATAAATGGCTGGTACATGTATCCTTTTTTGAAACCTTTATATGATGAAATATATGGAGATAACGAACAGTATTCAAGCTCAAAAGTCCATTTATCAATACAAAATAGGAGCAGAGCAAACACGGACCTCCAAACATCAGAGGTGGGATCAGGTGCCATGGAGGAGTGAGCATCCCCTGCCGACCGGTCACACCCGCCGTGTGCTCCTTGTCATGATCGGGAAATAATGGAAAAATCCGTCGACAATTCAGTGTGTAAATAATGGCCTAACAATTAGTGTGAAAAACGTCAGTCAGCATTTGATTCAATGATAAATTGTATTTGCTGAGAGGGTCATTGTATCGACCATAGAACTTACGAAATGATGACTTTAAACGAGACAGCTGATATTCTTGTTTCATCAACTTATTTGTCAATAATTTACCTCGTTTTAGAAATTGTACATACGTAGAGTATGCTCTTGCGTATCGAATCAACTGAGATATATATATATAGTTTTCTCAATGACAAAAAAGTCATTTAATGTAATTTCATATAGTGCTTTTCTAAAATATTGTATCTTTTTAACCTCAAATATTTCGCCAAAACAACATCCTATCTACAAAGTTTTAGCGCTGTTGTTTATGACATAAAATTTACCTGACATAATACTTAACTTAGTAATCTAAGTGTAGTCATCATATTAATTACATTTTGTAAACTCGAAGTAGTTCTCTTATCGAGTTAAGCATGCTAAAAATGGTTACTTCAAATCAAAAAAAAATAAATCGATTTTCTTATACCTGATTTTCTATTAACTCAAATATACTTTGGTGTAGTGGGGCCAATGCTTAATTTAAGCAACGATTAATTGAATTTGAAGTTAATTATGTAAATGGAACTGTTTAGTCTTTGAACCCTGTATGTTTGCTTTTCTTAAACTGCAATATAAAGACACATTATTCAATATCCCAAAAAGGTTAATTAAGTTAACTGTAATTACAACTTGTCAAAATGCCCAAATCGTTTGTAATTACTTTATTTCACTAATTAAATGAACAATTTTGACACTGAAATAATTGCTTTGACAGATTTTGAATTTTTCATTCCGTACGTTTTATGTCAGCACTCTGATTTTAAGGACAAGTTCAAATTTTGTAATAATGATTTTTTTTTAACTGTTATTTTTGATGTTTAGAAAATTGTTGTTTGAATTATTCAAAATGAATTTTAACATTTTGTACAATGACCATGTTTTCACTTATTGAAAAACATTTTTAAAAAAACTTTTAACAAGAGGTCCATTGTTACAAGTTTACAAATCTAGTGAAGAATATGTACAAAAGTACACATATCTAGATACACCAGAGAAGAGATCAGGTGCTTATAGGAGGAGTAAGCATCCCCTGTCGATCGGTCACAGCCGTGACTGCTAACCCCCCGAAATCATAATTTCAATGAACTTGTTTCTAAGATACCAGAGGATGCTTCCTTATCAAATGATCTGCAGCCTTCTACTACTTTTTTGTGAAGATGATTTGAACCAACATAAATCTCCACGACACAAAAATGATTAATTAATAATTATGATCATTAATTATGATCTTTGCTGTTTCTGAGAAAAATAAATGAATCTGCACGATAAACTGGTAGAAATAAATTCCCATACATTACTGTGTAAAACAAATAACTTACTTCGTCTCTATCCCACACTCAAAGGGTCATGGTTTGAAATTAATGAAACTATAGTCTTGTTTTTATTGTCCGTTAATTAATTCTTGGGGATTTTTAATATAATCTCAACCTATAGATGCCTTTTCTTTATCAATTTCCTTTGGAAGAAGGGAACAGGGTTGGTTGGTTGTTGAACTTTTATTTGAAAAAAATCTTTTATTCCCTTCACACAGAAATTCTTTGTGCATATTTTCACTAAAACAGACCCATTGTCTTAGAGAAGAAGGGTTAACATTGTAAAATGTAAATTGTGAATAGACAGCAGTATAGAAAGACTGACGGTAGTCAAACGTAGAACATAAAAGCTCACGATCATTTTGCTCAAGTAACAAACATCAATTTTCTTTCAACTCATAAAAAATATACTTTGCTGTAGTGGCTCTAATGCTTAATTTAAGCAACGATTAATTAAATTTGAAGTTAATTATGTAAAGGAAGCAGTTTATTCTTTGAACCCTACATGTTTGTTTTTCTTAAACTGCAATATAAAGACACATTGTTCAATATCTCGAAAAGGTTACTCATGTTAACTGTAATTATAACTTGACAAAATGCCCAAATGGTTAGTTATTACGCTATTCCAATAATTAAAATCTTTGACACAGAAATAATAAATTTTAAAGATGTTAATTTTGCATTCTGTAAGTTACATGTCAGCAGTCTGGTTTTAAGGACAAGTTCAAATATTGTAATAATGAATTTTTCTAACTATGTTATATTGTTATGTTTCGAAATCTGTTATCTTAAATTTTAACATTTTGTACAATCACCATCTTTTCACTATTTGAAAAACATCGAGAACGAGCTTTTAACAAGAGGTTTATTATTTACGTCTCACTTGATCACCTTTACCTTGTTATCCTTAGTGTTAAAAGGAGAGAAACTAATGGTATACAATATCACAAATCTAGTAAAGAATATATACAAAAATACATACCTCTGGAAACACTAGAGGTGGGATCAGGTGCTTAGGAGGAGTAAGCATCCCTGTTGACCGGTCCCAGGCGTTACTGCTAACCTCCAAATTCATAATTTCAATCAACTTGTATCTGCGATACCAGGGGATGCTTCCTTATTAATTGATCAGGGTTCTACTACTTTTACGAGAATATGATTTGAACCAACATAAATCTCCACGACCCCAAAATGCTTGATTAATATGAACATTAATTATGATCTTTGATGTTCCTGGGAAAAATAAATGAATCTGCACGAAATACTATTAGAGATAAAATTCCCATACATTACTGTGTAAAACTTAAATCCTCTACTTTGTCTCCAATCCACACTCAAAGGGACGTGTGTTGAAATTAATGAAACTATAGTCTTGTTTTTCTTGTTCGTTAATTGATTCTTGGGAATTTTTAATATAATCTCAACCTTATTATTGCCTTTTCTTCATCAACTTTGAAGAAGGGGGGGGGGGGGTTGTTGTTGTTGAACTTTTATTTGAGCAACTCTTATTCCCTTCACAGAAAAATACTTTGTGCACATTTTCACTGAAACAGACCCATTGTCTTAGAGTCCAAATTGTAAAATGTAAATTGTTAATATACATCAGTACAGAAAGGCTGACGGCGGTCAAATGTAGAGCAGAAAAGCTCAGGAACCATTTGCGTAAGTAACAAACTTCAATTTTCTTATAACTTATATAAAAATATACTTTCCTGTAGTGGCGCCAATGTTTAATCTTAGCAACAATCAATTCAACTTGAAGTTAATTATGTAAATGGAGTTGGTTATTCTTTGAACCCTACATGTTTGTTTTTCTTAAACTGCAATATAAAGACACATTATTCAATATCCCGAAAAGGTAAATTAAGTTAATTGTAATTACACCTTGTCAAAATGCCCAAATGGTTTGTTATTATATTATTTCACTAATTAAATGAACAATTTTGACACTGTAATAATAGCTTTGAAAGATATTAATTTTGCATTCCGTAGATCCATGTCAGCAGTCTGATTTTCAGGACAAGTTCAATTGTTGTAATAATGAATAATATGATAATGACCATAATGTTGGTGTTTCGAAATTTGTTATTTTGAATTATTCAGAATGAATTTTAACATTTTGCACAATGACCATCTTTTCACTAATCGTACAATATTAAATTAAACGTTGAACAAGAGGATTGTTTGCAGGTCTTGCTTGTAAAATAATCAATTTCAAGTTACAATTTCTATATTGTCTTCAAAGGCGGAGGAAAAAAGTCAATTTCGATTCAAAGTATATTCAATCATTTTGGAGTGTGTACACCAAATTTTTTCCGTTCATGTACATCGATTTTATGCCAAACTGAAAAGCCCGCCTTCATTGAAATCGTCATGTCATTATATCATTGATTATTTGGAATTTAGATCTTATTCGATTGAAAATTTATAATGATACCCCTCGAGGCATGACACACCTGTAAATTTTACCACAGGGAAAAAATCTGTGCCACGCAGAAAAAGGAATTTGTCCACTCTTTACAAATAGCATTTAATTTATCAAATCCCAAGGCATTCACTGCCAGTACTGTAAATTACTTTTTATTCCCGAGAACTTTTCTTTTGTATAATTGCGTGAAACAGTTTTGAAAGTTTCAATCTCGCATTCAATTCTACTCTTTAATATTAAATAGAACAGTAACAAAATTCGTGAATTTTTCTAACCAAATAACAATCTCGCGAATATGAGGTGCCGTTAAATTTAGTGATAACATTATATTATATTATTTTTATAAAAATAAGGTTTAACTTATTTTCAATTGAAGCAATTTATGTAAAAAATCTTGTAACTTTACTTTTGTTGATGTCAGAATGTGTTTTATCTTTCTAGTATTTTACTAAAACATTCATTTGTAAACCTGGAATATAAAGCCCCCTTTTTTCTAACTGTGATCCGTTTTTATTCGGTTCCTAAATTTTATCAAAACCCTTATCTGTCTCAGCCAATCAGATTGCCGCGCAAGGTATCTATTTACATAATTCTTTGTTTACTCGGAGTGATGCCACAGAAAATTTTTCTGACGAAAAAGCAACCTCCACCTTAACTCCATCCCCCACATCTTTAAATTAACAATTAAACATATTTCCTTGACGTTTTCATGCGTTTTTATATGCACCACTTTTGTTTCCAATAAAGTTTGATCTTGTATTATATCGCATTATCGCATCTGTGTGTTGTAACATTATTGTGGCTGGGAGACCACTGTTGTGTTATAATTTAGTGACTTTCATTTCTAGTCAAGAAACAGTTTATATGTCAACAAGCTTTCCTTGATGCTGGTATGTCTCCCAGTCAAATTCCTTTGTAATTTGTCATGGATTACATTTTTCGTCATTTAAATATTAATAAATGACAAGTTTTTTACGACTACCAGAGTAAGGTTTTAACATAAAAATGTTTTTGTTGTCATATGTTTTGTCGACTTACCCTTGTGTGACCTTTAGAACTAAGAAGTTCAACAATTATACTAGATTTTCTTTCAATAACTGGTTAGTGGAACTAGGGAATTTTCATTTCTTGTTCACCAGAACTTTTTCACTCACAAAGTTAACGCAAGTTACTTTTTTAAAACTCATTTTGAATTTACAAGTACCCTGGGTTTGTTATCAAAAAGATGCTGGAGTTCCTCATCAACAACATCTATATAATAGTTCTTGCAGCCTGGTCTTGGAAACTTGGAATGCAGATGAACAATTATTCTGATCCTGTGATGGCCGACATGTTTTCACAATCTTATGAATTGGAATTTTTAGAAACTAAGAAGAAACCCCTAGTTGTGGCATTCAATTCAGCAGTTAGAAGTATCGTCTTATCAATTAACAATTGTTATTTTCATTCATATGTCGACTCGATATATCACAGTGAACTCGAAATAAAAGACACCACAGGGTTTGCCACATCTGTTTTAGATTTGTTTCTTTTACTTACTATAGATATCAACGACCAACTAAGGACTTTTACACGTATATGACAAACGTGATGACATAAGTTTTTTCATTATCAACTTCCCCTATTTATGCAGTATTAATTCAGTAATTCCTATCTATGGTTTTCATATCTTCTAAATGATTACCCGGTAGGTTGGCAAGAACAGGTTTTGAGTACTATTTAAAAAAATAGAGGGAGGTTACTGATAAATAAGATAACGTTACACGGCTTTCGGCAATCTTGTTTAAAGTCAGAATTTGGCAACTTCGATAATACAATCTTGTTTGCAAATCCAATATATCGTTGGGCCATATTTTGCCTGTGATCGTGATATCCTATTCGCGATTCATTTGTTTACAGGATTGATGAGACTGATCAAATTAAATAATATACCTTTTTTTGATAAATACCTATTATTGTAGTTTTCATTGACATAATTTTTTTTTATCTGTGTTAATACTTATTAAGTCTGAATAAAACATAATATGAACACAGTGAAAATCAAAGTGACCTTCGTACGTTCTTGAGGAACATTAAGTCCTAGAAAAATTAGTAGGAACACCTACTCATGCACATGAATGAAACGAACCGAGATATGAAACAGACAAATCAGTTTTGTACGACAGTTGTTCGGTGCAATATTTCCTGAATGGAATGTGATTTGCCTAACAAGTCTGTCTGCATGGACCAAGGACACATAAAAACCAGGATCTCTCACTAACGCCCATATTTGTCGTTTTGTTTGTGAACGTCATTTCCTTATTTTCTTCATTTCGTATGAGATAATATAGCTCTTCTACATGGGAATTCATTATTTGTTTGAAAAATTGGAGATATCTCTTGTTTAGGTTGAAAACGTTACACATCCGTGCTTGAATATGGACTTAAGCATATTAAAGTTTGTTAAGCTTGTAAAACATTAGAAATAGTAATGATGATCGTGGCATTTTCTTGTGTTTAGGCAGCATATATACATCAGAAATAGATTATATCTCATAAACGCTTAATATATATAAGGAAAGGATTTTTTTAAATATTAATAAACGATATACATGTTCATTTATATCACACTAAATTTGTTTGAAGAATTCATCGAGACCTGTTAACACTGTAAAATTCATCAATAGTAAATATGGATTTTAAAAAAGAAGATTTATTTCTTTAATGTTTAACTCATATTGATATGGTCTCAACAATATAAAAAGGTACTGAATCTCTGACGTATCTCTGATATAATTGAGATCGAAATGAATTTCACGCAAAAATGGTGCTATGAAATAAAGATCTTTCCAATTTGATGCTTTTTCTATTGGAAAAAAAATTCTAATTTGCAATTTTCAAGAAGAACCCTATACTGTACATTCCTAATTGTACGCAAGGAATTTATTACCGCATAATTTCGCGAGAGTAACCCCTCGCAAAATTAAATTACCCGCTCTTATTTTTTTAAATTTCTATAAAGCATGTAAAAACCCTTCAAAAACAGTCCTCTCGCGAATTTATGTCATCGCGATTTGACGTTTACGAGTCATTTTGCGATATAAAGTACTGGCTTAAAATAAGGAAACAACAGTATGGATTCTCAATATTTCAAAATCTTAGGGTTTAAATTTGAAACTTACTATGACTTATACACCGAACTAACTATTGAAGTTTATTTTAAAAAAAACATACTGGTAGCTTGTAAAAGCTCTCTGTTTGTCCTGCTCATGAAAGTCATAAAAGTAAAGCAGTTGGTCAAGACACAATGCAAACATATACAAATCAAGTAACTATCAAGTAGATTAAATATAAAAAGTTCATGATCCTGAACTTTTGCATGTAAAATCTAAAAGTAAAATTTCTAAATCGCCTAGCATTGGGAGATTTGATTTCAAGTAATCATCATCATCTTCATCATCATCCACAATTTCTTTAGAATAAAAAACACGATTAATTTCTCTGCTTGTTTTTTATAGATATTATTTCCAAATGTCAAATATCTATCGTTCACTTACACGACCATGCTTAAATATGATCTTCAAACCATATTACACTGTACTTAAAATTCGCCTTAAAGTTCTCTCTTATGCTGCCAAACAATGAATTTAAAGTATTGGTGATAAGAAGGACTTTAACATGGTGTTTTATAATTAAAGGAATATCTTGAAACAAAACATGGTTTTACAGTTCTTATCAAGGATGTTATGCACAGATAACTGTTAAATTATTTTTAGATTTGATTTTTATCACCCTTTCTACAATATTTTCAGCCTTCGTAACCTTGGTAACATTTAAATGAGCTTGTCGAACAGGAGTAGAAAATGATAACTAAAAAGTAAAATTAACCACCAATTTAAAAAAAAGATTTAACTTTATAAAGATAAAGCATTAGATATATGACGTCTTAATTTATATTTTGATAGTACGATGTAAAAAATTTTGACAAAGTAATGATATTTAGAATTTTGACTTTAAAGTACGCAAAATATGCTACTAGTTTATGAAAATTAGTACATTTGCTATTACCGAACACACACACACACACACACACACACACACACACACACACACACACACACAGAGAGAGAGAGAGAGAGAGAGAGAGAGAGAGAGAGAGAGAGAGAGAGACAGAGAGATTTGGACTTTAACTTTTCAATCGTCAACTTCCCTTACTTATGTAGCAATATACCCTTATCATCTGCATATGGGGTGCATATCTCTCAGTTGATTCGATATTCAAGAGCATGCTCTATGTATGAACAATTTCTAAAACGAGGTAGTTATTGGCAAACAAGTTGATAAACAAGAATATTAACAGTCTCGTTTAAAGTCATCATTTCGTAAGTTCTATGGTCATACAATGACCTTGTCAGCAAATACAATCTATCATTAAGTCATATGCTGACTGACTTTTTCATACTAATTGTTAGGCCATTATTTACACACAGAATTGTCTACGGATTTTCCTGTTATTTCCAGATCATGACAAGGAGCACACGGAGGGTGTGACCGGCCGTCGGCAGGGGATGCTCACTCCTCCATGGCACTTGATCCCACTTCTGATGTTTATGGAGGTCTGTGTTTGCTTTGCTCCGATTTGTATTGTTTTATTGGACTTTAAGCTTGAATACTTTTCGTTATCTCCATATTTCATCAGAGCTACTTTTAATAGTTGCATGTTATTGTATAATTATTGCAGATTCCCTGTGAATCAAACAAACAACAGAGATATATTATTTTGCTCGTTTAATTTGGCGTTTCTGGCCGCGATGATCAATTTGCTAGGGCTGCCCCACAATCAACTATCAATCCAACAAATGTGGCGACCCAAATCGGGCGGATCATGCTCTGGGTAGGTCACAAGTGCATGAACGTCACTAATTCAATAATCAATCAAGTTCAATAAATCAATCATCAATCAATTCAATATCAATCAAGTCAACTGCCTGTCAATTACAAGCCAATGCACAAATTCAAATCCTGAATTTCAATTTACATGTGCAATAGAATAAACAATGGAATGAGCGTAAGAATATGTGTTGCAATCCTCCAGTTTCGTTGAGGTGCGACGGAATACGCAAACACACAGAATTACCACCGCGACATCGGCTGAAGTGGACGCTGTACCCAGCAGGCAGTCATCATGGAATACGTAAACACACAGAATTCACCACCTTGACATAGGCTAATGTGGACGCTGGACCAATCAGGCTGTATGTACGGAATATGCAAACACACAGAATTCACCGTCGCAACATAGGCTGATGTAGGTACTGGACCAAGCAAGCTGTCTTTACGGAATATGCGAACACACATAATTCACCACCGCTGTTGTGGAAGCTGGACCAAGCAGGCAGTCTTCAGCTACAATGACAGATCGTGCGGAAACGAAAGTGTTACAGACAGACAGAAATACAGACAGACAGACGGACGGACGGACGGACAGACAGACAGACCCAAATTAATATCCCCCACTTTCAATGAAAGCGGGGGACAAACCATTTAATACAAAATCTTAGCTTGCAAAAGTAGTAATATTTCATTGATTTTAATTCATTACATGTTTATGTAAAAATGCAATACGCATGAATGGATCACAATAGAGTTAAATTTTCATGGCTTGTTATGCTATAAGCAGATGTTACTAAAATAAAAATGAATGCCTATGAAATTTAAGTCACAAATAACAAGCATATATTTCCTTTTCTTAATAAAGAAAATCATTGCTAGTCTATTAATGAAAGTTCATTCACCTAACACATTATAATTAAACTAATGGAAGGAAAGTTTGAGTCATAATGTAAATATGGAGAAATCCCTCTATTTTTATTTTTCTGGAAAACACCTAATTTAAACTTTGTCATCAGAATGAACTTTGATATTGAATTTAAAAAAAAAATGTCGTTAACCTCTGTCATGATGACTGAGTATTTCAGATCACGAACTTTCACTGGATTTGACAATTATTATGTAATTTCTGTAAATAAATCGTTAAAATATGCATTTGATTCAAGATTATGATTGAATTAAATTTGAAAAAGACATCACGACACCTAATAACACTGAGCCAACAAAAAATATAAGGAACTATGGGTGTTACACCAATAAAAATCTCCCCAAACTAGATTTGCAATGAAGAGTGTAACCCATTATCCTTCCCTTAGACTATAAAAGACTTAAGAATTTTGTTTGAAAGTATTCTTGTAACTACACAGAATCAAATCACAGGTACATTTGTAAGTACAGGTTGAATAATCAAAGTAGGTGAAACAATTTTGGACATTTATTTTTGAAAGATTTGCTTTCTTTTTCATGCATTTTTTTTAAACGCCATTTTTTTTAATTGTTTGATTGTTACTTGGGTTTTTGAAGAATTAAATTTCAACTTCTCAGATAATCTTTTCTCAGATAAGACATTTTAACAAAAAGTTTTTTTTCGAAATACAGAGAATACTTCATACTCCATTCTTAAAAACTCACAAAATTGAGCTTAGGGTTGTAATTTTTTTTTTTTTTTAAAAAAGTAATAATGAAGATAACAATGTGCTTACAGTCAACATGAACGCCGTGATAGTGTTAATCTCCATTCTGGTCTCCTGTAACGCGGGCAGTGATTACAAAAAAGGTTCAAAAGGTATACATTTTGGATCCGGTGGACATGGCGCTGGAGTAGGAGGAGTAGGATTTGGAGGACTAGGAGGAGGAGGGGTACTTGGAGGAGCTGTAGGAGGACTATTAGGAGGGGGAGGACTAGGAGGAGGAGGAGTAGGCGGAGGAGGACTACTTGGTGGAGGAGTATATGGACCTGTCGGTGGAGGTACAGTGGGTGGAATATTTAGATCAGGTAATAATTTCGTCCTTATAAAAAAACGTTTTCGGTTAATAAAATTGATAGTTTCAATTAAATTTTTAATTCTTATTTGGTAATTTTACTTGTAATGAATTGAACAGAGAAAGATGTGATATCAATGACATTCAGGCTGTTTAACTTAATAGGTCACAAGTTCTATCTGGGGTGTATAGAACTGGGAATAAGATATGAATCTCGAAATATCGCGGTACTTATTTCTTTTGAGTAAAAATCTTACTTCAGCTTTTCATAAAATGCTATTCATAAGCGTAACAATGAGGTAACATTTTATTGGAAATTATTTTTTAAGCTTGCTTCGTTTAATTTATAGTCTATTGCTAAAACAGTGAAGTCTTATTTACCTCCATAATTTGGGAGTCTCCTTGTATAGGTGAATTGGGATACATTGCGGTTTGGCCTGTCATGACGTACAATTTTTATTTTCTTATTCAACATGTGAATATACATAAAAACTAAACAACAAAAACCGTATAAGGATTTCAAAATATGAACTTCATTGTGTTTTTTATTATGTTTATACATTCAATGGTATAAATAAAATTAAACGGGAATGGAAATCTGTAAAATCATATGGAGAAATGCTGCACGCTTTATTCATTAATTAGTGATCACGAGGCAGTTACTTATCAAAATGCATTATCATTTGATATTTCTAAAAATCCTCATAATTTTATTATCGCTGTTCTTTTTTAAAATCAAAAGATATAAATTTAATCATATTTTCATCATGTTATGTCAACAATCAAGTGTAATATTTTCCCCTGGAAAAACAACTGCGTTTCTCCCACTCGGATGTTCATTCACTTAGTCTAAATTTTGGCCTAAATGTGATTTTCTAATTAAAAAGGAACCTTCTTCTCAACTTTAAAGTAATTATTTATTTTTTGAAACTGAATGTATAACTTACCCGCCTTCACATCTTAGAGGAAGAACTCAGTCAGAAAATTGTAAATATTTCTAATTTTACTTGACTAAAGCGATCCCATTTCTAAACTTTCGTCATTTTGTAAAACAAAAGAGTGCATTTCGATCCAGGACACAATAAAAGATAGAACAATATTAGGAAGAAATTATTTCGAATTGATGATATTTTTTTTTCTAAATCTCCGTATGGAATGAATTGAACAGACATCTGCCATATTGAATACAATATGGCTGCTATGCAAATAAGCAAAATGTACACAATTTCTCCATACGATTACTCTTTGTTTGAATATTTTTTTCCCAACGTGTAATCCATACTTTGTTCATCATCACACGAGTCTACAATCAGACGACAGACAGAAAAATCCATTAACAAGAAGGATATGTGTTATGTATCCTAATTTTTGGAAAATACCGCAATACAATGGAACCCGCAATGAAATGAGAATTGGGTATATAGTATATCTGAAAAAAAAAACTCATCTACGAAATGTTAGTGAAAGGGGCGCATTGAGAATATGAATTTTCTTTTGATGATTATCAAATTTAATTATCATATCTGGTTACACTTCGATATTATTTTTCAAAAAGACTGCTTATTTATTTTATTTAACCAATTTAAAGGGGTCTGGACACACTTGCATTGACGTTTTGTTTACAAATTTAAAGTTATATTTTTATTCAAAAATAACCGCGGTTTAATGAATTGAAGGTACATGAAAATACTAAAAAATCAAAGACAGAAACATTCTTCATAACATTATGTCAAACATCGGTTTTGTAAACACGGGCACGAGCTCTGTTATTGTCAATGCTTTCCTCTTACCATGTGTTTAATTTGTTTACTTTACACAATCACTGAGCGCGGACTGGCATTACTAGTGAGTTGGTTTTGCTTTCTCACCCTTCTACTCTGAATGTTTTGTGGATAATAATTTTAATATTTTTTCATAAATACGCAAAAATATTCCATTTTTCTTTACTATTAAAGATAAAATTCACTTCGTGAAAGTGCAAAGATGCGTGTCAATCGAACGCGAAATTAGTAGTTTTAATAATTTCCAAAAAAAAGAGAATTTTCTAAACATTTATAATATATTTATGCGAAAAGATTTAGCAACATATAAGTCATTATATTATACTGAGATTTGTAGAAAATTTTAACGTTAAATCCAACAATCTATTGGAATTTCTATGGGTACCAATTGCGCCCCGTTATTAGCTGACCCTTTTTTGTATTCATATGAAGTAGAATTTGTCCAAAATCTTGTACGTGAAAAGAAGAAAACACTTGCCGTGGCGTTCAACTCGACTCAAAGCTCGTTTGTCGTCCGTCTGTACATCTGTTCTCAGTCACATTTCTCTTTTGAATTCTTTTGAATTCTTGACGTCTTCTCAAGAATTACAGGGCCATTTAAAAAAAATCGATTGAAAATTATCTTATTTCTAAGGAAGGTTCATGAGAGGTTCATGCCTATAAACAAAGGGGAATAATTTTGCAAAGTGAAACTAATTGATAGGAAAATCTTCTCAAGCATAACTAGATAAAAAGCGACAAAATGGACTCGTAAGCAAAAGCTTCCATATATAGTGTAGATTCTAATTATTCTAATCGTGGACAAAATGATTATGGTTTGGTTACAATAATTAAAGTTTTAAAAAAACATTGAGAGAGAAAGAGAGAAATCTGAAGATTAGGTCAAATTTTATTTTAAACATAGATCCATTAGCTATACATTGGAAAGAAGACTCAAAGTTTTATAAATGATGAGGTGTAAGTGAAAGAAAAATCTTTCTCTAATGGTTATTAAGTTAATTAAATATTACAGGCACCTCTTTATAGTGTACATTCATGTCCATGTATTATATTTGGTTTATCAGCTTTGGTGAGAAATGGTTGGGCCATTACAGAGGTCATCTTTTATAAGCGGTATTCTTTAAATTTATCCGGTCGCCCGCGTGGCGCAGTGGTTAGAGCGTCTGCTCTAGAGTCGCGGAGTAAGGAGTTGATCCTTACGTCGAGGGTTCGAATCCCACTGTGGGACGTGGAGACCGGTCCTTCGGATGAGACCGTATAAACCGAGGTCCCGTGTCGCAGTAGGTGCTGGCACGAAAAAGATCCCTCACTGCTCAATGGCCGTAAGTGCCGAGTGTAGGACAAAATTTGCAGCTCTCCACCGGCAAGTGGTGGCGTCTCCATTTGAGTGAAAAATTCTCGAGAGGGACGTTAAACAACATGCAAACAAACAAACATAAATATATCCGTTACAGTAAAACAAAACCTTAATACCCTGTTCTATTTTAGATATATCCTCATGTATTGTAAATCTAAATATGCTTCAGTTTTCCTTGCTCTTTGAATAAGTGTGTTTTAGCAAAGGGTGTTCCATCGTAAAAATATTTTTTTAACAGAGAAATTTAAAAAAGACTTCATCCTGAAAAAAATATAATTTGTAATCTTTAAATAAGAATTATCTCATTATTTAAAATAATTGTTGAAAACTCGTGCTTCATGAAAATGGTCTCCGAGTTATTAAATGTTATATTCTTTTGATAGAACCAGAAGTATTAATATATATATTGTTTGTATGTTGTTTAACGTCCCTCTCGAGAATTTTTCACTCATATGGAGACGCCACCACTTGCCGGTGGAGAGCTGCAAATTTTGTCCTATACTCGGCACTTACGGCCATTGAGCAGTGAGGGATCTTTTTCGTGCCAGCACCTACTGCGACACGGGGCCTCGGTTTTTACGGTCTCATCCGAAGGACCGGTCTCCACGTCCCACAGTGGGATTCGAACCCGCGACGTAAGGATCAACTCCTTACTCCGCGACTCTAGAGCAGACGCTCTAACCACTGCAACACGGGGCCTCGGTTTTTACGGTCTCATCCGAAGCGACTATTAATATATAAGTGATCGCCATAATTTTTTGTTTCTTGACTTCTTTTAGGCAAATTGTCCGAAGGCTTAAAGCTTGGAAATGTAATTCAACTTTTATTAGATAAGTGAATTATGGCGTGAATAGAATTAGGAAAAATAAGATTCCTTTGGCCATAACTTGCAAGAACTGGTTTCATCTTTTTATCTGCACGGTGGTACTTAAGAAGATTTCAAATGACCTTTCATTTTCATCAAATTTCAATTCCCTTTACACACACATATAAAATATTTGCAAAGTTTAGTTGAAATTGGCTCAGTAATCTGAATCAACATTCATAGCATTAAGCTTTGGTAAAAAAGTGAATTTACCTTTTTGTAAGACATTGAAATTTTGTTTTGCTCTCTCCGCTAAATAAAATAGTTGCATAAATTGTGTATCTTAAACCGGAAGAAATGGTAATGCATTACTTTACTAGGGTAACGGTAATGTAATGCATTCTTTTCAAGAAAATAGAGTAATGATGATAGCAATTTAATGTCCAAATTCTAGAAGTAATGGTAATGTAATGTATTTGGTAATGTAATGCATTACATTACAATGTAATTCATCCCAAGCCTGACGTACATGTACATAAATTCACACATCGAAATGTCTGTACTAAATAACTTTTACCTAGAAAATTCTCAGAGTGAACAACAACATTTTGCTGTTAAACTGAAAAGCATCAACTATATGAGAGACAAGCAAGTCCTGCTACAAGCTCATTAATGACTGGTACAAACGCAACATTTAATATTCTGTACGTTTTTCATTTACATATTGAGCGTATAACTTCCGATCTGGATGATGATAAAACCTTTATTTTCTCTGTTTTCTCTACAAGTTCTCTTCCTGCATGATTTATTTATTATTTTATGGTGAGAGAAAAGGCGTCAATTACATATATGTAAAAAGTGAATACATTTTGTCTCAATAAGAAAAAAGCACACAATCATAAGGAAAAGGCAGAACTTGGTCTGTCTTTCATGTCATCAAATATATGCAGTATTGCTGCGCATCATTTAGCCAAGAGAAAAAAACTGTGTGTGGCGTATTCTTCCTTAATTATCAGTTATCAGTTATTATTTAATAATATGTATTGGTATGGTATTTCGATGTTTCGAATTAAGTAAGTATTGAGGTTCAGTAAGTAATATTATATAAAATGGACATTCCATAGCGCTATCTGCACAATTTGGGCCATACTTGCATCAAACACATAACGTTGGATATACTGTGTGAAATGCATTTGTCAGAAATGTTTTTCATCCTTTGTTGTAGAAACAATATAACTAAAAACAAAACTGAGGACAATTTTTAAACCAAATATAAAACAGATAAGCACTGCTTCTTGGAGACAAAAATGTCCTGTTACGCTTACGATATTATGTTAGATGTTTCATGAGAAAAATATGTTGAACATGCCATAATCTTCTCCAGTTAATTCAGAAAGTCCGCAATGGACAGGCATGTATGCATAGATTTTGAAAGAGAAAGCAGGGGTTTTAACCAAGTAAAAAAAATTTGACAAGCATAAAAACTAAATGTGTTTGTGAAACACTGATGCCCTCGTATGGCAGCTCATGGTGAAGGTTAACGTTTCTCAAATGCAAGTCAAATATGTGTGAAATATGAAAGCCCTAGCACCAACTTTTCAAAAGTTATTGTCAGCAGTTAAAGTTTTCAATAATAGGTCAGACTCTAAGCTGAAGGTCAGAGGGTAAAAATTGTTGGTATCCAAGGTAGGGGCCTTTCACAAGGAACACACCTGTAAAAAGTGAAAGCCCTATCATAATTAAACCATTCAAATGTTATGGCCAAGGTTAAAGTTTTTCAAAAGAAGGTCAGTCTCAAAGGTCAAGGTCAAAAGGTTAAAATTGTTGGTAATCAAAGGAACCAATCAAAAGTTATATCCAAGTTTAAAGTTTTTTGCAGACAAACAGTCAAACAGACAGCTAAACAGCTAGACAGGGCAAAAACTATATGCCCCCGAATCTTCGAAAAAAAAATCTTAGATTTTTTTTTTGTTTGGTTAATAATCCAACAACGAGGATTCGCCATCATTTCCAACTCAGATCAAAAACGCTGAAGGAGAGGCTTGCCTCTCTCCCTCTTCAAAAGTGGTAGTGGGGGCAGTAACTCCCTATGATACGCCCTACAGAGTATGATCATACTTCTAATTTCTCCACATCTCCCTATCTTCATAACATTTCTGAAGCCCACAAATAATATAATCACAGTTTAATCGTATACGATAGCATTTACATGGTATCTGTGTTGTCTATGAATCCCGAGTGACGTGGCGTTTTATAAGAATATTTTAGAATATTAGACGTTAATTCAATAGCATTGAATATTTACTAGTATATCGATATAACTACATATTTATTGTAGCATATTGGCAATAGTATATCGATATGATGAAATCTCTTGCTTTGATCAATATTTTCAAATCATTTTTTAAACTTGATTTAACTTACAGTAATGAAATCATTCAAATAAAGGAAGGTGCCTTAAATTATGTTAATTAAAAACACATATATGCAATTCAAAATATGTGCATTAATAAGGAGTTATAACAATTTATATGTCGATAAGACAATGATAAATAAGACAATGTACACAACTAATGTAGACACCTATACACTTCCGTGGTAATATACTGTCCTTAATGTGTTGTGTGTTCGCCTCATAGTTAAAATGATACTTGATAGGTAGACAACTCAAGATTTTGGAAAATTTTAACTCTAGTCTAAAATATTATCTAAAAACAAGGCCCTTGTCATAATCAAGTGGTAATCATTACCATTTAAAATTGATAAAAAGTACCTCTTATTTCATTCTTAATTTTCTCGTAATAAGGACGTAACTATCTCTTCATAACGAGATGCTCACTCGTTATATG
Organism: Saccostrea echinata; assembly: GCF_033153115.1. NCBI lineage: Eukaryota > Metazoa > Mollusca > Bivalvia > Ostreida > Ostreidae > Saccostrea > Saccostrea echinata. The sequence continues at coordinate 640,950 of NW_026889833.1, read as the reverse complement.
GTGTTAGTCCTCGTACCAGTCCGAGTAAAAATCAGACAAAATTGGTTCGGAAGTGATACATGAAAATAATTAAAATGTGTATCTCCATTATACCAGTGAGGAGGAATAATTCCATTGATATTAACATTTCGTTTTAAAGCCTTTATAGAGAAGACCTTCCAAATCGAAAACTTGACCAGTTGCTAGGGTGGAAATTTCTTTAGACAGGTTACCATAGTAATCATGACCCAAAACTTTTAATTTTATGTTCATGGGCCAAAATTCTTTAGAATTAGAATAATTTCTTTTTTTTTAAATTACGCGAGATAAGCGAATCGTCTATGAAGATGGCAATACTAGTATTCGGTTTGAATTTTTTGAATTCACACACACACACACACACACACACACACAGAGAGAGAGAGAGAGAGAGAGAGAGAGAGAGAGAGAGAGAGAGAGAGAGAGAGAGAGAGAGAGAGAGAGAGAGAGAGAGATTCTTTGAAATGCTTCTTTTTCATGAATGGAATTTTATTATATGTCTTTAGTAAATACGAATAATTCAATTTTTCCTTTCTTTCACTTTGAATTTATGTTCTCCCTAAAATAGAGCGTTCATTTCCCAATGAATTGAATGTCAAATTTACAGGTCCAACTTATTTTAATGAACGCCTCAGTCTTTTTTATTATATGTTGTTTAACGTCCTATTCGAGAAATTTTCGCTCTTGAGACGTCACCGTATGCCGGTCATTCTGTTAGTCATTCAGGGCCATTGAACAGTGGGGGTTCTTTATCGTGCCAACACCTACCGTGACATATGACCTCGGTTTTTAAGACCTCATCTGAAAGACAGACTAGCGATTTTCACTTCTAGTGCCGGGCGCATGGCGAAGGAACAGTTACTACCTATGTTTACGTCTTAGGTTTGCCGTGCGGCGAACGAGAATCGAACCTGGGCCTCCTGATCACGAAACGAGCGCCCTTCCACTACGCTACCGTGACCGGTGATGTGCATTCCTATTTTAAGTCAGTACGAGAATAACAGGGAAATTTCAATATCATAAGCTAACATTCTGCCAAAAGAATGATTATGTTCTTTTAATGATTTATATTCAGCTTTTATAATTTTTATTTCGCTCTGTATGATTTAAAAGAAATATTTTAATCATGTATTTATTTCCAAAAAATACAATAAAAAATTTTGTGGAGTTGAAAAAAAGAAAAAAAAGTTCAAGTAAACAACGATAATGACAATAATTGCTGACTTTGGTTAGTGCCGGGTATGGCAAGGGATATAACTCTATAGAGAGCTACGTGTTTTAGTATTCTGTTCACAAGTGATAGTCCAGTTAATTTGGTGAAAATATGGGCTCAATGTCAAACTAATTGCAGCACAAATTATTTTGACATTATTCAAATCTAACATGTACAATATTTTTGCAGTAAAAAATTTAAGAAAACCTAATGAGCGGAAAGCATAATTTTGGCATGATTTAATTAGCTATGGAAATTACTATAGAAAAAAGGCATAACTCTGTTAATTTATCCAATGTTTTGCAAAAGAGAATTTCTGTTTTTCATTAATGCGTAATCTAATTTAAATTTTTTGATACAGTTTAATAGATTATTACTTCATATAGATAAGAACAACGCACGCTAATTCTCGATTCCAGCCTACATTTTACACCCATTTTATTCAATATAAATGACACTTTGGCCATTAAAACTTGATTGAATGCAAAGAAGAGTTCATTAATAAATGATTATTATAATAATTTTAAAACCAGTGTTAAAAACGTGATTACTCTTATTTAAACGACTCTCTTCAAAGAGGGGGGGGGGGGGGTGAAAATTTTATCCATTGAAATCAGGCTTTAAAAATCGCTAGATTTGAAAAAAAAAAAAAAAAAAAAAAAAAAAAAAAAAAAAAAAACATGGAAATGGACAAATGACCCTTAAAACTTTCCGAATGTTTAATTATGTAAAATTCAACATTAAAGATTGATAAAATATCTCATTTGAATTCCGTAATAAAATGATCAATTTTGCAGTTTTTTGTCTGTTAACATATGTTCTCAACCCCAAAACAAAAAAGATTTGATATGAATTTGTGAAAGAACAATTCATAAAACCCATAAAAAGTTTCTTTTTTGTTTCTCGGGGGGTTGGGGGGGGGGGGTGTTATGTTTTAAAAATATTTTTCGTTGTCCGTTGATATCTATAGTGAAAAACGCAATAAATAAGTTATGTTTTATAAAATTTCACATAAATATCTATATAAATATGAAAAATCATTCAAATATGTTAACTTTTGAAAATCAGCAAAAATATCTACAAGTCATGGAAATGAAGATACAATAAATAAATGCATATATAATACAAAAACTATGATATGAAATAAGTGAGTTTTGGAGAAATATTATGGTGAAAAATTATGTAGGACCCTTTTATTAACATTTTATATAGGAAATGCACTGAGAATTGCAAAAACACTGATTTGACAAAATATAAAAAAGAAGGTTCAACTTGGCTTGGTAGACCAAACGATCCAGAATATAGCCTGTTTAGTACAATTAAACCTACTCAAGGGTTCTTGAAAAATTCTATACGATAACCAGGAACCTTGCCAATGTCCTTAACTGTCAATCATGTTGTACATGTATGATCACCGTGTGATTGGGATTATGGTGATAACTAAATTCTTTAAACCTGAAAAACAGGACAGGAGACAGTATAAAAATTAAGCTGTTTATTGATGAATTTCCGTTGCAAAAGTGATCATTTACAATCATAATAAAAGATATAAAAACAACGATACTCTGCATAATTAAAATGAAAGTGTAAGATAATGCCACAAATAAGAACATGTGTTAATTATATAAACATCATCTCATAAACACACAATTCATTACATGTATTTTAACACATCTCAGTAATGAATATCTTTATTATAAAAATAAATGAGTCAAATTCAAAATATTGAATTAATTTCAAATTAAGGAAGAATTGTTAAGGGAGAAACTGTTTCTTTTTAGTATACAGGTGGGATTATATGTCATTCTTAAAACGTGCATAATATCACATTTCTGTGACAGTCTAGTGTATATAAAGCAGAAAGATTTACAAAAAACTAAAAATAACCACTGTGCGCTTTAAAAAAATGTTACGAATGTAGTTCGAATTTCCTTGACAATACATTATATAGAAAATATGCATTATCCTTGACCCAAGCGCCTATGGTAAAATCCACTGCAACGTTCACTTGAACAACAATGTTTTGAATACTAAATAGAAAACCAGTACAAATAGATGCAAAATATCCGGAAAAGCCAAAACAGTAATTTCGACATAATGATTTCTTTCAAAAACCTCTATTATTTTAATACTAAAACACTGCTTAATAATTTTGTTTCATGACACATACTTTTCAAATATAAAATACAACATATTTTTATCTTCAGATTTGTGAAAAATGACATTTTGTAAATATGAGATTATTACTTACATGTACTATTTAAATCAACATGAACCATTAAACAAAATGTAAAAATGGAAATAAAGGAAAATATAAGGTACAAAGTAAATCTACATTACCTGAAAAAAAAGGACAGGAGACAGTATAAAAATTAAGCTGTTTATTGTTGAATGTCCATCGCAAAAGTGGTTGGACAAAAACACGATACCGTCCTTTTTCAAGGCGTTGAGTTAATCTTGCCACTAATTGTTACAAAAGGGTGTTAATCTAAAAGAACTCATATTTGACATCAAAAGGAAAGATTGACAATAGGGCTTTACGATAAAGTACGATTCAAGTAATTAAGAAAACAGAGTTCCATTTGCGGAAAACTAAGAAAAGCACAGATTTTACACGAAAGGATGACACTAACTGATTTCAAAACTTTTCTAAAGAAAACTGACAAAGGGCCTTATAAAAGTTATTTATTCTTCTTAATCCAAAGCCATGAAATTGATTGAAGTAAATAAAAATATACGAACTTGTAAATAAAACTTTATAAAGAAAATAATTTGAAACTGATAATAGATTTATACTAAAAATAGAAAATATATCAGAGGATCAATTTTACACTATAATAACTCTTTATGTACATTCTTCTAAATAGTCATGAATAATTTCAATCTTTAGTCTGGAATATACGAAGGCCAGTCTCGACCACGTCCGACTTGCCAGGACTTGCTTCGGCCATATCCGACTCGATCAATTTTAATATATTTGTTTGCTGATTCAAGTAATGAGACTCATTTAATAAATACGGAATCCTTTACCTTTGTTTTATCTCTGGAATTGCATATTGGTGGACCTTCGGGAATATGGCACATTTTGCCTTACAGCCACACAGCGCCTCTACCTAGACCTTGTACCCTCTACGCCAATATTCCTTCACCCCGTTCGTTCTGCAAACAACGGATGCAGTTCCAGACGAATTCCTAAGTACTGTACAAATCTACGCGGTCACACATGTACTAAGGTTTATCGACAAGCAAATCAATTTCCAAAATAATATTTAAACGGGAATATTTGTCATTTTAATTTACCGTGGCTCTCCACTCGATGTGTGACCATTGTCCAATTATTTACTGACAACAAAGCAAGTTTCTGTCTACTTTATGTTGCAATCACTTTGGAAAACTGCACGTGCAGATTTCATAGCTTACGTAATTGACAAATTTAGTAAATTATTATTAAGATAATATTACAAAGGAGAATTCTTTATTTTTGTATTTTTAAAACAATTATACCCACTTTGTGTACTAAAGGCTTTTGGTCCCCACTTCCCAAGATAAATTCCTACGCAGTTTTCGGCATGTAGATTTCGTGCAAATTTTTCGAGTAAGCAAAATAACAGATATGTACAGGAAAAGTAACATGTTTGTCATTAAAATTAAATTGTAAGCATTGATTATTTAACTTATTTGTTTCATCGAGAAACGAATCTAAAAAAAACGAATGGCACACTTTTTAATGAAAGCTTTCGGCCTTAGTCGATCTTTTAGTTAGGCTTGCGTTGCAAAAGAAATAATGTATCATTGATTCAATTCATTTAAACATATGTAAATGTTAATTTAACAATTGTTATCAAAAATGATTTTAATTCCATGGTATGTCTTATTATGAAGCATGATGTTACTACAAATAAAAGCGAAATCCCATGAAAAAGTGGTAAAGGTCTCAAATCATGAACAATTGTTATCATTTCTATTATCGAAAAAGAAATCATTGATGGTCAATGAATCAGAGTCGCATTCACCTACCTCATCAATTTGTGGAAAGAATATCTGAGTTGTAGAATCTCTTCAATATTTCAGGGTTTTTTTTTTCCTGGGAAAGCACCTTATTCAAAATTTGTATTCAGTATTTGTCGATAGAATTAATTCTGATATTGTTTTTTGCTTTTGTTTTTTCTAACCTTTGTCAAAATGATTGAGTATTTCAGGTGCATGAAAACTTTCACTGCATTTGAAAAAATATTATATAATTTTTTAACAAATCGTTTAAATATGCATTTCATGCAAGTTCTTTGTTAATTCAAATTTAGGAAAGATATTACGACGAATAATAATATTGGGCAAAAAATATCAGGAAAAGTAAGGAGGCAGATCAATGAAAAAAGTCAACCCAACCAAAGTTGTGGTGAGAGCATGTGGCTCGTTGCAATCCGCCTAAACTATAAAAGACGCAAGGTTTTTGTTTGAAAGCATTCTTGTTCCTACACAGAATCAGACTGCAGGTAAGTGTAAGTAGAATTATCAAAGTTAGAAAACAACGCATTTAAAACTTCTAAAAAAAATTTAAACTTATTTTCTAGAAAGATTAACTAATGATTTTTAATTTTTACAGTTTGTAATAACTTTAAGAACAACCCTCTCCTTTGCAAAATAATCTTTAAGATCTATTTTCCAGGAATGACAAAAGTCATGAGAAGATTGGAAAGAGAGTAGTAGAATAATGATTAACGAAAATGGGATATGTTTTATTAAATTAAACATTATCTAGTTAAGAAATTGATCATAGATTGCATACATGTTTTTCGTGTCACTCAAGATTATTTCATATAAACTATTAACTTCTCAAATACAGCTTTCTTCTCAGATCAGTCATTTTAACAGTGTTTGAAATATGCTCCGAATGGTAAAGATGCTTTATTAGAACCTACCTGTTTTAACGTATGAAGATGAGTTGTGGAATATTTTTATGAAATTAAAGCAACAAATTGAATTGAAAAAGAATAAAATGGTATTTATAAAACTGATGTTAATGTGTTTACAGTCAAAATGAACGCCTTGATTGTGTTAGTTTCCATTCTGGTTTCCTGTAATGCGGGCGATGATTACGGTTCTAAAGGCATACACCATTATGACGATGGGGGTCATGGCGGAGTACACGGAGGTGTAGGAGGACTAGGAGGAGGTGTAGGAGGACTAGGAGGAGGTGTAGGAGGACTAGGAGGAGGTGGAGGAGGATTGGGAGGAGTAGGAGGAGTATACGGAGGAGGAGGGGGAGGAGCACTGACCAGACTACCACTAGGTAAGAGGGGCACTGGGCAATTGCTACGAATTGAACGGAAACATGATCAGATACGCTCTTACTAGGTATAAAAACAAATAGGCTGTATAAATATTGTGAAAAACGTATTCTTTTTAGCATCTTTGATCTCTTAATAGTAGTTGTTGTGTTATTTGTTGTAGTGGAAAAATACGGGACTTGTCCTAGTCCTTCTGAAACAGACCTTCAACAACTTGGACCTTTTTGCTCTCACGACGAATTTTGTCACGGGTCACAGAAATGTTGTTACAATTCTAAAAGAGGCGGATACGTCTGTCAGATCCCACTTCAATATCAAAAATCCGGTAACTGCAATAATTTCTTTATGATGCCTCCTTCCCATCCAAATCGAAGAGCATGCAATGATGACACCCTCTGCCCCGGAAGTGGAAAATGCTGTAAACGATTTCCATTTGGTCAAATTGACACGTGTACATTCTTCAGCTTTTTTTATGCTGGCTTCGGTGGAGTAGGTGGTTCATTTGGCCCAGTAGGCGGTTCATTTGGTCCTGTAGGGGGTTCATTTGGTCCTGTAGGCGGTTCACTTGGTCCTGTTGGTGGTTCATTTGGTCCTGTAGGCGGTTCAGGTGTGGTTAGTCCTCTGCTACCCGTATTTCCTCAAGGCTCCAAGAAAAAATATTAAATGTGTGCTTCTCATTCCTCATTTCTGATATAATAAACTATATGTTGCAAATGCATTTCTTTTTGTTTTATTTTTTTTTTTATTAATGAACACTCTAACAAGAAGCTCAAGTGGGTTTTTCTGGTCGAAGTATGGATGTCATCCTTCTGTCCAATTTCAGCAAACAAACTTAAGTGTATATTTTTAAATGAATGTCCTCTATAGGGACATACAGGAACAATTCTTCCAAATCTCCTCAAAATGTTCTTGTATTATAGATTTAAGTTAATATCTGGCCTCGGAGCAAAGATAAGGCCACCAGAAGAAATAACAACAATGGAAAAAATATTGGAAGATCTTCTCAAGAGCAGAGTTTCAGTCATCAGTCAAATAAATACTAACGCATATGTATATATATATATATATATATATATATATATATATATATATATATATATATATATATATATATATATATATATATATATATATATATAAAATGTATGTTCAAATTTCATTCCAATCATAATTGTTTAAATCTAAGATACAAAAAAGATAGGAATGGAAGATCTTTGAAAAGCCGTTTTCCTACGAAGAACAGTCAAATTAAAATAAACTTGCCAAGCGTATTGTAGAATCAAATTCGTTGAAATCATATCCCTCAGAGCTAGACATAGACAGCAAGATGCAATCTAATTTTTATTTAATAAGAATTTAAATCTCTTAGAGAAGATCACGTGTCGACATAATAACCAAGTACAGTGGCGCCGCGTTTATCAGGACTCCATTAATCCGGACGCTTCACCTTCCGGTCGATTTCTACTACAAAATTTAATATTTCATTGAAAAATGGCTCGTTTATGCGGACGGTAATTTTTCAAATAACGACATTTTCACACTTATCTTGCAGTAGTGTTAATTGTTGCAAAAACATTGGTCATGCAGACAGTTTGAAGGCCGTTACCTGTGACCTACAAACAATAGCGTTTATAATTAGCGTGTGTTTACCATGTGTTTACCCCAATTAAATCACGCTTACACTGTGCATTAATTAAATAAGAATCCGTTCAAAATAATATTGCTACACGTATATACATCAGATTCTGTAAATTAATGAGAATTTTGGAGAGTTGTAAATAAAATGAACAATAAATTACGAGCAATTTCGTAAAAGTCCTGATCATGTTGAATGCATTAATTTAAATTACAATTTTACATTTCTAAAAACGTAAATGTATTTGAAACGCTTTTACCCACAAGACAGTTTATAAGGTACATAATTGAAGAAATATCTTTCTATTTAATGCACTACCGTCTATAAAAGTACATTGCTTTAGAAAAGAGATATCAAACTAGCGTTAGGTATAGAAGTTGTTTTCAAGATATTTTTTTTTTTTTAGAATTTAAAGGAGATGGGCGAACATAGCCAGATAACCAGATACCAGGTATATAAAAATCATGTTCAATTTGTGAATTCAGTATTTAGAGTAAAGTTCACATTATTGAAATTTATGAAATTATGATAAACAAACTTTCTGAAGAAAATTTTCTCGGCAAAATTTATTCTTTTTTTTTTAAATAATGTGGTATTCGTGGGGTTCGAACCCTAGCAATAAAAATCCTGAATATCATTTTCTCTCGAGACTAGCACGCCAACCACTAGACAACACAAGATCTGATGAATAGAGGCATTTAAATCATGTTTGTGATATGACCTTGACTTAATGGACTTCAAGTATTTCTCGAAAAGATGCGAATGATATGTCATAAAAGTATATTTTTGTATAGTGGGTCTTTGCTCCATATTTTAGGAAACTAAAAAATGTATATTTTTATGCAAACTTCGAGGATTAACTTTCAAAAAAATGGAGCGAAGACCCACTCATATCGAAAAATAGAGTTATAATATAAGAAAATGACTCTTTTTGCCCTCTTTAGTGTGTGTACAATATTTCATAAGCAAATAATTTCAATCTTTGTGAGATTTTTGCAAATTGTAAAGATTTTACCTAAGTTTATTTTAATGTAAGATGAAATATCAAGGAAAATTTTGATATAATTGAGATATTATTTTTCACCTTCATATTTGTCACACTATAGGCTTTTCGTTCGTCATGTTCACCCATCTTCTTTAAACTTAGAGTCTTTAGAAAAAAAATATATTGATAATTATTAAGATGGCTTGTGTTTAGGTTCCATGTTTAAAATACTTTCACTAATTGCGCGTCTTTGAATTAGCTTGCAGAGTCCAGTTACTATAGTAGCCCTGTGTAATGAATATACGGAATTACTTTATTTGAACATTTTCAATGATGATGCTGAACAGTTCTGTCATATCATATGAGCTGCAATAATTATAAAATATGACGAAATAAAACAATAGATCAAAGGTTGCTCAGCCCATAAAAAGACATGCCAAAAGAGGAAAATAAATTTCCCTGTGTTCAAAAAATGGCGTTCTCGGCATAAAATTGCCGATTCTTTTTTTCCGTATAAATTACATTTTAATGTATTTTCTTTATTTAATTACATTGTACTTCTTTTAAAACTATAAAATATTAAAGTTTTTTCTTTCTTTACCTTCACATTTGATACCAGTATATGCATATATACATGCTTGGAGAAGGTTTTCTGAGAAGAGGCGTCAGGATAAACGAGGCGTTTATCAGATCCAAACATTCTTTATCAGATCCAAGCATACTGTAGTCAATGAGGATAGTTTCATATCCCCCTGCTTGAAATGGGTATATAATGACGGGGTGTCCGTCCGTCCTTCTCTCCATCCTTTATGCATTAGAGTACTTCTTATCCGCAACTCCTCCTATACCACTGAATAAAATCTAATGGAATTTTCACAGAATCTTTATTACATATGCCATTGTGCAATCTTATTTCACCTTTTGATCAGACACATATTTAAGGTTTCCCTTAGCGAAACATGGACTGACATATTGTCTATAATATTGGGGGCACCAATCTCTTATCCGCAATTCCTCCTTTACTACTGAATAAAATTTAATGATACTTTCACAAAATCTTTATGACATAGTGCCATTGTGTACTTTCTACTTTAGGTTGTGATCGGACAGATATTTGGGCTTTCCCATAGTAAAAAATGGACTTTGTCGTCATACTCATATGGGAGCGAGGCTATATTTTGTGAACTCACTGTTCACAGTTCCTCTAGTTCTTATAACTGTACCTTGTTATGTTGCAATTTTTGATATAGATTTTAATTTTGTTTACTCCTACTAGAAACATTTCATAATTCTTTTTTTTTTTTGAAAGAAAATGCAATAATTTAACAATTTAATGCAATAGCTACATTGGATATATAGATAATGAGTTGATTATATATATATATATATATATATATATATATATATATATATATATATATATATATATATATATATATATATATATATATATATATATATATATATATATATATATATATATATATATATATATATATATATATATATATATATATATATATATATTGTGTATATATATATGTGGATGTGGGTGTGGGTGTGTGGGTGGGTGTGCTTGCGTGTGTGTGTACTATTGAATTCAGAGGACATAAATATGTATGTGACATGGGTTAAAATTACCCAGTCTTCTTCCTTAAGATTAATATACACATGTATCATCCTTGAAACCTGTGCGCCGTTTGATGTACTTTTGATTTTTCCTTAATTAAAATACTTATGTTAATTGATTATCTTTATATTTGGCATCCTTGCCAAAGGTTAAATTTTTGTGTCGGATCGTTCTGTATAAAAGCAGCCTGAGTCCCCTATTCCAGCATTCCACACTTTTGACGAGGAATCCTCTTGGTAAGTCATCTTTTTCGACATTGTACATGTATAGAAAATCAGTCGTATTTCAACCCTTGTACTTCAGTTTCATCTACATTGATCATACTAGCAATTTAAAGTGGTATATTTTGAAAAAATTAAGAAGAAAGCATGTTTAGTATATATATCGTTATAGTATATATATCGTTTAACTTTTGATCAAAATTTAATAGCATCTGCATCTGGAATGTAGAATTCTTTTGAAACATTCACGATGATCCATTCATTCTATTGATCAACATCAGTATCTGGAATGCAGATTTTTTGTAATACATTTACTATCATTCTAATATTTCACATAATTCTGCCACAAATAAGTTTAGTCTTATTAAAGATTATTGAAATTATTACCTTTTTAATGCCTCCCTAACAAAAAAATACTATAGTAAACTATAGTTAACTATAGTTTACTATAGTTAAATATAGTACCAAAGTAAAAACTTTGGAACTTTGATTTACTATAGTAAAAACTTTGGAACTTTGATTTACTATAGTGAAAACTTTGAAACTTTGATTAAGTACGATAAATTCCGTGGAATTATGTTTTTGATTCCCATTCTTTACAATTTATGATGTTTCAAGTTTAAGATTCATAAAAGTTTTAGAGAACATTTTAAAAACCTTTCCCTAAAAGAATAATGTACAAGATATGAATTTTATTGTAAAGGTTGTCGCTTGCGCCGATAAATAAGCAATATTTATTTCAATGTATTTAATTTTAATGTTATGCAGATGTAACGTAAGTTTTATTTATGGACAAAAAAAATTGTGTCATTTAGAATCAAAATATCTGTTTCATCAACTTCAGTCAACATGTATTTTTTTTTTTTAATTTATAAATGTAAATATTATATTTAAATTAACTACTTTGTATATTTAAATAAAAATGTACAACAAAAACCAGCCCCAACCAACCCTATATTCACCCCCTCCCCTAAAATGGCTAAATAATAATAATAAAAAAAATTAATAAAAATACATAAGTTGTTAAACTAATAAAAAAACTTCGAAACTTTGATTAAGTATAGGGAAAACTTTGAAACTTTAATTAAGTATAGTAAAAACTTTGGAACTTTGATTTACTATAGTGAAAACTTTGGAACTTTGATTTACTATAGTGAATACTTTGGAACTTTGATTTACTATAGTGAAAACTTTGGAACTTTGATTTACTATAGTTAACTATAGTAAACTATAGTTTACTATAGTGTTTTTTTGTTAGGGCTGTTATCAAAACTTAGTAAACATGAAAGCATGATGATGATATAAAAAGAGCATTAAAAAATATTCTATTTTTTCCGACTCAAATCAAGGCAGAATGATGTTATTATGTATCAAATAACATGTATTTCCCCCGGCTATGGAAATTTATTATCAAAACAAGAAAAATTATATATCCTATCAATGCAAAGTTTATTAGTTTCTTTGTATTCTATTATTTCACTATTCAAGGAAAACAGCTCTGTAGCATAGCATAAATAAGAATGCTTTTGTCGTTTCTTAACACCGTAAATTTATTTTCAGAATGCCTCAAATATGTTTTTTAAAGAGGTTAAGTATTTTATATGGGATATTTAATACTTTCAGACCACCCCAAAATGAACACACTGGTTGTTTTTTCCGTATTGGTAGCATCTTGCTTTGCTGGATACGACAAGAAAGGTACATTTCTAATATTTATTACTTTACTGAATATCAAAGTAATAAATATATCTACCTGGTATCATAAAACTCCCAAAAATAATAAACGTAAATGTGTCTTATAGTTTTATTTTTATTTTTGTGCTACTGAATTAAGAAAAGGAAAATATGGGCAAACAATTCTTTATGATTGACTTTTAAAAACCTTTATTCCCTCAAATTTCCCCTCTCCTAGAAAATATCTAATAAAGATTAAGTAAATGTCTTTGTAATTTGAATATTAATACATTGATTACTTTTTAGTCATTGGTCCAGGATTAGTGAAGTATGGAACTTGTCCTTACTATCCTGACCTTGGTGCCGTAGGCAGGCAATGCTCTAATGACTATCAGTGCCCTAGACAACAAAAGTGCTGTTTCGTGTTTGGAGGTTGGAGAAGATGTCAAGTTCCCATCGAATTTCAAAGAAATGGAAGATGCCCTACTTATACCAATTCCTTTGGATCCTATTGCAACACTGACAGAGATTGTTATTATGGTCAGAAATGCTGCACTGGTCCATATGGAAATGTCAACACATGCAAAAATGTCTATTATGCTTTTAATACACTAGGCGGTAATTTCCCCTACTCTGGTGGAAATGTTGTTGGTTCATTCCCACTCCCTGCTTATTCCGGGAATGTTGTTGGACCTTATTCACCCTTCTTTTACGGAACAGGAGTTGGTAGCGGACCTGTTGGTAGCGGACTCTACGGACCTGGTGTTGCAAGTGGACCATACGGACCTGGTGTTGTTGGCGGACCCTACGTCGCCCCCGCCACACCTATTAAAAAAATCTACTAAAATCCTTCTGTGTCTTATTTTTTGACGTTAATAAATCATTTAGCATCTTATATGAGTACTCTTTTCTTAAAAACTGCAAAGACTGTCATCTACAATGCTTTAGAGTTTTCTCATTAAGCTGTCTTCAATATCAAAAAATATTAGAATAATCAACAATATGATACATTTTTTATTGCTGATAATAAACAGGGGGGTATTAAGATGATAAAAATAGTAACAACAAACTAGTGCAACTTTATTCGATACACTGAAAATCAAATCGGTATTTTTTTTGATTGTGGATTATGACATTTAAATCTAGGATTATCATATGTCTCTTGTACTCTAAATCTAGTCAAAAACATCAAACAGAGTCTGAAGAGTATTCAACGTATGAATTTTGCTTATAATCAATTAAGAAGACTATTGACTGTTTTGAGGAAAAAACAGGTTGCCCTTTTTTACTATGTACTAGTCTTTGTAGATATTGTGGAACCACAATAATATATTTTTAACTTTTCAGTTTCTTTTTCTGTAGAACAGGGGTGAACTAACTGTATTATTTGGAAAGTGTACAACGTTTTCACTGTAAAAGAATAGCGAGGAAAAAGCAGAATTGTCTGAGAGAAAAAAGATCATACCTACACCTTTAAAGAACATTACATTCTGCGTTATTATATTTTGTGATCTTGCCGAATTCAAATTACATATTTATTGTTTTGTAGGAGAAAAAAAAATGTTTCCATCTATAATTATTTCTTGTTTCTATACCCAAGAAAATGTTTTCTTTACAAATAAAAAGTGAATAATGTTTTTTCTTATCATTTAGCTAACATAATTTGACATTTTTCGGACCTACAAATGCTGTTAAATAGTCGGTTTAACTTGAACGATTCAGTATACCCTTGGAGTCTTTGAAACTATGACAACTATTTATGCTATGTGTACATGTTTTCCATTATTTTCACATTATAGGACAAACACCACCAAATGTTTTCCCATAGACTTCCATACAAAGTTGAGCCCCTGTCACTGATACATATATTGAATTTTGGGCAAATGACTTTCTTGCCGTGAAAGTTCGAGATCTTGTAGACCAAAACATGCCAGAAAAAATATACCGTGCCGCGGCACTTTTACTTTCAAATTCCATTTGTTTACAACTAGGTGCATTCAGCACCAAATGAAAATCTCTAACCAAAGTGCATCCCTCCCTTCAAACTTTTACCTGTAACTCCTATATATCTCAAAGGAGCCTAAGTCTTGATATGAGATTTTTATCACCTTTATTTCACTTGTCAAATACATAACTAGTCTTTTCTCTTAATGACCAATCACATGCCAGGTAGCATTTTCTTCTCCGCACAAAATGTCTGCGCCCATGTAATCGTCATCATGTATTTGTTTATGTAGGAGTTTTTCCATTAATAACAAAAACAAAGCACGTACAAAACTAAAACTTAAATTGGATTGAACATCAGATTTCCATCAATTATTTTCTTTATTTTACTCTTTCCTATAACTTTCATGGAATTGCTGTTTCACTTAATTAAGGTTATTATTTTACAATCCTTCTCTTCAACTTTCACAATGATTTCCTTTCCTGCAATGCCAAATTTTTGAAGATTCTCTCTTGACTATGGGTGACTTTTTTCCCTTCGCCTAGACACAGTACAGCTCCTGTAACTTATATTTTCTGTACATTCACATGACTTCATAGCGCAAGATGATAACAGTAATTTGATTTCTATACTTTCTATGTTAAAAAGCTCGAATTTTTCAGTTACTTTCTGAAAACTAGCATAATGAGAGATCCGTCCCACTGCAAAATTACAAAGTTTCAAACCGTGAATGTAAAATGTAAAAAAAAAAAATCCTTTTATTAGTTATAATTTACCATTTTAAAAGATCAGCACTATTTCATTATCCTACCTTTTGCCATAGTTTCTAGTTTTTAGGTAGACGACTGCAGTATTTTTATGCCCCCGGATCGAAAGATCCCGGGGGTATATTGTTTTTGTCCTGTCTGTCTGTTTGTCTGTTTATCTGTTTGTCTGTTTGTCTGTTTATCTGTTTGTCTGTTTGTGTGTCTGTCTGTTGTCAACTTTAACATTGCCCATAAGTTTTGATTGGTTGGAGCCATGACTTTCATATTTCACATGTGTATTCCTTGTGACAAGACCTTTCTTTGGGTACCATCATATTTGACCTGTTGACCTTGGAGTTTGACCCACTTTTGCAAAATTTTATGAGACTTTAACCTTGGCCATAACTTCTGCACAGTTGGTGCTTTGATGTTTCAAACTTCACATGTGTATTCTTTGTGACAAGGCCTTCCTTTGGATACCAACAACTTTGACTTTGACCTTGGAGTTTGACTTACTTTTGAAAAACTTTAACCTTGGCCATAACTTTTGAACAGTTGGTGCTTGGGGTTTCAAACTTCACATGTGTATTCCTTGTGAGAAGACCTTCCTTTGGATATCAACCTCTTTGACCCTTTGACCTTGACCTAGGAGTTTGACCTACTTTTGAAAAACTTTAACCTTGGCCATAACTTTTGAACGGTTAGAGCTAGGGCTTTCATACTTCACATATGTAATCCTTGTGACAAGACCTTCCTTTGGATACCAACCACTTTTACCCTTTGACCTTGACATAGGAGTTTGACCTACTTTTGAAAAACTTTAACCTTGGCCATAATTTTTGAATGGTTGGTGCTAGGGCTTTCATTCTTCACATATGTAATCCTGGTGACAAGACCTTCCCTTGTATACCAACCACTTTGACCCTTTGGCCTTGACATAGGAGTTTGACCTACTTTCGAAAAATTTAACCTTGGCCATAACTTTTGAATGGTTGGTGCTAGGGCTTTCATACTTTACATATGTAATCCTTGTGACAAGACCTTCCCTTGTATACCAACCACTTTAATTTGACCCTTTGGCCTTGACATAGGAGTTTGACCTACTTTCGAAAAATTTAACCTTGGCCATAACTTTTGAATGGTTGGTGCTAGGGCTTTCATACTTTACATATGTAATCCTTGTGACAAGACCTTCCTTTGGATACCAACAACTTTGACCTTGCCCTTGATGTTTTACTAACTTTTAAAAAACTTTAACCTTCGCCATAACTTTTGAATGGTTGGAGCTAGGGCTTTCAAATTTAACATTCTGGCCTGGATTTTGACTTCCATTTGAGAAACTTTAACCTTCGCCATAAGCTGCCATACGGGGGCATCAGTGTTTCACAAACACATCTTGTTATTGATGATATTCACACTAACAAATCAGAGGAAGCTATTTAGATGTTAGAATTAATGGACGTCAGTTGACGTGAAATGAGATAAGTGCTTAGATTTGAACGTTGTCAATATGAAGTATTTGTATATACATGAAAAAAAAAATAAAAATCTCTGATAAATTGCTAAATATTTGCTATTTGATGTGGTGTTTAAAGCAAAATAATTGGTGCTTAAACTAGATACAATGTTGAAATGCAGAACAAGTAAAATATTGAAGTCCAGCACGATCCTATATGATTACTGGATTCATGACTCTGTTGTCTTTAAAAAGGTCTTGAATGTTCTACAAAATGGAGAGCACATAATTAAAAAGGATATAACAAGTCTTGATCCTGAAACTGTTTGCTACATGTCGAATAAATTTATATTTTGTCTATTCAAGACAACCACGTAGTACTTATGAATTTCTTGCAGGAACAACCATGAAGTTTCGATCTATTAAGGGTACTTAATGCAAAAATACTTCCTAGTTTGCCCAGGTCCCAATGAAGCCACAATTTCCCTCCTTTTTAGGACGATATTAAAGGCACAGCTATTTAGCGCAAAGTTAAAAAAAAATGCATTTAAGGATATCCAAAATAAAGCAATCGAAATCTTTTCGTGCAACAATTCTCATTTCATGCATCTCAATATGATTCAAGGTTCTTTGAAGTTTTACAAACTGTGTTGCAGAAGTTGACACATGCACTAAATACAAGTACAAGAATAAATACATGTTTAGACATATTAGATTTCCTTTACTCTAGCCTTAGATAATAATGCTTATTAGAAATATATGAAATTATAAGTGATCTGCGATGTCTTCCAATGATAGCACAAGCTCAATTTAATATTATATGTTATATAACAATTGAAGTAAATAAAAGAACTAAAATTTATACAGTTAGTGTAAAATAAAATTCCGCGAATGCCTGCATACCATTTTTTTTTCTAAAATATATTTGTTGATCAATTTGCAATAGGAAAGTACATAGCTAGTGCTTTCATTCGTGTTCTTGAAAATATATTTGAGATTTGATAATTTTTCCTATATAATATGATTAACTTCAATTATGAACTTTGACTAAATATCAAGGTTAAAAAACATTACTTTGTGAATTCAGAGACATTTTTGGAGCACTTTCAATCACTTGACTGCTGATTTTCAGAACCTGGGGATCTGACTACCTTTAGGTGAATAATATGTACACAGCAATCATGGACAATGAGGCTGAAAAAATACACATTAGAAATTTGGTTTTATTTTATTTAAAACAAACGCCATTGAGAAACTAAATCAGTATAGGTTCTGGATTATTTTTCCAACACCCAATGCATATTTTTGCCGCAAATATTCGTAATATATTTTATATAGGAGTTGTTATCCTTTGTACATGTACATTAAACGAATGAGTTTTGTACATTATGCATCGGTCCAATCTAAGATGACAACCTTGATAATTACTTGCAACAAACATCAGGCCCATCGGAAGCAATTTCAGTTTTGTGGGGCTGAGGGAAGGGTCTACCAAAAGAAATCATCATACGTAATTATTGAGGAGGAAAATTAATAAAGTAGCGTTGATATCGATAATATGTATATATTGGCACAATTTTGGGGGATACTCCCCTCTCCCGTGCCCCTATTCCTACGGGTCTGTGACGGTACAATGTACATATTGTGGTTTTGTATGTTTGATGTCAGCGCCAATATGTACCTACCCTTACTGCAAATATTGTCACCCATCGGTACTTATTGTCACCGGCGACAATATGTGCTCAGACGAGACTTTCTTTTCCTCCTCCATAATGGACGACAAAATATACAGTCAGCATTGGCACATTAAGTCGTAGGCGACAATATGTACTGTGAACATTTGCACATTTTGTCGTCGTTATATTGTGTTGAAGAATATTTACTAGGGTGGTGAAGAGAGAGAGAGAGAGAGAGAGAGCAGAATACACAAAGGGTATGGTAGATAAATAAATTGTTATTATTTAGCATTACTTGCAATACTGTAGGGAGAAAAGGTCTTGATCAGAAAACTGTGTCCAGGATTGATGTATATCACTGTGATATGTCAAGATACAGTGATTCTTGAGATATCTGAGAAATCAGCCTATTCTTTTTTTTTTCTCGTTATATATACTTGAAGATTGAATGTTAATTTTTTTGTTCAATAGTAATGATTATCTGGAAAATATTTTGACATTTTTAGCTCACTTGAGCTGAAAGCTCAAGTGAGCTTTTCTGATCACATTTTTTCTGTCGTTCGTCCCGTATGTCCGTCCCTCCGTCTGTTAACTTTTCACTTTGTCAGCTTCTTCTCAAGAACTACAGGGCCAATTTCAACCTAATTTGCCATAAAGCAACCGCTGATAAAGGGAATTCATTTTTTTTTTCAAATGAATGGCCATGCCCTCTTCAAGGGAAGTAGTTAAGAATAAGTGAAAATTTAGTAACATCTTTTGAAAATCTTTTTAAGAACCACCGTATCAGAGAAGTTGAAACTTATGTGAGAGCTTCATTATAAAGTGTAAATTCGGGTTTATTCAGATTATGTCCCTCGTGAGAAGGGTGGGGCTACAGTAGGTGATCAAAGTTTTTCTTAGAATATATAGAAAAAATCTTTCAAAATCCTCTCAAGAACTACTGGATCAGAAGAGATGATACTTATGTATAAGCTTCATTACATGTACGTGTACGTTCAATTTCGTAGGTGCTGGCATGAAAAAGATCCCTCACTCCTCAATGGCCCCGAATGTCTAGTAAAAGTCTAAATTTGCATCCCTCCACTGGCAAGTGGTGGCGTCTCCATATGAGTGAAAAATTCCTGAGAGAAACAAACAAACACAAACAAGATCAAATTTGTTCAAATCATGACCCCTAGGGATAGGGTGGGGCCATAATCGGTGATCAAAGTTTTACATTGATATATATACAGAAAATCTTCTCGAAAACCAAAGGTGGATTTAGCACCGGCGCAACCAATCCGGTTTTATTTATTTATTTTTTTAATTTTTTTTTTCTTTTTTTTGGTTTTGTAAATTTTGTTTGTTTAACTTGTATTTACTCTCAATTTAGTCCACATGTAAAATTTCATAAATAAATAAAATACATAACGTATATAGTTACACATCTTTACACACAAATGACTATTTTTTGCTTGTCAAAAAAAAAAAAAAAAAAAAAAAAAAAAAATTAACCGTAATCCCCATCCACCCCACCCCACTCCCGTTCTGACATTTCTGGATCCACCACTGAGAACAGCAGTATAGGCCAGCGATTAGTGATGTTTATACGGAAACATCCTCAGGTAGTGTAGATTCAAGTATACTCAAATCAAGACCCCTGGGTCTAGGGTGGGACCACAATGGGCGATCAAAGTTTTACTTAGAAATATATAAGAAAATTCTTTTTAAAAATTCTTCTCAAAAACAGTGATGAGTCATAAAAAATGAAATTGGTATTTATATGAAAGCATTGCTATGCATTGTCATGCGACATGTACTGATGGACGACAATATGAGCAGTGAGGGTTGGTTCATATTGTCGCCAACGACAATACATGTATGTAATGTCACACCCCGTTTTACAAAAGAACGTACGACTAAGATCAAAATGTTATAATGAAAATACTAACTTTTCTACATTAATTTGAAAACGATTTTAATCATTTTAAAAAAATAAAGCAAGATATTTTTGTGCAAGCAATTTTCAAAAGAAACATCATTATTTAAAGATTTTACAAACAACTTAAGTTTTGGGTCTTGGCTGTAAGTTCTCTTGTAAAACGGACCCCAGTCTCAAGTATAGGAATATGTTTACTTAAACTGATACTGGTACTTGTATTTTTTCCTCTACCCCAAGGAATAAAATGGTATTTAGACAACTAATGAAATAGGTTTATATGTGTTACTTTCATAACGGAACTCTTTGCAAGAGATAATTGAATCTGGGAACTTATTTTGTAGCAGTGAAAAAATACATCCCATTAATTAAAAGGTTATTTTTAGTATGAATTTCTATGCAGACAAAATATTAATTCAGTATTTACAAGATTTTCAATTATACTTACTCTCATTTTCCGGAAAGAGAGAACTGCAGAATGTCATGTTATGATGTGGTCGATGGACAGACTTTCTGGCACAGCAATGAGCCATTCGGAAGAAATTTGAACTGAAACCTCAACATGCTCTTACTTACGTAACAGTTTGATAATAATTAATCACATTGAAAGGAAACATTAAATTAGGCCCAGACGTATTCTTCATAAATGTCTTTTTTTATACATTAATTAGTCAAATTATTATTAATTGTAACAAGAGAAATTATCAGTCTGCATCTGCGTCACCTGCACTCTTTGTATAGGTTGCAACTATTTCAGAGGGCCAATCACAGAAATTGATGTGAATGTTAAGAAACAAAAAAATGTCGCCGGTGTTTGCACATTTGTATACTGAATGTCTATCAATATAGGTTTAAAGGTTCAACCAGCCTAAATTAAATTATTTAAATTGTCATTTAATAAAATTAGATAGAACAGATAAGTCTGATATCTTTTTTTTCTATGAAAATGCTAAGATAGGCATTTTTCTTAAAATTTCTAAAAAGTAAATTAAATCTCAAAATTGAAAGTGTATGAAGTATCCATATGGCTCTTTATACATGTAAACTCGATTATTACTGCCATGAATATGCAAAATAAATTTTAAAAACGACAAAATTAAAAAAAATAGAGATAATCAGGATTCTGTTTTTTGTGATTTAGGTTTATAACTTTTGGAGTAAATGTTTAATGGATGTTAACATGTAGAAACACATACATAGTTAAAAATTTTACAAACTCTGAACCATCTATTCAAAGAAAAATTGGGGGGGGGGGATAAAAACATTAATAACCAGAAAATCAGCAAGACAACCCATTTAGTGTGAAGGATTGTAAAAATTACGAGTTCAGCCATATAATTTTTTTTTTTTCGAATAATCCCACATATGAGATGTACATGTATATCTTCAATATGTACACAATTATTATGCAAAGGTTAGATAACATATCATGAAATAATATCAGTGGAGATACAAATTACAGAGAACGAATTCCTCGTTTGATAGACTGAAAAAAGTATTCAATTTCAGCAAAAGAAAAAAAAAGCATTCTTTATTTCTAAAATAATCCAAATTAGGAGGTCATATCAGCCTAAATCTGTTACTTATCAAGGTTTCAATACTGTTGGGCAAAATGTTTACACAAACAAGGTACCACTTGGGAAACGAACTGACATGCGCATCGCCACAGTAACTAGACCTGTGGTCTCCGTTGTCTATGCAGGTAAAAATGACATCTTAATTTTTGCACCACCAGTATTCTTTATCGTTAGTTTATTGTTAATTTTTCTTGAATGATTGAGAGTAGTTAATTATCCAATAAAAGAAGCAGTAGGCTTTTAATTTAACTATTTTCCATCTCAATCTCAATTTCTCAACACTGTAAGTGACTTATATTGACTAACTTACCGAGTTACCATTGTAACTGAGTATAATATGCTTATAGGATTACGCGGTATTAAATAAAACATGAAGAAAAATGATTTATGTGAAACTCTAAAGTTAATATGTAGTAATTTTTTTTTTCATACAGGTACTGAATTTCGTATAATGTTTTCATTTAAAGTGATATTGTTATTAAATAATATTTTTAACAAGTAATTGTGTTCGGAGGAAGAACATAGCGAATATCATTACCCCCCTCTCTTTCTCTACGTATGATATACACAAAATCTTGTATTTGATAACAGATTCTAATATTTAATATACTTGGTTAAAAAAAATGGGGAAAAAAAATAGGCAGTAAGGTTTCAATCTTTTTTTTTAAAAAAAAAAAATTCATTGTATTTTATAAAAAGTGAAATGATGTAAAAAATGTTATCTTTATGCAGAAAGTAAGAGTTATTTTTATGACAGATATTTTTATGAATGGTTATATGAATGCCCCAATTGTAACATATATATACATGTATTTATTTTCATGTGACTTTAACCCAATAGTTTAATAACGCATAAATTAGTCTAGTAAAAATAATCCACCAAAATGTTTCCTAGTCATTATAGTATACCTGAATACTAAATAAACCTCATTTTGCCAAATTATATGGACTTTTTTCGATTTTAGTAATGATTAAACATCATCAGAATAAAAAAAAAACAGTGAAATAAATTAAAACTGAGCATATTTTTTCATCTCAGTTATGCACAAAAAAACCCAATTAAACATAAATTAATGTCGTTGTGATAACTGGTTTTTATTTATTTGACAACCTTTCTTACTTTTCTCAAACACTAAGCATAAAACATCAAGAGGAAATCTTTCATAGGTATCAATTTTTAATTTGAGTCAGGTGACTTCCATGAGTTATTAAGCCACAAATTTCCTTTCTAATAAGGGAGCGTTTTCTCTTAACACATGCTTTTATGAACACACAACTATTTTAAGATTGATTAGCTAATGCGTTCAGGTGACTGAAATATTGCATGGTTGTGATTTCCAGCAATATATGAGTATGGAATCGTCTTTTTGTTGTCATATAATGATTTATTATTTACATCATTTACTTTCTGTCACTCAATTACATACTCTACGTTTCTATAACGGAGATAAATACTCATTGATCTTGATATTGAAAGTTCAAAATGCTGATAAATCCAACTCCAAAATGAAGCTACAGGTACATTTTATTTTTTAGTTAATTAATGACACTTATTGTAAAACTTGTTAAATTATTCAAGTTTTAAATTTTCTAGACACAAATGAAAAGCAATTTTTGAACAGTGATTGATATACAAAAGGATTTTTTTTATTACAAAGGTTAAAGATATTCATTTTGTATTTCACAGCAAAAAAAGTTTCCACTATGAAATAAACTGCATTTTGAAATATTAAAGCAAAGGGAAACTCTCAAAGAAACAAGAGGCCCAAGGGCCTTAACGGTCACCTGTCAGTATAATACAACAATTTAGAAGTTAAATACACTGATAGATGAAGCAATGTGCCCTAAAGCAAGAGAAGTAGGAAGATCAGGATCAACAAAATAATTAGTCTAGTATTCAGTATCAACTCATAAATTAAGTTCTAATCTGTCCCCCACTTAACACTATCACCATGCAGACTATTGACAAACTATTAGTGCTTCTGTACTATTTTTAAACCCATATTAAGACCTCTAGCATTGACCTCTCTTATGGTCTTTGAAGAACTTTTAATAAGATAAGTTATTTTGTCTCATTTTTTATTTATCTATTACTTACAGGTCTACCTGATTATTAAAACTAAGAAAGTACTTTTTTAATTATACGATAAACATTCTTGCATAATTATCTTATTCTATTAACCTTTCAAATACATAATTTACAGTGATTAATTATCAAAGGTGAATGGAAAAGGGGAATAACTTCTCTCAGTAGAATACAAATTAATAGAGCCCTGCCCAGGAACAGAATGCTTAGACGAATGGTCCAGATGTTTAAAAATCTGGTAGAAATACGCTTACTCATATCATTTAAACTTTTACTCAGTTTGCTTCCGATATGCCCAGAAGCAGAGAAGAATTTCACAAGTACAATGCATTTTCACTACAGCTTCAAGATTCAAGAACCCCAAAAACTGAGGCCATATATTTAAAAATTTTGGAAGAGGCATCCTTGTCTATCATAATCATGCACTTAGTTTGTTTAAATAATCTCCAGTAGCAGAGAAGAAGATTTTCAAAGAATAAATCCATTTTCACTATATAATCAATAGAGCCCCGCCCTAACACCAGAACCCCTGACCCTGGGGCCATGAAATTCACAATTTTTGAAAAGGCATC
Organism: Saccostrea echinata; assembly: GCF_033153115.1. Taxonomy (NCBI): domain Eukaryota; kingdom Metazoa; phylum Mollusca; class Bivalvia; order Ostreida; family Ostreidae; genus Saccostrea; species Saccostrea echinata. Next base: position 616,309 of record NW_026889833.1, on the reverse strand, counting down.
CTTATGCATCATAACCATGCACTTAGTTTGTTTAAATAATACCCAGGAGCAGAGAAGAAGATTTTCAAAGAATTAATGCTTTTTCACTATATAATCTATAGAGCCCCGCCCTAACACCAGAATCCCTGACCCTGGGGCCATGAATTTCACAATTTTGGAAGAGGCACCCTTGCTCATGATAACTATGAACTTAGTTCCTTTATTTAATACCCAGGAGCAGAGAAGAAGATTTTCAAAGAATTAATGCATTTTCACTATATAATCAATAGAGCCCCGCCCTAACACCGGAACCCCTGGTCCTGTGGCCATGAATTTCATAATTTTGGAAAAGGCACTCTTGCTCATCATAACTATGTACTTAGTTCCTTTATTTAATACCCAGGAGCAGAGAAGAAGATTTTCAAAGAATTAATGCATTTTCACTATATAATCAATAGAGCCCCGCCCTAACACCGGAACCCCTGGTCCTGTGGCCATGAATTTCATAATTTTGGAAAAGGTACTCTTGCTCATCATAACTATGTACTTAGTAACTTTATTAAATACCCAGGAGCAGAGAAGAAGATTTTCAAAGAAATAATGCATTTTCACTATATGATCTATATAGCCCCACCCTGGGGCCAGAACCCTGGGGCCATGAATTTCAAAATTTTGGTAGAGGGCTCAATGCTTATTACAATGATGCCAACAGTTTGACTGCTTGATGTCCAGGAGTAAAGAAGAAGATTTTTAAAGATTGCATTATTTTTGGTGGTTTTAGCCCCACCCCTCAGGCCCCAGGGGGGCAAGGACCATGAAATTCACAATTTTTGTTCCCCTTTACCCATAGATGCTATATACCAAATTTGGTTGAAATTGGTTGAGCGGTTCTAGAGAAGAAGTTAAAAATGTTCAAAAGTTAATGCACGACGGACGACGCACAACGACGGACGAAAACAGATAGCAATAGGTCACCTGAGTGACTCAGGTGACCTAAAAAAACGTGCCAAAATCACACTGTACGAATAAGAAATTGTACCTTTGTAAGACATTGGTTGTTTAAGCCAAATCGGCATTACTTCAGCAATATATCGGTGGTTAAAAAAAACATTATCTCCTTTGACCGGTCTTGGAACTTTAATGGTTTTCGTGGCGGCCCCGAAATGAGACTACTCTTTTTCGAGAATAACCTTATTAGCGAATAAAATTTATCGTTAAGTAGAATGCTGAATGAATTTTTTCATACAAGTTGTTAGGCCATTATTCCCACACTGAATTGTCTACGGATGTTTCTGCTTTCCCGATCATGACAAAGAGCACACGGCGGGTTGCTCGGTCGACATGGGATACGTACTCCTCCATGACACCCATCTCTGAAGTTTTAGGGCCGTTTTTGCTCTTCTCCCAATTTGTATTGTTCCAATGGACTTTTGAACGTGATAACTGTTCGATATCTTTATATTTCGTCAAACATTTCCAATTTATCTTATTTTTAAAGAAATATAAATGCATGTACTAATTATCAATACAGACAGATGATCAGATCAGCATCTTTTTGTCCTTATCTATTTATTTATTTATATATGATTTAAAATAGGTTAGCAAATTTCTGTTAATCTGTCTTAAATACGAAATTACAGCACAAAAGTCAATTTTGGTAGCTGTTAAGTAAATATTCTAGATGAAGGTCGCAATCTTATAACAATTCGATTTTATAGTTCCTTCAAGGATTATGTTCACAAAAGAAGTTTAAATAAGATTTTTAAGGATAAGTTGTAGGGAATGATTGGAACTTATGAGCATTTATATTTCCTAAGGAATTTCAAAATTACCTTTATGCACCTAAGATACTTTAATCAGAAACTGAGAAAGATATTTAAAACTATTTATTAAAGGTCAAGATAAAAAAAAAATTGTCTAAATTTTATCTACATGTTCATATTAATACATTACACATTAAAAGGTCACATATTTCTATGTAAAGCTTTTTGGGAAAAAATTATGTTGACAAGTTGTTAACAAGCGTTTTGTTGTAAATTTCATCATCTAGTAATTTGCTTCAAAAATGCAAAACAATGAGGGCATATTTTTGCCCCTTGTATGCAAGTTTTTTTTTCGATATATTAAGTCGACATGCAATACAATTATGTCAACATGCAGCATAACTATGTTGATATGCAAAAAATGTTTTCAGATAAGAATTTGGAAACTTTTCAAAAATCATCAAATATCACCGACAGTGACTTCCACCCTATTCAACTCGACATTTAGATATATCGACGACATATTGTTAATTAACAATGATTATTTCCATTCTTATGTCGATACGATATACCCTAACAAAAAATACTAGCGTTAACTATAGTTTATTATAGTTAACTTTGACACTATAAAAACTTTGATTTACTATAGTGATAAGTTTGACACTTTGATTCACTATAGTGATAAATTTGACACTTTGATTTACTAAAGTAATAACTATGAAAACTTTGATTTACTATAGTGATCACTATGAAAACTTTGATTTACTATGGTGAAAACTTTGATTTACTATAGTAATAACTATGAAAACTTTGATTTACTATAGTGATCACTATGAAAACTTTGATTTACTATGGTGAAAACTTTGAATTACTATAGTGATGACTTTGAAAACTTTGATTTACTATAGTGATAACTATGACACTATAGTGATCACTTTGAAAACTTTGATTTAATATAGTGATCAATTTGACACTATAGTGATCACTTTGAAAACTTTGATTTACTATAGTGATAACTTTGACACTTTGATTTACTATAGTTAACTATAGTTAACCATAATATTTTTTTGTTAGGGTATTCCGGTGAGCTTGAAATAAAAGATACCACAGAGTCTGACACTTCTGTTTCATATTTGGATATTTTACTAAGGAAAAAAACATTAATGATAATCTAACAACAAAGCTTAAAGATAAACGTGATGACTTTAACTTTTTCCTTACTTATGCAGCAATATACTTTATCACCTGCATACGGGGTTTATATCTCTCAGTTGATTCGATACGCAAGAGCATACTCTACGTATGTCCAATTTCTAACACGAGGTAAGTTATTGACAAACAAATTGATGAAACAAGAATATCAGCAGTCTCGTTTAAAGTCATCATTTCGTTAGTTCTATGGTCGATACAATGACCTTGTCAACAAATACAATCTATCATTAAGTCAAAGCTGAGTGACGTTTTTCATACTAATTGTGTGACCGGTCGGTAGGGGATGCTCACTTCTCAATGGCACCTGATCCCACTTCTGATGTTTTAGAGGTCCGTGTTTGCTGTGCTCCAAAATTTGTATTGTTTAATGGACTTTTGAGCTTGAATAAATGTTCCTTATCTACATATATTTCATTCCAACATGTTTAGATGCAATTTATTAATGTTGATATGCAGCTTATTTATTGATATGCTAAATAAATATTTTGAAATTAACGTATTTACATGTATGTCGACTTGCAAGTCAATTTTGGTTGTCTTTTTGTGGACAGGCAACTTATTTTTGTCAACATACAATTTATTTATGTTGGCATGCATTTTTTCAAATTCTTATTTGTTTTTTCTTGTATGCGGACATATAGACATGTATGTTGCATGTTGACATGATGACCTTGCATATCAACATAATCTAAAAAATAACTTGTGTATAGGGGGCAAAAGTATGTCATAACGCATTATTTTTTTCTTCCATATTTCTGATTTCAAGCCTTTTTTATTTAATAAATATATACATGTATTGAAATTATTATTATTATCATCATCATCATAATCATCATCATTATTGTTGTTGTTTTGCTTTCACTGAAGCAACTATTATATAATAATAATAATAATAAAGCCTTTATTTATCCAGGATGACATAGTTTAGCAACAATGCTTGTTTTCAACACATACAGACAGGTATTAGTAAAACACAGTATTAAAGAAATAGAGTACATATAAGAGAAAATAATAAATGTGAAATATAAAATAAATAAATACCAAACATAATTAAAATGTATGGTGGTATTCTCTAAGATAGTTTCTCTTAAAACATACAACACTTGTTGAATTTCTGATGTTTTCACACAAGGTATTCCACATATTGCTACCTGAAACACTGAAAGATCTCTTATAATATTCAGTCTTTGTCCTGGGTACATACAATAAATTTGAGTTGGAATTTCTTGTTTGCCTCTAACTAATTTCTGATACATATTTAAAAACATTTAAATAATCTGGCAATAATCCATGTAATACTTTTTACACTAAAATACTTTTCTATAGATACAATAATAATCTGATAGGGCATCCAGTTAAGTTGTGTAAACATGAGAGAAGATTGCGTTTGAAAATTTCTTATTTTCAAAATGACCCTAGCAGCACGTTTTTGTAATATTAAAAGCTTTTTCACATTATCAGAATTTCTTGAATTGCTCCATATGGTACAACAATATGTAAAATGAGGAAAAATCATAGTATTAAAAATCTTCAACAATGCATCATTTGACATAAAATATCGTATTCTTCTTAAGATACCAATTCTCTTGGATATCTTGCATACAAGTGCTTCAATATGACTTTTCCAGGACAAAGTTTCATCAATACTAATACCAAGTAATTTTGACTCCTGAACACATTCTATGACATGGTTATTTACAACTAAATTTAATTTTCGACATTTTGATAATCTTTGTACCGTTCCAACAAGCATACATTGAGTTTTAGACAAATTTATGCTTAATTTATTTTGCTCAATCCAACACATACTGCGTTTCAGGTCTTCACACATCTTTGATTCTATGTTTTCTACTGACTTATCTGTTACATCTTGCAAGGTATCGTCTGCATACATATTTACATGAGAGTGTTTCAGTGCAACTACATGTATGGAAAGCTAACAGTCTATGAAATGAGTACGCCTACCGATCTCAAGTCCGTGTATTTAATCACCAATAACACTGTCTGATGAAACTATAAAAATGATAATTTATATTTATTACATGGAAGAAGATAAATATAATAGAATTAATCATTATTTATCAGAATGGACAAATGATGAGTAAAGTAGTGTACATAAATAATGTAAATGTATATATACATATTATTTGTAAAATAAGAATTAAACATGTGTAATATTAAAATGTTTTTGTTGTCTTAATTTACTGAATTTGACTGCTTCAAGAATTGAGCAGTAGCTTTTAAAGGTGTCATAACAGTATTTCACTTGAGGTTCACGTCAAATCATGGCTGACACAAAATAATTCCTGAATCTTCCCTTCCGATTCGGGCATTTTAACACGAGACTGGAGCTGAATTTTTTTATGAAATGAAAAACAATATGTAAACTTCCTATATTGACTAGATTCATTAAAATTTAGGGCGTGCTGAATTTTCTATATACTGTATTTGAGTGGGGAGTGATTAGGTCCTGGACTTGATTTTCAAGCACCTGCTCGACTTCGAGCGAGACAAACTTGCGTGCCTTGCTGGATGGCTATGTATTTTTTGGTACTAAAATCTTTATAAAGAATTGTTTTACAAGATCTGAAAAGGAAACTTCTCAAAAGTTTGTTTTCAATTAATACCACCTACTCAAAGTTGCGCATTTTGGGTAAGAATATATAGCAAAATTTAATACTGTTGTGCAACCTTAAACTGTTATCTTCAAAAAGCAAAATTTTCAAAATTGATTAGAATGTAAGATTAATGAAAAGAACAAACTCCCCTTTTTTTAATTATTAAGTCTTGTTCTGTATATTCTAATTGAAAATATTCAGTATATGTCATTTCATTACCTTGAATTAGGAATAAAATAAATCTGCATCATTTAAAAACGGATTGGTATGAAATCCATTAGAATGTAAGATTACTTAAAAGAACAAACTCCCCTTTTTTTTAAATTATTAAGTCTTGTTCTGTATATTCTAATTGAAAATATTCAGTATATGTCATTTCATTACCTTGAATTAGGAATAAAATAAATCTGCATCATTTAAAAACGGATTGGTATGAAATCCAATTATGAAGAATAGAGTAAACAACCTGAGAGAAAATGCATTCATTTTATGGATGAAATTAACTGCAATTTAATTGAAGTGAATTACTTCATGATAAGTTTAGCCTTGGCCTTTCATACACCTATTTCTGTAAAAATGAATCATGCAAAATTAATTATTTTGACAAGTTAACAAAATAATTAGCTATAATTAGAATATCGGTTTGCATAATAATTGCTACAAAATGTAAATAAACTCAACAAATGTCCTGCACATTTCTGACCTATACATTTACTTTGAAATCATTAATATAATTTAAGAAAAATAAGTTTACATTGACTCAGAGTAGTCTTAAATCAAGACAAATTATACAGCCGACAAAATCCACTATGACCAGTATTTAAGAATATAGTCAAGTGTATATGTGTGTATGGCATTTTATATTACAGAATATATATAGTTTGGACCGTGCACGTAGAGTTACAGGGATGTAATGAAATAGTTGAAGGGACATACACTTAATTGGGATCTTTTTATACTTAAAAAGTATACACTACTTACAATAAACTGAGCACTATCAGCATTTTCCCATTCAAAGTCGCTTTGCTATTTTTCACAATATACCATGAAAGGGTACAATATTTTGAGTACAAGATTCACTTTATTTGTATTTACTGTAAACATACTTTTTTTCCACGGGGTCATAATTCCTCAGAATCACAATTTCTGTTCAATCCATGGGTAGAAAATTATACAGATTTCTTGGATTGGTATTGTATGTCTCAAATATACTAAAGTACGCCGTGACTTCCGCGGAAAATTTGTCGACGCGTACAAAGCGATAATTAATCCTACGAGGACAAAGGTACGTCTACAATATTTTCTTTTACTTACAAATTTATATATATAAAAAAAACCTTGTATTTATATACCATGTTTTTTCCAAATGTTTACATTATGCCTGTAATTAATAATGATGTGAAGAAAAAAGTTCCTGTATGGAATGAATTTTAAAACGTCCTTCTTTAAAATGCCATGTCTGTTAGAAGAAACATTTTTATACATATCTCAGAGTATATTATACATATAATTGCAATCTTTTTCTGCCAACATATAGCTTTATTCAGGATCATATTTTTAAAGTATCGGGGGAGGGGGGGGGGCTAAAAAAGTTGACCAGCAAATTATAAAGAAAACTAAACTAAAAACAAATGCAGAAACCATAAAATGTGCAAACTCTAAGATCTTATTTCGTGGGGGAGGAGAGTGGGCCTTTCCTTCCTCTAACTTTTCAATACATATTTGTTTTCTTTTCAAATACTGAAATTTGATTATTTTCTGATTGTACAGCAACAAAATGTGGGTAGGTGGAAGGGCAAGAAGATTCTAAATAAAATTTACATATTAAAACTACAGCAACAGAGTATTCTCAAAATAGTAGATATACATCTTTTATGTGTCTAAAAATATTCAAATTTCAATTTAAAAAGTACAAACTTGTTGAAGAGGATCTAATATCCATATCAAACATGAAAAACTTACACCTTCAGCAAAATAAAAATACTTTCCACTTGTAAAGTTAATCCAAAGTAAATATATTACACGTGTACAACATGTATACAATCGCCATGCAAAGTTTCAAAGATATGAGATTTAAACTGTTGAAAACTATTTTTCGGAGAAGGTACCCACTGATAGCCTGAGAGGAAAATACAAGTTCAGCAATAGAAAAAATGTAGACATTAGAATTGTTAAATTATACCAAAATAGAGGTAGCATATCTTCGATGTGTGTATAATCATTGTGCAAGACTGGCGAATGTGTGCGGAGTGAAGCGGTTACTAGACGTTGGCGACAAACGTAAAAGTGTTACATTGTGGCACATTGCTGGGATGTATAAATAATCTAAACCAGAGAGAGCTATGAGGAAAAAAAGATTTTTATTTATTTATAAACCAAAATTTAAAAAGTTGGATTTTAAATTGGAAAACCTCAAAGCAGAATCGGGATTAAAATTTTATCATTAATGTAAATCAGTTCCTTGTTTGTGGCTGTAGAGAAACATAAGGTCTTGAATTTCTCAATTATATAATAACCTCACGTAGAAATGATATGTTTAATAATTCCTCATGAGTGCTTGATCAAAAAATAAATTTCCTTTTTAAAATTTGATATTTAATTTTTTTCGTATTTTAAAAGTCGAGGAATGTAAAATGCATACTAATAGCAGAACGTTTCATTAGTGTTTTTTTTATGCTGTAGGATTGCCATCAAGCAACATTATCATTTTTCATCCAATTGATGATCTGTCGCTAATGGGTTATTACTTAAATCATATTTTTTTGTTTTTTTATGAGACTGTCGTTAACTTTACCTGTACCGTAATTGACATGCTAATCATGTGTGATGTACACAAAACGCTTAAATTTATAAATCAATCAAATGTCTTTGTTTATAGGTGATTCCCGTTTTTTAAGCTTATCTCATAGTATAAAAGAGGGGAAATCTTTCACATCTTTGCCTTTTGGACTTAATCTGACATAGGACAAAGTAAGTACCTTACCAATAAAAAAAAAATTCTTTGCCTTTTTCTCGGTATCATTTTTAATGAAAATTTCATTACAATTTTATTTGCTCTTCAAAATATCCTTTCTTTTGGTCTTTTGAGATTTTGATGATGCTTGCATTTAATCATTTGCATAATAAAATCCAACAAATTTTAAAGAACAGATTTTTGGTATTAATGACAATAATATTGATATAGATAATGTTTTGTATGAAGCAAAATGTTAACAAATTTTAATTATTATTTTTTTTTTCTCTTTCTCTAATCAAATAAGAAGATGTCATAGGTAATCAAAATATACTTCAATTAAATTATTTTGTGAAAGAAAAATTGTGACTGTTATGTATCTCCCATGGCGCTTATTTCTCACATAGGCATTGTTGATCTGATTGAATTGCATTATTTTTATCTCCAAGAATAACATTCAACACAAAATTTTCGATAAGATATTAGTTATATGACGATTACCATGACTGTTGTCATGTGATGTCTAAATCTACCTTATACATGACCTTAGATATTTTCTGTAGAAATATTTTTTTTCAGTTCTAGCATAGAAAATTTAGCTGTTGAATAAATGCGCGGACAAATTGCACATAAAAAATATCTGACTTCAAAACAAAAACAAAAATACACATTTATAAAATAATTTTTAATTATATAATATTCAAAAATTTTATTTCAAATTTTGTAAATTGATATCAATCTCTTTTTTTCCTAAACAGGGAACAATGATTGCCTTTGTACTTCTGGTTTCCGTTGCGCTCTGCAGTGCTGATTACGACAAGAAAGGTCATTCAGGTGGATTTCCAGTATATCCACCAGGAGGAGTGTATCCACCAGGAGGAGTATATCCCCCAGGAGGAGTATATCCACCAGGAGGATTTCGTATGTATTTTGCATAGCTATATTTCCGCCCTGTTAGTTAATACTTATTGCTTCTTAGATTAGAACGATTCTGTAAGGATAAATTGTTATAGAAAAAGTCAACAACGATAGAGTTAATCAAGTGATTATTCGATTCATCTAACCGGAAATGTGCTGCATTATTTGTACATAATGTACACTGGAAAGGAATCAACAAACTTTTTATAATCTGCCTTAATACAGTAAAGAAGTAAAAATGAAATACATTAGGAATTCAAAATTCAGTTTTGAATTATTATGTATCATTAGTTCGTCTTTTAATCCTTCTTTCAAATGTAATTAAAAATAAAAACAACTTATCTGTTTTTATTTTAAACTTTTCATTTTCTTTTTACACCGTAGAATATAAATATGGCACATGCCCACATGGCACCGGTGAAGGAGACTATGGACGAAACTGTCATTACGATTACCAATGTCCAGGGGTCCAGAAATGCTGTTACGTATACTACTCTTTGAGAAGAGTTTGCATGGTTCCTCAAGAATATAGAAAGCCAGGAGCTTGTCCATACTATCCCAACATTGGCGGAGCTGGATCATGTAACCATGACTATCATTGCGGTGGTTCTCTAAAGTGCTGTAGAGGACATTATGGAAATGTGGACACTTGCTCTTTTCCTGTATACTACAGAGGAGGAGTCGGACCTGTTGGAGGAGTCGGACCTGTCGGACCTGTAGGAGGAGTTGGACCTGTCGGACCTGTAGGAGGAGTTGGACCTGTCGGAGGACTCGGACCTGTCCTTGGAGGCGGTCGTAAGAGAAAATATGTGTATTAAATATGCAAACTTTATAGAACACATTGAAGATAAGTTTGGGGCCTTGTAAAACAATGGAAACGAAAATGTCAACTTTGTTTAGACGTTAATAAAATTTGCATATAGTCTGTTATATATTGTCTATTTATTTAAACCATATACAGTAAATGAATTTTATTTGGCTTGTACTACATGTATATTTGGATGAAATTGTTTTTAACAAGTTAACGTATATGTACTTTATATATATATATATATATATATATATATATATATATATATATATATATATATATATATATATATATATATATATATATATATATATATATATATATATATATATATAAGCACTAAAGATGACCAACGACACGAACAATAAAAATTGTCAAATTTTCGGAGCGACCTGTCCCTTCCTCAGGACAAAGAAAAAAAGTTAAGAAGTCATGAAAAGAAAGGAAACAGAAAAACAAAAACAACTTGCACTACTACTTAACTACCAGACACTAAATATTTACAATGTTACATTTTTAATTTGAAGTTTATAAACAGTTGTGAAGAGAGAAATACGGAGCGCTATGAATTGCGTCCGGTCTATCGGGTGTACTCTGGTGAAGTGATATATGACCCCCCAAAAAATACGGAGAAAAATTTTTGACAGTTTGACAAATTTGTGTTTCTTTCTCAACTGTATATTTTTCTGAAAATTTATCAGCCAGGGGACATAAATCAAAGAAGTAATTTACTGTGGCCTTATGCATACTTTCTTTAATGGCTTATCGAAGGTAAAGATGATCCAAAAATGGAATGCATACTGTAAAGTTCTCTTTGACAGGAATGTGAAAGTTGACGATAGGAAACTTTGACGATTTTTAGAAATTCTTCAATTTCGTCAACATTTTCATATCGTCGAAGTTTCCACTTTTATAGTAGACAAAGATCATTAGAATCTGATAACAAATTGAACCTCGCATGTTACTGATATATCTAAATAAGTAGAATATTTCTACCATTCACTCATAAATAAAAAAAAAGGCTGAAAGCGAGGAGGTAAATGAAGGAAAAGAAATACACGTATTTGAAGGAAAGGAAATACACGTATTTGAAGGTAAGGAAATACACGTATTTGAAGGAAAGGAAATATACGTATTTAAAGGAAAAGAAATACACATATTTGAAGGAAATGAAATATACGTATTTGATACTCTATCTATTAAAGCATGAAGGTTATGAGCAGAGATTGCGGCCGATCGAGCTGTTTTGAACTACGTCTATATTCAAAACGTATCGGATGTAAAAATATTTATTCCAGAAAACACGTTTTATCCTTACACCTCTCAACCATTTGCTCATAAATAAAAAGGGAGGGATATTGAAGGTAAATCGAAGAAAGAAATATGTGAAATACTATGGAATGCGGGAGCTGACTTAAGGGTACAAAATATGCATCATAGTGTCAATTTTACATAACATTAAGTTTATTCTTTATATTATTAAGTCCACTTTATATGATATGAAGCACACAATTTATACCATTAAGTCCACTTTGTATAATATGTAGTATACAATTTATACCATTAAGTCCACTTTGTATAATATGTAGTACACAATTTATACAATTAAGTCCACTTTATATAATACGTAGTATAGAATTTTTATCATTAAGATTTATATATTATCAAGAAGAGTATATATATCATTACGTAGGTCTGGGTACTGGCTAGAGATTTCGTATTGCGATATATTGCCATGCTTGTAACTGTATTGCGATATGCATTGCAATATTTTCATAAAAAATTTAATGATATATTTTTATTATATTAACTTCCTTTTACATGCAGAATGTACATAACTATGATAAATAACCAATAAAAGATGCATGTATCCTTCTGATAGAATAACAGTTATGTAACTAAATACATCCATACAACAGCTTTTTCTTAGTGTTTGGTATAATCGCAAACCTTTCTGACAACTTTTCTTTATATTTTATGATAGAATTCCTGAGTCTAAGCATTTTGCCGGTATATCGATATAACAAAAACGTATTGTGATGCGGTATTTCTTGTCAACGTACCACAATATACCGGGATATCGGTATTATTGCCCAGCTCTTTCATTAAGTCCACTGCCACAACTGTATTAATGATACAAATTATGCATCCTAGAGTCAATATTATAATAACATTAAGTCAATCCTTTATACCATTAAGTCCACTTTATATAATATGTAGGACAGAATTTATATCATTAAGTCCACTTTATTTAATATGTAGTACATAAATTATATCATTAAGTCTACTTATTAGTCCCCTACCGGTGAAACCGGAGGGGACTATAGGTTTCCTCAGAGTCTGTCCGTCTGTCCGTCTGTCTCTCCCACTGTCTGTCTGTCAGTCTGTCCCACTTGGTTTTCCGCACTATTTTCCTAAACGCTTGCAGATATTGAGCTGATTTTTGGTATGCTTGATGAGATACAGATCAAGTTTGCATTTCGTTTCGTTTCATTAATTTTTGACGGAATTACGACCTCCTCGATTTTTAAGGGTTTTCCGCAATTTTCTTCTAAACTCTTGCAGATATTGAGCTGATTTTTGGTATGTGACTTTACCTTGTTTAGTTATAGATCAAGTTTGCATTTCGTTCCACTTCATTGATTTTTGACGGAATCATTGCATTTTCAATTCTTAACAGGAACCAGATTACACTTGCCGGTAGGGGACTAGTATTGCTAATGCAATACTCTCAGAATGCTTGTTTATAAAGCAAAGTTTATGAAGAGTTTCTTATCATTGCAAAACACCATAAAACTTTTCTAATTTCATATCATGCTAATTAGCATTGGTATCTAATGCTAAATAAAAAGAAAAGTCGATTTCTTTAAATCTGTATTTTTAAACATACCTTTGTAGGGTAAAAATATAAACGTTTAAAAGACTGTTTCTAAAACTTCAAAAATCCTTGAATCACATTGAGATGCATAAAATGAAAATTGCTGCATGAAAAGATTTCATATTTAAGCTTCATGTTGAGACTTTTTGAATCAAATAATAAATTAAAGAGTTATCCTTCCTGCCTGAGGATCGGATATCCTTAAGCTAATAACATTCAAATAGCAATTTACTGAAGAATGCAGAATATTCAATTGGTAGATACATATTGTAGACGTATACTTTTTCCGCGTGAGATTAATTTACTCTATGTACGCTGTCAAAATTTTCGCGGAAATTTGTCACAGCGTTCTTGGAGTGAATTTAAGACATACAAAGGTTATACAGGAAATCCAAGTAATTTTCTAACCACAGATTGAACAGAAATTGTGATTCCGAAGACTTCTGACCTCGGGGGAAAAGTATGTTTGCGATATGTATTTGTTCTCGAACGGCCCTTGCATTTTACATGTGTCACAGAAGAATTTTGTATTCCCCTGCATGAAAATACTGTTGTACTTAATACGGTGTGCTGTATCCTAACATGTTACAGATGTGGAGGATCATGGTTGTTAGGTACACAATCAGCGTAAACTAATAAAAAAGAATACGAAACGCCAAGACTAAAGTTAAAACATCTTTAAAATAGATAATATATTTACAATATAAAGAAAAGATATATGGAAATTGATGGCATTTTTCAAATCTATGGCATGAATATGTATTTAAGGTATTGTGTTACCAATATACGTACAATAAACTAGTGTTTGGTAGGATCGCCTGTGTTTCCGGCAATGGCATCATGTAAACAAGAGAGCTACAAAAATGGTCACAATGAGAAGTTTGATTGATTGATTGATTGATTGATTGATGATATGTTGTTTTACGTCGAATTATGCATTATTTCACTCATATAGAGACGTCACCATATACCAGTGAATGGCTTCAAAATTAGACTTATACTCGGCATTCAGGACCATTGAGCAGTAAGGTTGCTTCATCACCCCAACGCCTATTGTTTCACGGTCTCAAGGTTCCATCCGAAATACCCTTAACTTTCACTTCTAATACTGGGTGCTTGGCAAAGAAACAGTCACTGCCTATGTTTATGTCCTTAGTTTCACGCGGCGCGGCGAACTAGAATCGAACCCGGGCCTACCGATCACGAAGCGAGCGCCTTACCACTATAGGCTACCGTGACCGGTCGCATAATATTTGGTCCGCCTCGTTTTAAAGGTCCGGGGGGACCTAATACGATAACATATAAGGTCCGGCCTGCCTCTGTAAGAAAAGGTCCGCCTTTGGTTTAGTATGCAGATTTTTCCCCTTTATTGATTCGAAATTAATTTGCTTAATTAATCTTTTTAAATTATCTAAGGTATAGTTGTTACAATAGTGTCCCTCCCAGCAAAATGGAGTTCCAGGGACGTACATGTACATTGTACATGTATATATACTAACAGGATCAAGACTTGCGATATCTCGCTAGTTGCTGGATTTCGTTAGTCAATTTTAATTAATTATATTTCTAATGCTATCAAATATTTCAGTACAAAACTTCAAATTATCCATCAAAAAATTATTCAAAATTTGATGTTAGCACTGATTAAGTGTTAGCTCCTTATCTTAGTACATACCTCCCAGGTAGTGCACAAAACAAAAAATATAAAAATGCAAAAAAATCTGTTGATCGAGTTACCTTATGGGAAAATCATATACGACTTGTGTCTTTTATAGTTTGTGATATCAATACTATCATTGCAAAATAAAAAAAAAATACATATATATAATACGTATACCTTCACTGGCACATTGTTCAGTATACAGTGTTCGTAAGTCCAACAATGATCATTCATGACAGTCTCTTTCCTAACAGCGTTCGACTTCCACTTCCCAAAAGAATTTTCATATCTTTCGAAAGATATTTCGTTATATTATTAATAATAACTGTGCATAATTCTTACGATTCATATTGTAGTTAACTGTAAAATAAATGAAGGGTCACTGTGACAGGGACTTGTGTTACGGTGTACTTGCCTTTATCCCGTTGTTATTAAAACAACATGTCTGTGCATTAGGAGTAGGCCTATTGTGTCACTTGACGAAACTTAGTAAGTCGCATATCCCCTGTGTTTTTATAACCATCGTTTCTTATCCAGTTAAAGACTAACGATTGATATTACCCAGGGGTTAACACTGGTTAAGGAAGATGTGCATTAATTGGCAAAAACAAACCAAAGTCAATCGAGTTGAACATTTTAAGCAATAAAACACCCCCCCCCCCAAAAAAAAGAAAAGATTATAAATTGTCTTGTTGTATTTTTGGTGGGTGGGGTATAGCAAAATTATGCTGATACATGTCAAATAGTTTAAAAAGTACCGATGTTGTAGACTTTCCTCCCCCATTAATATTTTTTCCTGGAAAAACGAGCTTGGGTTTAAAGACCCCCCCCCCCTTTGGAAAATGAGCCTGTACATTATTACATGTATGATTTTATTTCCGGATTTTTTTTTAAATATTGTTCATTTCCTACATTTTGTAGTTTTCATTTCTGACATTTTAAAGTTTTCATCTCTGAGATGTATCATAAAGTACTTTTCCGGCAATGAAAACATAATTGAAATTTCCCTTACAAAAAAAAAATAAAGAATAAATGAAGAATAATTCATTGATTTCAAAATAAAAAGTTCTGCTTATATTTAAAAGAATCTTATGATGATTTTATCCTCGGACACATGTAAGTGTTGTGAATTTTTGTTCATCTTTTCAAATCAAGATAATCAGATTGAATTTGAGATCAGAAAGGTTAAGATAGAATTTATGACATACAGAAACTATGTATGAGGGAATAAAGTAATCATAGTTAAGGGGATGCTGTTTTTCGGTGCTTTCAAACACATATAATCCAGTGGACATTAACATTTGATAAAAAATTGCATGTTTTATTATTGAAATTATTTATTGCATTTTATTACTAGACTTTGTATTTTTACTAGACAGTGTTGCATGTATTGTACAATGTAATGTGTTTAATCGGAAAATGGGATTTGACATAAATGTTATATTAAATATTTATATCCTGTTAAAATTCTATTTCCGCCTGCTTGGTTAACATTAAATTGCAAGAAAGGGGCCTTAAAAAATCCGGAAACGTAAAAAAAATGAATGTCGGAAATGAAAATAAAATAAAAATGTGAAAAATGAAAACAAAAAATTTCGGAAATGCAATGCAAAATTCCGGAAATAACATGCAGCGAGCTTGGAAGAAACAACCCCGGCTAAATTATCGATCCACCTTAGGAAATACGCTTCGGTACAGAATTTTCTCCTTTTCCACCTTCTTACTAGGGAGAATCTTATCCACCCATACTATGTACAGAGGGGTTTTACAGACCAACTTGACATGTATTTAAAGGGAAGAAGGACCTTTAGCTGAAAAAAAATACTTGTCATTCAATTTTTTTTTTTATATTTTGTATTATCCTAATTAAGTATGTCCCACATATCTTAAAGCAGTTATATCATAAGGTTTCTTACCTTATTTTAGAGATATTGATTGACAAATATTATGCCCTACAGTATCTAAGTGGAACTTTAATTCTCCGTGTTTCCGGGCTCATTAATTTGTCCATAATGGGAATTTTAAAGCATATATAAAAAATTATGTAAGTGAAGATGTATCTTTTTGTTATGTTCTGGGTTCATCATAATAACGAGGACTTCTATACGAGCCATGCTTTTATTCCCGTGACGTCACAACAACCTTCATTCGATCGTACATAGAATGTTTCCTAACCCTCAGATGTACATTATCATATTACAGATTATCCTACATCTACCTTTTCTCAAGACATTACAATTACAATTTAAAACAGGGAATAATATCGAAATTCATATTAAAACAAACATAGTCGCATTTTTAACAACAAACAAAACTATGACTAGAAATTACAGACTAGAATGAATATGATTTTATCTAAAGCATGCATTAGCCAACAATAAAGCAGTTATCAAAAAAACAAAAAACAAAGTCATAAGTTCAGTCTCTCAACTGGCTTGGACACTCTACCAGATCTGGTGATGCGCGAACCCTTTTGATCAACGCGCATATGTTTGTCTTTCACGATATTTGTCGCAGTTTGGATTTGGCTTGCGCACGACAATTTTTCACCACACACAATATCACACGGAGGATTTTTAACACTCTGAATGTTGTTATCTTGATCGAATGTGCCACTTGCAAATACTTCATCCTTCAACATATTGGCTGGTTCCAAGTGTCGTCGATTCCTGCGAACTGATCCATTGTCCGTTTCAATTATGTAAGAACGGTCGCTCTGTTGTGTCTTGGCTACAACTGTCCCAGTTGTT
Organism: Saccostrea echinata; assembly: GCF_033153115.1. Taxonomy (NCBI): domain Eukaryota; kingdom Metazoa; phylum Mollusca; class Bivalvia; order Ostreida; family Ostreidae; genus Saccostrea; species Saccostrea echinata. The sequence continues at coordinate 598,767 of NW_026889833.1, read as the reverse complement.
CCTCCTCCTTCTCCCTTCACCCAAACGGTTTCTCCAGCGTTCAACAGAGATAACGGTCTTGCTCTCTTTGCTCTGTTGAAGTTACGTTTTTGGTTCTGACGATATTGTTCTTCTACTTGACGTACTTTTTTCCAAGTCTGGCCATTTTGGGTAGTAGTTTTTCGGATTTTCTGGCAGTGTTGTCCGAAGTTTTCTCCCCATTAAAAGTTCAGCCGGGCTTCTTCCATTATTTAAGGGTGTTGCTTTATATGCCAGTAATGCGAGGTAGGGGTCGGTTGCATTTCTTATTAAACGTTTTACGGTCTGTACGGCACGTTCTGCTTCTCCATTTCCTTGTGGATAGTGAGGGCTACTGGTTTGATGTCGAAATCCATCATTCTTGGAGAAAGTCTGAAAGACTTTTTTTTTTTTTTTCAAATTTATTTCCCAGATCCTACTTATTAACAATTTTTGATATATATATATATATATATATATATATATATATATATATATATATATATATATATATATATATATATATATATATATATATATATATATATATATATATATATATACTAATACGTTGGCAGCTGCCAGGGATGGGGCCCTGACTAAGCTCCATTACAAGTATAACATTGTAATTACATATACATGTTGAATTTTCTTGATTTGAAATTAGCATTTCGTAGAATACTTAGATAATATGTGCAAACAAAGTAATAAATATAATTATACAACTTTAAACGAACAAATACTGTATAGCTGTCAGGAAAATCGTCGGTATTTTACATTACATATGTAAACAATATATATTTACGATATATAGAAGGGAGGTAAATCTATCACCTTCTCAGAGTCTCTAATTTTACCTCCCTTCTTACGTACGTCCCGAGGGCTGGTCCCCCTCAAAGACATAAACATCTACATTTTTCTTAATAATTTTTTGAAAAATAAGGAATAATTTGTATTTCCCACAGCATGTAAAATTTCAGAATACTTTAAAATACAAGATTTTAAATTAAGTAATATTCCTTCAGCTGTTTCATCAACATTTTCTAATCGACAATACATTTTATATTTATATATCTTAAAAGCCACAAAAGACAACAGTAAATTATATATGACAGTGGTTTCATTTCTAACATTGTAAAAACCAAAAATTATGTGTTTCCATATCATTTTACATCAAAACCTAGAAAATCACTCACTCTATTCCATAAAAGCTGCACATTTGCACACTCAAAAATTAGGTGCTTTGAATTTTCTACAACTTCGCTACATATTTTACATACGTAATTAGAGTTTTTGTTTATCTTGCTTACAAAATAATTATTTGATAGTATATTATTTATTAGCTTATAGTTAAATTCCGCGATTTGTTTATCTTTCATTAACTCTATCTTATTTATATAGATTTTTTCCCAGTCGCTTTTAAGTATATTAAACTCTTTATTATATTTTGCTTGCACAACTGGAACTTGAAATTTGCTCTTTAAAAATTCATTATAAAAGAATTTTGTTGAATATTTATTAAAGCATGGGGTATTTAATGACATTTCCTTATAATGTTGACACACATTGAAATCATATTTTTCTTCATATTTCTTGAAAATTGATTTTATTATTTTATATTCACATAACCAATTACTCTTATTGATTAATATCCCTGCCATTTCATCTGGTGATTTTAAAGTCCCATTTTCGGAAAATATGTCTTTAACAAACAATATACTGCTCTTAAGCCAATTTTTAAAGAAAATTGTTTTTCCTTTATATATATATCTTAGATTTGACCATATCGGTTGTTTAAGAAAATTTTCAATATTGAGGTTGTCTTGTATATGTTTGCATGCGTTGAAGCAGGTGAATACTTGTTTATAGAATAAAGGCATATTTTGTATTATTTCGTAATTTTCTATTTTATTTTCCGTTGTATTTATCACATAATCGATATCTATACTTATTGGAATACAGTAACTATTTACGTAACTCTTTATGCAGTGATCTGTTTCTTTCAATCTACGAACCCAAGTGGCTTTTAGTGCTCTAAACTTAGATTCAATATCAGTTATCCCTAAACCACCATCCTTAACATGGCCAACCATTGTGTTCCTTTTGATCCGATCAGTTTTATTCCATATAAAATTGAATATTAGTCTATTAATGTTTTTAATATAACTTCCATTGGGTGTTTCCAAAATACTTGCTATGTAAATGAGTTTTGCTAGCGCTAAAGAGTTTATTATAGTACATTTCCCAAATATTGTTAATTTTCTTCTCTTCCAAGATTCAAATAGAGTCTCTATTTCATGATAGACTTTCATCCAGTTCTTATTACAACATTCAATTTTATCGTGACCTATATAAATACCTAGACACTTTACTGCCTCGTTTGTTACTGTAATGCCCTCTATTTCTCTAAAAAGATTTTTTAAAGGACCAAGAAGAATGCATTCAGTTTTATTAATGTTTATTTTAGAACCTGCATGGATGCAGAAATTGTTTATAGTTTCCAAAGTTTGTATTAGAGATTCAATATTTTTTAATGTCAGTGTCATATCGTCAGCATGCTGTAAATTTTTTACTTCTTTTCCCATGTAATCAGCTTGAAAACCTTCTATACTTTCATTCTCTTTAATCTTAATAGACAAAATTTCCGCAACAAAAAGATACAAAATGGCTGATATTGGACAGCCTTGTCTGATTCCTCTTTTCATTTTACATGTTTTTGAAATCCATCCATTATTCTTTAGTCTAAAGATAGGGCTGTAATACAGGGTTTTTATCCACTTTAAGAAATTCGGACCGCTATCATGTTCCTCTTGAGAGGCTCCAAACACGAGTACATCGTCCATCTGACATAAAACTCCCTCAAAACCAGATAAGATCATCTGCATCCTTTTTTGGAAGTACTCTGGGGCTGATGAAATACCGAAAGGTAATCTGTTGAAGCAATATCACCCGAATGGTGTTATAAACGTGGTTAAGGGTCTAGATGTTGGAGCCAGAGGTATCTGCCAAAATCCACTGTTCGCATCTAGCTTGGAAAAAACTTTGGTTCCTGCGAGTCTGTTGAGAGTCTCCTCTGTGCTTGGTAGTTGAAAGTTCTCCCTTCTTACCCACTTGTTGAGTTGTGTCAAGTCGATACAAAGTCTAACACAGTTGTTTTTCTTTGGTATCACAACAAGACCTGAACACCAGTCTGTTGGCTCATCTACAGGTGAGATAACTCCTGCGCTCTCCATTCTGTGCAGCTCGGCTTTGACTTTCTCTAGGTAGGGTAAGGCCACCATCCTTGGCGTTGTGACTGCGTACGGTTGTGCGTCTTCTTTTAGCTTTAACTCGTACTCCCCCTGTAGTTTTCCAAGTCCTTTAAAAAGTGAAGAAAATTTCTGCTTGTAATCAGAGTGCAGCTGCAGGCTTGCAATCTGTCTGACAATTTCTAGTTTCTCAATGGCTGGTCTACCAAGAAGTGATTTGTTGAGGCATCGAATGACGTATACATCTTGATGTGCTTTGCGGTTTTCCAGAGAAAATTCACAGCGAAACTTTCCAATCACATTCAAAGTGTTTCTACCAGAGCCTTTAAGAATTTTCTGCGAGGATTGTAGATTGTTCACATTCAAAGTCTTTAATATTTGTTCAGGTATTGCTGTAACATCCGCACCGGTGTCAATTTTGAATTCAACTGAATGTCCATTAACTTGGATGGTTGTCAACCATGGTTTGCAGTTACCGGAATTTGAAGCTCCATGTATTGCCCCCAAGAATTCTTCATTTTCATCCGATTCTATGGCGATTTCATGCAGACTTTGACATTTTCGAGCAAAGTGTCCAATTTTATGGCATTTGTTGCATTTCTGATTTCTGGCTGGACATCCATACCTACCATGGGCTTGCGAATAACCCCATCTGTGACATGATGATGATGCGCCTTTATTGTGTCCTCCAAATAGTTTTACGAACTCTTTTTTGCCAGACTTTCCAGATTGAGCATGTTGAAAATGTTTCTTTCTTACTGCCGATTTCTTGGAATTACTTACAGCATCTACATTTGCTGTTCCTCCAGAGAAAGAGCTAAGTTCATTGCGCACAATAGCTTGTTGCTTCTGGACAGCTTCTTTTTGACGTGCTTGGTTAACAGCTTCTTCAAGTTTAAGTTGTGGATTCAACTGAAGTTTTTCTGATAGTTTGCTGTCTCTTATGCCTACAACTATTCTGTCTCGAATCATCTCGTCTTTTAGTGCTCCATACTCACAGTGTTCAACTAATGTATACAGTGCTGTTATAAAACTGTCTGCGGACTCACCTTCTTTTTGTTTTCTTTGATTAAATTTGGCTCTTTCAAAGATGACATTTCTGCGAGACACGAAATGTGTCTGGAATTTGTTACTAACTGTATCATATTTCTTTGCATCCTCTTCCCCCAATCCAAATGAGTGAAAAATGTCCTCAGCCTCGTTTCCCATGGCGTAAATAAGGGTGTTAACCTGAATTGTCTCATCTTTCCTACTTAAGCCTGAAACTAATCTAAACCTTTCAAACCATTTTATCCATTTCGGCCACTCCTCGGGTTTTGTGAAGGTAAAGTTTTCTGGCGGTTGAACCTGGTACGACGCCATCATAAACAAAGAGTCTGTACCGGCGCGAAAAACACTAGACGGATAATGTCCGTAAACACTGGATGTACATGTATCTGTGCACGCGAACTATGCACCAACTCCGCAGAACTGCTGATACTTCTCGCCAGAAAAAACACATTAAAAAGCCACTTCTGACACCATGTTATGTTCTGGGTTCATCATAATAACGAGGATTTCTATACGAGCCATGCTTTTATTACCGTGACGTCACAACAACCTTCATTCGATGGTACATAGAATGTTTCCTAACCCTCAGGTGAACATTATCATATTACAGATTATCCTACACTTTTAAAATATTTCAGAGTATGAATATGGTTTAAAATTTGAAAAAGTTTCATCTTTCACACTGCATCTGGATAGGGAAAATTACGAACTTTTTAAGACATCTTAAACAACAAAAAATATAATTTACAAAAAATTCTATCATTCAATATTTTTTAATTTATGTTGAAATGCAAGTCCTTCAAATTATTGATTAGCTGTAAAAATTTCGAATGGTGAAACTGACCTCAATATTGCACAGGACATCGTTAAAGACGACGTAAGCAGGACAAAAACTTGTCATGTAGACATTTCTCGAGTACGGGAAAAACCAACTATGACGTCACACGTAAGCTAAATTAGCGAAATACGATATACCTGCATGAGATTTCCGTCATCAGCCATGCAAAAATAATTTTTGTGTTCCCCGTTTCTCGAAATATTTCATCATATACTGATTATGACCTGTTTTTACATAATAATACCGCCTCTGTATTCAGGGAGTATGATCTTGCTGTACTAACAGATCGTGTATGACGTCACCGACTTGTTGGACGCGCAGTTTAAAGAAACGGAGTGGTGGATCAATCTTTTTTCATAATTTGTTGATGTTTACAAGAATGTTAAACTTTTTATTTTTTTTATTTAAGATGGTAAAAAATTGTCAAAAATTTATGCAAGAACTGATGCTTTACACGTTTTGCACTTATATAAATGGAGACTATGACGTAGTCTAACAGAGTCATGTGACCATGTGTCCTTCATCCCCTTAAGGTATGTCACTCGTCAGCGTTTTAGAAAAGTTTAGTCAGAACCCTTAACTTTAAAACTATTTAATACAATTCAATTTTTATAACATATTTAAATTAAACAATGCAAATTATTCAACATTCAATGAAAAAACTGCTCAGACATTCATAAAGAAGCAAGATTTATGAGGGACTATTTCTTGTGGTGGAAGGATATTTAGAAGAAAATTCTTCAAATCTCCACATTTGTTAGATTTAATGTCTTGGAACTATAGCACCAAATATTTTTACTAAGAGAAAATTTTCCGTTATGATATGCTAGGAATATTAAATATAGGTCTCCATTTATATTTTTAGAATAAATTTTACACATTCACTCAACAGACTTTGCCAAGAAATAAAGATATATTAAAGAAGTCAAGATAAAATTTACACCGTTTTTTGCCTGAAAATCGCAAATTTTGACCAATTTATCAAAATTTACATCACTGACCCCAACTTTTTCTTTCATAATTTTAAACAACACAATACTTCCAACCGATCAGCACTTAAGTCATAAAAAGTTTGATACAAGAAAATATTTTATTGCCTATTTAGATATTTTATACCCCAAATATAATACTTTTTAGTACAAAAAGGTCACACAATAATTTATGCGCATTAATTTGCATGATTTGTTAAATGATAAAATATCATTCAAACTATTTTACGTAAAATAAGATTATATTTATTGCCTAAATTACATCTGATAAAATATGATAAAGATTAAAGTGATTGACCAAAGAGTTACAATTTAAGTGCAAAAAGGTCAACTTAATTGTACCCTAGCTCGGTAGGATGCACACTGACCCCCCATTTTCTTTGCGATATTGAGTCATGCTATATGATTACTTATTTAAAATATACTTCTCAAAAAATTCTTGGTATAACTAATTTTACGAGTGACATACCTTAAGATGCTGCGTTTTAAGGTTCGCCCTGCCACTTTCTCTAGTGTGTATGCTACGGAAAAGATTCCTAACTATAGGTTTTGCTTTGAAAGAGGAAAATGGGCGGGACCTTCTATGATGCTGCGTTTTAAGCCCGCCATGCCATTTCTTTAGTGTTTATGCTACGGAAATGATGTCTATAATTTTTGCTTTGTTTTAGGAAGATATCTAAAGTATAGAGGGTGGACTTTTTATGATGCTCCTTTCTAAGGTCCGCCCTGCCACTTTCTCTAGTGTGTATGCTATGGAAATGAACCCCGTCCATAAATCTCGCTTTGTAACAGGAAGGTATTTGTCTATCTGAAATACAGAGGGTGGACCTTTTATTATGCTGCGTTTCAGCAGTAAGATATCTTAAATATAATATACTTTCAAAGTGTAATGTGTATATTATTACTTCTTGAAATTAATTTCATTATAAAGAATGATAAAGAAAAAATAGCAAAGATACACAAGGAAAAAAAATTAAAAAGGCATAAATGGAAAATGTTGGACTCGAACTCGGAATGACATTTATACATACCAGCAATCATACCAATGCGCCACCGAATCATTGACATCGAATACATACATTTAAGACATATGTTATTTACTCGTGAGGAAATAAATTGAATATATGTTTTCATTATTTTCAATATGAAGTACGTTGGATATTACTAAAGAAAAGTCAATGTTTTAAAAAATGTTGATTTTTTTTTTCTTTACCGATGCAAAAAGGAAATGTACGCAAAGATACAATTACAACTGATGCAAAAGATTTTTACCTTGCTAACGGAAGAGGTACACCTTAAAATAAAAAATAAAATCACGGAATAGTCGTATGATAGTAACGATAAAACGATAAAGAAGAACCGCGGAAAATGGAACTGAGGTGTGCATATATCAAAATAGAATCTTTTCGTCACATATAATCAAAACATATGAGGATGTAAGAATCACTCTACCATTAAAAAAAGTTGTACTGTATCCGTTAATTCTTGTATCATACAGCATTAAAAAGAGGGGGGGGGGGTTAACTGCATATATACAACGTGTTGGGAACACTCCCCCTTTCCCTTCCTCGCCTGTGGTACATTACTGAAAATATTGCATATCCGAAAATTTCTCCAACCAATACGGAAAATATTCATATATCATTATTCAAAAAGGGAATATCAGAAACAATGTATAGTATGATTTATATGTATGAAAACTTCAATAATTCTTTCATGAGGCAGAATGTATTATTTCCACCATGCTTACCACATTAGAATGATTGAGTATAATTTAAATGACTTAAATAAATTATCAGTGTTTTTTTTTTAAAAAAGATGCATTTATTTTCTAATATTTACATTTCCAATGTCTTTGTCCGAGATAAAATTACAAATTGTAAAAATACTTTATTACTACATAAATCTACTGGTTCATCGATAGGCGAAGTTAAAAAAATCACGTGCGGGGCAGGACAAATAGAGGCAGAAGCGGGGCTATTAGCACGGGAATTTGCCGAATCAGGAGCATGTAAATATAAGGAATAACTGTCAGATTTTTTGGATTCATGACGATGATCAATCGATTGGCTTGCGTGATAATTTTATGCATAAACGCCTTCGGCGTTTATGCAAATTATAACGCAAGCCACTTGATTGATCACATCATGAATCCAAAAAAATTAGACAGTTATTCCTTAATTAACTTAAAACTGGACTAAAACGATTCTAGTCGACAAAATGATTTCCCCCCAAAGAAATTACAAGTTCTTTGTGTCGAAGAGGAATGATACTTTTATAAGAAAGAATTAAATCTAAACAACTAGACTTTAATTCCTGGATGTATATATGTTCTCGGCACTGAGTTACCTGTTTAAAGCTTTAACATCACATGTATTTTGTTTCAGCAGTAGATATACATGTAGATCGAATACAACATTAGGCCACTTTAAAAAAATGTTTGCATGCCTTATCCCGACCCAAAAACATTTGGTCGGTAGGTACATGTAGATGCAGTGGAAAATTTTTTTCCTAAAAATATTCAACATCAATGCTGAATTTTCAAATTGTTTTTCAGAAATGTAAAGAAAAAAATTTGCTCGCTGGAAGTAAAAAAAAAAAAAAAATGAGTCGGGCCATTTTCAGCCAGTCGATTGGAAGAGGGCTACCAATTTTTTTTTTTTTTTTTTTTTATTTTTTTTTTTTTTTTATTTTATTTTTTTTTTTTTTGTTTTAAATTGCCCTAGGTAAAGTCAATTTACTGTATCCACAAATAAAGGACTAAAATATAAGTATAAACTGAAAACAAAAGGCAATTGTAAAAACAAAATGGAAGCATAGAAAAACTTTTTTATAAATCGGTTTATCAGTTAAACTCTATACTTCGGATGAAAATGTCTTAAAATATTCTATTAAATAGACTATAATTAAATAAATCACAATTTCAAAGTACATGGATATCATAAAATTACTGCGATTTGTTCCCTGGTATAACTTTTTGAAATAATAATTCAGATCTATGAATAAAAGGCAAACACATGATCATTACACTGTAATGGTTGCTACCTGCCGCGGGCCCACCTGCAAGTACAGGTAGGATTACTAAACAACCCCATTGTTTTATTACCTATACAGACCGGCAGATTTCACACATTTAATCATCCTAATTTACATACGCAAAAGGCGGGGGGGGGGGGGGGACAAATAACAACACAATAATTATTGCATTTCTTTAGTCCCCTACCGGTGAAACCGGAGGGGACTATAGGTTTCCTCTGAGTCTGTCCGTCCGTCTGTCTGTCTGTCTGTCTGTCAGTCTGTCCCACTTGGTTTTCCGCACTTTTTCCTAAACGCTTGCAGATATTGAGCTAATTTTTGGTATGTGAGTGTATCTTGATGAGTTACAGATCAAGTTTGCATTTCGTTCCGCTTCATTGATTTTTGACGGAATTACGGCCTTTTCAATTTTTAAGGATTTTCCGCAATTTTCTTCTAAACGCTTGTAGATATTGAGCTGATTTTTGGTATGTGGCTTTACCTTGATTAGTTATAGATCAGGTTTGCATTTCTGGCCGCTTCATTAATTTTTTACGGAATTATGGCATTTTCAATTCTTAACCTGAACCAGATTACACTTGCCGGTAGGGGACTAGTATTGCTAATGCAATACTCTCAGAATGCTTGTTATATTTATTTTTTGGGACATTGTCCTAAACAACACTGCTAAAGGTACACTGAACAACGAAAAGGAAATCTTGCCCAGAGATAATATTGAACGAAAAAATAAACACGGCAAGGTAAACCCTTCTTTCTTCATACGAAATAAACAAACTTTCTTAAATTTTACGTATTTAAGTCAAGATTATAACATTTTATACTACCCGGACCTTTAAACGTAGGCGAACCTTTTCTTATACGGACCGGACCTTTTCTTATAAAAGGCGGACCTTATATGTTATCGCATTAGGTCCCCCCAGACCTTTAAACGAGGCGGACCAAATATTAAAACTGAATATCTGTGTCTTGAAGTTAGTTTTTTCACAGTGATATAGCCATCGTCCGACAAGTATTTTCATGTAGGGCAGGTCTAGAATGAAAGACATACTTTTTTTGAGCACTCAAAAGTCCTGAAAATTTTACAGGCTTTTCACTTTCGTACCTTTACCATGAACTACTGAAGAAAAGTGTTACTAGAATTGTTTATACCAACAAGAATTTTTCTTGAACAATTAATTTACCTTAACGGTTAATAGAATAACGGTAACTAAATAAATGCATATTACTAGTAAGCTAGAAAATATAATAATCCAGTTGCAGGTCGGGTATGTACTTTTTTCTTGTCAGTTAAATAAATCATGACGACTGTGTTTAGCACACTGTCGTCAATCGACTGTAAATTAATAGCTTAAAAATCAATTTTAAGATTTAATCGTGTTTTTAAATGTTATGATGAAATTAAGATAAGGCAGAAAAATTGGTTAGCGCAGGTACATCTTTCACTCTCTTTTGTTCTTAGACAAGTGTTACAGAAATTTATTTGTAAGCCCCTATATAAAAGTTTTTTTTAAAGATGTATAATTATTATAGTATTTAATATAAGTGGTGTAGGAAATTCCACAGATATACGAATGATGATTGCAAACAGAATTTCACACAAGTATTGCTTGATTACTGTTATTTATTAGATGACAATAAAACAAATATTTTCATTTTTATATGACAATAAAGAATAATGTACATGTAACGGTAAATCCGAACAGTACTGACAGTATATAAATACCTTTATTAGAAAAAGTGATCTCCCCTGTAACACGTCTTTAAATGACACCTTCAAAAATTCACGCTGAACATCCTCCCAAAATATTTGAAAATTATTGCACAATACATTCATATACCAAATACGAGCTACCATCAAAGGCAAACAATATGCAAGTTACATACAGGTATGTGTATAATATACCAATAATGCTTTAGGAGAGATCGATTATAGGCATTTATGCGCGCATTCGACCCAATTCCTGTAAAATGAATAAAAAAAAATAAGACAACAACGCTTTTGTCATGTACAAGGACATTGAGTCACGGACTGTCACCATAAATTGTCTCTTAATGATCGTGTGTCGAAGTTGAAAATATAGGATACTGAATAAGTAAATGTGTAGTTGAAAAGAAGTTACATACCGGTTGACTTCTTACCTGTGTTGATTTTCTTGGAAAGTGACTACATGTAAAACATGGGTAAAAATTACTTAATAAATTGACCGTGTAATTAGTACAGACGTATTAGGGCTTTGGTGATGTACTGGCACTTGATAAAGCCCGAAAGGTTAAAAAAAAAACCTTTTCCATTGATAGTAAAGGTTCTAGATTAACGATATGAGGAACAATCCATTGATAGTAGAATTTCTAGACTAACGACATGCGGAAAAATAACTTATTGCTGAAAATCAAAAGAACTGTCCGAGCCATGTTCGGTTTGCCTTACACAGCAGTTAACTTCTGACTTGAGTGTTGTTTGTAAAATCAAGAAACTAGGGAGTACACAACAGTTAAGTGTTTATCTTTCAATTTTAAAAATGTTTAGTGTCAAAATTTAGGACCAATTGTCTCGGCAGCTGTGTATCATAGTAAAATCTTTTCCGAGCTTGAAATTTTACTCAAGAGTTTTTTTTTTCAATAGAAAGCATACATGTACTTCTTGGCATATGTAGTTATGCAAATTTGGTTTTAAGGAAAAAAGTCATAAATAATGAAAGATTTTGAATAGTGTTCACTTATTTCATTGCAGTTCCTGATGTTAAAAGACTGAATATAAATTTTATAACATTTACCGCATATGTAACTGATAATTTAAAATGTGTCGTTCTAAATTGGAAAACCTCAAAGTAGACTAGGGATTAACACTTCATCATAAATGTAAATCATTTCCTTGTTGGGGTCTTGAGAGAAACTTGAATTTCTAAATTATATAATAACCTTCGGGCAGAAATTTAATGTTTAAGAATTCCTTATGAGTGCTTGTTATAGAAATGATTTTTCTTTTTAGGGTTTGATATTTAATTTTTTTCTTTAAAATTTTCTTTTTTTTTGCATTTATAAAGCCGAAGAATGTGAAATGCAAACTAATGACATAACGTTTCATTTATTTAGTTGTATGGCGTAAGATTGCCATAAAAACATTATCATTTGTTAATCCAGTAAACGATCTGTCACAAATGGGTAATTATTTAAATCAAATTTTGTTTTTATGGGACCCACTTAACTTTAACAATACCGTAATTGACATGCAAATTATGCGTGATGTAGGCAAAAAGATGAAAATTTATAAATCAATCAAACTTCTCTGTTTGTATTGGCTAGGTGATTCCCATTTTCCGCTTACTTCGGAGTATAAAAGAGGGGAAATATTTTGAATTTTTGCCTTTCGGACTTTTTCTGATTAAGGACACTGTAAGTATCTTGTTGACAAAGAGAAAAAAATTGCCTCTCTTTCTCATTTTTTTTCTCTCAGTATCTCAATATCAGTTCTTAATTGCAATTTAATTTAGGGAAAATTGAAAACAATTTTATTTGCTCTTGCAATAATTCCTTTTTAGATATTTACGACGTTTTCATTTTGATCATCTGTGCAATAAAATCAGTGAAGTTTTAAGTATCGTCTAGGCATAAAATATAATACAGGTTTAATTTTGCAATATTATAAAAAATGGATATATTGGGGGTTTTGTTTTTGTTTTGTTTTGTTTTGTTTTTTTTTTTTGGGGGGGGGGGGTGAAGCAGAATACTAATCTTGTAGTTTGTACCCTAAAGCTCTCATTGTGCTACTTTTTAAATTAAATTTGTCCTATCTTAATCTCATTGAATTTCATTGTTTCTTACCTCTTTGAAAAACGTATTCTGATAACTAATATTCTACAAGGAATTAATTGTGTTAGAAATAAAATGACCGATAACTAAAACAAGTCTTAATCTACACTATACAAGTCACGTATTTTGATTTCAAAAACCGCTTGTTTTCTTCTTAATAGATTTTCTTTGTATAAATACTTTTTATAGTTTTATTCTGTAAAAAATGAAACACTTCTGAATTTTGTTTCATATACATTTCTTGTTTTTGAACAGGTAACCATGAGGGCATTTGTACTTCTGATTTCCGTTGCGCTCTGTAGTGCTGGTTACGACAAACTTGGTCATTCAGGTGGATATTCAGTAGGAAATCTAGGAGGAGTATATCAACCAGGAGGAGTATATCCGCCAGGAGGATTTCGTATGTATTTTTTATCATTTGAACTTCCATTCTATTAATTTTCGTTACACTCAGTATTTCATAAAAACACTATTCTTAAATGATATTACTTTTAGTGCTGATCCTTTCTTTAAGGAAAGTGAACAATGATAGAGTTTATCTAAAGAGCATTTGTTTCATTGAACCGGAAATAATCTGCATTATTTTGAAATTGGAATTAACAAACTTTTTTGACTTTCGTCTTAATAATGAACTAATAATGGAAACAAATTAAAAATTCAGTTTAGAATAATGTTGTATCTTTTAATTCGTAATGAAAATAAACTTACCTGATTTCATTTTAGACTTTATATTTTTTATCCTAGAATATAAATATGGCACGTGCCCAAATATTGGCACCAGTGAAGGAGATTATGGAAGGAACTGTGTGTATGATTATAAATGTCCAGGGGTCCAGAAATGCTGTTACGTATACTACTCTTTGAGAAGAGTTTGCATGGTTCCTCAGGAATATAGAAAGCCAGGAGCTTGTCCATACTTTCCTAACAATGGCGGAGCTGGATCATGTAACCATGACTATCATTGCGGTGGTTCTCTAAAATGCTGTAGAGGATATTATGGAAATGTGGACACATGCTCTTTTCCTGTATACCACGGCCAAAATTTCCCTGTAGGAGGAGAAGTCGGACCTGTAGGAGGAGTCGGACCTGTAGCAGGAGGAGTCGGGCCTGTCGTCGGAGGAGTAGGACCTGTCGGAGGAATTGGACCTATCCTTGGAGACGGTTATAAGAAAAAGAACGTGTATTAAATTTACAAACTTTATAAAACACAATGAAAATAAGTTTGAAGTCTTGTAGAAAAAAAAAACAGTCGAATATAAATGCCAACTTTTTTTAAATGCTTATAAAATTTGCTAATATACTATTGTATACATGTTTCTGTGTTCTCTTTTTATTCAATCCATGTACCCTTACCAAACTGTAACAGTTGTGCTTGCTGTAGACCTGCTGCAAGTCTGCTACAAGTTTGCAGCAAACAAACTTGTTCACAGGAAGAAAACTTTCTTGTTCGCAGATGACTCCTGCTAACTGCGATCTTGCGGCAAACATTGAAGCAATTGCTGCAAGCTTGCAGCAAATTTGCAGGAACTCAACATGTTCGTAAGAACATTGCAAGAAACATACATGCCAAACCATTGTTCGCAGCAATTTCGCAAGAAACAGATACAGGACACCATAAATACGTTTATGTTAAAGATTTTTCAGATTATTTAATTTTAAATATTTGCTTACGATATCAGTTAACGCACCAAGTCCTACAATACCTATTTGGTTTAAAGCATACTCCATTTTGTCGTGTATTTCAGAGTTATATAAGAATACTAATATATACTTGAAAAGACCGCATACCATTGATTATCTGTATAATTGTAAAGGCAACTGAGAACAGGAAAAACATAAACAATAGAACGCCTTAACACACAAGAAATTTCCGTCTATTAAAGAATGATGACTAGGCGCTATGAATTGAAACGATGAGGTGAACGAGGCGGAACTTAGTGAAAAGAAGGATCCATTGTTATCATCCGTGCAGAGTATGGTAGATTGATTAGCAATTATGATTTCTGAAATCTATGAGTTATTGACAAAGGGAAAAAACGCTGTTTTTTTCCTCTCAGTATCAATTTTTAATGGCATTTTATTCGGCATTTTGTTTAGGGAGAATTGAAGACAATTTTATTTGTTCTTGCAATACCGGTAATTCCTTTTAAGATATTTATGATGGTTACATTTTGATTATCAGTTCAATAAAACAAATGAAGTTATAAAAAAGAAAATTTAGGCATTGAAGAAAAAAAATATTTTAAAGAAAAATTATTTGTGAAGCAGAATGCTAATCTTGTAGTTTGCACGCTAAATCTCTCGTAGTGGTACTTTTTGATTTAGTACTTTTCATATCTTAATCTCATTGATTTTTTTGTTTTCTACATCATTGAAAAATATTTTCTGACAGTTAATATTCTATGGAGAATTACTTTTTTAAAAAACAAAATGACCGATTTTGTAAGTGAGGAAAGATAAGTAAACATAGGTCCACCCCTTTATAATGTACAATAAAATCACCAAGACCTACAACTACCCGCCATGCTCGCTTTTGATTTGACCTATTACATGTACCGACTTACTTTAAGAGTTGCTCAGTTGGGCTGTTCATCAGCATAGGGTTCTCTAATTCATTGAAATAAAATGATTGCAAGTGATAATCCAAAAGCATTTTTGCGAATATTGACATTTCTTTGACGTCCAGCTGAACTCGGCCGGAAGTACATGTAATCAATTTTTGATAGCGCATATGAGTTAAGACTAGGTATAGGGTTTCTATGCAAAGGAGCTAATACAAAAAACGCATTCCAAAATCAAAACAGAAAATCTTTTTTTCTGTTTTAGGCATTTTGCCCTCAGGTATTGACAAAATCTAACAAAAAACACAGTTTTATAAGATATTTATTCATAAGATTGTGAAAAATCAGCATTTTTCTAATGGATACATGATCTAGTGTCACAAATAAACTGAAATTTAAATATTTGGAGGAACTATTGACAATTTAGCAAGACTTTACGGGGTAAATTTCCCCCGAAAGAAAATCACTGATTCACATCTTAAAGATAACAAAAACATACAGGGTAAATTTCCTCTCAAAAATGACATTGAAACAGTACCTAAAGTAATTCAAAACAAGAGCAACAATCTTTTAGATAGCAAGACTTTAGGGGTAAATTTCCCCCCAAAGAATATCACTGATACAGTTTTCACTACTCTTATAAAAAGCGAACATTACACTTTGAAAATCGCAGAACTCTACAGGGTAAATTTCCTCTCAAAAATATGACATTGATTCAGTTTATGTACAGCGTTTGAAAGCAAAAGCAACCATCTTGATGATAGCAAGACTTTACGGGGTAAATTTCCCCCCAAAGAAAATCTCTAATACAGTATTTATGATTCGCAAACATCGTGAAGATGGCAACAATCTACATAGTAATTTTTCTCTCAAAATTCTTATTGATACTTTTTATACACTAGTGCAGTATTTCTAAGCAAAACACCAATCTTGTAGAAAGCAAGATTTTACGGGGTAAATTTCCCCCCAAAGAATATCTCTAGCTGATACAGTATTCACTACTCTTATAAAAGCGAACATTACACTTTAAAAATTGCAGAACTCTACAGGGTAAATTTCCTCTCAAAAAAACATTGATTTAGTTTACATACAGTGTTTGAAAGCAAATGCAACCATCTTGATGATAGCAAGACTTGACGGGGTAAATTTCCCCCCAAATAAAGTCACTAATACAGTATTTATGATTCGCAAACATCGTGAAGAAGGCAACAAACTACGGGGTAATTTTTCTCTCAAAAATGACATTGATGCAGTTTATACACGGTATTTCAAAGCAAAAACAACCATATTTTAGATAGCAAAACTTTACGGGGTAAATTTCCCCCCAAAAAATATCGCTCATACAGAATTTATGCTTAACAATATCTTGGCGGTAACAAAAATCTGCAGGGTAAATTTCCTCTTAAAATAATTATTGATACAGTTTATCTTATACGTAGAAAAAGCGAACATTACACTTTGAAAAATCGCAGAACTCTACAGGGTAAATTTCCTCTCAGGGATGATATTGATACAGTTTATATACAGTACTAAAAGCAAAAACATCCATCGTTTAGAAAGCAAGACTTTACGGGGTAAATTTCCCCCCAAAGATAATAACTGATATAGTTTTTATGATTCACAACATCTTAAAGATAGCAAAAATCTTCGGGGTAAACTGCCTCTCAAAAATAACATCGATACAGTTTCCATATATTAATTCAAAGCAAAAGCACCAATGTTTTAGATAGTAAGACTTTACGGGGTAAATTTCCCCCCAAAGAAGGTATCACTGATACAGTATTCATTATTCTTATAAAAAGCGAATAGTACACTTTGAAAATCGCAGAACTCTACAGGGTAAATTTCCTCTCAAAAATGACATTGATTCAGTTTATATACAGTGTTGAAAGCAAAGGCAACCATCTTGATGATAGCAAGACTTTACGGGGTAAATTTCCCCCCAAAGAAAATCACTGAAACAGTATCTTTGATTCACAAACATCTATAAGATGGTTACAATCTATAAGGTAATTTTCCTATTAAAAATGACATTGATACAGTTTATATACAGTATTTCAAAGCAAAAACACCCATCTTTAAGATGGCAAGACTTAACGGGGTAAATACCCCCCCCCCCCCGCAAGAATATCACTGATACAGAATTTATGCTTTGCAATATCTTGGAGGTAGTAAAAATTTACGGGGTAAATTTCCTCTAAAAATATTACTAATACAGTTTACATCATACTTAAAAAAAAAGAAACATTAAACTTTGAAAATAGCAAGTATGTACGGGGTAAATACCTCCCTCCCAAAGACTATCAATAATACAGTTTATGTTATTCAAAGCATGAACAAACACTGCAACTCAATGATAGCAAGACTTTACGGGATAACCCCCCCCCCCCCCCACAAAGAATATCACTGCTGCAGTTTATATAATTCACAGAATAAAACAAATATTACTTTTTGAAAAAAGCAGAACTTTTCAAGGTAAATTTCCTCTCATAAAATAAACTAATTCTGTATATATTGTTTACAGAAAAAGCATACATTACATCTTAATGACAAAAAGACTCAGGGTAAATTTCATATCAAAGAATATCAATGATATATTATTTTTATATTACAAACGATACTTTTATCTTAATATCATGCAAGCTGGAAAAGCTGAATATTAAAGTTAACATAATATTAAACCTTCTAAACATAGAAAAACATACAAAAACATAAAAAAACCCTCTGACATCTTTCTTTCTCTGTTCAAGGTATAAGATTTCTTTGTGTTCCGTTACACTTTCTTTATTTAAACAGCGTCCTCCTTTAATATCTTTGACCGAAGTTTCAATACTATGCTTTTCTCTTGGCTGATACACTAGACAGATTGTAGAGTGCATTTTCCAAAGGAAATCTGGCAACCATATTCTGAACCAATCCATAGTCGACCTATGGATGAAAATTTTAAGTCTCATAAAGTTCAATTTTCCAAAGCCTTAGGCATTTATATATGATTTCATGACAGATATGACTGGTTTAATATTGCGCACTAGAGTAGATCAGCAGGTGCCTGCTCCTGAATTTTTGTAAAACAGTCTTTCTGTTTATATTGCATGGAAATTGCATTCTTCTAAAGATCCCCCCCAACACACACTCATTTACACACATACATGTTTCTGAGAATAATCCTCATTCGTGATATGGGTCTACATAAGATAATTAAAAAAAAGTTAAATGCACTTACTATAGTATTATATTTGTATTGTACATGTATTACTGATGCCCTCTAGGTCCATCATGGACATTTTTTAAGGGGAAGTGAGAGAGGTAACTGAGAGCATATGCAGATAGTTTTTACTGCAACCTAAATATTGGTTAAAGTTTAACATTTCAGCTTCAATTATTTCACGTAATAAAGAAAGCAACCAAGTTCCGAAATCCTTATGCTGCGCAATGGAATTGTAGATCAGGAACAAATTCAAATGCAGATACTGCCTAAAAATACATATATCGTGACATATATAAAATTGTATATTTACCTTGTTTGTTCAAGATTTGGACTTGAATTTGTAGTTCAGTTCTAGTACAAAGCAGTCTCTTTTGTATCGAATCGTCCATAAAAGTACACTTTTGAAACATTCTTAAAGTACTTGCGTCCACAAAACTGAGGGGTAATCTAGCTTAGTTTCCTTTCCCTAATTTGCTTAGTGTTCTGTGTGACCTTTGGCTTGGATGAGCCAGGGAACAAGGCAAAAGAACGCCGGCCATATCAATACAGCCAATAATATTTAAATTCCCAACTCACTATTCATCATGTAGTGTATATTACAGAGAAACGGACACATTGCTTTCAAGGAAAATGAGTGAATTTATCAATGGGTGGTTGCGAGAGAAAAAATTGAGGTGATCAGTTTCTCATCACTTTACTGTTTACTCTTCCGCTGCGTGAATTCCAGATGTCAATCAACCCTTTTATTGGATAGCATTGCGGTCATGTCATAAATCTGACCTAAGCTAAAATAATTTCTACATTTTCTCAGCATCAATGTCTTGATCTATAAAAAGCACAGGTTGACCTTCTTAAAACTTGGTGACATTTTACATATACTCTACTGCAGTTGCATATGCATCATCTATTCATGTGGCAGTTATTATTACTTTACTAAATATGTAAGATGTGAAAAAATTATGAACAGTTATTCTTTTTCAGTTGATCTCTCTACTCTGACACAACGTTAGGTTGAAAAAGAGAAAAAAGATATATAGCTAATGAAAAGCAATATTGATAGAACGTATTATTGACTTAAGAACTCGAATATATTGTACATCAATTTAAAAATTAAAGAAAAAATATCCACCTTCGTATTGCTTTCCATATACTGGTGTCTACCTTTCCTAGCTGTATTCTTTGCGGAGTATCGGATGTCAAGTGCAAAAATTAATGAAAGAATGATAGACAAAAATTTAAACATAAGATTTTTCATGTACCATAATTACAGTGACGAAATCTATTACTGTTGTTTATATTTTTCTCTTTACATGTCTTTTTCCCCGAATTTATAACACGTTATATTTTGTATACATATACATGTGTATATGTACAGATTAAGAGAAATGTACATGAATAAAAAAAAAAACTACAGGTATACATGGTAGAGGCTGTGCACCATTATTTTAAGCAGGCTCATATCGGCAATCGTATATTTGATAAGTAGAAAGAAGAAAAAAGGAATTCCCCGAGTGTTCTTCGAGTATTAATCTCAGCTAACTTCTTATGATACCATTTTTTGTGATTAATTTTAATAATTGAATATTTAAACAATGCACATATAGGCAGAATTATTTATGAAAGTTTTCAAAGAACAGAATTGTTACTTAGCAGACATTTTCGACAATCGATTATGCCGGAAATGTCCGAGATGATTGCGATTGTCATAGTCAAGGTCATTCTATTTTAGTTCAAAAACGTATCCTTTACAATTACTTTCTCTATTCCACGTTACACAATTAAAAGAATTCCGCGCAGCCAAGTACAGATGGCTATCAGATTTTCAACCCATTAGTTCACGATTAGTAGCAATGTGTGCTCAGCATGTATGCTTTAGGTACTCAAATGCAATGATATCGCATTGCCAATCCTGCAGAAGTCGCCATGCAATTCAGTCAATTAATTAGAAGAAAATGATTTTTTACACTCTATTGCTTAGCATGGTATTACAAGATATAAAGAAATACACAAAGAAAGCTTCAAGAACTTTAGTATTGTTCAAGATTTGGTCTTGAATTTGTAATTGTTCCATTCAGCACAAAACAGTCACTTTTGTATCGTCTCGTCATAAAAATACACTTTTGAAGCACTCCTTAAATACGTAATCAACTGTTTTAACACAAAAATTAAAATAAACATATTGCTTTAAAGAAAATTATTGAACATATTGAATTGAGGTGATCTGTCCCTCATCATTTTACCGTTTACTTTCCCGCTGCGTGAAGTCCTGTTTATTCAACCCGGGCTTGTATTGGATAGCATTGCGGCCGTGTCATAAATCTGACCTTAGGCTGTTATTTCTAAATTTTCTCAGCAACTAAATCTGTTATCTATCAAACCTAAGAGATTTTGGAAGAAATTCTGTGGATTTTCTCCAGTGTAGTTTTAGACTGAATTTAATCAAAGTGCAATTAACGCTGATCTTTATATTACCTATGAGAGTGTTGCGAGGCAAATGATGTCAGCAGTGTTGAGGGAAGGATCCAAAACTTTTACAGATTTTAAAAATTAAAGCTTTAAAACATTTTCAGAGAACAATTTGAGGCCCTATTTTTTTTTTGGGGGGGGGAGAGGGGGAGGGCATGATTTCAATATCCTACGCGCTCAATAATAATAATGAATTTAAAATGAAACATATAATTATAGGAAATAAACGAGTTAACAATAAACAAAGTAAAACAAAAAGGAAATTAAAATAAATGTTCGAATCTGTAACCCTTAATTTGATGGTAGAAGGTATAAGTATGTCATAGGTTACTAATTTTACCCCACCTCTGATGATTTTTCGATGAAATCCTGGCTTACGATTGGTTGAAGTCTGTCACGTGAAGGGGGTGTATTACTTATACCTAGTCGCTTGAAAATCAATACATGGTTGATGCGGAGTTATCGTTCTTTTGTAACACTTCAAACAACTCGAGTTCACGAGGTTTGCGGTTGTCTGTTGATAAGTAAAAAGTTAATCAACGTAAGTAACGAGATTGAACCTTTTTCTCACTTTACTAAAAGTCTTCGAAACTGTCAGTACGTTATGAAACACTCGCAAAACAACATTACGTAACACAACGTGACGTCATAATAGGCATTGTATGAGTGATGAAACATGTAGCGGAGAAAAACAATTTTACAAACCACAGACCATAAACATTTCATCGGTGGGGTAAATTCGCCTCGCCAGGTATGAAATTTACTAACCAGGTATCATCCCGTACCCTGTCACTACAAAACTATGTAACTAATAATACCCCATTTCATTGACCACGCAAGTAGTACCAATTAAAAACACAGTTTTCTCCCTTAAATATGTCTAATGATGTATACGGGGTGGATTGGGCTGATTTTAGGGCATTGAAAGGAGAGTGTGTTGGGAAAAGAATTAATATTGAAATTTGAAATACTGAGAAATGTTGCCTTTGAATGCTTAGTAGGAAGGGTGTAAATAGGTCATGTTTACCTTCTTCTCAAGGGGTAAGTGAAATATGCATCGTATGAGGTACATGTAACTCGCTGTGTCCTAGAGGGACTTGCACACTATGGATTCTCCTTAGATTCAGAAATATTTAAAGGCTATAATTAAAAAAAACCCGCTAAATTCCAAGAAAAATTTTAATTAATTCTAAATAAAATTGAAATAAATTCCACATGTAAAAATGTAGAAGAATGCGTGGTAGCAAAAGAATTAATCATATCAAAGGAAATAAATGCTAAATTTATCAATGACATCCGAAGAAAAAAAATTGTAAAAGTGTTTTTCCCCTTAGATCCACCTCTCCAAGATTCTGCCATCAATTGTCTCGAATCACTCTTAGGGGAATATCAGTGATTAGCGTTAATAGCACTTGTATTGAGTTCAGCTCACAGCTAAATCGGACGGGATTTCTTGCAATGCACAAGCTGCCCTCTTTGAATTTGTTGATTTTTTAAGGTCATTGAATTTCATTCCATTATACTAAGTTACTTGTTTTACATGTACTCTACTGCATTCGCATATGCATAATTCATTAATGTGGCAGTATTTTATTGCACTGTTGAAATTTTTTTTTCAAGATGTAACAAAAATCATGAACAGTTATTCTTTCCTAAGAAAGTTCATCTATCTATACGGCTACTCCTTTAAGTTATAAAAAGAAAAATTAATAAAAAAAAAAAAAAGCTATTAAAAAAGCAATATTAATAGAACTTTATTCCGAACTTTCAAAAAAAATTAAATTTATGAGTACATCATTTTTGACATTAAAAAAACTATGCATTCTTTGTGTATTTCTTTATATCTTGTAATACCATGCTAAGCAATAGAGTGTAAAAGAATTGTTTTCTTCTAATTAATTGACTGAATTGCATGGTGACTTCTGCAGGATGGGCAATGCGATATCATTGCATTTGAGTACCTAAAGCATACATGCTGAGCACACATTGCTACTAATCGTGAACTAATGGGTTGAAAATCTGATAGCCATCTGTACTTGGCTGCGCGGAATTCTTTTAATTGTGTAACGTGGAATAGAGAAAGTAATTGTAAAGGATACGTTTTTGAACTAAAATAGAATGACCTTGACTATGACAATCGCAATCATCTCGGACATTTCCGGCATAATCGATTGTCGAAAATGTCTGCTAAGTAACAATTCTGTTCTTTGAAAATTTTCATAAATAATTCTGCCTATATGTGCAGTGTTTAAATATTCAATTATTAAAATTAATCACAAAAAATGGTATCATAAGAAGTTAGCTGAGATTAATACTCGAAAAACACTCGGGGAATTCCTTTTTTCTTCTTTCTACTTATCAAATATACGATTGCCGATATGAGCCTGTTTAAAATAATGGTTCACGGCCTCTACCATGTATACCAGTAGTTTTATTTTTTTTATACAGGTACATTTCTCTTAATCTGTACATATACACATGTACATGTATACAAAATATAACGTGTTATAATTTCGGAAAAAAGACGTAAAAGATAAAAATATAAACAACAGAAGTAGATAGATTTCGCTACCGTAATTATGGTACATGTACATGAAAAAATCTTATGTTTAAATCTTTTGTCTATCTTTCTTTCGTTAATTTTTGCACTTAACATCCGATACTCCGCAAAGAATACAGCTAGAAAAGGTAGACACCAGAATATAGAAAGCAAAATGTAAAATGTCACCAAGTTTTAAGAAGGTCAACCTGTGCTTTTTATAGATCAAGACATGGATGCTGAGAAAATGTAGAAATTATTTTAGCTTAGGTCAGATTTATGACATGACCGCAATGCTATCCAATAAAAGGGTTGATTGACATCTGGAATTCACGCAGCGGAAGAGTAAACAGTAAAGTGATGAGAAACTGATCACCTCAATTTTTTTTCTCGCAACCACCCATTGATAAATTCACTCATTTTCCTTGAAAGCAATGTGTCCGTTTCCCTGTAATATACACTACATGATGAATAGTGAGTTGGGAATTTAAATATTATTGGCCGTATTGATATGGCCGGCGTTCATTGCCTTGTTCTCTGGCTCATCCACGCCAAAGGTCACACAGAACACTAAGCAAATTAGGGAAAGGAAACCAAGCTAGATGACCTCTCAGTTTTGTGGACGCACGCAAGTACTTTAAGAATGTTTCAAAAGTGTACTTTTATGGACGATTCGATACAAAAGAGACTGCTTAGTGCTGGAACTGAACTACAAATTCAAGTCCAAATCTTGAACAAACAAGGTAAATATACAATTTTATATATGTCACGATATATATATTTTTTAGGTTTAATAACTGAAGCCGAAATGTTAAACTTTAACCAACATTTAGGTTGCAGTAAAACTATCTGCATATGCTATTAGTTACCTCTCTCACTTCCCCTTAAAAAAGTCCATGATGGACCTAGAGGGCATCAGTAATACATGTACAATACAAATACAATACTATAGTAAGTAACTTTTTTGATTATCTTATGTAGATCCATATCACGAATGAGCATTATTCTCAGAAACATGTATAAATGTATGTGTGTATATGAGTGTGTATTTGGGGGGGGGGGGGGGGGGTCTTTAGATGAATGCAATTTCCATGCAATATAAACAGAAAGACTGTTTTACAAAAATTCGGAGCAGGCACCTGCTGATCTACTCTAGTGCGCAATATTAAACCAGTCATATCTGTCATGAAATCATATATAAATGCCTAAGGCTTTGGAAAATTGAACTTTATGAGACTTAAAATTTTCATCCATAGGTCGACTATGGATTGGTTCAGAATAGGATTGCCGGATTTCCGTTGGAAAATGCACTCTACAATCTGTCTAGTGTATCAGCCAAGAGAAAAGCATAGTATTGGAACTTCGGTCAAAGATATTAAAGGAGGACGATGTTTAAATAAAGAAAGTGTAACGGGACACAAAGAAATCTTATACCTTGAACAGAGAAAGAAAGATGTCAGAGGGTTTTTTTATGTTTTTGTATGTTTTTCTATGTTTAGAAGGTTTAATATTATGTTAACTTTAATATTTAGCTTTTCCAGCTTGCATGATATTAAGATAAAAGTATCGTTTGTGATATAAAAATAATATATTTTTAATATTCTTTAATATGAAATTTTTTGTCATCAAGATGTAATGTATGCTTTTCTGTAAACAATATATACAGAATTAGTTTATTTTATGAGAGGAAATTTACCTTGAAAAGTTCTGCTTTTTTCAAAAAGTAATATTTGATTTATTCTGTGAATTATACAAACTGCATAATTGACATTCTTTTGGGGGGGGGGGGGTTATCCCGTAAAGTCTTGCTATCATCGAGTTGCAGTGTTTGGTCATGCTTTGAATAATATAAACTGTATTATTGATACTCTTTGGGAGGGAAGGATTTAACCCGTACATACTTGCTATTTTCAAAGTTTAATGTTTGTTTTTTCTAAGTATGATGTACATCTAAACTGTATCAGTTATATTCTTAGAGGAAATTTACCCCGTAAATTTCTACTACCCCCAATATTGCAAAGCATAAATTCTGTATCAGTGATTTTCTTTGGGGGAAATTTACCCCGTAAAGTCTTGCTATCTTAAAGATGAGTGTTTTTGCTTTGAAATACTGTATATAAACTTATCAATGTCATTTTTAAGAGGAAAATTACCTTATAGATTGTTGCCATCTTAAAAATGTTTGCGAATCAAAAATACTGTTTCATTGATTTTCTTTGGGGGGAAATTTACCCCGTAAAGTCTTGCTATCATCAAGATGGTTGCCTTTGCTTTCAACACTGTATATAAACTGAATCAATGTCATTTTTGAGAGGAAATTTACCCTGTAGAGTTCTGCGATTTTCAAAGTGTAATGTTCGCTTTTTACAAGAGTAGTGAATACTGTATCAGTGATACCTTCTTTGGGGGGAAATTTACCCCGTAAAGTCTTACTATCTAAAACATTGGTGCTTTTGCTTTGAATTAATATATGGAAGATGTATCGATGTTATTTTTGGGAGGCAGTTTACCCTGAAGATTTTTGCTATCTTTGAGATGTTGTGAATCATAAAAACTATATCAGTTATTTTCTTTGGGGGGAAATTTACCCCGTAAAGTCTTGCTATCTAAACGATAGGTGTTTTTGCTTTTAATTACTGTATATAAACTGTATCAATATCATCTCTGAGAGGAAATTTACCCTGTAGAGTTCTGCGATTTTCAAAGTGTAATGTTCGCTTTTTATAAGATAAACTGTATCAATAATTATTTTAAGAGGAAATTTACCCTGTAGATTTTTGCTACCGCCAAGATATTGTGAAGC
The DNA here is from genome assembly GCF_033153115.1 of Saccostrea echinata. Taxonomy (NCBI): domain Eukaryota; kingdom Metazoa; phylum Mollusca; class Bivalvia; order Ostreida; family Ostreidae; genus Saccostrea; species Saccostrea echinata. The sequence continues at coordinate 572,222 of NW_026889833.1, read as the reverse complement.
CTAAATTCTGTATGAGTGATATTCTTTTGGGGGAAATTTACCCCGTAAAGTTTTGCTATCTAAAATATGGTTGTTTTTGCTTTGAAATACCGTGTATAAACTGTATCAATATCATTTTTGAGAGAAAAATTACTTTATAGATTGTTGCCATCTTCACGATGTTTACGAATCATTAATACTGTATTAGAGATTTTCTTTGAGGGGGAAATTTACCCCGTCAAGTCTTGCTATCATCAAGATGGTTGCATTTGCTTTCAAACAATGTATATAAACTAAATCAATGTTTTTTTGAGAGGAAATTTACCCTGTAAAGTTCTGCAATTTTCAAAGTGTAATGTTCGCTTTTATAAGAGTAATGAATACTGTGTCAGCTAATGATATTTTTTGGAGGGGAAATTTACCCCGTAAAATCTTGCTTTCTACAAGATTGGTGTTTTGCTTAGAAATACTGTGTGTAAACAGTATCAATATTATTTTTGAGAGAAAAATTACTATGTAGATTGTTGCCATCTTCACGATGTTTGCGAATCATAAATACTGTATTAGAGATTTTCTTTGGGGGGAAATTTACCCCGTAAAGTCTTGCTATCATCAAGATGGTTGCTTTTGCTTTCAAACACTGTACATAAACTGAATCAATGTCATATTTTTGAGAGGAAATTTACCCTGTAGAGTTCTGCGATTTTCAAAGTGTAATGTTCGCTTTTTATAAGAGTAGTGAAAACTGTATCAGTGATATTCTTTGGGGGGAAATTTACCCCGTAAAGTCTTGCTATCTAAAAGATTGTTGCTTTTGTTTTGAATTACTTTAGGTACTGTTTCAATGTCATTTTTGAGAGGAAATTTACCCTGTATGTTTTTGTTATCTTTAAGATGTGAATCAGTGATTTTCTTTCGGGGGAAATTTACCCCGTAAAGTCTTGCTAAATTGTCAATAGTTCCTCCAAATATTTAAATTTCAGTTTATTTGTGACACTAGATCATGTATCCATTAGAAAAATGCTGATTTTTCACAATCTTATGAATAAATATCTTATAAAACTGTGTTTTTTGTTAGATTTTGTCAATACCTGAGGGCAAAATGCCTAAAACAGAAAAAAAGATTTTCTGTTTTGATTTTGGAATGCGTTAAATGCATAAAAGTTATATCGTTTATACAGAAAACGTTTAATTTCAATTCTTAATATTTTGACAGTGCGTGTGCAGTAGCACGAGCGCATATTCATGTGTATTACTGGATACCAATTTGATTTTAAATTAGAACCTTCGCTTCAAATTTAAAATTTTTAAAATATGGCAAAGAGGAACTTAATTTTTTTCCCTATCTACATGTACGACGTTTTGAGACAACCCTAGTACATTAAATCAAGGTGAGTTCATTATTTGGTGAACTTTTGTTGTTACCGCGAGAAAGTGGTAAGCGGTTAGATGCATTTGCGTTGTACTGTGGGTCTCTAGGTTACTATAAGGGGTAAAATCATTAGGGTCAATTTCCTAATTTTGTTTCGCTCAGGCATTGTTTAAAGAACTCGAAGTATCGAGCAGCGTTTACGCCGCTCGCTGCGCTCACTATAAAAACTTGGTATCCTTGTAATGTTATAGCAAGTTAAGTGCATGTTTAAGAAATAATTCCCGCGACGGAGGAACTGTTGGAGTCAATATATTCGATAATCAAGAGATTTTGTTGGCAAAATCCCTAGATCAAATGGCGACGTTTTTATTTGCCAACGAAATTTCGAGACTCAAGGGCATATACTCCAACAATTCCGACGAGGGAAGTATTTCTATTCTGCGAATATCTAAACTTATATATGGAGAAATGCAGAAGCTAGATTTGGACGTCATTAGAAGGGTCTTATGACACAATTGAATATATCACAATTGAATACTATTCCCGTTCATTTGTATCTCAAGCATTAGAAATTGTGCTATGTAATCCGAACCCAAAGTCATTTTGTCCCACAATTTGCTTCTCGATAAAAAGATACATCTATCCTTTTCCTAGTGAACGCAGTCAAAATTAGAGGAAACCGTTTTAAGGGGGCCGACTGGGGTTTTCATTGCGTAATACTTCGCGCAGCATAGGAAAATTTAGCGTATTTACAATTTCAATTAATGCAAGTATTTTCACGTAATTTATCAAATTTAACAAAATTAAGATATCACAAGTAAAAAAAAATCTAATTACAATGTTAAAGAACTATTTTTACGATCTTTTTAATTGATAGGTAGATGGGCATCCTAAATTTGTGTTTTTTGAAGTCATGATAAACTGCATTTCTTTAGAGGGGGTAAAAAAAAGTTGTATAAAAAAGTATAAAATATTTGCTCTTGAAATTTTAAATACAGGTATTTCAAAATTTCGCAGTTATTACTTATATTTTTTGTATCAATCATTACTATCTCTCATAATTTGAACTATACTGAAAGGAAAAAGAAACGTAGGGTAAACTTTTGAAGTGAGTTAATGTTATATTTTCGGGCATATTTTCCGGTATAGTAATCTAACATTTAAACTCATCTTTTATTAATAAGTAAGCAAAATCTCATTTGATTTTGACCGATAATTCATGAGTTACTGAAACTCAAATGATGGCACCCCCAAAAGTGAAAATCGAAATTCTCATTACATCTCCTATGCCCCCCTCATGCGTCTGTCTTAGCCTTAAATCTCCTCTGCATGGAGTGCATTAGTGCACTTATCTTTCTCACTGGGATATTATTCAGCCCTTTCGACAAGGCAGCGTTTAGTTGATCAGAATAGCTTAGACATCATACGCCTTTAAACCCTACCGTCCAGTTAGTCCCACAGATGTTCTACGGAGAAAAAACATGGATTAATCGGACACTAGTCGAGTGGGTTAATGTGAATGTTTGCGAGAAAGTCTTGACAAACCCTGGCTACATTGGGCCGTGGGTTTACATGCTGAAAAATTAGCCATAATGCGCAAACGCGCGCGAATGAGAGGCACACTGACGTAAAGTTGACGAGATCACAAACCAAAATCGCCCAGTGGGTTTTTTTTTTCAGTTTTGGGGTGATTGTAACGATTATGATTGCCTATTGTATTAATAATAGTTTCAGTGGTCATAAGTGGCGATTACAAAGATGGCAGGAAGAATAGTCCAATCTTGACATGGCGTTGTTACGCGCCAACCTCATCGTCACGGTTGATTGGACATGTTTTCAGTCCCTATCTGACAACGTATAAGACGTTCTATGGTGAAAAAAATTCCCAACAAACTGCATAACAACTTGTTCTTTCTTTTTTCTTTACTCAGGCAATGCAAAAGCCAGACCCCATGAAACTTCCGTCAGCCACACCATGATTATAAAAAATTCAAATTGTCTTTAAACATCGAAAAACAATGTGTTTATCTTCAGTGCATAAAGACGTATTACAAGATGTGTTGACAAACCGGTCATCATCAATATGCATGTGTTTTGGCCTTTTACTATTTTCCCTAAGGTGACGTCATACATTTCACGGTTGAGTAATTTTGAACACTGATTTGAGTGCACAGTTACCAAGATACCCCTTTGACCAGTTTTCGTAAATTCCAGTCATGCAGTCAAAACTTTTTCACATATTATGTTACCCTGCGATTCTTTTTTCCTTTCAGTATTATTATTTATTAAGTATGCTGCTATTATCATAAACTTTTTAAATTTATTTTCCCTATTATTTTTAAATGTATTTTGAATGAGTGTCTTAAATACTTAAAGCACAGGTCTGCCAGTAAGATTTGACTGTGCAGGGGCATCGGCCTCTGGCACCATCTGTATTCAATCCATCTTTTTTTAGCCTAGTCAATAGCATGCTGCTATTATTACATGTATCATCATTTTCTATGCCTTCATGTGGTTTTATACCTATTCAATATTTTTTCACGAGTATCATAATTGTGGTATTGTACATCTTCCATTTGTATCTCTATGGTAGAAATGGTTAATATTCTATGATATTACGATATCTTAATATTATTTAAATGTGATCATTCTGATGTAATTGTAAATGCCCCGTGAGACCCTTGATTGGTGAATAAATAAAATTATAATTGTATTAAAAAATTTAATTCTCTTTTTCTAAAATAATCATTACCCTATCCTCCTCACAGATATTCTCCATCCAAAATATTCAATCAAATGAAGATTTGTCATGTATAATCAAAGTATACTTCACTGTTGCTAAAAAAAATCTAATATTTTGCACGACGTTGTTTAACTGGTAATATTCCTATTGTTAAATGCATTTTAATTCCATGGAATTTTATTGTTTTGTATCCCTTAAAATACATTATAACGATGATTTTTATAAGGTCTTTATTTTGCAAGTTGACTGAAATGTAATTACGTTTTCTAAATCTATCTCATACGTGAAGTTTGATGTCAGAAAACGCCGATTTTTTCCTTAAATAATTTTTGTTGATTATTTTTCAGTCCTGGTATATTTTGATTTCATTTTTAAAAAGCAAAACAAAAAAAATCACCTTTTTTATTTGTATGGTTTTATAAATAAAAGTACCGGTACATTTTTTCAGAATAGGTTACTATGACAGCGCTTGTACTTCTTGTTTCCGTTGCGCTCTGCAGTGGTGATTACGACATGAAAGGTCATTTAGGTGGATATTCAGTAGGAAATTTAGGAAGAGTATATCAACCAGGAGGAGTTTATCCACATGGAGGAGTGTATCCACATGGAGGAGTACATCCAAGAGGAGGATTTCGTGTGTATTTTGTATCATGAAACATGGAGATAACGATTAGTATTCAAGCTCAAAGTCCATTAAACAATAAAAATCGGGAGCAGAGCAAACACGGACCTCCAAAAACAAAGGTGGGAACAGGTGGCATGGAGGAGTGAGCATCCCCTGCCAACCGGTCACACCCGCCATGTGCTCCTTGTCATGATCTGGAAATAACGGAAAAATCCGTCGACAATTCAGTGTGTAAATAAGGCCTAACAATTAGTATGAAAAACGTCAGTCAGCATATGACTTAATGATAGATTGTATTTGCTGACAAGGTCGTTGTATCGACCATAGAACTTACGAAATGATGAATTTAAAAGACTGTTGATATTCTTGTTTCATCAACTTGTTTGTCAATAAATTGCCTCGTTTTAAAAATTGTTCATACGTAGAGCATGCTCTTGCATATCGAATCAACCGAGAGAAAGACACTCCATATGCAGGTGATAAGGGTATATTGCTGCATAAGTAAGGGAAGTTGACGATTGAAAAGTTAGAGTCATCAAGTTTATCAATAAAGCTTTGTTGTTAGATTACCATTAACGTCTTTTTCTAGTAAAATATCCAAATATGAAACAGGATGTGTCAGACTCTGTGGCATCTTTTATTTCAAGCTCCCTGGGGTATATCGTGTCAACATATGAATGGAAATAACTATTGTTAATTGATAATACGTCGTCGATATATCAAAATGTCGAGTTGAAGGCCCCATCAAGAGATTTCTTTATAAGACTTTGAATAAATTCTGCTTCATATGAATACAAAAAAAGGTCTGCTAACAATGGGGCGCAATGGTACCCATGGGAATTCCAACAGATTGTTGGAAGACCTGTTCTCCAAAAAGCACATAGATATTGTCAATCAGAAACTCAAGCATCTTTTTAATATCAACTTCAGAGTACTTGTGTGTACAACCATAGTGTTTTAATAAAATAATTTAGCAAATGACCAATGAAAAGATAAGTAAATTTACGAGTTCCATTTTTATAGAAAAAACAGCTGCCAATGATGTCAAAAAGCCTGGACTTTAATTTATCGTTGGGGATGGTTGTATACAGAGTTGAAAAGTCTTAAGTTTTTATGCTATTGATTTTGGTAACATTTTGTGATTTTAAATTTTCCAAAAGTTCCTTGTTTATTGATAAACTGTTACATCATTCTGAAAAGCACTCCAAACCAGGGGCCATAAAAGGGGCTTTAGCCTATCTCGTCCTTTCCATAAGTTCCTTGGAATCTTTAAGTATCCACATCTGATTTACACCACTTATCGAATATACTGTTGCACAGTACTCCTGAAGTTTCTCCTTCACTGCAGTAATATTTTAGTGAGAAGTATAATAATAATAAAACTTTATTTAAAGAAGGTAACCTGGTTAGTGCATGCACTATTCTTCCCCATGGCCTTCTATATATCAATTACAGAGATAAACAAGTACACATGTAAATATACAATTCGACATAAAACAGATATAGTCTTAAGGAATTACAATCACAAAATTATGAATAGAGTGTCCATGTCTGGTAATATGTACATACAACTAACAATCACATTGTAGATAGGATATCAAAATCTTACTGTGCTCAAATAATTGTACGACAGCTGATAATGTAATTTTCTACATTACACTTAAATGCTCGTAGAGATTGAGAGAGTCTTATGTGCTGGGGAAGTTTATTCCATAGGTGCACACCTGAGTACTGAAAAGAGGTTTTGAATAAGATTGTACGGAACTTAGGTAATTTAAGGTGATAATTAGTTTCAGATCGCAGGTTATAAGAAGTTGAGTAATGAAATTCAAATAAATTACAAAGATATTCGGGAGTCATTCTGCTGAAAATTTTGTATAATAATATGTATTTGTATGGATCAACTAGCTCATAAACAGTTAACCATCCAAGTTTCTCAAACAGTGGTTTAGAAGAAGAATCAGGACTTGCGTCAAGAATAATCCTGGCTGCCCTTTTTTGTAAATTAAATAGTCTACCCATGTCCTGCTTGGGGGCATTACCCCAAATAGTCAAACAATAGTTAATAGATGGTAGAATATAAGCATTGTAATATAGTTTTCTGGTATGTAGGGGAAGAATTTTTTTTTATCTTACGTAGAGTAAATAACTTATAGTTTATGGTTTTTACAAACTGAATCAATATGATTTGCATACTGTAACTTATCATCAATATGTACACCAAGAAGTTTCTCAGTTTCAACCATTTCAATTGTTTTGTCTGAGGCATAAAGTTGTAAATTTGGATTATCTAGTTTTGATTTTCTTTGCTATGTCCCCATTAGCATACATTTTGTTTTGTCTACATTTAATAGCATTTGGTGACCGTTCACGGTAGCTCAGTCGGTAGAGCGCTCGCTTCGTGATCGGGAGGTCGTGAGTTCGAATCTCGGCCGCGACAGACCTAAGTCGATAAAAAATAGGTAGCAACTGTTCCTTCGCCATGCGCTCGGCACTTTGAAGTGAAAGTTGCGGGTCTTTCGGATGAGACCTTAAAAACCGAAGCCCCGTGTCACGGCAGGCGTTGGCACGATAAAGATCCCTCACTGCTCAATGGCCCTGAGTGCCGAGTAAAGGTCAAAATTTGAAGCCCTTCACCGGTATATGGTGACGTCTCTATATGAGTGAAAAATTCTCGAATGGGACGTAAAACAATATACAATCAATCAATACCATTTGGTTTTGAGCACACCATTTCTCAATCTCGCAAATATCTGAATTTAGTGTATTTTCTAAACATCTTGCATTATGATTATTAGAATACAGAGTTACATCATCAGCAAACATATCAATATTTGAATTGTTTACATGTAATGGAAGGTCATTTATGTACAATAAAAATAAAAGTGGACCCAAAATTGAGCCCTGTGGTACTCCTGCTGTGACGGGTAGAATATTGGAGACACATGTTCCAAATTTAACACACTGGGTCCTGTCGTAAAGATATGACTTAAACCACTTTATAGCTGTATGGTCAAATTTGTAATGGGTTAATTTCTCTAGAAGAATATTATGATTCACCAAATCAAATGCTTTACTAAAATCTATAAATGTAATACCGATTAGTTCACCACGATCCATTGCATTAAGCCAACTTTCTGTTAGTTTTGTAAGTGAAGTTTGACACGAATGGAATTCTCTAAACCCCGACTGGGATTGTGTTAGTAGATTAAATTCATTAGTGAAATTTTGTATTAGCTTAGCTACATGTTTTTCTATCAATTTAGATATAGTCGGTAGAATAGAAATTGGACGATAATTATTCGGGTCAGCTTTGTCACCTTTCTTAAAAATAGGTGTTACTTTGGCTTGTTTTAAATTTGTCGCGGTCCAATAAAGTCAACGCCAGCTGATTTATTGATATTAAGAGAATTTAACATGTTAAAAACTTCACTTTCCTCAATTAGATGAATACTAAAAAAGGTTTCATCATCAAGCTTAGACCTAACAAAATTACGTAATATATTTGGATCATACTCATGTTTTGGCATTTTCTCAAAAGAAGCTTCTTTGAGACATCTGAAAAGTGGTTATTAAAAGTATTTGCAATATCCTGTAAATTATCAATAATTCCCCCGTTAGAAAACACACGAGATGGAGTTATATTCTTTGAATTACATGTTAATTGATTAAGATAGTTCCACATTTCTTTGGGATTTGAACTCTGTTCAATCGCTGTTTTATAGTATGAAGATTTTGATTTATCTATAAGAAGACTAACTTTGTTCCGATAAAGTCAATAGTTTTCCATATCTCCTTCTTTGTGGTAAGAGTCACGTAAGTGTCTAGCATCGTTTATTTCTTGTGTCATCCATTTAGGACGGATTTCACTCTTTACTCGTTTGGTTTTAACTTGTGCATGCTGGTCAAGTACGCTATTAAATAATTCGTAGAATTCAGTTAGTATTTCATTAGGGTCATGCATCTGGAGGAAATTGTTAAAGTCTACATCTTTTAATATAGTAAGAAATCTATATAGTATAGAAAGAGGCTTAGTAGAACATTTACTGGAACCCGCTATGTATCTTTGTACATGTAAGGAATTTCATGAAGTTTCGGAATCCAGTATAAATATGGTAATTCAAATTCATTTTAGTTGTTGGGAATATTAAAAATATTCAAAACTGACATATGACTTTGAGGAATTTCCTGCTTAGAAAGGGAGCTATGGGTGTAAGTTGGATTGCCCTTGTAGAATTAAATCCCAGTTCTTCTAAAATACATTTAAAATAATGAGCCTTACAAACAAAGACAATGTTGTTACCTGCTTTGACAGCTTATCATCTTAACTTCCATCCTGCTTGCCTATAACTTAAGACGACGGAATATTAACCGGCAAGATTGGAAATATGCAGCTTACGTCATTTCCATCTGCTAAAGTCAAAACATTTGATGATAGACAATGAAATGGGCTGGTACAATTCGACAAGGACGTCTGAGAAAAGATTCGATTGAAATTCTAGTTCGATATTCATTTGCAATCCATCTAAGCTACTTTCAAACGCAAAGTTAATGCATAATCCAAAAGACAAAGATTTTAAGAACACTCAATAACTTATACATGTATTCTTTCAGGGGACGGCAATTTGATTCTAAAAAGGGGGAGGGGTCTGACAAATTTTGTCAAATCAGATAATTTATGTTCGTGCCTTCACGTAACAGAATATACTTATTTCTAGGATGACAAGAGAATTTTTTTACTTTTTTCTTCACTAAAAAATGTTTGACAATCAAAAGAGGGAGAGGTTCCCAAACTCAAAACTTTCTGATTAATTTCCTAGACATTTCAACCCCCTCCGGATCCTCCAAACAGGAGACAAATTATCATCCTCTTTTTATTTCTATAAAAACACTGGACAGAAAATTCTGATTTAATTTTAAAAAAACTATTCAAAATTAAGATTATTTGTCTTCTGGAGAAATCAGTAACATTTGCCTACGAGCATAGCTGAGGTGGATTGAAATGAATTTCAAACAAGAATTTCGATCTAATGTTTTCTTAGACGTCCGTATCGAACTGCATCCGTCCATTTCATTGTCTATCATCAAATGTTTCGACTCTAACAGATGAAAATAACGTAAGCTACATATTTCCAATCTCGTTACTTAATGTTCGGCGGTCCTAATACCTATTAAATCAGAGCAATTCTGTGGACAAATTGTTTTAGCACTGAAACTTTAAGGAAAATTAACCAAGGAAAAGAGTTAACTGAGTGTAATTTGATTCAAATTGAACTGCATTTGCATTATCTTGATGATACATGTTTTGATTGATTTTTGAAATGATTTTTCAATTTGAGTCAAAATGAAATTCCCGTTCGCCCCTTTCGTCTAGAACTAATGCAAAAAGTAACCTTTGTCTTCTCATTGCCTAGAGAATAAATACGGTACATGTCCATCTTATGGCGCAGGAGGAGCAGGCAGTAGGAACTGTGTAAGTGATTATAGCTGTCCAGGGGTCCAGAAATGTTGTTACATATCCTTATCGTTGATTAAAGTATGCAAGGTTCTAGAAGAATATAGCAAACCCGGGGGCTGTCCACAGTTCAGCCAGTCAGGATACGGATATTGTAATCACGATTATCAATGCTATGGGCCGCTTAATTGCTGTAAAGGATACAATGGTGGTGTGAACACATGCTCTTATCCTGTATTTTACGGCCAAACTCTACCTCTCGGAGGAGGAGCTGGGCCTCTCAGAGGAGCAGGAGGAGGAATTGGACCTGTTCTCGGTGAAGGAATTGGACCTGTTTTCGGTGAAGGATTCGGGCCTGTTCTCGGTGGAGGAGTCGGGCCTGTTCTCGGTGGAAGTGTCGGACCTGTCCTTGGGGGCGGTTATAAGGGGAAAAATGTATATCAAATATACAAACTTTATAAAACACCTGGAAGATAAGTCTGAAGTCTTGTAAAACAAAAAATCTAACAAAAATGTTAGCTTTGATTGGATGTTTTAAAAAAAAATGCAGATATAAAGTAATTGAATGTATATGTGTTCTCTTTTCATTTAAACCATATATTTAGTGTCTGCATTTAATTAAAGTATTTATACCTGCACTGTCCGTCAGTCTAACATTCTTTTCCGTCAAACTCCTCTTATTTAGCAGTAACCATTTTTTTTTTTTTTTGGAATATGAAAGATGGTGTCCTGTACGTAGATGTGCAATAAAGTTTTGGAATTTTCAATATTACCCTGAGATCAAAATATTCATGTGGATAAATTAGTTCTTTCTTCCGACGAATTAGGTATACTCGTATTCTAGAAGAAAGTAGATTAAATTGTTTTTGTTTGGAATTGTTCAGACGAACTGGATATTTACTTGTATAATTTAGCGAATATTATATGTATTTGTTCGAACAGATTTGATGTTTCTTCTCTGGACAAGACTTTTCTCTGATAAAGAAAAGCATCCAGGAAACCAAAGATGGTTCATGTATATTGCACATGCATCAAGTGCACGTTGGTTACCAGATATCGATATCTGATCAGGTTTTTTTATTGACTCTATTCCTTTGCAGTTTCGAGGGTTTTCATGGAAGTTTTCTTGCAGTGTACGTCAAAATTGCTTGCATCTCAACTTTTGTTTGCCACATACACTGGATAGTTAATTAATGCCTCTAAATCATCAAGTAATTCTTCTTTTAAAATTGCTGTGATGTCATTCCTTTGTTCTTGCAGTCTAAAAGTTTACCTGCAGCAGTCCGATATTAGTGAGCAGTCTAATATCAAGTGTAATGTCAGACTGTCTCAGTGCTGATATCCATCAAATTTGAACTTACTGAACAAAAACAATTAAATGTGATTATTTATGAAACAGCAATGTTTGATCTTAAGTTTACAATGATTATTTTAAAACATAATTTTTATTGATCATAGAAGAATTGGAAAATAAAAATACTGTAATCGGAAAGGAGAAAACAAAAACGATTCAAAGACGAGCTTCCTGAACTTGCAATAACCTTGTTTAACTTTAAGCGATGTTTTCATTTAGTGTTAAAAATTAAGAAATTCCCTTATCTGACTTGAAGCTATTGAATATTTTTAGCTGAGCATTTTTATCCACAGGCCTCTCGATTTAAAATTCTCATTTTTTTTACCAAAAAGAAAACTATATCCCTAATAAAATCTACGAGGCTTCATTATTCTACGGTGGTTATATTTCTTCACATACAGTATGCAGATTTTAAGGGTGGTGCCACTTTTTCTTCAGGCAAAAGGATCATTTTTTGACATCAAATAATGACCAGCGGTCATTTTTCTACGGGGTCATTATTCGTCTTTACACCGGTACCTAAAGTCATTGAGTAGTGAGGGTTTGTTAGCGTGCCAACACCTGCCGTAACAAGAAATAAGTTTTTAAGCTCTCATCCAAAAGATGCAAAATTCATTTCGATGAACTTGGTGAAGGAACAGTTGCCACTTATTTTATATCGACTTAGGTTTGTTGCGAACGGGGCTTGAACGTACGGCTTTCCAATCACGAAGCGAGCGCTCTTAGCTATAGACTACCGAATGAGCAACCGTGATGACTTCATCTGAAGAATTTTAAAAAAGGACATGCATGTACCTTTTTTTCATCATGTTCACTGTGATAATGAATAATAATGCACTTAACATTGATATTTCATGACTACTCTTTAAAGTTATATTTTTGTTATTAAAAAATCACTACATGTACATGCATATATAAGCAATATGTATGCATAATATAAAAACATTAAAAACATAAAGTTATGGTTATGACACAAGTACGCCGTCTTGTATATATGTACATGTATATTTGAATTTTTAATTAACTTTGCGACTATGTTGGTCTTTTTTATTAAATTAATAAAAAGATAAAAATTTGCAAACATCTTTAATTAAAAATAAATGATAGATAATCTAACTCCTCCAGCTTCTTAACGTGGGTCTGTGAGATTAATATTCTGCAAGAAAAAAAAGGTTATTGTATTTTATATCTTAAAGAATATCTATAGAAATTGTGAACTTTCAATTCAAGAAACCTATGCTATATAATTTTAATGATAAAATAATATAAACATGTCTAATGCTAGTAGATCGTTATCGCTCAATTTTCTCTTCTAGGTTTCTAAAACGCCAAATTTATTGTGGATTATATTTTATTTTTAAGCAGAATATTGTTAACCATTTTACATGTGTAATAGATGTTGCGGTGATAAAGGAAATAACATCGCACCTGAACTACAGAACGTATCGCCCCAGCAAATTCTGGAGCAAATTTACTTACGTGGCTTTCCATAGCTGCTTCCAATGATACCTAAAAGAGTAAATAGGAATGTGCAGATGCTATTATAAAATTCCTTCAACTTCAATTTCGAAAACTTGACAAACTGAGTGATAAAGCTGAAATTAATGAACTTGACTCACTAAGACCCCCCCCCCCCCCCCGACACATTACTTAAAGCGAGTATGGGCGGAGTTAAAAGACAATCCTTAGATTTATTAACATAAAAAGTTTTTCTGTATACTAATATATACTTAATTTTCAATTTAACGATTTTGGCGCAATGCCTTGAGTGCGAATTATGCATATGCCAAAATCTCTCTCTCTCTCTCTCTCTCTCTCTCTCGCTATCTCTCATATATATATATATATATATATATATATATATATATATAGAGAGAGAGAGAGAGAGAGAGAGAGAGAGAGAAAGTTAGAGGGATAATTCAGGATTCAATTTTTCCAAGTATCTTCTAACATAATTTGAGCTAATCTTTTTAATATTCAACAATAAGTATACCTACAGTGATTCGAAAAAAAAGTTTCAAAGTTTATTACCTCCTCTTCCTCCACCAATAATGCCTCCAGCACCGCCACCGATAAATCCACTCCTTCCACCGGCAATAAATCCCCTGCTACCGTATCCTCCATATCCACCGTATCCTCCTAGTCCACTATATCCGCCCCTTATGCCCCCATACCCTCCTAGTCCACCATATCCACCCCCTAGTCCACCATATCCTCCTAATCCACCATATCCTCCCCCTAGTCCTCCATATCCTCCTAGTCCGCCATATCCACCCCCTAGTCCACCGTATCCACCAAATCCACCAGGTCCACCGTATCCTCCTCCAAGTCCGCCATATCCTCCTCCCAATCCACCGTATCCTCCTCCCAATCCACCGTATCCACTTCCTATGCCACCATATCCACCGTATCCACCGTATCCTCCACCAATGCTACCATATCCACCACTGCCATATGGCACACCAATGCCGCCTCCTATTCCGCCACCATAAAACGTGGCGGACACAGCTACCAGGACAGCAGAAAAAATGGCGAAGGTCTTCATGGTCTAAAAGAAAAAAATTTAATTGAATGGACTAGAATGTTATAAAGTAATTTAAAATCGACAAAAAAATACCCTAAGTACAATTGCATAATATATCTTTAAATATCTCTTAAATTAACTGACTATAACTCCTTAAGCAAAATTTCCGACTAAGTATTTATCATTTCTTTAAAGACAAACTAAAATAAGTTTAATTTCGTTCACTTCTGTTTAATTGTGGGGTGTAAACGTTGTACTATACAAATATTGTTTTATGTTTGATAAAACTTATTATTTTCAAAAACTTGCTCATATTTGAAAACTTGTTCATATTCGAAAACTTTAGATTCATATTTGTAAATATATGACTCATATTCTAAATATTGTGATTATGTTCTATAATTGTTAAATATTCATATCTGTGGACATTTGATTTATACATACAATAATCTTGTGATTAATATGCGAAAATGTGATATTCGTCTTCAAAAACTTATTTTTATTCAAAAAATTGTGATTCATATTCGATTATGTTGTCATTCATATTGCATATAGATAACAAGTTAATCGAATATTAAAAGAGACATATATAATGTTGTTTTTGTCTCCGATATGAATCACGAAATTTTGCTTATAATTAACAAGTTTCTAATGTGAAAAATACAAATAATGTGAAAAATACAAATCACGAGATCTCGCATATATATAAAGCACAAGATTTCGCATATATAGATAACAAGACTTCGCATGTATGAATAACAAGATTTCGCATATCAAACATATTTATTATTTGATATAAATCACAAGATTATTAAATATGAATTACGAGTTTTTGTATATAAATATAACAATTTCTCGAAATTAAGTAACATTAACATTTTTCGAAAAAATAAAAAGATTTCGTATCTAAATCAAATTAATCGGATATAAATCACAAGATCATCGAATACGAATCAAGTTTTTGCATATATGTTATTACATTTTTTTTTTTTTTTTTTTTTTTTTTTTTTTTTTTGAATATAAATACATGTATCAATTTTTTTTTTAAATGCAAATCAGAAGATTTCGCATATAAATCATAAGTTTACAAATATGAATAACCAATTATCGAATATAAATCACAAGATTTAGAAAATAAATCAGTTTATGAATATGTATAAGGAGTTTTCGAATATGAATAATTTGAATATCAATCGCAGGTTTTACGAATCACAAGATTTGTATTTTTTAAAAAATGTAACATTGTACACGCCATACTTAATCACATAAATGTAATCGTTTAATTTTTGGTCTCTTATAGCATGTATAGTTGTTCTGCCGATCAAGGAGCTATGTTCTCCACTATTCTCTAAGAACACTTTATTAAAAAAATGTATATGGCTCTAGTAAACTTTTTTTTTGTATATTTGTTTTGCCTGGTAAATTCAAGCTATAACTATACGCATCCAATTGCAATGTTTTCAGAGTTAATTCAGTTTCAACACTATATATACAAAGAATGCTCTCAGAAATTTTAATTTCTGTAATTTATCAGAACTAAGAAGCTTTATTTTTTAGGTACTTGCAATGTTCACAATAAAAGCAGCATTGTACAATGATTAATAATCCAAGAAAAAAGAAATAAGTTTAACTTTTTTTCTTTTATCTTACTCGGAATAAAACTTAATTTAATTTTCTTACCGTTGATCAGTGGAGTGGACAATGGCTCTGTACAAAACTCGGAAAACCTCGGTATTTATTGAATAAATGGCCACGTGAATTGATATGTGAACATGTCAGTTACATGTGTCAGCCTACTGAAAATGAGATATTTCCATGGGACTATGTTCCCCTTCACTCAGAAAATTATCAGAATTCGACATTTTTTTTGTAGAGAACTGTCATGACTTTCTTTTTCTTAATGCAAAACACAACACGATTGATATATGCCCTGCTTTTCTTTTCTTTTATGCAGTGTGATAAGTGTTACGAATAAGTGCATTTTGTTGTTTAGGTTTTTATCTACTCGCATATAATATATTTTAAACATGAATTAGAGACATGTAATTGTAATTTTCTTATTACCAGGTCTCATAGTTAAAGCAAGCAAATCGAAACTAAATAATTAATAATTAAATAAATACATATTTTTCATGTCACAAAATGACTGTCCAATTTTGAACTTACCTGATTTAAAAGAGCCAACTGAGACGAATAAGTTGATGAATTAATCCTTTTACGGAGGTTGGATCCTGCCATCAAAAGTAATGACAATTTTTTTATCAAGTATATTTTTAAAATCTACACACATAGCTTAATTAAAATCTAAAACAAAAAATGGGGGTCAATGCGCTTCTTCTGGCGCTACAGAGCATTTACATGTAGTTTGACCTTTTTGCACTGTAAATACGTCTTACACATAAATCAATTTATAAAGTTTTTCCTGCAATATTTTTTATTCAACTAAATTATAGGAACAAACACAGTCTTATTTCATCTTGAAAAGACACATTAAAATTTGTGACAACAAAAATTTTTAAATTACGTCGCATGTTCAATTATTTGACCTTTTTGCACTCAAAAAATATCATTTTTTTTTTTTTTTTGGTATTAAAAATTTAACAAGCAATAAAATCATTTGAAAGTAATGACATTTTACTGATTTTAAGCAGAATAATTAGTGCTAATTTTAAGCTTAAATTAGGACTATTTTGTTCTGGATTTTTACAATATATTTGCTATATTTATCAAATATGATGATAGAATTCATGATAGTTTATTTAATATATAATTTAGGGCCAGCATAAAAGAGTTCACGACACAGAATAACTCTGTGTGCTGGCTGCATGGAAAAATAGTAATCCAAACTTAACATACTTTAAATACTTTGAAAGAGAAAAAAATGATCGTTCCGCCACAAAATATATATCCTCACTTTATGCTTTTGGTATGGAATTTGATCAAGGAGTTTTAACTGAATATCGTTTAATTAGCATTGTAGAATCCAAATTTATTGTAAGAACTAAAATATTATGCAGAATTTTTGAAATATAGGTTAAGATAAAAATCTGCTCAAAAGCTCAGGAGAGAACCTCGATAATGTATTTTTTGCTATAAGAGTAAAGAATTCTTGACGTTAGGCATCTCTTAATTTGCTTAATTTCTTAATTACTTTCAAAAGATCTAGTAATCGCAATTTCGACAAAAGGCCGTAATGTCGCAAAAAATGACAAGTTTTTGAAAGACTTAAGATCGCCCCTTTTCGATTAAATAAGCCTTTTTGGGTAATGAGGCTGTTTTAATTCATCTTATTTTGCCTTTCTGCATTTTTTTTTTCACTTAAAAGGCATATCAACCCCCTCCCTCTACCCCCAGCCGGAAGCGTGATTCCAAATTTTTCGTACAATTACCTTTAGAATATTTGAATTATGAACACAAAGTAGACTTGTTATGATAAACTTCTAGCACAGTGTCATTCTGTCTTTCAAGAATTTGTTTTATTATGAATTCATTCACCAAGCTGAACTTTTTGTCTGAATGATGAATCATAGTTATAGCATTCTAAACAGTATTACTACCTTTCACAGAATTGAGGACCTTTATTCTGAAAAAAAAATCGAATAATATGTACATGTAATGACATTTTCGCTAATGCTGCTTGTAATGGGCTACGTAATCTCTTTGTCTCTCAGACAGACCGGAGACTTTGTCTACTCTCTACAACAGACCGGAGAACCCCCCTCTCAAATAGGCTGGAGACTTCGTATCCTCTCTCCAACAGACTGGAAACATTGTCTACTCTGTACAATAGACTGGAAACTGTTTACTCTCTCCAACAGACTGGAGACTTTGTTTACTCTCTACAATACACTGGAGACTTTGTTTACTCTCTATAATAGACTGGAGACTTTGTCTACTCTCTACAACAGACTGGAGACTTTGTTTACTCTCTATAACAGGCTGAAGACTTTGTTTACTCTCTACAACAGACTGAAGACTTTGTTTACTCTCTACAACAGGCTGGAGTCTTTGTTTACTCTCTACAACAGGCTGGAGACTTTGTTTACTCTCTACAACAGACTGAAGACTGTTTACTCTCTACAACAGGCTGGAGTCTTTGTCTACTCTCTATAACAGGCTGGAGACTTTGTTTACTCTCTACAACAGACTCGAGATTTTGTCTCCTCTTTACAACAGACTGGAGACTTTAACTTCTCTCTACAACAGACTGAAAACTTTATCTACTCTCTACAATTGGACTAAAAACTTTGTTTACTCTCTACAATTGGACTGAAAACTTTGTTTACTCTCTACAATTGGACTGAAAACTTTGTCTCGTCTCTCCAACAGACTGGAGACTTTGTCTCCTCTCTCCAACAGATTGAAGACTTTGTTCCCTCTCTCCAACAGACTGGAAACTTTGTCTCCTCTCTCCAACAGACTGGAAACTTTGTCCCCTCTCCAAAACAGACTGGGAATATTGTTTCTGTTATGAATGTTTATCGGTTTGTTTGACACAAACCCTCCCGTGCTTGAAATCCTGACTTGTATAACTTTTGTTGCTATGTAACGGTATGATCTTACAGCAAAGTCATTTCTCAATTATGGTCAAAGTAAATGAATTATGTAGTGAAATCACACCAAAGTTAAAAATTTGGAACCTTGGACAATAATTAATTCAAACTTTATATGTTAAAAATCGCCTGATCATAGGAAATATATATTCTACAAATGAAAGTCCTGAAGAGACAAAAGAGGTATCTCTTGAGTAATTACAAGAAGTCATTAACATTTACATATTTTGCTCATAATTTGAGATTTTAATGCAAAAGTTAGCAGCAACAATATAGGTCAAGAAAGTGCTATGGGGACGCATGGAATAGAACGAAATGAATCAAAATAGAGAGAACTTATTGGATGTTTGCGAGATAAAAAATTCATAGTCATTACAGAAACAATATTTCCTCATAAACCAAGACAAAAATTCTCCTTGATTTCACCTGATGGAAACACTAAAAATCAAACTTCGCAATGGGAGAAGCTGATGCAAGCAGTAATCAAAAACTGATACGGAGCAAGATCAGAAAAAAAGGGGGGGGGGAATCCATATAAAAAGACATCTATTATAATGGTGACACAAATTCCCAACAGCCAGAGAAAAGCATTCACAATGGAGTTCAAAAATAGATTTCAAGTACTAAAGGAATTGAAAGACAGCTGTGAAAAGTTATACTGAGACAGCGGACATTATACAAGAGAGGGAAAAGAACAAAAGATTCAAGGAAATTGGTAGAGGAAAGGAAACGGCTGAAACTGAAACTTGCCAAGAGTAAATTAGAACGATTGAAAAGAAACTTAAAAAAGAAAATAAAGCGATAAAGACAGAGGTAAAAGGCAGCATGAGACAGGAGAAAGTGGACAATTTTAAGACATGATTACAGATGCAGAAAGAGCAGCCAGCATTGGCCACATAAAAACTGTTCATCTCATAACCAGAGTGTTGAATAACGAGAAGAAAAGAACAACAGCAATAAATGAAAAAAAGGGCAAAATCATGAGCAGCTAAGATGAAGTAAAGAAAAGGTTTTTTTCTTTTAAAAAAAAGCACTTTCAAGAAATATTGAACCGTTCACAACCTGAACATCCGTACGAAGTTGAGAGTAGAGATTCGGTAGATGAGGTAGATACTGGTCCCATAAGAAAGGGAGAAATCTTCAAGGCTATAAAGAAATTAAAGAACGGAGAAGCTGGAGGAGTTGATTTTTAACATCAGAATTATTAAATGGAGACAGAAACAACAGCTAATACTTTGAAAAGCTCTCTATAGTTACTGGAATAGTGATACAAAGGATTCAGGATGGGGTGAAAAGGTAACTGAGTGAAAAACAAGCTGGTTTTAGAAGAAATAAAAACCCGACATCTTTTTACACTCCCTAACATGATAGAACAATGTATCGAATGGAACTCAACATTGTAAATTTCCGGTATGACATCCTAGACCAGCTGGTCAGAATGGTGAATCTTTTAATCATTTCAATGTGCAGTGCTAGAAGATGGTGAAGAATCCGACTGATCCCGGGTAACAACAGTAGGGAAGAAAGGTTGCGCAATGTCTGTATTCCTAATTTAGACTATAGTAGACTATATAATGAAAAGAACTACAGAAATAGAATCAACAGGAAGATGCAAGTCTACCTAAAAATTGAAAATCTATGACTTCGCACTTGACCTTGTTCTACTTTCCTCGAAATTTCAAAACATCCAACAAAAAACAGAGACTACATGAAAATGCAAGTCAAGTTGGCCTTAGGATAAACATGAAGAAATATCCCTTTACCTTGGAGGAGAGATAAAATCAAAGGGAGTATCCGACGAGGACATTGCCAATCAATTGGGAAAAGTTCAATTTAGAATTGGCCCAGAAAAATTTAGAGCTCATCAAAATTTTCATCTCTTATAATTGGTCACCTACAAAATTACTTTGTTAAAAATCATTCTGATTCTATACAAAAGTACTGAAGTTGATATTAAAATGATGCTTGAGTTACTTATTGACAATATCTATGAAACCTTTGAAGACCAGGTTTCCGAAAATCTGTTGGAATTTCGATGGGCATTACTTTATTAGCCGACTTGTTTTTTTTTTATATACCTATGAAGCAGAGTTTAATCAAAAACTTCTTCATGAGAGTAAGAAAACTTGCTGTGGCCTTCAACTCAACATTTAGATGTATCGACGACGTTTTATCAATTAACAATAGCTACTTTCATTCATATGTCGACTCAATATATCCCTTGAACCTGAAAAATACAACACCATATCCATAAAACGTAAAATAAGAGACGATATAATCTGCCACATCTGTTTCAAATTAGGATGTTTTGCTGACTATAGTTTATAATGGCTAATAACTCAACTGTGTGACAAACGGAATGACTTAGCTTTGCCATCGTCGTCACCTTATTTATGTAAAAAATATTCCAACTTCACCTACATATAGTGTTTATGTCTCCAAACTAATTCGATACTAAAGAGCATGCTCTGAATACGATCAATATTTAAACCGAGGCAGGCTAGTTACAAATTAGTGTATGTTACAAGGATATTAACAACCTCGTTTAAAGTCAGATTTTCGCAAATTCTACAGTCGTTATAAGGACCTTATTTGTAAATACAACTTATCGTTTGGCTGTTTTTTGTGGGTGAATTCAAAAAAAATGACCAAATGCATATTTATCAACGCCCACTAAAAATACAGGCAAAGAAAATAGATTTCCATGTCTCAACATATGTCTCTAGATAGTGTCTAATTACCTGCCAAATATCTCGTTGATATCTCAATTAACAAAAAAGTTATGCCCAAAAATGATGCTAAAATTGTCAGGAGTGCAACACCTTTTTGTGACATTTTGAAATTTCAATATTTTTTGGAGATCTGTGAAATAAAAAATAATGCTTCATGTTGAAAATAAAGACTTTCCTGATAATATTCAAAGTATTGAGCTTTAAAGGTGGACTGTTGAAACTTTTGTTTAATCAGGTTGACTGTGGTCATGGCTGATGTTTAAAAAAATGTTATACCATGTCAGGAGTGCAACAGAAAAAATGTAGTGTTGCCAAAAAACATCAATTGTAAAATTCTGATAGAAAATTAAGACAAAAAAGAATTTTGGAAGTGTAAAATAATAACTGATATACATTTTAAAACTTAAAAATGTTATATAAATCACAAGTAGCATTAATGAGAGTCAAGTATATGTGCATACCCAAAAATGTCAGGAGTGCAACATTTGATTTTTTCCTCCCAAGCATGAAAAAACTATTATCATTATATGATTTTCTGATTTTTATTTTGGAAAATAAAGAGACAAAGAACATTTTTACCAAATAGATTTATCAGTTACAGGCTCTGTCTGTGCTTCAGATCCATATTTCTATGGTCAGGAGTGCAACACATTTTTTTTAAAGATTCAAGTTGTGTGACGAAAAGACTTCTATTCATGCTTAGAAGTATTCATTAATTAGTAATGATCTTTTTGTATAATTAAATGCTAAATTATTGACAGTTTTATTATCAAAATCCTTCCTTTTTCAATTTTATCAATTCAGATGTGTTTTTATCTTTTTTGTGATTTTTTTAATGAACGTTAAAAATAAACACACTAAAACATTGCCATAAAATTCAAGTAATTCCTCCTCAACTTCACTGAAACAACAGAACAAGTTCTTATGTAATGTTCACTTCACAATTCTACTTTAAAGGCCGCAATGCTTTTGGTCAGGAGTGCAACAAATATGTTAGAATTATAAATCATCCAAAAAGAATAAAAATAAAGAAAAAAATGATGAGTAGAATTTTTCTGGTGGGTTACTGTGTTTGTCTTCTAAAGGAAAATATGCTTTAAAATATATTTTATCTTCTAAATATACATTTAAGCTAGTTTTTCGGCATAAAATAGGGTATAATTCCAGATAAAATGCAAATTTTAAATACTTTCATCTGTTTTAATTATGAAGTATTGGACTATAAGTATTGCACATTTTCATTACCACTTGATGTTGCCAACACTTTATGAATTTTTGTGTTCTATGGTTTTAATTTTAAACTGTACTGCAGTCAGGAGTGCAACAAAACTGCTTCATAATTACCGATGCTTTTTAACTATCTTTACTAAAAAATAAGTTGAAAAAAAAAATGCTTGATACTATTTGATGTTCAAAACACCATGTCTATCAACAAATTACAGAAATTTTACAGTCAATTCAGGGAATAGTTTTCATCATTTCACATATATTTTATATACAATTTATATATATTACACTTTGCAAATAATCATGTTTTAAGGTCTTCAAAATATGAAAAACCTGCTGTAAACAATGAAAAATATCAACACAACAAATTGATTTACAAAGTAAGAATGGGTTATTGTGTGTTATAATTTTTTAAACAATGTTAAATAAAATACATATCAAATGTCAGGAGTGCAACACAATAATGTAACATAGGGTCACTTCAAAATCTAGTATTTTTTGTAAGAGAACTCGTATATAACAATTCTTTTTTGGCTTAGATTTAAAGAATTGACTTGAACGGACAAAAAAAGTGAATTTTGGGGAATTTTATTGCTACATATTTTTTTCATATTAAAACTTTTCAAACCAGAATTGAAAAAATAATGTAAAATAACAATCAAAAAGCCAATTTTTTGTCACATGTACAAGAGAAGATACTCATTCAAGGTCTAGATTTAATCATTTATACCCCTTTTACCATTTTGAAGCATAAAAAACTATAATTTCTTGTGATTATGTATTTTAAAAAGTCTTTTAAGGTGTAATGATATTTTCTTTTTTCAAAAGAAATTTTACTAATAAAAATTCTGAAACTTTATAATCCAATTGTCTATTCTATTGCCACTTCAGGATTTTAAACTAGAATGCATTTGCAATATGATGATATAAGTGAAAAATATGACATAAGTAGTTGAATTTTGCCAAAAAAAATTCAGTTTGGTGGTCATTTTTTTTTTAATTCACCCTTGTCTGACATGTTTCATACTATTTGTTAAAGGTCAAATTGCATGCATTTATACTTATTTCACTGAGCATTCCGCCTACCTAATCAATACATGGGGCTCACAACGGGTGTGACCGTTCGACAGGTGATGTTTAGTCCTCCTGGACAACTGATCCCACCTCTGGTGTTTCCAGGGGTCCGTGTTTTTGCCCTGTTCATGATTCGTTTTCTTTACTAGTTCTACGAGATTGATCGTTGCGTGTTATCTTAACCTGTACTATGGAAAACATCAGGGTATATATATATATATACACATATGCACCATCGCAATAACGTCAACATGGCATCAAAAAGGAAGGCGGAAAGTGAGCTGGCCAAAAACTTTGCACGAATGGTCACAGCTGGACTCAGCAAGGGCAGCAGCCAGAGACAGAGGCAAGTTGACTCAGTGTATTGGGACATTATGTGTCATTGGGCACGGAGAGGATAGGTGAGGTGAGGTGAGTATGCTGATGCCAGTATGATTGTGTCGTCATACCATATTGTAATGAATGTTATCAATAACTTTGTAGAATGTACACAATACTAAATGTATCGTGAGAGCAACTGGTAATTTTTAGGAAAGGGAAGAAATGCAGTTCTGGACTTTGCTTGTCATTGGATTGTGATGAGCAGCAGCTCACTAAATTAAAGTTTTGTAACGCCCTTGTGGTCACCAACTTTATACCGACTTGTCGCCCTTTCATTCTGCAATACATTAGATGGCAGCAGGTTAAACATCCACATTGTAAATATGCATAAACATTCCTGATATGTTAAAAGAGATAAATCTGAAACATCCAATTCAACTGAATTTTCAATTCTTCATATTCCATGTATTCATTTGTAAACGTGTAGTTATAAAGTCAGACTTTATTATGGCACGCTAAATTCACAAAAATAAGCAAAACATAGTTTAACAGTTGATAAACAAGGTTTATCAATTGTAAACTATATAGCTTAAGAAGTGTTAACTATAGTTAGTGAAGTTATTCTTTATGTAACGGCTTAACCATAGGTTGCGCCTCAATCTATACATGTATTACAAGTGTAAACAATATAACGGTGAAAACAATATATCGCAAACTCAACACACGGTTCATATGATCAATACATTCGTCGATTAGTAAACTCTTGTTAGCAATTCTAACTATAGTAAATAAATTTTAACTATAGTTTATGCCGTAGGGATGGCAATCGAATACAAAATTGCTAATCAGTTAACCGCAAGACGTTCCGACCGATTAACTGGTTAATCGTATCAAGGTACATGTACATATTTTCTTGACATATTTTTCTTTTTCAAGTAGCTGTATTCTTATAAATTAGAAGACTAAAAAAGACGTTAGAAGCTAGGAACATTTTGTTTATCTTGATAAGGAAACTTTATGTACATTTATTTTATTTCAATTTCACTAGACAAGAAGTTAAGAAAAGTTAAGAAAAATGTTAAGAAAACCATGAAACATCCCTGAGAAATTAAACATTAATAATTTTTCAGTGCAGATGTCACACCAGAAGCCCTATTAGTTCTGAATTGTCACCATAATGAAAACTGCAGTATGTCTGAACTTTAATGTAATCTACTGTTTGTCTAATAAAATAATGTAATAGATATGCCAATACACAGTGCTCAACGATGATTCATTAAATATCATTAAAGAATTACAGGACAGTGGGGTAACGACACTGTGTTTTTTAAAACAGTAATTAAGACAATTATCCCGCGATCTCGATCTGAAAAGCCATAATTACCTCCAAATCAGCTTAAATAGATTTAAATAGATATGTGAAGAGGCTAAATTATTAACTTTTATGCAGAGTTTTCTTTTTAGAAATGAATTGTAAAAATTTTAAATTGAAATACTGGGGTATATTTTATTTTTTCCAACTAACCGATTACAGATTTTCTAACCGATTACCATCGTTCCGACCAAGTAATCGGTTAACCGGTTAGAAATTGCCATCCCTAGAACTTCATGGCTTTAAAATTTTAGCTTACAGCTATGTTAGATGCTGAATTCACAAAATGAATATTGTTTTACATTTGAGAATCATAGTTTCAAAACAAAATCTCCCATTTTGTATCGAAATTGCATTTTTCTGTGAAACTTTGTTTTATAACTCTATGTTTAAAGCAATAGTTAACAATAGTTTTGTTTGTAAATCGATCGGTTCCTCGATATTTTAAATTCAAAATCATCATCAACAGATTTTTAAAATTCATAAACTATATCTAACATCTCTAACCTTACCAGCAGTTTAGGAGTGTGAAATATAGTTTATGAAAATAAAAATTAATGACAAATTTTAATACAGTTTAGTTTCTCTCAAAGCTACAGATTATAAATTAAAGTTTGTGTCTGTTTAATATAGTTTATTGAGTATAAATTTCTCTTAACTAAATTAACAAACCTATAATTTACACACGTTTAGCATACTACATGTAGTAGTTGATCTGATATACATGTAGTTTCATTTGTGAAACTATGATTAACAACTCAACCCTGGTTCACAAATGTTAATTTTTGTTTGCAAGTGAGAATTTATATTCATCAACAAAACCTTTTATTTAAATCTATTCACTGGCAGATTAACTTGCTTTAACATTTGGTAAACTTTAGATTACAATCATTAGTTGAATAAATGGAAACTTGTTAACAAATCATTAACTACAGTTTATGCCTCGTTAAGCATAAAACTACGCTTCATAGATCATTTTGTGAATTTGGTGTGCTTTTTCAGAAACAAAACTTTGCTTCCATATCAGTGAAAGAGACTGACATTTTTTAGTATATTTTATTGTAAATAAAAGAAACATGTTCAACATGAAAATAATATACTTATATGGCATAATAAATAATCATAAGTCATGTTAATAATGTAGAAGCTTCATAACTTGGTCTGGTGTTCTGGGAACAATGCCCTGTGGTTCTTTATATTCATTTGCTGGATTTTTGATGTGGTCATACAATATTCGATATGATTCATTAATCAATTCCATAGATCTTTTCTTTATTGATTCCCTAAAAGGCAAAAGAAAAGTGATTATCAACAGCATTTACAAGTTTAGGGAGAAAATCAATTGAATAATAAACCATTTGTAATGATTTGAATGTACTTCAATTCTATTGTGTTTTCATTTTCAGATCAAGATTAAAGAACACTTTGAGGAACAGTACATAGTACAGTAATAAACCTACAGAAACCACACTGTAAACATATTACATTTGGATATGTATTCCATTTAGCACTTTTTGAGGAAAGCAGCTTCCACTGAATTATTGCTAATTGTTTTGTATACATAGAAAATAATATATTTGTTATGAAGTGTGCTAAATCAAACTTGTTGAAAAATAAATTTTTGTTAAATATTATACACACTAAATACATGTACATTTATAGTGTTTGGTTTCTTATTTTCAAAACAGTTTCTGCAGGCCATTTCTGGCTTTCATTTTTGTCCTTACAATTATGTAGAGTGTTCATTTAAAAAAAATTGGAATATTTCAAGTTTTAAGCAAAGCAATTTATTGGACCTGTATGCATTGCACAAGCTTGGGTTAGAGAACAGTGATTTTATGAACACTTATTATCAAAGACCTCTAAAGTCCTCAAATCACACCTTTTCCATGAATAAGTAAAACATGCTTGAATAAAACATCCTTCTATAAAAACTCTAATAATTTTATTAAAAGATTTCGTTTTTTCTATAGGCACCAGTTTATGTCTCCAAGCAATCCTTACATCTGTTTCACATTCATACTATAAACACAAGAGTTTTCCACAGGAAGAATTTTGTTAGGTTTTGCATTTGTGTTTTATAGACTAATGCATTGTGGACCAACAGGACTCCATTATCTAACAAAGTGTCTTACCGTATCCGTGCACTAAGTATTAGACTGCACTGTGGCAGGACTAATGCATCAGGATTGGCCAAAAAGCTGTCAAACTGCATCTACATTGAACACAGAACAAATGTATAATATACAATTGCATTCGGTTCTCTTCCCTCATGGATTTTATAATAAATTATATAGTTTTACATCAAAAATTCAATCTCAAGATAACTACAACATTTATATACTTATCAAATGTAGTTAACAAAAGTCACACTCAAGTTAAAATGTATATAATTGAATGAGTTCTGCTTCATACCATTGCTGCTTTTAATGTTCCAGCATCCATGCCTTGGAGGGAAGAGAGAGGACCCTGAAAAATAACATTACTGCTGCTTCTAACAGAAGTTTTCTCTTTCAAAAGGAAGATTTTTTCCTATTAATGAATGGAATGGTGATTTTCACGGAGGAATTATCATTATTACATTGTAAAATGTTGAAAATTGCACCATCACATATACATGTACAGTCAGTAAATCTTGAACATTTACTAGTATTTAGTTAACCTCATTGAAAATGTGAACATGAAATGGTTGACATTAGAAGAACACTGCAGAGTAAATCTTTTAAATTTGGTATGTTTTTTTTCATAATGTACAGGTTTTTAAATCTTAGAAACAAAAAAGAAAATCAATCAAATGTCTTGTTCTCAGGTGGATCAAAATGTTCTTACAACTGCCCGATACAGTCATCATATTGAAGTGAAATGAAACCTCTGTGACAGATACCATAAACAGAAATTCCCAATTTTTAAGCTTAACAATGCAAGATTGCATAGAAATATCATAGTCACCTGCTTGGGTTGGTATGCCTGTACAGTCCTGTAGGCTTCTGCTAGTCCCACACGATTCAAGACAATGGCTGCCTGCTCATTAACCAGGGTGTCTAATTGTGCATCAACCTAAAAATTATACACACACATGTAATAATACTTCCACTATATTTAACAAACCTACTTTTTCATTAAAAGACCCCTCTCAAATATCCTTGCCAACTGATGTAGAGGCTTTGTGTATTTGGATTGGTTAGAAAGTTATGTTCTGGGTAGAAAACGTAAGTTTTCAGATGTACCAGATCTTTTATAAAGTGCTTTCTACTCTTTTGGGGAAGAATTTTCCTGATACATGTGCAAGTGTGTATCAAACAGAATGCTCTATACATAGATTAAAAAATCTGAACAAATATGTGTTTAATTTTACTTGAGCCTGTAGCATTTCCAGTCTTGTGTCTGTAAATTCATACAATGACAGGGTAGTTTGCATTACATATATACAGTTCACCATGTAGCAGGCCATGTCAATTGTGTTTAGTCTGCTCGCAGAAACAGAACACATCTGAACAAGGGGGTCCACAATGCAGGATAAAATCTGCAAAAAAGTAACAACAAGTACATTTATCATGAATAATTTGGGAAATCCTCCTCTACTATAAATTATCTTGAAGTTCCTACTTCCCTGCAGTTTTTTTTAATTACTATAAAACTTTACCCCAGTGACTACATGTAGGATAAATAGAGGGATTGAATATATGATGAGCAATGTTTACTAAATTATTGGTGCCAGGAACATTGATAATGAATTATTAAAAAAAAATATTATAGTTCCTGCAATGTTAATCCCAGATTCTACCATTAAGTTTACATTCCATGCTTTCTTTACTGATCGTAATTCTAACCTGTTTGAAATCCTGTTTCTTATCATCAATTGCTACAACAGAAGCATCATGGCAGGCCAGAACATCCTTCAACAGCTGCATCGTCTGACTCAGAGCTGCAGGGGTAGATAGGTCAGCAGGGGGCAGCTCCACCTACAAAATCACATTGTGGTACCATCCAGAACACCTCTGGCTTTTTAGACATGTTTTTCTCTGAAAGGCCCAACAGGTTCTGGATGACTCTGGTACTTGAACATATTCTCTTAATCATTAAATGCATCATTTATCATTTGACCTTATACTTTGAACAGTTATAAGAAGATGAATTAGTAAATAATGAGAACTGGCAAATTTCTTTGGAACCAGTGGTGTCTGGATTAGACAAGTTTTACTGTAATTATAAAATAAGATAAAACCGACTCTTATCATCTTTTAAAAATCTGCAAGATCCTTTTTCTCATGCATATAAGATACAAGAAATAAAGATATGATAAAGCATACTTTATCCAACAGTTTGTTTGCATGACAGCTCAGACTGTTGAAGAACATCCTATGGCTGAGGTCTTGGATTTCAGTAATGGTGGTCAGCAAGGCGGCGTCTTTACACAGTATCTGTCTGTTTTAAACATTGAAATTATAAAATGTTTTTTTCTATGCAATGCTATGATTACAATGTACTGTATATAAGTTTAAAAACTTATCATTTAAGAATTCATTACATCAACTGCTCGTAAAAAGTTATTTTCAAAACTTTATAAAAGCACTTTTAATTTATTATTTATTTATTTTGTGGATACATGTATATATAAAGATATTTTCCTAACAAAATTACACAGCTTTTCAGCAGCTATTTGTCAAACTTAAGTTTTGTGATTTATAAAGTGTGAACTGCCCCAACCCAGTTTGTACTGTATAAACTAGGTAGGTATTAAATTCATTCCTTATTTATAATTTAATTTTCATTCATTTAGAATAAGTAAATAAGATGATTGCCCTTAAAAAGGGGTTGAAATTGTACAAAATTTAAATGTAACATCAGGAGGATAGAGATGTTTTTGACGCAAGTCATTGTGACATAGGCAACACAGTTTATACAATATTATTTTTTATCTAATCAAATGGCACGTTACAACCAGAATTAAATTATTCCCAATTGTAAATAAATGAAAGTAAATGTTTACAAGTTTACGTTGAAAGGCATTTTTGAAAAGATATTTAGTACAAGTATATTCAAAAGCTTATAAGTTTAAGCAATTCCAATTATAAAAAAATGATGAAAATTAATTAAGCAATGTACATGGCTTAAAATATACCAGGAAGATGAGTATGATAGAACAATGTTACATGACTATAAAATGAAATTTAAGCCTCTATTTGATTTAAAATATAATATAAACATTTGATAATAAATTCTATATTTTCATATGTTTGTAAAATGTATCAGTGTCTCTAAGCATTTTACAGGAAAGTATTAAACAGATACAAAAATAAATTCATATATAACTGCTAAGTTTCAGTAACTTTTAAATAACTTTAAACTCCAAATATTATCCATATCGAAAGGTTAAAATTAAATAAATAAAAAAGAAAAAAAAAACAAACAGTGAATACCAGTTTGAGATGAAAAAAAAAAAGATAAATAAATGAAGAAAAACTTATAATGCATGTTCCCAACTTTACTTACCTATTGCCTCTACAAGTTGATCATAATTGAAAAAAAAATATTTTGAAATACTTTTATATAATGAAACTGAATTGAAATTCTATTTAAAATTAATAACAAATTTTACAAACCTGTTAAAAAAAACTTGCATGTACACACAAAAACAGTTAACTGCAAAAAATATTTACAAGACTTGTGGGTTAATCCCAGTCATAAAAATTTCTTGTTGCAAAATAGTCACTAACAGCTGAATATAATTCATAAAAGAAAGCTCACTTTCAATTATCTACGCACTGAATGATCATTTTTGCACTGTGACAGAAATCACATAATTTGTACGTTCACAAAATTGATAGTATGCATTCCTGTCTAGTTTATTTTACAAGATAAGAAAAAGCTAGTGATTTCCTTACTCTATTTTTAGAATCTATTTTTATTCACAGTATATCACTGCAAGGTCTCCATATAAGTCTCACAGTGTATCACATTGATTCCTGAAATGGACAGGGTTTTTTTTTTTAATTGTTTTGTGTTTTTGTTTTTTTGTTTTTGTTTGTTTTTTTGGGGGGATGGGGGTGGATGGTCTTTCAAATGCATTTTTGTATCAGAAATACAATTGTAGGATATCCCTATAGGCACACACAGCATTTCATTGACAGTTCTTGAATAAAAGATGACATGGAATCTGATATATTTATGCAGTGTAGGTTTATTGTATATATATCAAGGCATATTCTATAGCAGCAGAAGATTAGGGATGCATTTTGTTGCTTTAGAAATTAAGTGGAATCAATAGATAATAACTCCCAGTAATATTTTCAAACTATTTTCACATTTTTTCTATCATATTTTAATGAATTTCAAGGCAGTTCCAGTATAAGATATACATGTTATTTGGGTTAATTGATATAAAAGTCTTCCAAAGAAAATCTGCAACCCTTTAATGCTGATACCTAGATCAAACTTTATCATTTTAATTAACTTTTTGCATGAAAAAAAGGTGATATAATTCTATTAAATGTATTGTTAAATAATTTAAAGTCCAAAAACATACTGTAGATTATTGGTTGAAAAACAGATTGGATTAAGTCTACCTCCAACTTACCCTATAGTGTTGTGGTACAACTACTTACCCTATAGTGTTGTGGTACAACTACTTACCCTATGGTGTTGTAGTAGAACTACTTATTCTATAGCATTGTGATATAACTACTTACCCTAAAGTGTTGTAATAGAACTACTTACCCTACAGTGTTGTGGTAGAACTACTTACCCTACAGTGTTGTTGTAAACTACTTACCCTACAGTGTTGTGGTAGAACTACTTACCCTACAGTGTTGTGATAGAACTACTTACCCTATAGTGTTGTGGTAGACCTACTTACCCTATAGTGTTGTGGTAGAACTACTTACCCTATAGTGTTGTGGTAGAACTAATTACCCTATAGTGTTGTAATAGAAATACTTACCCTATAGTGTTGTGGTAGAACTACTTACCCTATAGTGTTGTGGTAGAACGACTTACTCTATAGTGTTGTGGTAAAATGACTTACCCTACAGTGTTGTGGTAGAACTACTTACCCTATAGTGTTGTAATAGAACTACTTACCCTATAGTGTTGTAATAGAACTACTTACCCTACAGTGTTGTGGTAGAACTACTTACCCTATAGTGTTGTGGTACAACTACTTACCCTATGGTGTTGTAGTAGAACTACTTATTCTATAGCATTGTGATATAACTACTTACCCTAAAGTGTTGTAATAGAACTACTTACCCTACAGTGTTGTGGTAGAACTACTTACCCTACAGTGTTGTGGTAGAACTACTTACCCTACAGTGTTGTTGTAGAACTACTTACCCTACAGTGTTGTGGTAGAACTACTTACCCTACAGTGTTGTGATAGAACTACTTACCCTATAGTGTTGTGGTACAACTACTTACCCTATAGTGTTGTGGTAGAACTACTTACCCTATAATGTTGTGGTACAGCTACTTACCCTATAGTGTTGGGGTAGAATTACTTACCCTATAGTGTTGTAAAAGAACTACTTACCCTTAGTGTTGTGGTAGAACTACTTACCCTACAGTGTTGTGGTAGAACTACTTACCCTACAGTGTTGTGGTAGAACTACTTACCCTATACTGTTGTGGTACAACTACTTACCCTATGGTGTTGTAGTATAACTACTTATTCTATAGCATTGTGATATAACTAGAGGGACGTTAAACAACATACAAACAAACAAACAAAACTTACCCTAAAGTGTTGTAATAGAACTACTTACCCTACAGTGTTGTGGTAGAACTAATTACCCTATAGTGTTGTGGTACAACTACTTACTATATAGTGTTGAGGTAGAACTACTTACCCTATAGTGTTATAATAGAACTACTTACTATATAGTGTTGTGGTACAACTACTTACCCTATAGTGTTGTGGTAGAACTAATTACTATATAGTGTTGTGGTAGAACTACTTACCCTATAGTGTTGTGGTAGACCTACTTACCCTATAGTGTTGTGGTAGAACTACTTACCCTATAGTGTTGTAATAGAACTACTTACCCTATAGTGTTGTGGTAGAACTAATTACCCTATAGTGTTGTGGTAGAACGACTTACTCTATAGTGTTGTGGTAGAACTACTTACTATATAGTGTTGTGGTACAACTACTTACCCTATAGTGTTGTGGTAGAACGACTTACTCTATAGTGTTGTGGTAGAACTACTTACTATATAGTGCTGTGGTAGAATTACTTACCCTATAGTGTTGTGGTAGATTTACTTACCCTATAGTGTTGTGGTAGACCTACTTACCCTATAGTGTTGTGGTAGAACTATTTACCCTATAGTGTTGTGGTAGAACTAATTACCCTATAGTGTTGTAATAGAACTACTTACCCTATAGTGTTGTGGTAGAACTACTTACCCTATAGTGTTGTGGTAGAACGACTTACTCTATAGTGTTGTGGTAAAATGACTTACCCTACAGTGTTGTGGTAGAACTACTTACCCTATAGTGTTGTAATAGAACTACTTACCCTATAGTGTTGTAATAGAACTACTTACCCTATAGTGTTGTGGTAGACCTACTTACCCTATAGTGTTGTGGTAGAACTACTTACCCTATAGTGTTGTAATAGAACTACTTACCCTATAGTGTTGTAATAGAACTACTTACCCTATAGTGTTGTGGTAGAACTACTTACCCTATAGTGTTGTGGTAGAACGACTTACTCTATAGTGTTGTGGTAAAATGACTTACCCTATAGTGTTGTGGTAGAACTTGAGAAGGTTATTGAGTTTGTACAGTGTGACAGCATCCTGCTCGGACACCAGGACTTGTTCCACCCTCACCTAAAAATAGGGCATTCTCTTCTGTATACAGGGTTATCTTCACCTTATGTTTTGCCCTTTCGCACTTGCAAACAATTTTGCCCCTTAAATTTGCCTAGACACAGCTGTATTTTAGAGATAATTCTACCTTTTTGAATTTGCCCCATTTTAAATTTGTACTCTTGCAACAAGGACTTTATATGCCCATTGGGTGAAAATAAAATGAGGGTAAAAATCTCCCTGTGTACAGTATATACAAGTTCTTAGTGGGCCTTGCCCCTTGCAAACAAATGAATCATAACCTTTTTTTCTTTTGCTTTTTTGCCATGGTTATATAAATTCACACAATGGATGAATATTTTTAATCAAGATTTTTTTTTTTCTAAATGCGGGCTTTTTTTTTTAAAATTCATGACTACATTATGAATGCATAATAATTCAATCAGTTCAAAGCTTTTACAAAGCATTTTAATTTACACATAATTTAAAAACATAAAAGCAAAGAACAATGTATGTGAATGACATTTAATCTTTTTTTCAATCTAAAACTATCAAGAAAGGGTTTCTACCTGTGTTGTGTTTATACTGTAAAAGTACTTTTTTCCTCATGGTTATTAATTTACTCTAATTAAATGGTCACAAATCTTCCACAGAAATTTCTCTCAGCATATTTAAAGTGCATTTAATTCATATAGTGGCTATCTAAGAAAACTGCAAAAATTTTTACCTGTGGATTGAACAAATATTGTGATTCCACAGAATTTTGACCTCATGGAAAAAAAGTACATTTACAATATTCAATAGCTGCTTAAAAAAATCTAACATGGAAGAAAAAGTCATTGTGTCTTACTTTCTTGATGTATTATGTTTTGTTTTGTTTTTTTTTCAAAATCCTATTCTTCCAATATCTTTGGAAAATGTATATGAGTTACCTTAAATGGCCTACAGACACCCTCTGAGATGTGTCCAAGAATGTCTTGAATCATTTCTGAAGTAACTGTAATTAATGATTAAAATACAATGAATCATATGTTTCTGAAGCAAAGAATTTATTATTGTTAGCATCTGAACTCCACAATCCATTATTTAACACATAGAAAGATAATTATGTAAAATAAACATTTCAATGAGTTTGAACAATCCATAATGAAATAGCATAGAGTTTTTGTTGTTTTTTTATCACTTTATTATGTTTTAAATCATACTATCATATTTTACTTATTCAACTGTATGTACACTTCTTTGAAGAACAGTAATTGCAAAAAATGCTTAAATACATGTTTGTAATGTAATTCATAAAAAAAACTTTGATAACAAGAGATGTTTATGAAACACTTATGCCCCCCCCCCCCATAATGGAATATTTCAAAGTCCAAGGGGCATACATATAACTCTGTAAAAAATTGCTCGATCGTACCCAAAACAGATCCTGACCTAGATATTCTTATGATAAATCTGTATACCAAATTTCATCTCAGTATGTGCAACCTCTGTGAAGAAAATGAACAGAAACTGTTGGTGGACCGACGGATAGACCGACCGACAGACAGCAGCAAAGTAATACGCCCTCCCTTCTTCAAAGGAGGGCATAAAAAGCATAAACATATTTTAACATACATGTATAAGAACATTTAATGAGTACATGACTATGGTAGATGCATGTACTTACTATAAATGTTTTTCCAAAGACTTATATTTTTACCTTCACATTTTTTCAGCAGTGTGTGTACATACTCCTTCTCCGAGGCAGCTGCCTGGTGTAACCATGCCAACATGTCTCCAACATACCGCAAAGGATCATGGGAATGTAACTCAATTGGTCTTGGTGTTCCTCCAGGCCCTACGAAAAAAATATATCAAAAACTGTTCCAGTGATTCTTTCATTAAAATAAATTGTTCATGTGCCCATATCTTAAGAGTATAAATTAAAGATATTGTTCTTTCCAAATTCTGATTCTCATAGTTTCTTGCAAATCAACATAGTGAACATACAGTGAAACTTAATTATACTGAACCCAATGGGACAAGAAAAAATTTGAAGATATCCAAGGATTCCAGATATTGAGGTTAAAATACATATGGTTTGGACTTCCAACTCATTTTGATACATCTATGGTATTTAGGGTATAAATGTTTGAGACACTGAAGTTAAACTGTAAATGAACTCTATGTCATCATATAAGTTAAGAATTCAAATATGTATATATTTATACTGTATGTGAGAGAGAAGGAGAGAGAGCAAGGGACTATACTTTTGTTCTTATTACTTACCTCCCCTTGTGAGGGCATCAATAAGTCCGCGTACTACAGCCGTACGTCTTGCTGTTCCATATTCATCTAATGAATACCTACAACATACATGTAACACTGTTACATATACTTGCTTCGCATATTGAAAATTTAAGTCCAGATAATTTTTCTATTGGATCTCACTTACATGCATAGGTTTTCTGGAGAGAGGTACATTTATTTTTGAAGAATACGCTGTTACATAATGTTGATTTGTCAGTCACTTCTCATTTAATGGACAGTATCTTTTCTCATTCATTATGTTAATATCTATTCTCAAAACAATGCATAAAGAAAATATGGTTTTAATTTACAATTTTCTTTACTTACCTAAATAAGACTGGTCTATCCTGAAGGGCCTCCATACTCTGACAAAGCATGGGGGACACATCAGGGGAGTCCCCCGTCAAGGTTCTACACTCATCTAAAAATAAGTACTATACAATTATGGACTTCAGCGTAGGTCAATATGTGGCTATAAGGACCCATGTCAAGTGATATTGACCAAAACACAGGAAGTGATTATATTGACCAAGCTTGCGAGGTTGCTATCATTTTTTCGCCTGAGGTCAATATCACTTGACATGGATCCTCATAACCATATATTGACAGTTCCCTGAAGTCCATAATAGTTATATTATATAATCACTCAGAGTGAATAATCTGTCACCGTCCTATCAAAACAGACTGTCATAATGTCACAATTGTAAAAATTGTGAGGTCATTTTCTATGCAACTTTGGTGCGGCCATTTTTGCTAAAAATGGTGAGTTTTGCACTAATATATTCCATGGACGTGCCTTTGTATCAATATCAGAAAAGGATGAATATCAAGTGTCCTTTCAGCCAATGAAAATTGTGAAAATAATTTTTTTAAAATAATATTATAGATTACAACTAGCAATTTCTGATATTGCAGAATACATATAAACTGTAAAATAATATTTCCTTGACTTGTCTACACAAAAAATTTGATGGCATTCAATGATAAATTATAAATATGTCCAATCAGACATACAGTAGGTAAACACAAAATAAGACTAATGAGGTCAAGATCACAGGGAAGGTCAAGGTAAAAAATTCTGCTACAGTTGAATACATCTCACCAATATGTATCATTGTATGAAATTTGGTTAATATGCATCAAAAATGGAGTACACAACTTTTCTCTACAAACAAGTATAAGGTAGGCTTACTCTGGGTCCATCTGTATAATCTCTCATATGATGACTCTTGATGAAGGGCCATAGCTTCCATAATCTCTAACCTAACAAATATAATATAAGTGTAAAAGACAGAAGACTTGCAATGAGTAGAGATGTACTTTAGATTTGATTAGAGTTGTACAAACAGGACCAATATCTCTCAAAGAGGCCCAATCAAAACATGGTACATTTCAAACACATGTAAATAACATAAAGTGTACATGGATAAATAACAATTAAATCATCACTCATATTGGGTGTTAATTATGATGAAACTGTATCGCATGGTGCAGAACTTATGTGTTTATTAGTAGGTACATGTATATTATAATATTATAGATATACAGTTGAACTTTGGTATCTCGAACACCGATATCTCAAATACGATGGGTGTGTCAACGTGAGATGGAAGTCCAAACTTCTTTTTTTCTATGTATTTTAACCTTAATATCTTGAATTCTTGTATATCTGTAAGTTTTTTCTTGGTCCCATTGAGTTCAAGATAAAGAGGTTCAAATGTATACACATGAATACATACTAGTATATATTACATTAAATCTCTGTACACACCCAGCAGTTTGTTGATTGGTCCTCAGCAAGATCTTACAGTCATTATGAATCTGCTTGACTTTGTTTAAGCTGGTAAAAAACTCCTAATTAAAATTAGAAAAAAAAATTCTATGATTTTTATCAGTGCAAATTACATGTACTGTCACACACAAATGTTTTATGTATGTTGTTAATTACACTAATTAAATTAAGCAAAAATTTTCTTCAATGCCAACACATTCTTAAATGCTGATAAAACACAAGTAAAAAGATTGGTACATGAGGGATCCCTGAAATAATGTTTGAGTAATTAGTTGCATAGCTAAGCATATATAATACCCCTGTATCTACACCATTTAAGAAAAACAAAAAATAAAAAAAGGAGAAACATGCACAATTTTGATTTTGAAAGTTTTAGTTTTTTATACTTAACAAGTAAATTAAAATGTTAATAGATAATTAATATACAATAATAAAAGCTAATTTTCATAATGGTATAACATTACTTGTATACTCAAAGTGATTTTAAAAAAAATTAAAAGGCATTTATGAATATCAAAAAATACAATACTTCAGGCTGTAGATGATTTAATACATTTAGAACTGCTACCAAATTCTGCAATTGGCAAATTAAGAATTGTGTGATTATAAATATATGCATGTTGCAGATTATTGTTCTTAGAAGTCTGCATTGTTTTTGGAACAGGCAATATTAAATTTATAAATATGTGTTATCTACATGTACATGTATGCATGTGAATAAAAAATTCTTTTTAATTCATTTCTATACCAAAACAATTTTTTTTTTAATTTATTTAGTACAACAATTATTTGTACAACATGTACTGACATGTGATCAATCAATTTATTAGCTGATATTTGACCCCTGACCTGACTGACTTGAACTTTTACCTGACTTAGTGATCCATCTCGACTTCCTCTAAGGGCCTTAACTTCCTCTGATTTCAGTTGAAATTTATCCAGAAAAACATCAGCCACTTGTGACTTCATTTGTACCTTTTGACTAACACATAGGTATGATCATACAAATCAAAAACTGAATTTCTAACTACATTTTTTTATACACAGTATCTTAAACATAATAAAATATATATTTTTTATTCTCTGTATTTCTTCTCCATGAAGCAGTTTCTGGCTTATTATGTTTGTAAAATAAATATTTTTTTATTGAACAAAAAAAGTAATATATTAATAATGAACCAACCTTTCAGCATGGAGTTTCGTAGTCTGAGATATTAAATCCTGGGTCTGTTCTTTTGCTGCCTATTAGAATTATATAGGTGAATTTGTGTATATATACATGTATGTACATGTATACTTTAAAACATTAGACTGGCATATAAAAAGTATATTGTTCTATTGTAATTTCTGGCTGAAATTACACGAAAGCAGCAAAAACAGGACAAATTATGTTAGAAAGCCAATTTTCACAATTTTTAAATTATTTTTTTAAAGTGCCATGGTAAATGAACAATTGTTATTCAAAATCTGAAGCATATATGTAAATATAATGTAAAACTTGTCTATCTTGGCAATTCATGTAATCCCAATATTATATGCTGCATTAGACAACATTCCAGAATATGCAATATTTTAAACAACATGATTTACTGCAAGAGACTAAAACTTTTCACTGTGATAGGCAATGTTTTGGAATACACCAAATCTAAATTAGACAGGTTTTACTTTATATTTTTGGACTGTATGTAGATCCAATTTCTACAGCAACAGAACTTCGTGAGGCAGACAGATGTATGCATATTTTTTTTTTTTTTACCTTCAATCGTGATGTCATATCTTCACAACAGTCATTCATGGCCTTTACATCTGCATACACACTGTCAAGTTGCTAATAATGGTAAAGTAAAAAAAACTTTTGTGTGAAAAAAAATAAAATATAACAAAAATAAGCTTCTGAAAATGTAAATTTCAAAGTGTTATATACAGTGATATCATACTGTGTACCGGTACACATGTATATACATTATCACCAAAGACCTTTAGTTCATAATGCTAACCTGAGGCACATTTCTATCTGATGATTGAATATGGAGATACAAGTCAATGAAATGCCTTAATATGACCATTAACTTGTCAATGAAATCAAGGGTTTCAACACCTTATATTATCTCATAAAATGTTCCATTATATCTCAAATATTATTCCATTAGGACCCCATATCTAGGCTACAATTCGAAGAAGTCATAGGGGCCAGTAACCTGTTAACATACTATGCTTGATATCACATGATCACTATACACCATTGTGTATATACCTTTTTGTACACTAGTCTAGTATATATATGTATATACATCACATTAAAATAAAGCACAGTATATGTTAATTACCAGCTCCTGTGAGAGAAGCAACTACAGATGGTGCACTAGCTGTGATATTTATCAGAAAACCTACTAGTGTAACTTCAACCCAACCTTTTACTTACTCGTTATCCTTAGGCTAATTTTTCATATAATGATTTATCATTATACCTTTGATTGCAGCATTGCCCTTCATTCAAAATAAATTAAATTTCCATCACCCAAGGATGCTTCATTGTGCCAGTCTTGAATATAACTGACCCACATTGGTTCTATAGAAGTTGAAAACATAAAAATATTTACAGGCAATAGATGCACAACAGACAGATGACAGACAAAATTTGATCAGGATTCACTGAACCCAACTCGAGAAAACTGAATGTATCGAATTATAAATTTACTCATCTAAACAAAATATACCCGGTATATCCAATTGATTAACTCAGAAAACACAATATGAAGTCAATTTGAATTAATTTGGCACTCGTTGTTAGTTCAACTGTTATCTAAAACCAACATTATTCGTAAACCCACCTCTTTAACTCCTTGAAAAGTCTGTAAAAATTCCTCATTTATAGACAGGCTCCTGCGTTCTATATCACTTCTGAGGTTTCTTCTTGTTCGAAGACTGTTCTCCATGAAAAATGTTGACAAGGCTTTGAGAGATTCAAGCATTTCCTGAAATATTTGAAAATTGTATGTACATATTTTTGATACAGGGGCTGACAAACAGATTTTCAAGCACTAGCCCATGGGCAAGTGCATGGTCCAAATTTGCTTGCCCTATCTCAATTTTTAAATTAACTTGCCCCAGCCACCATAAATTTCAAAAGGTAGAAGACAAATTGGTCATGACAATTAAGCCCTGTGTCTAGTTGTAAAACCAAAATTTATTAATTTTTTTTTAAAGTTATTTGACCTTGGGCAAGTGGTTAATAAAGAAAATCACTAGCCCTGGGAATTAGGCAATATGATTTCTTATCCCTGTAGTTGCACATCATAAACATGTCCAATAAACTACCCAGGAAACACACATAAAACTTTCGTACCGGTAAATGCAATAAAGTCTTGTTCAGATATACCTTCAACAATCTTACAGATAACAGTTTAACATCATACAGATAAAAATACAAACACTTTTAATTAATGTACTGTACTCAAAACAACTCAAAACCAAATATATACATGTACCCATCATGTAATAATATATTTTATTCTAATTTTCAATGATGACTGTCTATATGAATATATGTAATAAAATGAAAACAAAAATGTTTGTACAACAAAGATATAAATTGCAAAAATATAGCACTTGAATTACAGAACTTATTTACATTTAAAATTTATAATCAGACAAAAAGTAAGGGTCTACATCAGAAACATTAGAATAATAAAACTGAAATATTACCAAGATTTCAAGATTCGATCTTCAGGTAAATTCAAATCCAGTAAAACTTATCTAATCCAGACACCACTGGTTCCAAAGAAATTAGCAATATTAGACAATAATTTAGATTAGACAACATTTTAAACAATTGGATTTACTGAAAGGAACTTCAGTTACAGTTTCCATGACCTGTTTACAAATGAAGCTTCTTTGTCATACCTTATAAGGAACCTGCCTGAATATTGCCAAGTATCTGAATCAAATTTTATTTCTTCATTCATTTCACAGTCTCCATGTCTACAGCTGGTCTTGTGTGAATATATTTAATCTTTACTTTAATCCCCCCCCCCCCTTTTTCAGCATCTGAGGTTTGCAAGTTAAACTTAGTTGCAATAGTTTGGATCACCTATCCTACAACAATAGGCAGAAAATTGTGTAAACAAGAGGTACTGTGAGTAACCTCACAAAATAAAACCACCCCACAATCTTTTTTTTCAAGTGCCCATTCTAACTTTGTAAATGTGACCTTGAACTTGACAAAAACATCTTGGTTAAAAAAAAAAGATACATTCTCTGATCATTAGTAATCTTTCAGTGAAATATAGACATACAAAAGTTTCCCCACAAAAAAATTATACATCTGCTATGAATTTTCCACTTTTTAAGCCAGTGACTTAGAATTTGCCAGAATGACCTTGGGTCAAGGTCATGACACACCCTCATGAACAATTTCTGTACTGGTCGTGGGTCAAGAAGGAGCTTCCAATGATTCTCCATTACAAAAATATAGCCAAGACAAGAATTTTACACTTTTCTGCCAGTAATCTTGAACTTAACAGAATGAACTTGGGTCAGTAGACAGACATCTCGGCCCAACGGCACCTCAGCCCGTGAGGTCTGATGTCACTTCGGCCCTGACAGGTTGGCCCAAGATTATTGACACATCGGCCCATTTAAAAGACACATCGGCCCAAGCGAAATTTTATGATAGAAAAAAATAATTCAGTGTCTGAATTGTTATTATTATCAATGTAATTATTCTTTCTGACAGTTTTAAAAAAGACTTTTTTAAATTAAAAGTCAAAGGGGGGGGGGGGGTTCCATAATAGAAAACTGGTCCTTAAATAACATCTATCTCTTGTGGAAAATCCCCAATATATACAGCATTCTTATGATTTGACTTTCTATAAGAATTGCCGGAACTTTATCGTAACATTTTGCATTATTTCTCTGACGATATGAAACATCTGAGATGGGCTGATAATATTCGTGAAAAGATATATACATGAGATATATGGACTTCATTTAAACAGTAACTTTTTTGTAAATGCGAGAATTTAACAATTGCAGCTATATTACAGGAAAATTGCATAAATCAGATAAACGAAGAAATTCTGCTACATGGTTGCGGTCGTTAATCTTGCATCAACAAAAAAAAAAAAGAAGAACGTTTTATTGTTTAAATACTTATGTCAGTATAAATAATCGTATAAAATAATAGTTTAAGTACATAAAATAATTGCATTAGAATGATCTGAATTAAGTTCCTCGTATGATGTTCATTGATTGAAAAACACAGTTTGATACAGATAGCTAAAAAAAAAAAAAAAAAAAAAAAAAATCAGGGCTCGAACTTATTTTTAATGTAAG
Source organism: Saccostrea echinata (assembly GCF_033153115.1). Classification (NCBI taxonomy): domain Eukaryota; kingdom Metazoa; phylum Mollusca; class Bivalvia; order Ostreida; family Ostreidae; genus Saccostrea; species Saccostrea echinata. Next base: position 528,662 of record NW_026889833.1, on the reverse strand, counting down.
TGGAATTCCTAAGAAATAAATGGATGTAAATGTTCAGAATGACTGTCTCAAAATTAACCCTGCTCGTAATTATTCCATCATTGTCACCAACATGACACGCACTGGAGAATCCACACTGTGTAGAAACGGACTAGGGTAAAGTGCGTTACCCGAGTCCAAGATGGCGATAGGCAAAAACACTTCACATTTTCTCAAACAAATATTGGTGATTTCTAGAGTAAAGTTTTTCTTTATTTTGCACAATTTGTCTGGCAGCTTCAGTTTTACATGCTCACTTGAAGACTGAATTCAACTTTAGCGTAATTAAAAAGAAAATGCATGTCAAAGTTTTGGTGCAGATTAGGGTAAAGTTTTTGAACTATTTATTTACGATTAGGGTAAAGTTTTTTTGAGACTAAGATAAAGTTATTTATTCTACAATTTGACTGTGCACGATTTCGATTTTTAACTGCTTTATGTATGGGCCAAGGTGTCTTCAATTTTGGGCCAACCAGTCAAGGCTGAAGTGTCATTGGGCCGAGATGTCAATGGGCCGAGGTGTCGTTGGGCCGAGGTGTCTGACATTCCATGGGTCAAGGTCATGAAACACCCTTGAACCATCTGTAATCTCTGTATCAAGTATATGCTCATAGTAATTCTTCATTACAAAGTTAAAGCTAAGACACTAATTTTATAACTTTACTGCCAGTGACCTTGAACTTGCTAGAATGACGTTGGTTAAAGGTCATGATTAACCCCACATGTTATAATCAATTCCTGTACCAAGTATGAGCTTAAAATGATTCTCCATTACAAAATTATAGCCCTGACAAGAATTTTTTACTTTTCTGCCAGTGATCTTGAACTTGCCATAATGACCTTGGGTTAAGGTTATGACTTACCCTTGGGTCAAAAGCAATCTCTGTGCCAAGAATGAGCTTCCATTGATACTCTATTACAAATTTAAAATATAGCCCAATTTTATACTTTTTTTCTGTCAGTGACCTTGAACTTGCAGGAATGACCTTGGGTTAAGGTCATGACTTACGTTTGGGTCAAAAGCAATCTCTGTGCCAAACAAAGGGGCTTGTCTTCTGGATTGTTAAATATTAAATAAATTTTAAAAATTTTGAATCTTCTTTAAATACACTTAAAAGTTGTTAAAATAGAGATTCTGACACTTTCAGTCAAGAAAAGCCATGTTTAAAAAAGACGTACCACACCTATATACATAAACTCTACAAGGGACGAAAGCTCATCGATCTCAAAAGAATGGAAGTTTACAAAATTGCAAGGGCAGATAATAGATGTATAGGGAAAACTCAGAGGGTAATCGAAAGCGAATGGTAACACCCATGGACTTCCAGTTTCGCGGAAAAAATGTTTACCGACAAGAAAAGACAGTGAAAATGATAAAAACTGGCTAATGTTTGGTTTTCAGGGACTAAGGCGGCACCGGGAAGACTCATATTATTTAATGTATAACTAATTTGTTACAAAATTTACAGGACACTTCCTATACAAGTGAGCTATATGTTATACCACGATTAATGCCCTTGCATCGTTACCATGCAACCACATAAACTTCCATTCTACCCAGGTCGAATTAGAAAAATGAGCCCCACCAAATCGAGGAAATTGTATCCGTTTTCTGTTGATTAAACGTGTGTTGACGACTGACAAACGCATCAACATTTAGGAAAATCATCAACGTATGGGACAGAACTATGGCAACGAAATAAATTAATGCTTTAGAGTCCAGAAATAGGTGCTGAAGTCGGTTGGGGTATTTTTTCCAAGACGAGAGCTTTCGTCCCTTGTAGAGTTTATGTATATAGGTGTGGTACGTCTTTTTTAACTGTGGTTTTTCTTGACTGAAAGTGTCAGAATCTCTATTTTAACAACTTTTAAGTGTATTTAAAGAAGATTCAAAATTTTTAAAATTTATTTTATATTTAACAATCCGGAAGACGGGACGTTTCGCCCCTATTGACGTTTCGCGCCGAGACCATTCGCCCCAAAAGACGTTTCGCGCCGCGACGTTTCGCGTCCAATTTAATCTACATTGTCTACATTGTCTACAACGATATATTACGATGTTTTAAGATAAATATTTATATATAAGGTTAATATTGACTGTGTTAAAAAAAAGTTCTAAGGTTACTAAAAAACTTTTATGTTTTAAAAGTTGTTGAAAATAGACTTATACCATAATTAAATGTATAATTATCCATGTGCAGATATAATTATGTTTATTCAGCAATCATAATTGGCTGATTCAGTTTTGTAAGTAAGGTGTTATAACTATAATTTGGAGATTCTTCATCATGTCAAGATAAAGAGGAGAATTAAATTATGAGACGGGTGTCAAGTTCATTTTACCGTTGCTCAATAGCTAGGATGCACACTGACTCCAATTTTCTTTGCGATTTTGAGTAATGCTATATAAGCATGATAAGTTCTTATCAAAAATATACTTCTCAAAAAAATCTTTTCATATAACTAATTTCAAAAGTGACATTTCTATGCCTATTACATCAAAATAGATATTTTTTTTTCTTTTAAATCATCATGTCATTAAAATAATCACGAGTTGCTGTTTTCTCACATCATAAAAAAAATATCAGGTCATTTAGAAATATCTTCTTTTTTTTAAATAACAGGAATTCATTAAAAAAAAATCAGGTCTGACAATTTTTTTTTCAATTTTAGTGTGGTTATGGGCGGGCCGGGGGGGATATACAATGAAGTCGCCAATTACGGGTTATTGATTGAACCAATGGATTGGATTTATATAGCACAGTACAAAAGTTATTAAGAAGTTAATAATTGCTGTTAACAAGTGATAATTACCACATAATTGATTAATTGATCTTCGGCGCGAACCGTCTTGGGGCGAAACGTCTCAGCGCGAATGGTCTTTCGGGGCGAACCGTCCCGCACTCCGGAAGACAAGCCCCTATGGTGCCAAGTACATGTATTAGCTTCCAGTGTTTCTCCATTACAAAATTATGGCCCGGACAAGATTGCATGGTCAGACAGATTATTTGGATTTGTATGTATACCCACAGGAGTCTGTAGTTTTATCCATAAAGCAACGTAAACAACAACCAGTGAGCTTCGCGAGCGTAGCGATCGCTTCGCTCGCGAAGCTCACTGGTTGTTGTTTACGTTGTTTTATGCAGACTCCTGTGGTCTACCTTATCATTGTCAAGTCTAGTTTCCAGAATCTTGTTCAGCTTCCTTGACAGAGGATTAGTTGCTGGAGTAGACGAAGTTTCCGAAGCAGTACTATCTCGATCCGTCATGTTGGCAAACAATCGATGTAGAGCAAATGTGTTTTTCAAGTATAAATAATCAATTCCTGAAACATTTAAAAGACCTTTACACTAAAATCTGATTCGAAGTCGAAAAAATCCGGATAGTCCATTATTAATTTTATAACTGAAATCAAACATAATGGCATATCATACTGGAATATTCATATTAAAACAATACAAAAGGAAATGAAATAAACATAAACAAAACTGAAGCATGATTTAAAAAAAAAAAAATCGGGCATGAAATACGAGCTTTCTAACCCAGTAATCATGATAATGGCGGTCGATTTCCTCCGGCTCCAATATCTACGATAAAATCGGCTATAATATAACGGTATAGGTAAGAATTGAACTTAAAAGCTCTATATTTCTTAGCTAATATGTTGACGGTGCGACCGTTAAGGCGAGTGCAGATCGGTCCTACTAAACAAAGAACCCTAGAGAACTCAGCGTTTATTTGGTAAATAAATTAAGTTTCATACTCAATTGAGTTGATTTTCACTTTTTAAATCATATTCTATGCATTCAAACAAAAACAAGATCATTTTATGAATGTTTTCCCTCGAAAATAATCGAAAACTTTTAAAGTAACAAAATTGAATGCGGGTGGTTACGTTCCGATTACTTGTTCGACCCGAGTGGTTTCGACACGAATCCATGTTCGACCCGAGTGGTTTCGTTCCAAAGCAATTAATTAACAATTAATTGCTTCGGAACGAAATTAATTAACACTTTCAACAGTTTTACATTTCATTTTTTCGTCTACATTTTTTTTTATATCGACCACGTATATTTGTGTTATTTATCGTATGTAATTTAATTTGGAGAAACATACATTGTTTAGACAGTGCATATGTGATCACGGTACATTTGAAGAAGTATTTAATTAATTTTTATGGAAAAACTGTTCAAATATAATACATTACAAATCAAATTTATCAACATCCATGCTCCGCGATAGTAGAAAAAAAATGTTAGGAAACCTTCTCACTGCATGTTGACTATACATATACGGAAACAACTACCTATTGACACGCACATCTCTGAAGCCATACAATATACAGCTACCGAATATCCATTTGTTTACCTCACAGTGTATACCCCTGTACTCAGGTATTGACATGTAGGGATATATATTAGAGAAGGTCGAAACCACTTGGGTCGTAACCACGCGGGTCGAACACGGAATCGGAACGTAACCACCCGACACCACAAAATTGATGGTTAAAAAAATATTTAATGTCATCTCGATCCCGATTGAATTTCAAAAACGGTGTTTATTGAAAATAATAATTTTATAACATAAGTTTACTATTCGTTCACATTATTTTTTTATTTAGTATTATTATTATTATTATTTTTTTTTTTTTTTTTTTTTGTTATTTAAAACATAAATATTTCATTTACAGACGATAAATAATTCAAAATCATTAGGGCTTTCTTAGGGTTCTCTGGAGTTCTCTGTTTAGTAGTACCCCTGACGTCGTATGTAAGTTGCATTACCAAATGGAAGCCTGAACAGTGCTAGTTTTAATGAAGAATGCTTCTTTTGTTGCTACTGTGATAACGTAATTTGTGGTGAGATGCAATTCACAAAGCATTATGGAACCACAGGTTACAGCGGAAAAAAATTTGTTTGGATCAATATGTGCAAAGTCCGAATTTTCTCTTCGCCCAGGCTTGCTTATAGAGCTCGCAGTGACGAGCGGCGCTTTGCGCCACTAGCTGCTATCACTATTAATTGATTTTTGAGGTTATTAAGTTATTGCAGTGCTTTGTTGCTTATTTCAGGTTTAGCCTAAGTTATTTCACCAAAACCTGATTACTTCACCGTTTCGATGCATTGAATCACAGGAGTCTGAGGAGAGGAGTTTTACAAACATTTATCAAAGGTTCTACATAGGAACTGCTCTGAAACAATAAAATTTGACAATCCTACGTCCCAGACACTATGAGTAAATTTGAAGAAGAGCCTGGTGTTACAGATCTTGTTTTAATTGTAGAGGGGAGGAGAATTTATGTGACGAAAGCTATCCTCATGCATGTTTCTCCTGTTTTTAAAACAATGTTTACATCAGACTTCAAAGAAAAGAGGCAACAAGAGATTCAACTTCCTGGAAAGAAATATGACAACTTTGTATTGTTTTTAGCTCAAATTTATCCTGGGGAACGACCTCCTCTCACAGGTAAATATGGTGGCCAATCAGTACAGGTGCAGTACCAAAACAGCAAAATTTCTGTTTTCTTTGGCTTCAGCATTTATACGTGACAAGAAATACCTTAAAGGTCAGTCACACCTCACTAGATAATGCTAACAGAGTTCAGTGGATGATAAAATGGCAACAAACCCAATATGTTGGTCAAAAATGACTACCCTCTGCTGTTAAAGGTTCTTACAATTAAATTATAATTACTTGTGAAATTGTTATCCTGCAAAAACCATTGTTGACAGATGCAAAATGGAGGTCAACAATGGTTTTCAAGGGATAAAAATTTCACGTTACTTTGGGGAAAAAAACATGTACATGTAATATTTTTCTCCCCTGCTTTCCATGTGAATGGGTGATATTAATTTGGTTCTGTCCATCCATCATTCTGTCTGTTTGTAACACTTTCATTTCCAGACATTATCTCAAAAAGTCTTTCACAATGAAATTTTATATCATAACTTCTTATGGCCTAAATACAATCCCTATTGATTTTGAGGTCAAAAGGTCAAGGTCAGAAATTCATACATTCTGTCTATGTGTAAAACTTTTATTTCTGGAAGATATCTCATCAATTTTTAAGCTTTTCATTTGCAGTGAAATTTTATAATTCCTTACAGCCTTTAGAAAATCCATATTGATTTTGAGGTCAAAAGGTCAATGTCAAAAATTCAAACATTGCAAAAAATGGTTACTTTATCAAGGTTACTTTAGTTTTCATTGAGTTTTTCAATGAAATATTTTATATCATAATTACAGTGACTTAAAGAAGACCCTTATTGATTTTGAGGTCAATTCGACTTAAAGGCAAAAGCTGATAAGTCAAGGTGGATGGGTTTTTTTTTTCTTTCTCCATCTGCATTTTTTTTATGTCCTTGTATCAGTTTTGCAAAATCCAAACTTTTACCTTGGCCATAACTTTTAAACAATTGGTGCTAGGGCTTTCATACTTCACATATGTAATCCTTGTGACAAGACCTTCCTTTGGATACCAACAATTTTGACCTTGACCTAGGAGTTTGACCTACTTTTGAAAAACTTTAACCTTGGTCGTAACTTTTGAACGGTCAGGCTAGGGCTTTCATACTTCACATGTGTAATCCTTGTGACAAGAACTTCCATTGGATACCAACAACTTTGACCCTTTGACCGTGGAGTTTGACCTACTTTTTGAAAACTCCAACCTTGGCCATAACTTTTGAACGATTGGTGCTTCGGCTTTCATATTTCACCTGTGTATTTCTTGGGAGAAGGCCTTTCCTTGGCCACCATTAATTTTGACCTTGGCCTTGATGTTTGACCTACTTTTGAAAAAAAAAGCTTTAACCTTTTCCAAGTGTATTCAATGGTTGCTGCTAGGGCTTTCTTATTTCACGGCTTTATTCCTCAAGACATGACCTTACTTTGGGTACCAACATATTTGATTTGCATTTGAGAAAGTTTAACCTTAGCTATAATTTGCTGCAATAGGTGGCACTGCAGCTCTCTTGTCATCCATCCTAAATTTTTCAGACCAGTGCACTGAAGATCTGCAGCTTCATAATCCATGAAACCATCAGCCCTTTCATGTTAAATATTCAGGCAAGAAGCTTCATAGTTCTTGTACTTCATTCATTAATGTCAAAAATTAAATTCATTTCCTATATATATTAACATCCTAGTAATTCATATGATGATTTGCCCAAAATTATGCAATATACATGTAATATGTTACTATATAGTTACTAGGTCATCAACTTGTGGAACAGCTACTGGGCTTTAGATAATTTATTTTCATATTGTCAGAACCTGATATAATAATGCTGCTTTCCTTTCTACATCATGCATGCAAATGAGAAAGAATGCAGTGTATTCAACTGTTTTTTGTCGCCCCCATGGTGCAGTGGTTAGAGCGTCTGCTCTAGAGTCGCGAAGTAAGGAGTTGATCCTTACGTCCCGGGTTCGAATCCCACTGTGGGACGTGGAGACCGGTCCTTCAGATGAGACCATATAAACCGAGGTCCCATGTCGCAGTAGGTGCTGGCACGAAAAAGATCCCTCACTGCTCAATGGCCATAAGTGCCGAGTATAGGACAAAATTTGCAGCTCTCCACTGGCAAGTGGTGGCGTCTCCATATGAGTGAAAAATTCTCGAGAGGGACGTTAAACAAAATACAATCAATCAATCAACTGTTTTCTATATCATGCAGATCACCCAAAAGGTTTTGCGAGATTTCTCTTTTTTTTAAACTTCTAAACAATGTAGCATATGTTTGCTGTGTCTGCTGCTGGCTCCTTCCTCAGATGATACTACAGATTAAAATCCATTCTTGGAAACCTGCAAGCTATAAATATAGTAATTCCCTTATTTTATTCCATGATTTAGGGGATGTTCTCACAAAGATTTTACCCTATGTAGATGAATATCAAGTGGACTATCTGAAGAAAGATTGTCAAAATATACTTCTACAAAGTTTAGAAGTATCTAAAGGATTGAGATATTTACTAGACAGCCTATATATAGCCACAACCTATGGATTTCAACAACTCTACCAGAAGGCTTTACATCATCTGAGATTTTTTTCTCTGGATTCTTATAAGGAAAGCAGCATCTTTAAACGTTTGCCTTCAGAAACAAAGCTGGAATTGGCATTTGGTAGATGTCGCCATTTGGAAAGGAAAAAAGAGAATTACAAGAAAAGACTAAGAAAATCATGATTATAATAAGATAAATCTATTATCAGGCTAGGATTATCATTAAACAGTAATATAATTCATCAAGATTATATATTTGTATGTATGTGGGTATGTGTGATGGATTATAATTTTGTTGTCATGTGAATAAGCATTAAGGACTTAATTTAATGTATTTTGGTTTGTTTTATGTATTTTTATGTACATTTTAATGAATAATATTATTGTTTTTATTATGTATTAATTATGTTAAATCATCAATTAACATAATTGCATGCATCTTAGTTTATTAAGCGGCAAAATTTAGAAATAGAAAACAGGAACGTTGATTGTAATATGAAAATTCAGAAACATTTTCTTTCCTGTTTTTTTTTTCTTCAGTACATTTTGTAATGTCAGCCAATTGTAATGGTATGTACAGAAAATTTTGTAGCTTCTTAGACTATAAAAATTAAAATCTTTAATTGTCTTTCATGCTGATATAATTTAAAAATTTCCAAACCATGAATAAAAAAAAAAGGAATGACAATTTTGCTTTGTTCTGTTTAGAAGAGAACTATTATATTAGGGCAGTATAACATGTACATTATTCATTTTCATATTATATATAGAGAGGATATTCAATGTTTTGTTGTTGGATATGGAATTTATTTCATGAGTGGGATGGAATTTTTTTAATATTTTCACTCGTGCGAAGCATGAGTGAAAATATAAAAAAAAATCCTGCCCCACTCGTGAAATAAATTCCATAGCCAACTACAAAACATTGGATTTTCTGTTTATTACATTTTCTTTGATTTTGCCTTTGCCTCTGTCTTTTCTTAACACAGTGACATAGACTGTGACGTCATACGAATATTTTTTTTTTATTTTATGTTCAAGCCAATAACTAATTAATTTTTAGATACAATAAATATGAGAAGAATCCAGCCTTAACGTCATTCATTCTTACATTCGACGCTAAACGAGTTAATCAACACACAATTAACAGAATGAATATAGAAATGAACTTTGGAATATTCAAATAATTCTAATATAATAACTCAATTTCACGATTAAAGATTATTCAAACACATGGAAATAAAACAGCATGTGAGAAATTTGATAGATTTCTGGGTGAACTGAAAAAGAATTCCAAAAAGTAACATCATGAAGACATCTGTAAGTTTGTTGTCATGCATTGATAGACGTCATCTACAGTACCAACCAGACCCAACCTGACAAAAAGCAGTCCCAGAGCAGGCCCGGGGTACCGTTTTCATTGGCTTGTCGATTTAATTATTGTAAGAATCTTTATGCAACATAAAAAAATTTCACTAAAATATTTACTGAACCCTTACATCAGTGTGCATGTACATGTAAATCACGGCGGGTGTGACTGGTCGACAGGGGATGCTTACTCCTCCATGGCACCTGATCCTACCTCTGATATTTTTAGAGATTTAGTGTTTGCTCTGCTTCAAATGTATATTGTTTTAATGGATTTTGGAGCTTGATTACTGTTCGTTAATATCTTCATGTTTCACAATACAACTACAGTGTATATTAAACACAAAAAATATAATATGAAAATGAATGAAAAAATTACAAAGTAAAACAAAACAAGAAGAAAGATACAATATAAAAATCATCTGGGCAAATTGCCAGAGAAATATGTTGCCACACTTTCAACATTTCCATCTCTGAATTAACAGCTTTTCATGTTTCTCCATCACAGTCATATGATTTTAATGTAAGTTTTTGATATAAGTTGATATAACTAATAACCTATGATTTTGATATAAGTTGAAAGGATATATGCAAACAAAATGAATGCAAAGTCTACCACAAATGACTAAAAAGGTCATGAGAACTGAAATTGTTGAATAATTGCATTAAAATTCTGTTCTTTCAGTTTTAATGTATAATGCTAACAAAGAATATTGTGAAGTCAAGATTGATAAAACTGCTGCACAATTCCAATATACTTTCTCATCTGATCAGAATTAAACTTACACCAGACTGTGCATTTTAACCCCGTTTCAACTCAAAAGTTTACAGATAGTTACTAAATACAATAAAAATAAGTGAAATGTCGATATTTGTGCACCCTGTATCGAAGTATATCTCTCAGTGCAGGTGTACTTTTACCGTTCGTTGAGTATTCTTCAACCTTAGTCCTCTATGATCTGACTATCAAACTTAACAATAATGTAGCGTAGATATATTATTTTTCTTTTGTTTTTTTTATTTTATATTTACTTATGAATTCATGTTATTCTGTAGCTTTAGTTTAAATGTACCATTTTACTACACCAGTCACTTAGATAGATTTATTGGAGGTTCGACCCAGACTGTGGACAGGTCATGGGGAGCTAGTGGTAATTAAGTAAGGAGGAGAAAGTTAGGCGATTATAATCAATGGGAGGAGAATATGTTAGTAATTAATTATGTCTAGACTAGGTTAAATAGATCAGGGGGAGTTGAGGGGAGAAAGAGGAGTCAATAGAGTAAATAAACGGGATAATTGAATAATTAGGGGAAGTAGTTATAGAAGGAGTTGTGAAGAAATCGTGGTTAGGAAGTTTTCTTAAGTGATTTTATAGTGCCTTTAACTCATCCTTTAATATTTTGGATTTATTTTGTTTTAATTTCTTTGGATTATATTCTATCTTACATTGGATTTAAAAAACATTTGTAAGGTTCCAGTTATTGAGTTTTATTACAAAGAGGAGAAACCTATGATATTAAAGACAAGGGATTACCATATGAATATTTGTGGACATTGGATTTTTTACGCTACCTGAATATTACAAGAAGGAATTAACTAAGACCGCTCGGAAACGCTACATTAAGTTCGTTTTCTTTTGCTATGACTGGAAATTTCATTACCACTGCCTTCCTAGTTATAGTTGGTGTATGAATCAAACCTGACTTATCTTTACCGGAATGACCCTGTGCTGTGCTATTTCTTTCCGCAAGAACTGGTTGTCTTAAACTGGCAGTAGTACTAATCTTAGACATTTGCTTCCATAAAGGACTATTTCTTATAAAGTCACTCACTCTTTGACCCTGAAAACATCTTTTCTATGCCTTCTCTCACAATCACACGGAAATCTTCTTTATCATTTATTATGGCGATTAAAGACAAATAACAAATCCACAAGGGCTAACAAACACAATACCACATTGGCTAAGATATTCAGAATGTTTTCTGATATATACTTAATCTTTGTTTTCAATCTAATCTCAATCCTTTTCTCAATCTCAAAAACTGTCACTTATATACTATGAAGGAAACATCTAGAAATAGAAAGTTCTGTAAAATTCTAGGTCATCATATTCTCACATATTCTAGAGAATTCTTGATTATTTATTCAAGTAACATATAGAACATTCTAGATTTCACATAATTAAATCAATTCATTCAATTTCTGTAAAAGTTCTTGAAATTGCGACTGTTCGCAACACTCCCAAGGCCAAGGAAAGTCTGTCACGAATTTAATTGTTCTTTAATCAGTTTTGTGGCTTTTTCAGCAGCCTGTCTCTTTGCTCTGGGCAACGGAGGAATATCACTGACTGTTGGTTTTTCCTTATTTGCATCACTGTCACCATGATCTGAGTCATCGGTACATTCTATAGGATAGAGTAAATTTATAGGTCGGTTTAATGTCCTTTTGTTGGGTAACATTACTTTTCCCGATCTGAACTGACCATCTTGACTTATTGTCAAATCGCAAATTTTTCCGATCTTCCAACTTCCTCTAGGTAAATCTTGTTTGATAAGAACAACATCACCAATTTTTACTGGTCTATTGTGTTGAATTCGTTTTCCTTTTAATTTATAAGATTTTCTTTCTCTTAGACTTAGAAGATATTCATCTCTCCATGTCTTCCAGAATGTATCTAAAGTCGTTGACCTTTCTTCCAAATTGCCAATAAAGTGTTCACAGAGCTTGCATGGGGTACATAGTCTGGATCCATGGGATCAAAATTTTCACTATCTTGAAGTCCTATTTTTGGGTTCAAAGTGAGGAAATGTGCTGGAGTTAAGGTGATGTTTGAATTAATATCATCTCCAATGTAGACTAAGGGTCTAGTATTCACAACTGCTTCGACTTCTGCAAGCATAGTTCTCATCTGCTTATTTGTTAAACAGAGTTTTCCCATAGTTTTTCTTAAGCATCGTTTGACACCAACCAGACGTTCATAAAATCCTCCCATCCATGGTGCCAGTTCCACAATAAATTGCCACTGAATCTCTTCATTTGCAATATAACTTTGGACATCTTTATCCGAAGTGACTTTTTCCCAACCTTTTTCCAACACCAGGCTTGCAAGTTTGAATTGAGCACCGTTATCAGAGATGATTTGTTTTGGCTTGCCAAAACGTGCAATAAATCTCCTTAGTCCTAGTAAAAGCTGTTCTGTGGACATGTCCTGCATGAGTTCAAGATGTATAGCCCTTACTACCAAGCAGGTAAATAGACACACCCATACCTTTTTACTGCCAGTTTCTGTTTTAATGAAGATTGGTCCAAAGTAATCCACTCCGGCGTATGTAAATGGTGCTGATTCACTCACACGTTTGTTTGGTAGTGGAGGCATTAGCGGCATCTTGTAAGGACCACCCTCAAACCGCTTACAGACTGTGCATTTCTGTAGTATTCTTCTTACTTCTGATCTTCCCTGTGGAATCCAGTATTCTTGACGAACCAATGATAACGTGTGGGAAACTCCGACATGAAATGATTTTTTTATGGATGTAATCAATAATTAGCCCCGTCACATGGTTCTTTCTTGGAAGAAGTATGGGAGTTCTTGCTCCTTCTGACAGCTGAGCATCTTCGAGTCTTCCAGTGCATCTGATAATTCCTTCCTGATCTAATACCAGTCCTAGTTGACTAACTAAATTGTTTCTCCTATTTTCTTTGAGCGCGATTTTGATATCACTAAAATTCTGAGTTTGAATATTCTTTATCACAAGAATTCTGGCATTCTGTAGTTCTGAGGAAGTTAGATGGTTCGCATGCATCTGAATTTTCTTCGAATTTGATAAACCTTAGAATCCATGCTAAAACTCGAATAAGACGTAAAAATGATGAAAATCTGTGGTAGTCAATAATGCCTGGATATCCATTGAGTCAGAATCTGAATTGTTTTTACTTCCGTTAGGACTCTCCCCAGCCATCAGTTTAGCTTCATAAAGTATCTTTGGAGTCTTGCATTCTGATTCTATGGCATTTTGAACTTCTTTACAGGTTTGTTGACTGTTCCATGAAGGCTAGTCATCTCTCTTTTTAATTAACCATTATGGACCATTCCACCATTGTTCCAATTCTTGAAGAGTTGTAACTGTTGTTCCTCTGCTTGCAATATCAGCTGGATTATCTTTTGTAGATACATATTGAAAATTGATATCTTTGTTGTTCCTGATATCTTTTGCTCTGTTTCCACAAAAGTAGTAGAGGTTTCTTCATTCTAATCCAATGCAATACACACTGGGAATCAGTCCAAAGGATCTTTTCTGTGATAGTTAACTTAAGTTGCTGTTCAACAAAGTGTACACATCTGACTCCAATGACAACAGCTAACAGTTTCAATCTAGGTAGTGTTATTTTCTTAAGTGGCACTAATCGAGTTTTTGAAAACAGCAGGTTGACTGAAGTTCTTTCATTGTTGCTCTGGTGTAAATAAACCGAACAGGCGTACGCTTTCGTTGATGCATCACAAAAGCACATTAAATTGTATGTCACTGTACCAGAAAGTCCATTAAAACGAGGAATATGGTAACTGGGAATATCATCCAGATCTGAGGATATGTTTTCCCAGTGTTGAATGTCTTCTTTGGTCAGTTCTTCATCCCACTCATTCTTTTGGTTCCATAATTTTTGTAGAAACAACTTTGTTCTCAAAGTAACTGGGGTGAAGAATCCAAGTGGATCAAAAACAGAAGCAATTCTTTGAAGGACTTTCCTCTTTGTGATAGGTGGAATTTGAGTTTCATCCTTTGGACTGTTTATAAATATGGAGTCCTCAGAAAGTTTCCAAGATAAACCAAGAATTTTTATGGTTTCTCTGTTAGCTTGATCAGCTGGAGGAATATACTTACTAAATTCTTTGGAGTTTGATGCCCAGTCTCGTAAATTCATTGACAGGGCACTGAAGATTTCTTTAGCATCTGTGTATAGTTTCCTAGCCTCTGAGACGGACTCTACACCAGTGATAACGTTATCTACGTAGATATTACCTTTTATGTCTTCAGCTGTTGCAGTGTTGTAGTTTCCAAGATGGTAATCTAAAGTTGCAGCCAACAGAAAAGGGCTTGATATAACTCCAAATGGAACTCTCGTAAATCTATACACTTGAATATTGTTCTCTGTTGTTGGAGTGTCAATATTCTTTAACCAAAAGAATCTTGTCACATCTCTGTTTTTTCCTTGTAATTCAATCTGCAGAAATGCCTTTTCTATGTCAGCAATAATTGCAATCTTTTTCATTCTAAATCTCAACAACAGTCCACACAAATCATTTAGCATCATTGGTCCTCTGTAAAGACATTCATTCAGGCTGTTATACTCTGGTTTTAACTTTGCTGATGCATAATAAACGATCCGCATTTTTGTGGTAGGTTTTGTTGGATCAATAACAGCATGATGGGGTATGTAGTGTTTGACACTATTCTTTACTTCACTGTTCTTTGTCACTTTCTCAATGATGCCTTGCTTGCACTGCTCCTGAATTATTTCATCATATTTGTGAAGTAGCTTAGAGTTCTTTTTAAGTTTTTGAATTAAAGATCTCAACCTTCCAAAAGCAAGTTCTCTGTTCTCTGGGAGTTCAGGTTGCTCATCTTTCCATGGCCAAGTGACTTGGTATCTGTCATTGACTAGTTTTATTGTATCGGTAAAGTTTTTCAAAGCCTTGTCATCATCTGATGAGTGAGGCTGGTCTTTGATTCCAATCGTTTCCAAGTTCCAATACTCATCCAATGATGGTTTCGAGGGCAAACATTGATCGACGGAGGAATGAAGACAATATTCTGTTGTTAAGTTATTTCCATTTACAATCAGTATTTCATGTAAATGATCTCTGGACGCCTCCAAATTTTCTTGTGTTCTTCCAGTAAGAATCCATCCTACCTTTGATGATAGTAAGTAAAGTCCAGGGTTAACTTCAATTTTCTCTGATGATACTAAATCAAGATTATAGTCATTTCCAATAAGGATGTCTATGGTTGAATTTTCTGTAGTTTTTGGTAGAGTATCAGCAAATTGTAAATGTTTCCATTGGTGCTACATCTTTTCAGTGATGTTAGGTGGCAACGGTCTTCTATGTATTGATCCAGTTATTTGAGGCACAACATTTGCAGTCAATTCTCATGCAGTGCCCATCCTCTACTTTAATTCTTAAAGATACATTTGGAGTTTAACTATCTTTGGTTTCGTTGATCCAAAGGTGATGAGAGATATTTCTTCTGTTCTTTTCCTCTGCAAATTCAACCTTGAAGCTAATTCCTCAGTAACATATGTTCTTTGAGACCCAGAGTCCATCAATATTCTTGCAGATTCAACTCTCCTTCCTTTCAGATCTGATGCATCAATTCTTGCAGTCTGCATTAGCACCATACTACCTGAGGAGAGTAGACTGTTTTCTGGAACACTGTTAACTGGTTCTATGTCATAAATTTCTAATGTTTCAGCAAAGTGTGAGGGTTCTCTCGAAAGCTGAATCCTCTTATTGCAGAGACTTCGATCATGTCTCTTTGTCTGATGGCGATGGACACACGGTCTGTCTATTTTACAGTCTTTGCTCAGATGGCCTGGTTTAAGACAAATATAACATCTTCCTCTGATCTTCTGTTTTCTGCCATCAATTGTCCTGAATTCTTTGCATTCATCACTCCAATGATTTCGTTCACAGAAGATACATATGGGATGTTTTCTTTCATATTTGTTTCTTCTTTGTGATTCTTGAAATAATGTTGTTAGGGCTTCTGCAGATGCACGTGTCCTTTTACGGTATTTATATATGACGTGCCAGGTAATGGTGTTTTTGTAGCAGATTGTTCTTGATGAGAGGCTAGGTTGTCCATACCTGTAGACTCCCTGGCTACTATGTAATTATCAAGAAATATTCTCAGCTTTTGCACAGTCCACTTTTCTTTCTTTCTTTTCTGTATTTCTAATTGTAATCTGGCTTCTTTTGGTAACTTTGTTATTATCATGGAAACAAAGACATCTTGATTTACATCCTGTTCCAAGGCTTCTAGACAGCGCATATGTTTTTCTAGTTCATCCAATAATCTACGGAGACTGGAAGTGTTATTGAGTGCAGGCTTAATGTTGATAAGGTCCATGTAATGTTTGTTTATTACAGACTGCACATCTCCGAATCGTTCCTTCAATATTGAGAGAGCTACATCATAATTTTCATGGGAGAGCATAAGGCCGGAAATAGCAGATTGTGCCGTTCCTTCCATTTTACTTTTCAAGTAGTTGAACTTTTCAATATTGGAAAGCCTCGAGTTCTTGTGCACTAAAGCTTCAAAGGAGTCCCAGAATTCTTTCCATTTTAATTTATCTCCATTAAATGAAGGTAGTTCAAACTTTGGAAGTTTAACTACTGGAGTTTCTTTCTCTTTGTAAATCTTCTCTTTCCTGTGCAATTCCTGAATTTGGAGTTCTTGGAAATGCAAAAGTTGTTCCTGCATTCGTGTCTGCAGATCTATCATGTGGTCTATTCTTGGGTCATTTGATGCTTCCGTTTTCAAATATGAAATGTCCATTTGCTCCAATCTTTTTTCTTGTAGTAGAAGTCCTTCAGAGTGCTCTGTAACTTCAGAGAGCAATTCAAACAGCATCTCACTATCTTCAGTAAATTTTTCAATTTCAGACTCGTTGTCGACTTTGCCCTCTAAGGCAATGGAAAATTCTTTCATCGATTCCTCAAGTTTTGCACCAAAGTCCTTTAACCGCCTCAAGAAAGATTGAATCTGCCTTAACTTGGTTGTCAAATCCTCTTCTACAGCTTCTGATGAAAGAAATGCCTTACTTTTAACCATTTCTTTCATAAGTAAATTCTTGTGCCTTGTACAAAGTCCTTTCAAGTATGAGGTTGACATCTTCTTTTCCGTGATAATTTCTTAATTTCAGGTTCCAAATCCAGGGTTCCGGCACCAAACAATGTGGCAACTCACAATCACACGGAAATCTTTATCATTTATCATGGCGATTAAAGGCAAATAACAAATCCACAAGGGCTAACAAACACAATACCACATTGGCTAAGATATTCAGAATGTTTTCTGATATATACTTAATCTTTGTTTTCAATCTAATCTCAATCCTTTTCTCAATCTCAAAAACTGTCACTTATATACTATGAAGGAAACATCTAGAAATAGAAAGTTCTGTAAAATTCTAGGTCATCATATTCTCACATATTCTAGAGAATTCTTGATTATTTATTCAAGTAACATATAGAACATTCTAGATTTCACATGATTAAATCAATTCATTCAATTTCTGTAAAAGTTCTTGAAATTGCGACTGTTCGCAACAGTTCTGACTTACCAAAGGATTAATATTGCCTCAGACTCTGATACTTTTGTTTCTTACCTCTCTTTGGGATATTGGTCCTTTGGTCATTTCCACTGAACCTTAATGTGCAGGATAAGCCCCTGCTAATTCTATCATTTCTTCCATTGACTTTGGTTGTCTTTCTTTTAACCAGATTTGTAGATCTCTGGAAGAACTGTTAGTAAGTTGTTCACGCATAAGAACGTCAACTAAAGTATTGCAGTTTTTGTTTACCTTTTCCATCTGGCACCAATATTAAAAAAAATTGTAGCACGGTTACAAAACTTCCTAAATGTCTCATTAGGAATTGCTTACAACCTCTGAACTTACCTAAATTTGTACGTGCTTGCCGTGCAATTTTACCGCTTTAGAATAGCTTTCTTTATGACGTCATAGTCATTTGTTTCATGTTCTCGTATCCATGTTTCTATCTGTTAGTTGTAGAATCACTCGCAAAGCCCACTGGGCTTTTTGCCATTTGCAAAGTGTGTCATTTGTCAAGTGTTACCAGTCTACTAAAGATCATCTTCTTTTAACTGCAGTCCCACTGGACATTACTGGTGATGTAAATATAGTTGAAAATGAAGACCTAAATGGAATCATCTTAAAGGGTCCTAAATACAGGGAGCCATGATCTTTCAATTGTCGACAGAACCCTAAATATGAAAGGGAGGATCTGAACACTTCGTCAGAATGGATCAATGTTTTAGAAATATATTAAAGAATCCTATTAGAAACTTAAAACTTAAGGAAATTTACGAACCATCTATCCTTCCGTTTTCACTAAATCGAAGATAATAAGAATTATAAAGACTACAGAAACAATATATTATGGTAACAGCAGTCAAAGTTTGTAACTTTGTATGTAAGGCTCATTATTATAAATGTATTTTAGAAGAACCTGGTTTTAAAAAGGATGAAATTCTTCAAAATCACATTTCAATGTTTAAAACTGTTAACATTCCAGTCAACCAAGGCAGGCCTCCATGTGATCTCTAAAATATAGGCGCCATTTGGCTCCTAATCAAAAAAATTTAGTTGCCAATACAAATTATTAGTCGCCAGGTAAAATTTTCTTATTAATAAGCATTAATCTAAAAACTGATGTCAATATATATAGAGACATGTCCATTGCTAACTTTTAAAGTTCTTTTCTGCTCTTTTTTTTAAAATGAAAATGAGTAGAGTTCAGTAATTTGACAATCACTAAATCAATTTAAAATGGTCGCCAATTTGGCAACTTATAGAAAAATTTAAGGCGCCAATCATAAGTTTTAGGCGCCATGGCGACTAAATTAGCCGCCAATCAGAGCCCTGCAAGGTGATTTTATTCTGTTCTACCCTACTTATACTGGATTCCTAAATTTCATGAAAATCCTTAATAACAAAGAAACATTGCTGGTTCCTGCTAATCCTCTACCAAGTCCCTACCTTTACTTCTTACAAAAATATTAACCGCTGTAAAGGAGAAACTTCCAACGTACTGTGCTACAGCATATTAAAGAAGTGATGTAGATCACATGTGGATTCTCAGAAATGTCAAAGAACTTTAAAAAAAAAAACTTAAATTACATTTTTTTTTTTCAAAATAAAAAAAAAAAACATCAAAACATACGACTTTTCCAAACTTTATTCCTCACAAAAATAACACAATAAAATAAAATATATATATATATATATATATATATATATATATATATATATATATATATATATATATATATATATATATATATATATATATATATATATATATATATATATATATATACCTTTTGATATCATAGATAACTACTTTTTCAACATAGAACTCTAGTATCTTGTGATTGGTCAATAACTTTGCTAAAAGTCACCTTGATTCTACACAAGAGTAGTGTGAATTTGATATTTAAAGGTGGCTGGAGTGCCTCATTGACAACATTTATGTAGCCTTTGGAGACCAGGTCTTCCGATAAAATGTAGAAATTTCGATGGGCATTAATATTTTGTTCCTTTATAAGCCCACCTGCTTTTATATTCCTATTAAGCAAAATTTATTTAAAAACTTCTACAGAGGAAACACTTTCTATGGCCTTCAACTGCGACCTTCAACTCAACACTAATCGTCACCGTAGCTCAGTTAGTAGAGCGCTCACTCCGGAAGGTCGTGGGTTCGTACCCCGGTTGCGACTGACCTGTCAATAAAAAATAGGTAACAACGCCAAGAGCTCGGCACGTTGAAGTGAGAGTTGCGGGTCATTCGGATGAGACCTTCAAAAAACCGAGGCCCCGTGTCACGACAGGCGTTGACATGATAAAGATCTCTCGCTGCAATGGCCCTGAGTCCCGAGTAAAGGTCTAAATTTGAAACCCTTCACCGGTATATGGTGACGTCTCTTGTGAGTGAAAAATTCTCGAATGGGACGTTAAACAATATACAATCAATCGATCAATCAACTCAATATTCAGATATATCGACAACGTTTTATCAATTAACAACAATTACATTCATTCATATGACGACTCGATATATCCCAGTGAACCTGAAATAAAAGACACCAGAGAGTCTGCCACATCTGTTTCATATTTGGACGTTTTACTAACTCAAAACGTGGTTTTCAAAACACAGGGTTCACGTCGGGTGTGCCCCATCAACAGGGGACGCTCACCCCTCCTAAGCACCTGATCCCACTTCTGGAATTTCCGGGATTCCGTGTTTTGTGCCCTATTCACAGATTTGTATGGTTTGTAGATTTTTTTGGAGATCGATCACTGTTCGTTATCTTCACATTTTTCATTCAATATGCAATTAACCCTTTGCACCACTAGGTGTTACTACTAGAGTCTAATTCTGACAGCGAGAAATGATAGCCCTATATGTCCCCTATCTTACCCCAGTAATCGACCAATGTACACTTCAACTAGTAACACACACACATACACACACACAAACACTTCCTCTCTCTCTCTCTCTCTCTCTCTCTCTCTCTCTCTCTCTCTCTCTCTAACGTGCTTATTTACATACACACACACAACACACACACCCCTCTCTCTAACATGTGCTTATTTAAATTTTGCAATAAGTGGCCATGTTTTTAGTATCATTTACTTATTTTTTCGTTCACATTTAGTCTAGAGAGCTCTCTTTTCTGACAAACATGGATGCATAGATAATACCTCTTTTTTTTTAAAGGTCTGTGAAAGATACAGACCAAAGCAATGTTCTGATTATTTTGCAGAAATTTGTTGGAACTGATTAACTTACAACTTTTGAGATCACGTGTTTTGTATTTAAATTACAATAAAACTTGCCGGGGTGCATATATCGTGGTCTGATAAGCGAACATGGAAGTTTAAATCAAAGATATCTATTCCTAGCGTACAGGTGTTGAAAACATCGTATAAAAATGTTTTCATTTTTAATTTTGATTTCATTCAATACTGCGCTACTTCAGGAAATCTACGAAACAAATGCCAAGGAATATGACCTCATCATTGATTTCAAGCATACCTTGGATTACTACATAAACGAATGTCAACAGGATTTGAAAAAGGAAAAAATGAGAAACTACAAAATATATCAGGAAACAAATAAGCATCTTTTAAATGTCTTGGAAAAAATAAAGATCTTGAATACATTTGCAGGTAAGGCATTGAACATTATTTAAAATAAGACAAGAAATTATTATTTTTTTTTTTTTTTAAACTGTTTTGCCAGTAAAAAGTAATAATTTTTAAAACATAAAAAAATCTATTTTCACATTTATATGTCCACCATTTCCATTTACTTTCAGCATTGCTTCCCCCTAATATCAGTTGTTCTGTGAATGACATGTTGATTCTTCCCCATCCAGAGGAATGTCAATTGTATTACAATTGTTCAGTGATTTATTCTATTATCCCAAAACAAATGGAGCAACACTTAATGGAATGCGACTATCCAAATTTATTTTCACTCGAAACCAATAGGTGTGACAATTTTAGAAAAGTGGCATGCAAAACTAGACGTGAAATTAAGGATAAATGTAAGTGGCTTTATATTTTCAAGCTGCTTGAATGCTTATGAAAAGTAATTCTTTTGATAAAAAAAAAAGAAATAAAAATTTTCAAGTATTTTGCAATTTTGATAATTTCAGATAAATAAATTATATGCTCTTTATCTTGTGTCAGGTAAATATCGACTAATGATTCAAAGTTTCTGGAGTCCAGAACCATGTTTATTGAGTTTCCCAAGTTGTGATAACAAAACCGATGGATTGCATGAACATGGCGTGAAAAAGCCTTCGCCTTACTTCATGATTTGTGATGGAGAAAGATTTCTTAGAGAGGGCTTTTGTCCGGTTGACCCAACATGGAATACAAGATCATTTCCTTATAATGGACGATGTCTATCTTCATTTGAGATACCAAGGGATAAGTATTCCTATGGTAAGCTTCCATCATGCGCTGGAAAGACAAATGGCAGCTACCAGTTTCTTGAACTTCCATGTGACGCGTTTTATAAATGTCAAAATGGCCATGCAAAAGCTACAAAGTGTCCAGAGAATTCGCAATTTGATCAAGATAGTGGAGCGTGTCAAATCGGTGCAATTTGTCCCTAAACTTTCGTAAATAAATATTGAAATAAGTAATCAGTACCAAAAAACTTATGGGTTTGAAGGGATACGAGATACTGATTCCAGACAATATTTGAAACTGCTAGGAAATATAGACAAATGTTATATATATATATATATATATATATATATATATATATATATATATATATATATATATATATATATATATATATATATATATATATATATATATATATATATATATATATATATATATATATATATATATATATATTAATCAATATCTTTTTCTGGTGTTTTCACCATTTCTTGATCACCTGAACCAAAAGTTTAAATGATATTTTTTGGTCCCAAATCATGTAGCATTTTAGACTGAGGTCATATTTAATTCTGTACATTGATTTCATTTTTTTTCTTTAAGAAACACATAAAAATCTGAAGTTTAATTAAAATTTGTTTTCTTTTCATGATGTTTAATAAAAAATTCTAAGTGATTAATAAATAGTCATTTTAGGAATATCTGAAATTTTGACTGAAGTATAAGACTGCTTTTGAACATGATGCCTAATTACATGCTGTCCTTTCTCTCCAGATTCAATTGACCATATTCAACCAAACCTGCCTCAAAGCACCCTTGAATTAAGAAAAATCTTGGGGATAGGGGTTTCAGGATCGGATAGGGCCCCAATAATGGATCAAAGTTTTAATGGTAATATATACTCAGCTACGTTAAGGAAGGCCTAAGTTCACATCTGTGATGCACCGTATGGGAAGTTTCATTGTGACGTCATTAAAAATTTAACAATAGACAAAAATCTATTCAACCTCATGATGATGTGTAATTTACAACTTGCATTCATTTATTTTATCAATTATTCATAAAAGCTTGTACAGTCACAACATTTGATAGCAATACTGCCGAGTTATTACTTATAAGAAGCAAATCTATTGTCATAAATGACGTCACTAGCCTTGACTTGATGCAGTACAAGTGATCCAGAGGAGTGGATCCATTGGTTTAATAATTACAAAAATGCTTAAATAAATATAAAACCATCACCAATATTTAAATCTAATCAATGAAATTAAAAGGAAATTATTTCTTTAAAACAATAATGTAGATTATTAATTTATCTAGGTGCTATGGAGCTGCACAAAGACAGATAATTTATGTAAAGAATATTGCTAACACGATACCTGTATACCCGATTAACCTCAAAAGTGCAAGGGCATAGACTAGACTGTTTGAGATGAAATGCGGAATATCAATTGCTTATATCAAGTATATTTAGAAAAGTGCTGGGAGCTGATTCTGGTCGGCATAACATTATTTTTATTTATGACAGAATTTAAGCAAAGTGAAAATTTTGAGCTATTATACGCATTTTCGTCAGAATTACGAGTATTTCCCTAACAGCTCAAAGTAGCTCCCAGCACGTTTTGGGAAGCCGATGTATATCTTTTTTAATATGTATATTTTTTTTCTCCAAAAACATGCGTATGCCCTTGCACTAGCATCATTTTCTACATTCAGCTGAACAATTCTATTTTTATACCAGTCACGTGACACACAGCTGATACATGCAATGTAACTGGTACTGAGTAAGCCACAAACCTATCCATTATGGATATCTATATTACCTTTCCTACATGTTAACATTTACTTTGTTACAAAGATTTTTTTTTTTTTAAAAATAATACCTACGGTATTAAGAATGTACTAAGATCGCATTTTCCATTTGCTTCCTTAACATAGCTGAGTAGGGGAAAAACTTAAAATCTTCTGTAAAGAGCAACAAGGCAATGATTCTTCATATTTACATCCAAGCCTCCTCAGGTAGTCTTGATTCAAGTTTGTTCAAATCATTGTCCCCGTGGTAATAATGTGCCATATATGAGATCAACAATAACACCATGGTCCTAATTTTTCATATATACATAAAACAAAGCTGAAGATAACGAACAATGATCGATCTCGTAAATCCTGTAAGCAAAACGAATCGCGAACAGGCCCCAAGACCATAAACTGAGAACAGACTTAAGTCCAAATTTTGATTTTGAATATCTTGAATTCTAATAAACATGAAAACTTTCAGGTTTGTTTAATTCATAAATTCATACACATGTTGAAAATTTCGTTTAATTACCAACATTATTTCAAAAATTATATTGATTTGAAATTTTGACTTAAGTCTGTTCTCAGTTTATGGTCTTGGGGCCTGGGCTTACAACTTAACACTTCTCCCTAGATCAGGGACTAGGTGGAGCATCACTGTCAACTGTTTTCACCTGCCCTAGGCCCTCTGTGTCAAAATTAGTGTAAAGCATGACTTTACAGTTGATACGAAATAAGTCATTAAAAATACGATCCATCGATAAGTTGTATTTGCAAACAAGGTCATTATATCGACCATATAATTTGCAATGCAATATGCTAACTTCAAACGAGATTGTTAAAAGACCTGTAATATCCTGTTTCGGCTTAAAAATTGATCGTACTCGCAACATGCTCTTGCCTGTTGAATTAACACCATATGCATGTGATATTGGGACATTACTGCATAAATAATGGAAGAGTTTACTGGGATATATCGATCGAGTCGACATATGAAGGAAAATAACTATTCTTAATTGATAAGACGTCGTCAATATATCTCAATGTTATATTAAGGTCATTAGAGATTTCTTCTTATCAAGTAAAAGTTCTTGAATGAATACTGCTTCATAACAATATGAACAAAGAAATAAAATCAGTGCCTAATTCCACAACAATCCGTTTTTTCCTTAAAATTCAATATGCCAACAAAGGGATTGACGCGGTTAATATAAGTAATATTCTTAATCACAAAAGGGTCCAGTCTTGTATTTCACCATATTTCAAGTTAAAGACTACCGTATATACTCGCCTATAAGTCGGTTTGCCTATAAGTCGGTTGTATTTTTTGAGGTTATTTTGGAGGGATTTGCTATTGACCCGCTTAAAAGTCGGAACAACTTTTTGCCAGAATCAGTTTACAATTTCAAATCAATGCTCTGATGTTTAACCTGGTTTCGATTAATATTTTTTTTAGAAATACTTAATTTTAAATCATTAAAAAAATATATCATGCACACACTTAAGATAAAAATAAAGTTATTAAAATATGTAAATACTTGTACTTTATGTGTAATTTTAGAATACATAAATGATATAATATATCTAGATTTTGTTCAATGATATTCGTGGGTAAATGTGAATAAAATACTACACTTTGCCCTCCAGAAAAAAATACTAATCTTTTTATGACTCGCCTATAAGTCGGACATAGAGTTTTGGACCGATATTTAACTCCCAAAAAACCGACTTATAGGCTAGTATATACGGTACACCTTGTATTTCCTACAAATATACATCGACTATTGCTCTCAAACTTTTTAATTACAAGAAAACTTTACAGGGCCTGGATATCGAATATCTGAAACATAATCCTCCATCGTGTTCATGTTCTTCTTCGCCCTATAACTATTAGTCCTGCTGGACACGTTATTACTGGTGACGTAAATATAGTTAATAATGAGGACCTAAGATCACTAATTTTAAAAGGTCCTAAATTTAGAGAACCCCGATCCTTCAACTGGCGTCGGAAATTCATAAATATTATGGATTCTGTAGAGGACTACGCAAGGCGATGGGCCAGACATGAAAAAGAAGACCTTGAAACTTTGTCAGAATGGATTAAATGTATCAGATGTATGTTAAAATCACGCTTTAAAAGATTAAGGGGCAAGATGAGAGCCATCTATCCTTCTGTATTCAATAATCCAGAAGTGAAAAAAGAATAAGATAGATTACATGATCAGTACATACTGGTCCCTGCTGACAAAGCAGGTAACAACATTGTCTTTGTTTGTAAGGCTCATTATATTAAATGTATTTTAGAGGAACTTGGATTTAATTCTACAAGTGGTAATCCAACTCGTAGTTCCCTTTCTAAGGAAGAAATTCTTCAAAATCATATGTCAGGTTTGAATATTTTTAATATTCCAAACAACCAAAATGAATTTGAATTACCATATTTATACTGGATTCCGAAACTTCATAAAAATCCTTACAAACAAAGATACATAGCGGGTTCCAGTAAATGTTCAACCAAGCCTCCTTCTTAACTCCTCACTAAGATATTAACAGTGGTGAAGGAGAAACTTCAAGAGTACTGTGCAACAATATATTCGAGAAGTGGTGTAAATCAGATGTGGATACTTAAAAATTCCAAGGAACTTTTGGAAAATTTGAAATCACAAGATTTTACCAAAATCAACAGCTTAAAAACTTACGACTTTTCTACTTTATACACTACCATTCCCCACGATAAATTAAAGTCCAGGCTTTTTGATATAATTGACTGCTGTTTTTTCAATAAAAATGGAACTCGTAAATATACTTACCTTGTCATTGGTCATTTGCAATTATTTTGTTAAATAAAATTCTGATTGTACACACAAGTACTCTGAAGTTGACATTAGAAAGATGCTTGAGTTTCTGATTGACATTATCTATGTGGTTTTTGGAGACCAGGTCTTCCAACAATCTGTTGGAATTCCCATGGGTACCAATTGCGCCCCATTATTAGCAGACCTTTTTTTGTATTCATATGAAGCAGAATTTGTCCAAAATCTTGTACGTGAAAAGAAGAAAACACTTGCCAGGCCTTCAACTCGACATTTAGATATATCTAAAATTGTAAAGAACCAGTCACACGAATCATGTGAAAGTTTCCGAGAACCATTTTAATTGAAGAAGTAGTTGACAATGATGTCAAAAAGTCAGTCTTTAAGTTGTCGTGAGGAATGACTCTATCAAGCTTAGAAAAATCGTATGTTTGGGTGCTTTTCATTTTTTAAAAAAAAAATCAGTGATTTTAAATTTTCTTGTAGTTCTTTGGAGTTTTTGAGAATACACACTTAATTTACATCACGTTTTGAATATGTTGTTGCACAGTACCTCTTAAGTTTGTCCTTCACAGCAGTTAATATTTTCGTGAGTAGTAAAATTAGGAGCTTGTTGGAGCTTTTCCTGGATCAAACAATGTATTCTAATATTAAAAGACTTAGTATTATGTCACCTATATATATGGGCAGTGAACTTGAGCATATTGTTATACATTATAGTGGTTTGTCAATTTGTAGTATGTATGATGTGTACTTTAGAATGTCCCTAATATTCACAGGTTTGTGGATATGTTATTTTAGTGATGTTTTGATGTTTGTGGTCAAAAATTAACATCCACTTGTAATTCTATTAGAAATAATATATTGTTTATTTCTTTTCACTATTCAGTTCGTTTTATTGATGCAGTACACATTGCACTATACTGACAATGTCATGTAAAGAAATGTTTTATTGTGTTACTGATCGGTCTTGCAAGATATTGTTGAACATGCAGTAAGGGACAATGATGTTTTTCATCATTATTTACCATATTATAGTCTGTCCCATGACCTGAACGTCACCACTTTTTGCAAGATATCTCAAAATATATAAATACCTTGCCTTTCAACATAGGATCGATCGTAATCTAGACGCTAATGGACGAATTTACCATGTTAAATCCCCGGAGACTAGACAATCCCCAAAGTTTGGGGAAAAAAATCAAATTATCGATCGTTCCTTGGTTGAAAGCCAAGGTATTTATATACAATGTCATGTATTTTGAGATATCTTGCAAAAGGTGGTGATGTTCCGGTCGAAGGACAAACTATTAGAGTGTAATTAACTAACTTGTTTTGGTATTATAACACGTGTAGTACATTCGGCAACTGTTTAAATCCTTTCTAGTATTACCGGTAGTAGATTATAAATTCAAGTCATTTCAACTGGAATATCTTTTTTTAAATTTGTCTACTCGGTAAAGATTAAATACCAAGGAAATGGAGTTATGCCTTTTTGAGTTATCATTATATGAAAACAATACAGTTCATGATCATCATCTTCTTTGTCCGAACCTAAACCCTTTATCTGAGGCAATGTAATTCCAGATAGGCTATTTAATTGGAAAAAGTAATTAAATAGAATAAAAACGTGTTGTATATTTTTCATTATCTACTTTAACTTGCATTTATGAAGAATGATCTCGACATCTCTTTATTTCCCATAAAAATTAACTATTCGATAAAATTGAATCAACAGAAGTGTTAATTCACATCTTATTTCATTTGAGACAGGCATGATTTCAAAAGTAGCGATTTTCAAGTTCAATATTTATGACTCTGAAATGTTCGTCGATTTATTCTCTAGTGTCAGATAAGGTTTAAGGACATATGCAACGTAGTTTGAACTTTATTGTCTTTTTCCCTGGAGTTGAAGAGTTCCAATAATTCAAGGAAGTGTGTGTAACATTTTAATGTCTATATATGGTGTTGTACACTAGTTTGGATAAACAAAACATCTAGAATATATGTTTAGTAATTTTTGTATATTTTCCTTTGAATTATACAAGAAATTTCATCAATTGATATCTTTTCAAAACCCCTGGTAAGGCATGCTGAGTTTTAGTCTACGAACATCTGATGGCACTATAAACTTAAATTAAGAATATCCTGAAAATGCATCAGTAGGTAAGGTACGTTGCGTATGTCCTTAATTCAGCATTTAGTATGTAGATAGATGTGGATATGCGCATTTTACCTAGTTAGCTCAATGCTGTTCGCTGTAAATCACGGTCAATGAGAGAACTGATAAGGAATAGTCCTGTTTTAGCGATGATTGTTATTTATTGCATGTTATCTCAAACAAAATTTGTCCTCATATATTTTAAAAGCTGTACTTGTGTTCGATGCATTTACTTATCAAATCCAACTCAGTGCCGTTGCCCCCATAAAAGATAATTACGGTGAACATAAGTACAATGAACACATCAATACTCCAAACTGAGACTCTCTATGACAAATTTATAACTGTTGGAATTATTCATTTTCAGTTCAAATTCCAAAAGGTTATCCGAATTCGATTTATGGAAGATCAAGCATCATTCTTCTTCAATAAACTTATTTAATCAGAAAAATGTAATTCAGGTTGTGGTCCAGTGCAAATGTGTGATTTAAGAAGATTTTTTTATCTTCCCATATGAAACACAGCATTTTGACCCAATTTCTGTAGAAAATGTATGTTGGTAACTTAAGATATAACAATAGATATAAGATTGAACAACAAATTTCAAAAGTTTTGTCCCTGGGCCGCTATCTTTGGGGGAGGTGGGGGGGGGGGGACTCAGAGTTCTCATAGTAGCCCTTGTAGTTTTTTTTTTGTTCTCTAACTTTGTCATTTGACATTAAAACCTTTTCATCATATATATATTGATTCCCCCAGGTTGGGGCTACCCATAAATTGAAATAAAAAAAAACACAGTGAATTTTTCGCAGCACTCCCAAGTGCCTGGCAACATAAAGAAAGGAAACACTTTTTCTTTCCCTTTTGACCCCGCAAGGGGACACAATTCTATTAATTTTTTGCAATGTATGGATTAATTGGACTATATGACATCAACATTTTTTTACCCCCACTTTCTAAAAAATAGTTTGCTTAAAGTGTTGTTATTCCGGTCCCTCTGTTCATCTGCCTCTTTATTTTCTTCCTCTTACACTTTAAGCACTTTTGGAATATAGAGAAGACTTTTATAGGCAATTCCTGCTGCTCGATCCTTTTATGCCTAAAATTTATAATAACGTATTGTTTAAGTTAATCCTTTGTAATCTTTCGTAATCTAGATGACAGGAAATACTGATTCTGAACTGATTGTTCTTACCTTCATTTCTACTGATTTTCTACTGATTTGCTTTTAATTCAAATTATTTGAATTTTTTGTTAAAATTTTTCTAGCAACTTGGTTATAATATGACGTTAAATGAAAAAAAAGTTATGTCAAAAGGTAAGGTATTTTTTGAATGACCCTCGTAGTATGATTTATGGTTTATCTAAGGGTTTTTATCATGTATCTAAATTTCTAAAAATTGAAGTACATTAAATTACATGTATATTCTTGAAACACATAATTATCCTTTATTATCATGTAATTTTGATGACGGTCGTAATTAAGTCATGCAACGGGTCCTCGAATTAAAAATCTCTAATTAATTAGATATATAGGTCATAATATATCATAGGTATCAATGGTTAATTAGAACTCGTAAAGCTTATCGTAAGAAATTAATATCGAATAAATTTTTACGATATTTAAATAGACTACACGATGTGGATGGGGGAAATTATGACGATATTCATTTGGTAATGAACGTTCAACCTTTTTACGTATGAACGTCTACTATGAAGAAATAACCAAGAAAATTTGCTGACAAGTAGAGAGGAGAGCAAAAATAACTCGGGACTTCGATTGAATAGTATGAATAACCACATTTGACTTCCTAAATATTGATAACTATGGGAATTTCAAATTCTTCTTCATTCATTTTATTAATAAATTATGATCATGAATAAATACTGAATACCCTCTATGTATTCCAGCAGTGGATATCATGTTCTAGAAAAGACACTTCTTGAATGGCGCTGTATGTATTACGAATTTCACAACATTCCTATTAGATTCCGAGCGACTTTTTTTTTAAATGTATGTTGGTTATTATTATTTGTTTTAAAAGTGCCATTTTCTTAAGATATTTTATAAGTACAAAAAATTCGTGTTCGGGCATAAACGATTGTTCTGAATGGGAACAAAGCCCCCACTTTTGCAGGAAAGGGCCCCCTTTCACCAGTCCCGACCAAGTCCAGGAAATGAAAAAAAAATCTTCCTAAATCATTTCTTGTGCACATTTGTGGATACAAACTCCGCAAATTATAATTTACTATCAATTATCTAATTATCACATTTATTATCTGACAGGTTTAAAAGACGCAACAGATGAGCCGTTATGTAAAGTTAACACGAGAAGTATACTTTGATTGACCAGGATTGACACCCATTGACACACAAAGCAATGTCGCGTAACATTGCCGATCCAAGTATGCATGATGAGAAATTCAAACTTTGAATTGCTGAAACATCAGAATTAATTTTCTAGCAAAGAATTTTCAATGGGTGATTTTAATAGCATGTAAACTTTGTCATATCAAAAATTTGATACATGATAAAAATCATTTAAAAGGTTTGTCTTGTTTTTATTTATTGCTCGTTGTGCAAATATAACCCTTCGTTTTGAATATACGTTTGTTCTGTATGTGCTTTATTTTTTATTTTTAATTTAATTTTACTCTTATGATTTTTTTTTGATTCTGCATTTAATGTCATATATCATTTTTAATGGCCATTGAAATTAAAATATTTTTTATTTATGGAATATTTTTGCCATTTTGAACACTTAATTAAATCAAAGTTGTTTTGAATTTCTTCGTTACAAAAATTTATGTCTGTATTATCCAGTGTCTCTATTCATTCTTAAGCATTTGTAACGATCGCTCCCCCATTTCATGTCTTATGATATGTTGAATGTCAAGCATTGTTGAGTTATTATAATTACACATCTGTTGTTCGTTTACTTGTAAATACATATATAGTTATAAAGTTTGCAATTCGTTCCGCTTCATTGATTTTTGACGGAGTTACGACCTTTTCAAATTTTGAGGGTTTACCGAAATTTTCTTCTAAACGCTTGCAGATATTGAGCTGATTTTTGGTATGTGACTTGACCTTGATTAGTTTTAGATCAACTTTGAATTTCGTTCCGCTTCATTGATTTCTGACGGAATTATGGCATTTTCAATTTTTAAAGGGAACCAGATTACACTAGTCGGTAGGGGACTAGTATTGCTAATGCAATACTCTCAGAATGCTTGTTCTTATTTATTTTGTTGAACTTGTAACTACCTCAATAAATCATAAACTTTATTTAGCGACTTGGTGTTTATTCCTAGCATTTGTTGGAGTGTTTAACATCCCAAGCGTTACAATTTTTTGGCATCCGTTAAATTTACGAATTTTGTGTACAAACAACAAAACACTCTTGTTTGCTGGGAATAAAAATTTATTTGCAAAGATAAAATAGATCCGTATTGCAGGTCGAAAAAGTCGGCGGAGGCGTCGTGGTCTTCAAGAATCTAGATCTGCCTCACGGGTTTCGTGTTCCTCTGTAGATACTGTAAGAGGAAATGAAAGCGGTTGTGAATTTACGTGTGAAGGAACTGACATGCACAGAACTAAGCCACTTGTTCAGTCAAATAAAGATGCCTATCAGCTTACAAAGAGCTAAGTTCACTTTATGTATAAAATGGCCCTGTCCTTATATCAATTAATAGAATATCACCCTCTGTCCTATTTCATATATCAAAATAAAGTGGAAACTTAGTGCTTTCATTTCCTAAAACAAAATTTCTTTTTGAGAATCCAGGTATTGGAAAACAGGCTTTGAGAAAATGCAATGTTCTTGAATTTTGCAGAAAACATACGTATTTGACTACCTTCAACAAAGAAATAAAATATGAGTACAGCCCACGATCCAAAAATTAAAACACGTTTTGTGATCTCCAGAAACTGATCTTTCATTATGTAATTGCATATTTTGGATCAGAGGTTGTGCTCTATATGAAATATTGAAAAAAATACCTCAACTTTTGGCCATTTTTAATGAAATTTACAGGATATCGGGAAAATGACGCATTTTATGACGTCATAATGCATTGACTAGAGAGAAAATTACGTCAAGTTCAATAGAAACATGGTCAACAAGTGTCAAAGCTATAAATACTGCATTTTCAACCAAAACTGAGCAGTTTCGATTTTGAAATTCTCAGGGCCAAAAAAGGCCCTAAGTGGCTCTTGCTCTTTACATGACTCAAATACATGAAGTTTAATGCTTGTGGGTTCTCAAAAGAACTTTGTGAGAGATGGGGAATCTACACCTTTTGTTGGGAACTCTGATACAGTTTCTGTAACTGTAAGTACTACTACTGAGCAGCCACAGATAACAAACAGTAGTTACCGGTACACCTAAAATGAGCAATTTTCACACCTGCGGTCCCAATACTCAAATGCCTTTTAAACTCGTGTGCTCACACTTTGCTGAGAGTCTGTGTACAGGTTTTGCTAGACAGTCAACAGCTGTCCCTAGTATGTGTATGCATGTAGTCCTCAGAACAGGTAATCTCCTGAGCCCCTCAATTACACAGACAACAAGTCCAATATCTGAGTTACCTCTCAAAGGCACAGAGCTTGAACGTAAACCAACAGGTACCATGCCTGTAGTATTTCTTTGAGCTCATGTACAGGTACAAACTATCACACAACCTTATGCAGCTCCTTGTACTATGAGTTTTCAATGCCCTATTTATGGTCATCACAACCAGAGTGCTCATTTGATTACTCCACTCACCAAAACAACAGCACCAGCTCAGAGCGCGTTTGTGAGAGAACTCATTTACCTCTAAGTTTATGTTGTACAGGTTCAGCATATGTTGGTTTCCGTACAGGTTTTGTGCCTGTAAGTTTATGTGCAGGTTCGGTGGCTGTAGATACATATAATGCACATGTTCCCGTGACCGTTAGCACAAACTTTCTTGGTACATGTAACATAGACCAAATTGCAGCATCCCGTACAGGTTCAGTGCCTGTAATACAGAATCGGACCCCTTTTGTTCCTAACCAGACAAGAAGTGCAAGAGATCTGACATCATCTATCAAGGACGAGTGGCGAGCAAACTGTACTTATCCGGTTCACAGAGACGGGAGAGCATTTACAAGAGAAAATTAAACAGCTCTCTGTACGAGATGACCAAAAAAGGACCAATCCTGACAGCAGACAATCAGATACATGTAGTGCATCTCATGAGTTGTTGAGTAGTGGTAGGGAATTCTGCCCCCCAAGAAATAGAATTTTGACACACATTGCTAACTCTGGGACTGATGAAGAATTTGTAGCAAACCCACACGTAAAGCGATTGATACCCTGCTTATTGTATCGCACGCCAGGTACAGGTATACACTTACATCCCAATTTGCGTCCGTATAAACAATGGTTTTCACACTTTGCCGCTCCATTGACCATTGTCATTATTCTCGCCGCTCCACCGACCACAGATATTACCATTACAAATTTTGTATTCTGTATTTCTCATTTAAAATTCTTTTTTTTTTCTTTGCAAAATTATTGGGGCAGCGATCGCCGCTGTAACGACGAAAAGTGACCCCTGTAGAATATTGACCGGAGGTCATTTTTCTACGTAGAAATTTGACCCCCTGGTCAATACGTAGAAATATGACCCCCCTTTTCGTAGAAATTATGGCCTGGGGGTCATTTTTCTCCGTGTGGGTTGTAGAAAAATGACCCCGAAGAATAATGACCCTGTGTCTCTTTTTTTTTATACAAAAACTGGTTTTGGTAGGAATATTCTTGTTAGGCAAATACGTAGAGGTAAAATCACGCAGCCTAAAAACTTTAAAGTTTAAGTAACAAAAGGTTATTACACACTATACCTAACATGTACATCAATAATACAAGATGTTTTATCCCATTAAAGGTGCTTGGACACAGATTTGAAGTAAATATTTTCTCAAATTTTCTGTATATTTTCATGACATATATGTTGCTATAACATTTCATACTAAAATTTAATAAAAATCTTATTTCATCTCAAAGTTATTGAAACTTCAAATTTCTGGACGCGTTTGATTGACACATCATTGCACTTTTACAAATTTTAATTTTATTCTTAATACTTAAGAAAAGTGGCAATTTTTTAATCGTAAACATTACCAATAACAGAGATCGTGCCCTGTTTACAAAAGCAGTTTACGTTTCACGGGTTATTCAATTTGTTAAACTCTGTACACAACACTGAGCACGGGCTGACGATATTAGTGAGGGGGTTTGCTTTCGCACATTTCTACTCTGAATTTTCTGGATTATAGATGTAATGTTTTTCATCAATACACAACAAAATCGCTTCTTTTCTTAAATATTAAGGATAAAGATAAAATTTGTGAAAGTGCAAGGATGTGTTAATCAAACGCGTCCAGGAATTTGTAGTTCCAATAATTTCCAGATAAAATAAGTTTTTTAATTACATTTTCGTGTGAAATGCTACTGCATTATTTAAGTCGTGATATTATACAGAAAAATTGAGAACATATTAACTTCAAATCTGTGTCTAAGCACCTTTAAAGGAAAACAAATGACTATAGGCTATTATGATGTTCGATGACTATAAGAGCAAAAATTCACGTATTCTTAGATTTGTTTTATCAAATTTTATACAAAAAAAGTTTCCAGAGTCTTCATTTAAAAAAAAACAAGATTATTACCTAGCTGGTGTCAGAGAGAGAAACTTATATATGAATAAAAATGCATGGTTTCTGTGTATAATTGTAATTGTCATCTTTAAATTTTACTCTGGGTAAATAATGTTAAAAAAAATGAAAATAAAGTCTCAAGAGTTATTTTTTTCTTCAGAAGTTACAAGAAAAATTAATATTTTCGAACCCTACCCAAATAAATCTGCGTGAAAAAAATGGACAATTGTTAAGAAAATGAGATCTCATATATATCTTCGATTTTCTGGTAGAAAAAAAAACTTCTAATAAAAATATAAGGAAGATTGAATTTGTGTAAAAATAACAGACAGGACTAAATCAAAATTCCTCTGATATTCGATCTCAGAGACACAAAAGTGGTTAGCTCAAAATCTTTACCAATGTCTTTTGTCGTTTGCTAGTGTCAACAAAGCCTATAAACAAAATGAGATTTTTTACGTAAAAAAATGATTAATTTATAAAAGAGGTGTTTGATATACTAAAAATTGACACAAGTTTATACACTGTAGTACGTACGCGGCTAGGATAAGGCTGTCCGAAGAATGTCACAGTGTACCAGCCGTAATAACTTCTCTGAACTACTTAGATATGACGTCATAATGGCATATGACGTCAAGTCACTGCACTACTTGAGATGACATGATGGGGAAAGTGTCATAACTTTTACATTCCCTTCACATCTGATGTAGAATTTTTTACGTTGATGTTTAATTCAAATGTCTGCATTGTTGTTTTAAGTCTGTTGTGATGGTAAATATTTGCAGTATAATATCGTTATTCCTTTTTCTTGTCTAACATGTGCGTATTCAAACAATTACAAAAAAGAATGTGAAACGCTTCCCCTTATACGCCCGTAGACAGAGACAGAATTTATAAATCTTATATATATACGACTGGCACAAGTGAATAATAAGGATTAATTGAAGATATTCTGTGTGAATCTACTAGAGAAATGTGTCCTCTAACTGAATTTTGCTGGGGGATTGTATGTAATTTATCCCATTTTATATAAATTGCGATGAAGAGTGGAAAATGAACCCTTGTATGTGGGTAAGTTGAATTTCTAATTTCTCATGAAATATTTTCTTAAGAATTAAAATTCAGACTTGCCCCCAGCACTTTATATATATCAAAGAATATGTTTAATTTATTTATGTAACAAGCTGTTCACAATAATTTTGTTTTTCACTTGTGCCGATGCGATTTTTGGGCAACATTTAAGGAAATTTATAAGTGTTCGTCACGTGATCAACACAGTCATGTGACATCACAAAAATGCTTTTTTAAATACCTTACTCAACTCTCTTTAAAACTTAGCTGTGTATGTATACATAGATTACAAACTGAAATCAGAACATGGCTCAAAATAAAATAGTATATATCTAATGCATATTAAGCCTTCGGACAGCCTTAACATAGCTGCGTATTTCCCTTTTCTTAGTTACATGTAATAATTTTTACCAATAGAAAAAACCAAATGTTGCATTATAAAAATAGCTTCTCTGCCTAATTTACATATTATTTTTTCCCTAAGTATGAATGGCAATATTAGCACAATTGAAGGTGCGTTTGCAAGACTCCATAGAACTGTGCCAAAAATATTGTAACACATATTGTGTTCGAATCAAGTACGTGATTCGTGTCAGCGTATCTATAGCGGTAAGTTCTGAGGGAGTGGATAACGATGTAACCCATTCTTTAGATTTGCTAGCTTATAGAAAAAAAAATCTGGCCATGTCTTTCCTTTACACAAATTAAGCGATCTTGCTGTGTGATACGAGGTTTTAAAAATATAAGAGTTTTTTAGGATAAAAGTAAACAAAAATCTTTTTTTTCGTACATCAAAAATCCTACTTATAAAGAGTTACATAATGCACATGTGCATGATGATGTAGATTATACATGTATCTTTATAATGATTAAGGAATTGGGAGTACATTGCCAGTATTTCTATCACAATCAAAGGGTACTCCTAACAAAATATACTATAGTAAACTATAGTTAACTATAGTTTACTAGTACTATTATTAACTATAGTAAATACTATGATTAACCATAAAACTTTGTTTGGAACTTTTTTGAGATTTCAAAGCTGAAACTTTCTTAAATTGATATCAGTAATGTAAATTTTTGGGATGATATGTTAATGAACAAGAAATACGAGGGGTAATAAAAAATTTCGCGAATTAATTGAATTACTTCCATAAAAAAAAATCAGATTTCGATGTTTATTATTTTTTTAAAGTGGTCCTCTCCGATTTGAATGCACATCTGCCATCGTTCTGTCCATGCGCGAATCACGTGATCCAGGCGTTCAAGTGACATGCTCCGTAGCGTTGTTCACAGAAATTAAAGATTTTTTCTAGTCTTATATTTCTTACCATGCAAGTTATTTTTTATAACAAGAATAGCGCATTTGTCACAAATAGGATTGGTGGATTAGGATATCTTTTCCCAGAATGAGCATAGTGACCATCACAACCCGACTCTTTTGTATTGGGGTGCGTCGTTTATGGGTGAATTAAAAAAAAATGACCACCAAACTGAATTTTTTTGGAAAAATTCAACTACTCATCACATATTTTTCACTTATATCGTCATATTGCACATGCATTCTAGTTTAAAATCCTGAAGTGGCAATAGAATAGACAATTGGATTCAAAAGTTTCAGAATTTTTATTAGTAAAATTTCTTTTGAAAAAAAAAAATATCAATACACCTTAAAAGACTTTCTAAAATAAATGATCACAAGAAATTTTAGTTTTTTATGCTTCAAAAGGGTAAAAAGGGTATAATTGATTAAATTTAGACCTTGATTGAGTATCTTTTCTTGTATATGTGACAAAAAATCGGCTTTTTTATTGTTATTTTACATAATTTTTTTCAATTCTGGTTTGAAAAGTTTTAATATGAAAAAAATATGAAGCAATAAAATTCCCCAAAATTCACTTTTTTGTCAGTTCAAGACAATTCTTTAAATCTAAGCCAAAAAAGAATTTTCATATACAAGCTCTCTTACAAAAAATACTAGATTTTGAAGTGACCCTATTTTACATTTATTGTGTTGCACTCCTGACATTGATATGTATTTTATTTAACATTGTTTTAAGAATTATAACACACAATAACCCAGTCTTACTTTGTAAATCAATTTGTAGTTTTGATATTTTTCATCATTTACGGAAGGTTTTTCATATTTTAAAGACATTAAAACACGATTATTCGCAACGTGTAATATATATAAATTGTATTTAAAAATATATGTGAAATAATGAAAACTATTCCCTGAATTGACTGTAAAATTTCCGTATTTTGTTGATAGACATAGTGTTTTGAACATCAAATAGTATCAAACATTTTTTTCAACTTATTTTTCAGTAAAGATAGTAAAAAAGTATCGGTAATTATAAAGCAGTTTTGCTGCACTCCTGACTGCAGTAAAATTTAAAATTAAAACCATAGAGCACAAAAATTCATAATGTGTTGGCAACATCAAGTGGTAATGAAATTGTGCAATATCAATAGTCCAGTACTTCATAATTAAAACAGATGAAAGTATTTAAAATTCGCATTTTATCTGGAATTATTCCCTATTTATGCCAAAAAACTAGCTTAAATGTATATTTAGAAGATAAAATATATTTTATAGCATATTTTCCTTTAGAGGACAAACACTGTAACCCACCAGAAAAATTCTACTCATCATTTTTTCTTTATTTTTATTCTTATTGGATGATTTATAATTCTAACATATTTGTTGCACTCCTGAACAAAAGCATCGGGGCCATTACAGTAGAATTCTGAAGTGAAAATTACATAATAACTTGTTCTGTTGTTTCAGTGAAGTTGAGGAGGAATTACTTGAATTTTATGACAATTTTTTAGTGTGTTTATTTGTAACGTTCATAAAAAAAAAACACAAAAAAGATAAAAACACATCTGAATTGATGAAATTGAAAAAGGAAGGATTTTAATAATAAAACT
This sequence comes from Saccostrea echinata, assembly GCF_033153115.1. Lineage (NCBI taxonomy): Eukaryota > Metazoa > Mollusca > Bivalvia > Ostreida > Ostreidae > Saccostrea > Saccostrea echinata. The sequence continues at coordinate 489,088 of NW_026889833.1, read as the reverse complement.
GTTAATAACTTAGTATTAAATTATACAAAAAGATCATTATTAATTGATGAATACTTCTAAGAATGAATAGAAGTGTTTTCATCACACATCTTGAATCTTTAAAAAAAATGTGTTGCACTCCTGACCATAGAAATATATATCTAAAGCATAGACAGACCCTGTAATTGATAAATCTATTTGGTGAAAATGTTCTTTGTGTCTTTATTTTTCAAAATAAAAATCAGAAAATCATATAATGATAATAGTTTTTTCATGCTTGAGAGCAAAACATCAAATGTTGCACTCCTGACATTTTTGGGTATGCACATATACTTGACTCTCATTAATGCTGCTTGTGATTTATATAACATTTTTAAGTTTTAAAATGTATATCAGTTATTGTTTTACACTTTGAAAATTCTTTTTTGTCTTAATTTTGTTCAGAATTTTACAATTGATGTTTTTTTGCCAACAACACATTTTTTCTGTTGCACTCCTGACATGGTATAACATTTTTTTAAACATCAGCTACGACCACAGTTTGATTAAACAAAAGTTACCACAGCCCACATTTAAAGCTCAATACTTTGAATATTATCAGGGAAGTCTTTATTTTCCACATAAACCATTATTATTTATTTCACAGATCTCCAAAAAATATTGAAATTTCAAAATGTCACAAAAAGGTGTTGCACTCCTGACAATTTTAGCATCATTTTTGGGCATAACTTTTTTGTTAATTGAGATATCAACGAGATATTTGGCAGGTATTTAGACACTATCTAAAGACATATGCTGAGACATAGAAATCTATTTTCATTGCCTGTATTTTTAGTGTGGGTTGATAAATATGCGTTTGGTAATTTTTTTTAATTCACCCTTATCCATTGTGGATAAAGTATAGGCGCCTTCTTTTTATCATATATGATATGTTTAAAATCTAACGTAAACGATATTTTATAATTAGGAATTCAATAATTATATTATTGTTAAGATATTCAACTATTTTTCTAACTGCAATTTGGCGATCTTTCGTTACAGATTGCTCAACTAAGGACACATCTCTTCCCAAGCTTGCTTTCACTTGGCACCAGAACAAACATCATTTTAACCACCTCCCTTCCTTTACTAAAACAATCAGTCCAATTAATGATTGAACTTCTGCCATGTCTTTTTGTCTTCATAAATCGTGTACAAATTATTATATGCTACTGAAAAGGAATTTCTAAGATAAACGTTAAACTTTAAAACCGTTCTTTGCTCAAGTACGACTGTGTCAACCATTTTCGTCACGTCATCTACATATTGAGTCATTTTTATATTGTGACGTCCAAACCTGAATCAAATATCTGCTATTTATAGAACATGTTTATGACTAAATGTGTACCAAATTTCATTTTGATCAGAACTGTGGTTTTGTAAATAACGAAATAGTTCACGAACTTTTTGATCACTCCTCGTAGTTCCCTTAAATAAAAAAAAAAATGTGCATATAAATTTAAGAACATAAAATATCACAATCATATATCCAAAAAGTACTTTGATTTACTATAGTGAAAACTTTGATACTGCAACTATGGTTAACTTTGGTAAACTATAGCTTTTTTGTTTTTGTTTTTGTTTTTTGTTTTTGTTGGAGATTATCAGTTTTTTTCAGATAGCGATCCTGATACAAACAATATATATAGTGTTTCATATAGTAAACGTTTTTTAGATACATTCGTTTTTCCCCATACAATAGAGATAATATAATTCTACAGACAATAATTGTAAGTACACAAATTACAGGCGAAACAAGAAATCTTTTAAGCCAGTGCTCTCTAGTGATACCCCATCCGCACAGACAAACGGACAAGATTTTTATCAAAATGAATATCACTGTATAGCATGCCGAACCAAAGAGTGTATTAAAATTTCAAGCATCTGCGATGAGTTGTTGCAGAGAAAACTGCAACGAAAAAAAATGTTTCGGACAGACAGACACAAACACTCACCCCGCACACACAACAGAGAGATTCGCAGGTTACCAGGTATATACTCCCATTTCCTTCGAAGCGGGGGTATTAATATTCATGTAATAAATAAGGATAAATGAACCTAAAAGAGGGAAAAAAGATATTACATGATATTAGAAATGAAACAGTAATTACAGTTAATGATAGTATCTCCATATTGGGCGCTTCATATGCCGAGCTTTCTCTAATTTTTCCTTGTCTAAAAATAATAATAGAATACGTTTTTTGTTTCAATGCAATGGTGTATCCAGAAACTGATACCTGTAAAAGCTGGGGTGGAGGCAGATTAAAAGTGGGCACAAATTTTAAGCTAGAAGTATGGGGCCACAAACTTGTCCTTTAAATAGTTTCCGATAACATCCATTCCATACAGGTATATCGTTGTCAGAAACATATCATGTCATTTTAGGAACAAAACCTGAGGGAAGAAACAACCAAAAACCAACCTCCCCCCCCCCCCAAAAAAAAACCCAAAAAAACAAAACGGATATATATATATATATATATATATATATATATATATATATATATATATATATATATATATATATATATATATATATATATATATATATATATATATATATATATATACATATGAATTTATGCTCCTCAATAATGTATATTCAATGGGATGCAAGGAAAAACAACCATACCACGTACATTGTATATCATGGTAGTATTGAGAAGTGGCGTTAAGGAGGGGAAGGTACCTTGCTCCTCCTCCAATATACATTTGAAAGAAAAAAATCAGGAGACTCTAGGCCTTCACCGACCCTCCCCAACATCGGATTAGAGCATATCACACCACATTTCTAAAGGTTTAATTATAAAATATAATGAAAAAGTATAGGTGGTCAGATTTCTATGGGGGTCATTTTTCAACGTGTGTGCAGTCGTAGAATTACCGGCCTGGAAGGGTTTTCTACGGTCGAAAAATGACCCTACTTGCCGTAGAAAATTGACCGGGGGGTCATTTTTCTATGGAGAAATTTGACTCCCCGGTCAGTATTCTACGGGGGTCACTTTTCGTCGTTACACCGCCCCTGCCGCCCCTTTAACGACGCCCTTGATATTTACTTCTCAAACACATAATTTTCTCTGTAATTGATCTGTCTTTAAACAACAATTTTTAAAGTAAAATTAATATTTTATTTTTGCAAACAGAATCTAAGATCTGACAAATACAATCTCTTCCAAATACTTTCATGTTAAGTATTTCAGAGTACCGGCAAAATTGCTGTTCTTTCCAAAACTTTGCATGGGCAGTTTTTGTAGACCCATGATTTTTGCAGAAAAAAATTCAACATTTTTTGCATGTGTGCGCATGCGCCGACTCTTTTTTCAGAGTCTTTTTCAGTCTCAATTTCTTACTTCCATTAACGCCATTTTGAGTTTTGAGTTCGTCTAGACTGGTTACCTTTTTAAAAAAAAATATTTGAAACCCCCCCCCCCTCCCTCTTTTTGGGAAAAACTCTTGGATCCAATCTCTGATGACAAATCATTTTTTTTTTATTACTAGGCCCTATTATATATATTTTTGAAATTATATCGGGGATCTATAACGTAGTAACTAGGTATATAAGTCCCTGGTAATATCTGTGTTCCTTGGATTCTGTGTTAACTTACGATATAAAACTTGAATAACTTTTCAAACTTAAGAAAAACGAAACACCTGAAAATCCTCTCTTGGTAGTTTTCTTTGGTTGAGGTGCCGAATCTTCCATACTGACCAATCGGTTCTCAGTTAGTTAATGCACGTCACCTATATCATGTTAATGGAAACAAGTATAAAAATTTAACGTGCTCACCATGAGTACCTCTCCCTCCTCCTAAATCATTAAATGGTCATTTGTCGACCGTAGTGTACGATTAAAAGATCTTTGAAGTTTGACGTAATTGTATAAACACAAAAAAATTAATCTAAGTTAGACATTTGTAATGTTAGTACTCAACTGTTATCAGTTATCATCTAGCTTTGCAAACTACGCGGGTATGTTAAGGCTACACCCAGAGATATCCTACTTGCCTTTACAATATGACGTCATAGTAAGCTGTATGACGTGATCTTTAGAAATAATGAATTCTTAAAATCTATATTTAAAGTTTAAATTCAGATCCAAGAAATGAATGGAATCATTCAAAAACATAATATAAACTAAATCTTGTCGTTTTGGGGTGGTATAAATAGCTAAGTATTTATCACGGGGGTTAAATACCAAACCCATGACGTCATAACTATTGATCAAATATTTGCCGAGTGAAAATGAAATGTGACGAGAATTCATGTAAACAAATATATGAAATGGGAGTTTTAAAGCATATACATTGAATGTTATGTGTGATTCATAAGGAATTAAAGATTAAGAATCAGGTACGCTGATATATTCTATCATGTTTTCTTATAATGAACAGAGGCAGTGCTTTGAAATCCCGATCAGCCTTTCCTCTGTCGCTCTATAACGACAAAGATGCAAAAGTTCAACACTACGCTGCATACTGTGAAACATAATTTTTGTTTGCATCGAAAGCTTGTATTCTAAAGTACTTGGAAAGTGCTGCTAGAATCGTGTGGTTAACGTAAATTGATGACAATTCCTTGATCGTATGTGTAAAATGTAAAAATTTTGGTAAGGTTTCATGCGAAACTTTGGAATAATTTTTTCTGTGTTTGGAGAGTAGGATTCTAGCAGCACTTTTCATGGTCCAGTGATGTTTTTACATAAGTATTTTCCCAAAAAGAAATGAATTATCCCCGGGGTAGTGTTGAACTTTTCACTTTTTCATTAAGGTAATTTTTCTATTTATAGACGTCACGTGATGACGTCGTAGTGGAGTGCTTCTTTTAGCCTCAGACTCAATGACGTCTATACAATGAATAATAATAGTAAATGTTTTATCTATGACTTTTCCGATTTATTAATGTTCCATTTTACGAGAAAAGTCTAAATTCGCCGAAATATGATCTGTGTACTGCCTTAACATACCCGCGTATAATACATCTTCACATTCTTAGCATCCACTTGTCCAGACGATTATGCCGTTTCCGTTTTACCCACAATCGCCAAGAGTAAACATGTGCACTAAATAATTACTATCTATGGGCGCCTGAAGTGGAAGTGTGGAGAAGGAAATTTTGTCAGTTGGTGAATATAAGCGCATATATAGACATTTTCTCTTTAATTGAACAATTTGAGGTGGCAATTGACATCCATAATCCTATATTTTGTGACAAGGTGTGTGACAATTTTGTGTTGTTGTTGAGAACATACGTGCAGAAGTTGGAGTTAGTGATTGGCCGATAAGTGGCAGTAGAGTCGTTTAGTTTACTCGCAACTGCGCGTTGTAAACAAAACGTAACGAGAACGTTAAATGAAGTGATTGTGGATCTGTGATATGTTCACAGTGTTTTTGAACAATGAGTGTGGAAGTGAAAACGCCGACGAGAACACAGTTTGAGTACACTGAATTTCAGTGTGGTGAAAAATCAACCCCAGAGCTGAACTACAGTGCAGAAGATGATCATTGTGCCGAAAAGTTTGACTTTAAGAAAGAACAAGACAACCAATCCAAATCACAAAACAAGGCTAGTCATGCCAGTAAGAATGACTTAACAATTCGGCATGGAGGTTATAGGAAGAAAGGGTTTCGTTCGGAGAGTAACATAGTGCTTCCTACTAAGTTTTTACTCGGTGAGAATATTAATGATCCGTTAAACTTAAACAGTTTAAATGATGAGACAATAAATGAACTCCTTAATCAGAAAACTCCCCAATCTTCACCACTTCCAACCCCCCACCATCGGAAGGACATAGAGGTGACAATCCCCATTAACATTAATAATCCTCTGAATTTGGACAGTAATGAGGATGCCTCGTCTAGTAAGAAGAAGAAGCGGAATAAACATAAACGAAAACGTGAGGATGCACCATTACCGCCGAAAGAATCGGAAAAAAAGGTGAGGATTGATGGAGGCTCTGAAAATTGAGATTGATGACACTTGTCCTACTGCTCCAGTGGTGCAGGAGGATTCTTCACAGAATGAATCTGTTAAATTGAAATTTAAAAAAACCAGACACAATTGTATCCCCTGTTATACCTCAGATTTCACCAAGCAGTCGCCGTTTCCGTCGAAGAACATTAAGTATGAGCGATGCAAGACCAGACCAACAACCATCACAAAGTACGTCAAGATCCATTCTGCGGACATCCCTTAGTCCCTCCAGGCAGTCGGCATTAGAAGACTCCACACCTGGGAGGAAGTTCAGAAGACAAGTAAGCCAAAAATCTGACAGATCCCGTAAGAAAAATCGGAGAAATAAGAAATTTATATATGGAAATTACAATCGATACTATGGGTATCGGAACCCTGACGCTGAGGACGATCCTCGACTGGAGTGCAAGAGAGAAGAGTGGTTTGAAGGAAAGGATGTGTTAGATATTGGATGTAATGTAAGACATGTTACACTGACAATAGGGAAAAGGTTTCATCCAAGGAAAGTGGTCGGAATAGACATAGATCACACACTCATTGCCAGAAAAAAAAACATCAGGAATTACATGTCCAATAAATCAACCGAGGTTCAGAAATACCCGCTGCCAGTACCGATTAACTAGGTCCCATTGCCGCCCCCGCTGTATCCCATAATTCACAGAATCCAGGTTTCCCTGCCAATGTAGCATTTATGAAGGTAAATCCACTCTGAGCCTTCTCTTTTATCCATATTAACATGGTACATAAGCATGATAAATATATTCATATTACTAATGTTATGAATCATTTTGATGAGGCAAAGACGCTTTATCCAGACACAGAAGGGGGTACTGCTGAGGGATATGGGGGAATAATAGATGTAATCCAACCGGTTTATAATGACCTAGGATTCATTCGAAGATCTTCTGAGCTTTTGCCTGGAGAGTGTTGTTGCACGGAATGTGATGTTCCAGATCATTTACGTGAGCTTTGTGACAGCTCTCCCCAGTCCTTAAATAGGTCAGAGAAGGAAACCTTTCGGAAATTTCTTTTTGACCATCAGAATGCATTCTCAAAAGAGGAATGGAACCTAGGAAAACCCGATTTAGTAAAACATGAAATTGATACAGGTGAGAATAGACCTGTGGAACAGCCATCTAGCAGAGTTCCAATAGCACTAGCCAATGAGGAAAGAGATGCATTTTGAACCTCAAAGAGAGGGGCATTATACGACCTCTTACATCACATTGGTCCTCTGCACTGATCTGAGCTAAGAAGAATGGAAAATTAAGAATTTGTGTAGACTATCGCAGAGTAAATACTTTAACAGTTAAGGATGCATTTTCACTTCCACGAATTCAAGTCTGTTGTTTTTATGTTTTTATGTTTTTAACTATAGATTTGACTGGATACCTTTAAGTAAAGGTCAAGGAAGAGAATATATCAAAAACAGCATTTGTAACAAAATACTGTCATTTTGAGTACACAGCAATGCCGTTTGGTCTTACAAATGCTCCAGGAACTTTTCAACGACTGATGGAGATAGCTGTGAATGGGTTGCAATTGGATGTTTGTCTAATATATTTAGATGAAATAGTGATCTTCAGTAAAAATTTTGGTGACCATATAATAAGATATGGAAAGGTTCTTCAGAGAATCAAAGAAGCCGGAATAAAGTTAAAACCTGAGAAGTATCAGCTTTTCAGAGATGAAGTAGTTTTCTTAGGACACAGAGTCAATAAAGATAGAGTTTTGCCATACAAACTTAACGTAGCGAGAATATTTAATTGGTCTACACCAGCCAATGTCACGGAAGTGAAACAATTTCTTGGAACTGCTTCCTATTACAGATGGTTTATTAAAGGATTATCCAGGATAGCAAACCCTCTCACGGAGTTAACACAGAAAGATCGACCCTTTATTTGGACAAAATCTTGTGAATCAGCAATCCTTCAACTTAAGAGAATTTTAACTGGACCGGAAATAAGGGGATACCCAGAACCAAAATCAAAGCCAGTTCACCCTATACACAGATGCATGTGATACTGGCTTACGGCAGCAGAACTCTTAATAAAGCAGAACCCAATTACTGTGTGACTGATAAGGAACTCCTTGCCGTTCGCTATTTCACTGAGTATTTTAAACAGTACCTGTTAGGGCGAATATTTATCATAAGAACTGATCAACAGGCATAAGTTTGGCTGTACAAACTGAAAGAGCCCAAGGGAAGAGTAGCACGATGAATAGAGATATTCTCAGCTTACAATTTTTGAGTACAGGCCCGGACCACGTCACGGTAATGCTGATAATTTGTCTTGATGTCCTAATCCAGCTGACTGTATGTGCTCTGAAGGTGATACCTTAGAAAGCTTAATATGTGGACTGTGTAGTTAATGTAGAAAAAGAACAGAAACTTTGGAGAAGATGCAACAAGATGTTGGTAACCACAAGAAAACGAGAAAAGCCTGAGCCTTTACCTGAGAGTACAGCCTGGATGTTTAAACACAGTTCTGCTTGGTCTTCAATGTCTCCAGATGGAGGATAATCGTGTTGGCCCCATGGTAAAATGGAAGTCAAAGGGCAGGAAACCTACAAAAGAAGTCACCAAGTTGCAGTCTGTGGTGAAAGTTGTGAGTCTTGCCTAAGCCATCCAGAACTTCTAATCGCTCCCCTCTTGATGACCTCTTCACACCTGATGTTTCGTCCTTTCAGAACCGAAGACAGCACAGGAAGTAAATCTAAAATTTAAACTGTAAGTGATGTAATAAAGATATATATTGTACATGGTTTTTGGAAAACATTCATGTGGTAAGTTAGTTTGTTCAGGTATTTTGTACATCTATATTTTCAAAGATAACCTCGTCATAAATTATAAGTATTTAATGAACTGAATTATTATTATTGTTCATTCATTTCATCTTATGTATTTCTAAACGAGGTAAATTATTGACAAATAAGTTGATGAAACAAGAATATCAGCTGTTTCGTTTAAAGTCATCATTTCGTAAGTTCTATGGTCGATACAATACAAATACAATTATCATTGAGTCAAATGCTGACTGACGTTTTTCATACTAATTGTTGGGCCATTATTTACACACTGAATTGTCGACGGATTTTTCCGTTATTTCCCGATCATGACAAGGAGCACACGGCGGGTGTGACCGGTCGGCAGGGGATGCTCACCTCTCCATGACACCTGATCCCACCTCTGATGTTTGGAGGTCCGTGTTTGCTCTGCTCCTATTTTGTATTGTATAATGGACTTTTGAGCTTGAATACTGTTCGTTATCTCCATATATTACATGTACCTTGTTACACGATGTACTGTGTTCTGCTCATTTTGGCTCCATGAAATTATTGTGTACTTCATAATGTTTGGATTCAGCATTCTGTGTTTGTGTAACCTAATTATATCGATTAGGCGATAGGCATGTAGGTTGTAATTTAATAGTTTGTAAAATTGTATGTTTCCTTCATTATTAGAAATCTGAATCTTTAAAGAGTTGATACCCATTTAATGATTTTAGTTGTGATCTTGATTTGTGGAGTACAGTATGTTTGGTGATCCCCCCTTGTATATAAATATTGACCATGTATGGAAGTATGTGTCCAACGAGTGTCTTATAAGCAATATGTCATAATTGTTTTAATGGCCTGTTGTATTGGAATTTTATTGTATTTTGAGTCCAAAGGGACTTGGACTCTTAGTGAGGGGCAAAATGCAACGATCTCTCCCCCATTTCATGTCTTAAGATGTGTTGAATGTCAAGCATTGTTGAGTTATTTACACATCTGTTGTTCGTTTGCTTGTAAATACATAGTAAATAAAGTTGCGCTGTAATTAATGATTACATTATGATTACGGTAACTTAACTGTCGTGTGATCGATGTAAGTGTCTTCGAGCACATGTGTTTTTAGCTCACCTAAGCCGAAGGCTCAAGTGAGCTTTTCTGATCACATTTTGTCTGTAGTCCGTCTGTCCTTCTGTCGGTCCGTCCGTCTGTCCGTCCGTCTATCTGTCCGTCCGACCGTCTGTAAACTTTTCACATTTTCAACTTCTTCTCAAGAACCACTGGGCCAATTTCAACCAAACTTGCCACAAAGTATCCTTGGGTAAAGGGGATTCAAATTTGTTCAAATGAAGGGCCACGCCTTCTTTCAAGGAGAGATAATAAAGAATTACTGAAAAATTAATAAAATCTTTTAAAACTCTTCTTCTTAAGAACCATAAAGCCAGGGAAGATGAAACTCATGTGGAAGCATCCTCAGGTAGTGTAGATTCAAATTTGTTCAAATCATGACCCCCGGGGGGTAGGGCGGGGCCACAATGGAGGATCAAAGTTTAACATAGAAATATATAGGAAAACCTTAAAAATCTTCTCAAGAACAGCATAGCCCTAATTGGTCATATTTATATGGTGTCATCCTCAGGTAGTGTAAATTCAAGTTTGTTCAAATCATGACCCCGGGGGTAGGGCCACAATGGGCGATCAAAGTTTTACATATAAATATATAGGAAAAACTTTTAAAAATCTTCTTCTCAAGAACAGCAAAGCCATGATGAGTCATATTTATATGGAAGCATTCTCAGGTATTGTAGATTCAAATTTGTTCAAATCATGACCCCCGGGGATAGGGTTGGGCCACAATGGGCGATCAAAGTTTTACATAGAAATATATAGGAAAAATCTTTAAAAATCTTCTTCTCAAGAACAGCAAAGCCATGATGAGTCATATTTACATGGAAGCATCCTCAGGTATTGTAGATTCAAGTTTGTTCAAATCATGACCCCCGGGGGGTAGGGCGGGGCCACAATGGAGGATCAAAGTTTAACATAGAAATATATAGGAAAACCTTAAAAATCTTCTCAAGAACAGCATAGCCCTAATTGGTCATATTTATATGGAGTCATCCTCAGGTAGTGTAAATTCAAGTTTGTCCAAATCATGACCCCCGGGGATAGGGCGGGGCCACAATGGAGGATCAAAGTTTAACATAGAAATATATAGGAAAAACTTTTTAAAATCTTCTTCTCAAGAACAGCAAAGCCATGATGAGTCATATTTATATGGAAGCATTCTCAGGTATTGTAGATTCAAATTTGTTCAAATCATGACCCCGGGGATAGGGTTGGGCCACAATGGGCGATCAAAGTTTTACATAGAAATATATAGGAAAAATCTTTAAAAATCTTCTACTCAGGAACAGAAAAGCCGATTGATCATATTTATCTGGAAATATCCTCAGGTAGTGTAGATTTAATTTTGTTTAGATCATGACCCACTGGGGTAAGGGGGGGCCACAATGGAGGATCATTGTCTGAAATAGAAATATATACAGGAAGGTTTCTTCTGATGAAGAACTGCAAAGCCATGATTAGTCATTTTGATATGGAAGCATCCTCAGGTAGTGTAGATTCAAGTTTGTTAAAATGATGACCCCCGGGGATAGGGATGGGCCACAATGGGGGACCAAAAATTTTACATAGGAACATATTGGAAAATATCTTCTTCTCAAGAAATGAAAATCATGTTTAGTCATTTTTGTTCAAATGATAACCCCCAGGGGTAGGGTGGGGCCCAATGGGGATCGAAAGTTTTACATAAGAACACATAGAAAATATATTTCTTCTCAAGAACAGAAAAGCTATGTTTAGTCATATTGATATGGAAGCATCCTCGGGTAGTGTAGATTCAAGTTTGTTCAAATGATGACCTCTGGGATAGGGAGGAGCCACAATGGGGGATCAAATTTTTACAAAGGAATATATGGGAAAAAATTTTTAAAATCTTCTCAAGTACAACAAAGCCATTTGTTATATTGACATGGAAGCATCATCAGGTAGTTTAAAATTCACCCCCCCCCCCGGTAATTTTTTCAATACTGAACTGATTTGTGTCTAGCCAATGTGCTCAGGTGAGCGATGTGGCCCATGGGCCTCTTGTTTTGTGAAACTTCTGCCGTCTTCATATTTTGATTACTTGTGTATTTTTCCCATGATGCTTCACGGTGTTTTGATCTATTTTACCGTAGTTATGCTAGCGGAAGTTTTTGTTTAGTTAAACAATTTTTCGATAAATTGCCAAATTGGCGACCATTTTAAATTGAGTTGGTGATCGCCAAATTACTGAACTATAAACATTTTCATTTTTTATATAAAGAGCAGAAAAGAAGTTAAAAAGTTAGCAATGGACATGTCTCTATATACTAATATCAGTTTTTAAATTGGTGCCCAAGAAAAAATTACCTGGCGACTAAAAATTTGCATTTGCGACTAAATTTGTTTGGTTAGGAGCCAGTTGGCGCCTAAATTCTAGAGGTCACATAGAGGCTTGACTAGTATTAAATAGAGTTAGACTTAGGGAATATTTTCACACATGAGCTAGGTAATTGTACTAGCAGTGAAATGTCTGTCTTTGCTGGATAAATAATTTTTTATCAAGAGCCATTTATGTTTTAGTTTGGACGGGGGATTTTTGCTGTAGGGCTTTATAATATAAATGTCCGAAATATTGAGCCGACGAATCCTGATATTTATCGGTAATTGTACCGATTACGACCAGAGTCTGTCCTGTGTGTGTTGAGATTTCTTACATCTATTTATTCAAATTTATTTTGTTGAACTATTAACTATCTCAATAAATTATAAACTTCATTAGCGACTTGGTTTTATTCCTTGCATTTGTTGGAGTGTTTAACATCCGATGTGTTACACATTCTTTTGATTCTATGCAAAACTAAGTAATCGATCAATGCATTTCACTTATTGCTCGTCTTTTAATGAAATCTGAGGTCTTAAATTTTAATTTTGAAATTATTGCAATCTCCAAAACTAAATTTAGAAAAACCTTTATGTTCCACATGTTTTCCAAATATATATCACTTGAATTAAATCTCTGAATATACATTCGGTAACAGGAAGATTTATTCTATTGAAAAAATGCACGTATCTGTAATTTATAACAAGATAAGATTTAAAACTCATGTTTGATAAGTTAACATTTATTCATAGACGAATTTCCTTTACGTAAGAAAATGCAGGCAATAATAGTGTTTTCTCTTTTACATTATGGATTACAACAAGGAATTTACGAGTCGAGAAAGGATTCAGGAAACTGTCATTTGCATGACTTCAATAAAGCTGTAAAAGAACCACTCCTAAAAGAATGTCGACATGGACTTCATATGGAAAAAAGTACGAGCACAATGAATATACAAAAACTGAACAATAAAATCCATGATGAAACCTTGAGGTTGGGTGTGATAAACGAAAAATTAGGTGAGTCAGTCAAATTCATACTTTTGATGGAGACAAAAATATATTCAAAGAAAACATTTCATATTATTTTTTGCATTGAGCATTTTCACGTACTTGTCTTTGAAACATTAGAATTATACATTTAAATGTATTTCCTATCTTTTGCGATAATGCATACTTTACTTTTTCATTCAGCTTCCGTTATTCAATCCCTATGTTCTGCATCACTTTCGGTATTACTTCCACACCAAGAAGAATGTCAGCTTTACTATAACTGTTCTATGGTTTACGAAACCGTTCCCAAACACCTTGAACAGTATCTCATGGAATGCGATTACCCCAAACTTTTCTCAATTCTCACACTAAAATGTATGCATTTTACGGAGGTCAACTGTAAACCAAGAAGAGAGATAAAGAACAAATGTAAGTAAAAGTTTTTTTTTGTTCGTGGTTACTCTGTTTTAAAAACATTCAACAAAAACAAGTGCAACACTGCATTTGCCTCATTTTGATTAATTATGGCTGGATCCGCTAAGAACGAGATAGGTAAAGAGCACTTTGAGTTCCTCTTTTTGGATAGGCACTTTGAACAATACATTAGTTCATAATGAAATCCGTTTGAATTAGTGTTGTCAAATTGGACGATTTTTAGTAACCGGTTACTCGCTTACTTTTCCGATCGAGTACCCGGTTACTCGGATGATTTTTCGTTACAGTAACCATATCTATTATTTACCTCATCCTTTACCTATCGGTAGAAATAAAACAAATGTTCTGTTTATGAACTATATTTACAATTACAAACTCTCTCTCTCTCTCTCTCTCTCTCTCTCTCTCTCTCTCTCTCTCACACACACACACACACACACACACACACACCACACCACCACCACCCCCCCCCCCCACCCCACCCCACACACACTATCTTCAAAGAATTTTGGTTTTAGATGTCACTCGAAACAGTCAGTATTTAAGAAAATAATTTTATCGAAACACGAAGAAGACAGATATTCGTCAAACACCATTTTTACAATGGCTCTCGTTACGTTTTCCTTTACAGCCCCCGATATATGTCACGATCAAGGAGATTTAAAATACCCATAATTACTGGTTGATTTGCAGAGTGTCCAGTAAATGACTGGTTTCTGAGTAATGTTTGAATATTAGGTGATTTAACATATTTGTAGTCCCATTCGTATACAATAACTCTGATTCACATAATTTACGTTTTAATACACATCTCGAATCCTAAATACTTCCAAACTTGATGTCTGCGGCGGCATCTTAATAAATTATCTTCCTTTGACTAGCACAGGTGTAAATGAGGTAATTATAACTCAGGTCTTCAAAACTTTTATACTCCTGGCAATCAAAGTTATCAATCATATAAACTGTGAAAACTAATCAAAACAAATCAACCCTATTTGTGAACCACTAGATCAAGTCTAACGGTAAATAATTTCAGGGAAATGTGTTGTTATATTACAATAATATTCATTTATTATGTAAAATGTATTTTTTTCCGAGTAACCGAATAGCAGTTTTACTAACCGATACTCGCTTCGTTCGACGGTTAACCGGTTAACCGGGTACTCGTTGACAACACTAATTTGAATATTCTTTAATCAACACTAGAATTCATTTTAAAGTGATATGGAAAATAATGGTGCCCATTTTTACTTAATGAATGAATCTACAAATATATTCCATGTGCGTTAAAACAAGTCGTTGACCAGGAAATATTTAATTGATATCGGTTAAAAAATACTATATATTACACCAGAATGCTGGAAAACAAAATATCATCAAATATTTCCTATTTTCTATTTCATTCACTCGGTAACAAACATATGAAATCTGTTTTATGATCACATATTGCATGAAACCTGTTTAAAATCTGTTCATTGCCAAATTTATTTCTGGAAACAATGACGAGCTCAATTTCCTGCATTGTGTTAACTTGGTCCACATGTGTATGACTTTATTTTCATTTTTCAGTTAGATACGATGTTATAATTTATAAATATCAGAATCACTATAATTTTTGCTAAGATTTAATTAAATACGTATTGAAAATTGTTTCGAGTGTTTCTCTCTTACGAAATGTATATATATATATGATCATGTCACTTTAATATTAATTGATCATATACTGATAACTGATCATATCATATATACCGTATATTCACTGATTATGTTTTTCCAAGGAAAATTTCTTATTCTAAAATTTGATGCATCTTCATAAAAACAGAGAAAATTAATAAAAGAATAAAAGAATTCTTTTTCTTTTTCCTCTTATGACCTCTTTGTATGTTTGCTAAAATCACTATCAAACTGATTTGAACCAGGCTTTATTAAAGGGGGAGAAGGACCTTGAGCTGAAAAAAAATTGTCATTCAATTTTTTTTCATTTTTTGTATATTGCTAATTTAGTATGCCCACATATTTCAAAGTAGTTTTTTCATTAGGTTTCTTACTCCATTTTCAAGATTTTGATTGACAATACTGTGCCCTAAAGTGCCTATGTGGAAGTTTGATTCTTCAAGTTTCCAGGCCATCACTCTGTCCATAACGAAAGCACAGATAAAAAAAATATGCCAGTAGACATATTTTTTTTCAAATATGAATATTTCAGAACATGGGTAGAGTTTAAAAATTTAAAAAGCAAGATTTTTTTTTAAATACATTGCATCTGCATTAAGAAAATTGCGTGCTTTTCAAGTCAACTTTAACAACAATATATTCTATCATTCAACATTTGAAAATTTTAGGTGAAATTTTAGTCCTTTTTTATTAATTTGCTGTAAAAATTACCAAAAGTGAAGTTTGCCTCAATATTGCACAGGAAATTTTCTAACAAGAATAAGCACGATAAAAACGCTTTGAACATAATGCATTTCTCGAGTATACGTGATATCCGACTATGACTTCATAATTAAAGTACTTAAGCAAAATAAGATGTAATACATTAGATACATTAAAAAATTTTCTTTCAATCGTGAAGAAATGGTTTTTGTGTTCCCTGTTACGCAAAATACTTCACCATGAGCTGATAATGACCTGTTTTTATCTACCCTAGGGATGACCGATCGAGTAATTGATCTTGCTGTACTAAAAGATTGTCATTTAATTGTTGGAAGGGAGTGAATCAATCTATTTCTTATTTTTGTTTATATTAAAAGGAACGCTAAAACTCTTGAATATTTTTATAAAGAATGTTGAAAGAAAAACAAATTGCTAAAAAAATTATACGAGGACTGATGATTAAAATATATTGTCAGAGACTATGACCAGGCCCGTAGGAAGATTTCAGTTTGGGAGTGGGGGGGGGGGGAGGGGGGCACAGCCATACATTTTTCAGTCGACAGTTGGAGGGGGGGGGGCACTACCAAAAATTCCTTGACAAGCAAAAAAAAAGGTCTTCAAACGTTTTTATTGAGGGGGTACAAGCATATAGTATCCATGTTTACTAAAGTAATATATATATCGGCAAAATTATTAGGGGCACGCCCCCCCGTGCCCCCCCCCCCCCCCGGTTCCTACGGCCATGATGACGTAGTTAAACTGTCACTTGATCATGTGTCCTTCTTCTCCATAAGGATCTTAACATTACAAACTAAAATAGGATATGAACATATAACAGTGATATGATTTTCTTAAAATGTCAAACTCTCTGCTAAAGGTCCTTTCAGTACCTTGTTCTTTATGATGCACACAGTCGAAATGTACTTCATTTAAATAATATTTTAACCTTTGCTCGGCCAGATTGATATTTTAAGTACCATAGCAACTTCAAACTCCATATGCCTAAAGCAATCCATTTGAATTAACCATATGTTATCCAAAGTTAATCAATAAAATATATTGAAAATGTTTTTCAATGTTTACAACAACAATAACAATAAAAACGATTTAAAATAATAAAAAGAAACGATAGTGACAATGTTGTTTTGAAATTATGTAATACGATTACTTAATATTTTTCAAAAAATAGGTGCTTATAGACAATTCCTTGATGTGGATGATTGTGAATTTCATTATCCTAATTGCCATGGAAAATCCGATGGTTTGTACGGGCTTACCAAAGGACCTGGTTTCTATTTTGAATGTGCTGCAGAAAGACTTTTTAAAGTAGAAAAATGTCCATTTGACGAACATTGGGAAACCCATTTTCTCTTCATTAATAATAGCTGCAGAAACCCTTTCAAAGCACTCATTTCTGAAGGTGGATATTTTCAAGGGTGTTCTGAAAAATCTGATGGAATACATCGATTCAATCAAGGTTCTCACGTTTCGATGGTTCAAGGTGATAAATATATTTATGATTACTTTGAAATAGGTATGATTTGCGATGTTTACTACCAGTGTAAAAAAGGTCAAGCTTCCGTTTTTAAATGTCCTAAGGGTACCGTTTTTGATGCTGATGGAGGTATATGCAGTTCGAAAAACCAATCAGTTGAAATTGGATGCCACCTCTTTTGTGACCCGAATGATGAAGAACGCTACCCGCTTCCACTTCATCTTAAAGAATGTCCTTATCCCATGCAGTTTTCTTCCGTCACTGGTCGATGTGAAAATTTTACAAAAGTTCAATGTGAATCAAGACGCGAAGAAAATGATTTTTGTAAGTTTTTACTCAAAAACAATTATTAATGAAAGCATTTCATAGTGTGTTAAAAAGTCTTTGAATGATCATTCAAAAATTCAACATCTGAAGGTCGTGGACTAAATAATGCAAAAATGAATTTGATCTATATAATATTTTTTAATTTACTATGTATATATGAATGAATCATATTTCAGTGATTATATACTAGCGCCAAAAGAAAAGTTGGAAAGAAAAGAAATATATATATATAGTATATCGTGTGGGATACATACAAAATTATCATGTTTGCGGTAAATCATAGTTTGGCGACTTTATGAATTTATACATGTATCATGTAAAACATAAAAAATACTGATAATGCATATTAAAGATTGTTTCAATTTTTTAAACAAGGTAAAATATGTAACCTAAAAGTATTCATAACTATACTTCTATTTTAGGTCAATATTACATGAATTCCTATCTTTACTCATTAATTGGAACGTGTTCAGTGCTTCATCCCAAGTGTGTCGGTAAAATTGATGGAGTGCACAAACAACCGTATCATCCTTCTCTTGGACATTTGAAAGGTTATGAATATTACACTTGTTTTCAACAAAAATTCATGGGAAAAGGAGAGTGTTCATATGATCCTGAATGGCTAGTACAGACATACCCTTACAATGGAAAATGCATCCAGAAATATGCAATCCCTATAGATTATCCTGAAGGATTCGGTCGTTTGCCAGATTGTTCAAGAAGACGTGATGGGAAGTATCAATTTATGGATGGAATATGTTATGCCTATTTTAGTTGCAAGAATGGAAAAGCTACACCTAAGCTGTGCCCCAGAAAATCAAAATTTGACCCTTACATAGAAGCATGCAATGAAAATATCGCTTGTTAAAGAAATAAACATCAGATATACTATATGTAAACAGCCCTGAAGTTCAATTTCACAAGGTATATGTATATATAAGAAAGGTAATTGAATAATTCCTTTTTGCTAAAATGTATGGAGATGAAAATTTACAAATAAAGAATGCACATTTCAATAGTTTGATACATCTAGCATATTTGTCTGAATCAAAATTAAAGATAGCTTTCAAAGAAGATATGTCAATCTGTATACAGGCAAAAGTGGCTCGCATGAATATCATGCTAAATCTTCGCAAGAGAAGGAGACGAAAAACAACACGCATTAAATTCGCATGAAATGTATCATACCAATTTCATGCAAAAGAGCAAAGTTCACTCTCTGCATAAAATGACCCTGTCCATATACCAATTAATTGACTAACACCCTGTCCCATTTCAAAAATCAATATAAGTAGAGACTGAGTGCTTTCAATTATTTTAATTCATCTTTAATGAAGCTCTCATCACATAAGATTTCTTTTTCTTTACGATTCTCTGGAGAAGGTGTTGTTTGTCTATCTATTTTGTTTGTTTGTTGCTTTACGTCCCTCTAGAGAATATTTCACTCATATGGAGGCGCCACCACTTGCCGGTGGAGAGCTGCAAATTTATACTAGGCACTCAAGGCCATTGAGGGATGTTTTACTAGTCACCAACTGCACAGGACCTCTGTTTTTACGGTCTCATCCGAAGGACCGGTCTCCGGGTCCCGGTTTGTCTATGTGAATTCAAAGGTAAATAATAATAGTTATTTATTAAATTCAGCATGATGATATATTTAATTTTTAAATTCGATGCTGTCATAGGACAGTAATACCCGCATTTATGTGTTTGCTTCTCAATGTACCTTGCTTCAAATTTGGGTAACTAGGGAAGAAGCCAAAAAAATTAAAATTTACACAAAATAAATGCATTTGTTAATTAAATCAAGCTTAAAATACTCAGGTGAACATGTGCCCTATGGACCTCTTTAAGTGTTTTGTTTGCTGAATTAATTACCAATCTGAATTTACAGAAGTTTACTATGTAAATTCTCTTTAAAACAGAATTTTCAAAAGAATATTTTTCTTTAAAAAAAAAAGTGGAAGTAAATTTTGGCCCATAATTGGAACTTTAAAAATTGCTTAGTTCTAAAGAGATCCTCCAATCAGATTGGTATTGGCAACAGTGGCACTTGGGATGGGCAGTGATCTGCGATATGTGGAGAGGGTCTACCATGCTGGAGTTCAATTTTATTTAGAATGTACTAGCAATTGAATATTCAATTTCATAATGCATAATATTCATAAATTGTTTGAAGTTATATGAATATTATGGAAATGGCAAGTTGTAACTTGTGTCCTATTTTAGCTTATACTAAGGAAATCGGAAGAGCTGGGCGAGGAGGAACACAATGTGAGGCGAAGATGTTTTACAACAATACAGACATTGCACAGAGACATTCCACAGTCCTTAAAAGACTATTGTAAGCAAGCCAGTAACCCAAGCTCCAGTTTGCTGCGATGGTTGTTTAAACATGCCTCAGTCAACAGATTTTTTTTTTTTGCCAAAAGTCAAAGACAGAATAATTGTGTAAGATTTTCTTGCAACATATAATGAATCTGAATCTTCTGATATCAGTAGACTGATTCTTAGTGATAATCGTATAATATTCATTAGCGAAACATATGATTTTGTAGAAGGTGTTGAATCTTTGTCTCGAGTCTATAAAATTCCCCTGGCATTGCTGAAGCATTGTCTAGGATCATTAATTTGACCAAATTGTTATAGTGAGCATTTACTGTTGAAACGTGACCAGATGTATATTGTACACTTCTACTACCTCAGTACTGAGAATATTTTGGAAAACATTAATGTGCTGAAGGCATACAATTATGTTTTGATTAACATACAAATAATTTCATTGATATGTCATCAATCTGTTTAATATTATCCACTACTTACTTTTAAGAAACAGACTGTTTATTTTAATGTAAAATAATCCATTTGAATTGTGTGACACATGTTCAATAATACATACAAATATGTATAATTATGCTGAACTGGGGTAAGTTGTATATAAACAGTACTGATTACGAGAATTCACATGTATTAGGATGTACATGTGCATTATACTGTATACGTTCCTTATTGACATTTAATACAATTAAAATTTATCATATTTTATTTACACTTTATTTTCCTGGTTTAAAGGTCAGTTCATTTTGATGATGTTTAATCCAGGCATCAAAGTGATCAGAGTCAAGACATCAGATGGAGCACTAATAGTGTTAAATTTCTCAAGGTCCTGTCCCAAGACACACTGAAATGGTCTAACTGCCCTTAAATCTTTTAGAATTTTTAATTCTTCAGATTGGCATCCTTCATTTTGTGTCTCTTACTTCTGATAATGGCTTTACTGGTCTCATCAAAATTTTTGCATATTTGCGTAAGTCCTGACAAGCACTTTGACTTCTTGATCATAAATCCTTAAGTTAAATACTGAATGGACCAGAATGTTTATAAATGTTTTTTCGACCTTCGAATTTCATTTATAGATCTGCAGGAATATTCCCATCCATTTTGCCTGTTGTATTGACAAAGAGTCCAAAGAAGCTCTGATGGACTCCCTAGAGACAGTATGTAGATTGCTGATAGCATAGAAATATCAATATTTCCTATGCTTATTTGCTTCTGTTGTAAAAAGCTTTCAAAGTTCTCATCATAAATTTAAAGGTTGTAATCATTCTTTGTCTGGTACTTTACAAACATCTAAAAACTGAATGAATAAGAGTCCAAGTTGAAGTACAGTATGTGCGTAATATTTAAGTCTATCATGGGATGTTTCCACTTCCCTGGTTTTTTACAATACGTGTAACAATGATAACTACTGTATTTCCATCTGGAAGTTTCACTTGGAGTGGGGTGATATTTGAAACATTTCTAGTGATGGTTTGCCGTAACGGTAGCTCAGTCGGTAGAAGGCTCGCTACGTGGTCGGAAGGTTGTGTGTTCGTATCACGGCAGCGACTGACTTAAGTCGATAAAAAAATAGGTAGCAACTGTTCCTGTCAAGCGCTTGACACTTTGAAGTGAAAGTTGTGGGTCCTTCGGATGAGACCTTAAAAACAGAGGCCCCGTGTCACGGTAGGCATTGGCAAGATAAAGAACCCTCACTGCTCAATGGCCCTGAGAGCCGAGTAAAGGTCTAAATTTGAAGCCTTTCACCGGTATATGGTGACGTCTCTATATGAGTGAAAATTCTCGAACGGGACGCAAAACAACATACAATCAATCAACCTAGTGATGGTGCAATCACCAGATGCATCGGTAGAAATGGCTAGTACATAGTGGTTAATAAATTCATCCGATTTATTTTGCAGCCAATCGCTTTGTTGTTCATTGTCCATCTCAGGAGGAAGATTTCTTTTTTGGAATATCTTCAGGCCACTCCATCCCAAAGAAATCACAGAGCACTTTTACAACATAACTTTTTAGGAATGAAATAAAGAAATCTTTATCATGGTCAAAGGGATTTCCCACATCTTCATGTACAGTTTTTCTTGAAAGTTTTATTTTAGCAGCATTCAAGGTCCATTTTGCAAATGAATTTGGTGAAAATAACACTTCAAATATCAAAGTTAAAAAGTTAATGCCTGTGTGCCACAATTCAAATGAAAAAGGATACAGATGATCAAATCTCTACCGCGGTGTAGCTCCTCCATTTTGTAGGCCTTTTGCACCAGAAAATCTTTCCCGCGTTAGTTGGTCCCCTCCAATGTGAACATTGGGGACATCCTGTTCTGCAGCAGTGAAAATTTCCAATAGGGTTGACTCGTAGTTGTTCAAAATATCAACTACTTCTGCTTTTGTTCATTTAGTGGGAGTGTTGGAAATGGAACAACCAAGTTTTTCTGTTGTAGTGTGTCTGTGTACTCCCCTTTTATAATGTCTTTTGCATTTCCATGCAAGAATTATAAATAGGGACAAAATTCCGTAGCAATTTGGCAAATATTAACACCATAATCACATTTTAGGATTTTGTCATCTGTTTCTTTTGGGTGAAAAGCTTCAATAGGAAGATCTTTAGCTTGACCCTGAGGCTGGTTATTAAGCTCTGAAAATGGGTTACTTTGTGTAATAAAAGCAGATGCAAACCAGTTTAGCATGTTATTATGATGGTTAAGACGCTCATGTTTTACGCCTACATGTATATTGATATTGTCCCCCAAAAAGTCTTATTGTTCCACCGTTATGTATGAAGTCAACAATCTCATCATCATTATGTTTTCCAACTTCATCGATTATTCTGCTAGCTCCTGTGTATAATGCTGTCACTCCCATTATATGTAACCTGTCAAATACCTGTAAAATAATTCAAAACTGGAATTCTATCAGACATAGACAAATAAGAATTGACGGATTTTTCAGTTGGAGTTCAGTACATCAGTTGTAAGTAATACATAATTTTGAAATTCAAAATTAATTGTCTCTCTTAAATGTACCTTAAATTTTAAAAAAAATGTACATCCAAAAGCTAAGTGATTTGATAGAAAAGTTTGCAAATGTATGATATAGATACTTACCTAATAATCATAATCAAATGTTGGTAGGAATAAAGTCCAAGATATGTAACATCAAACACTTTAAGAAATGAATGTATCAATGTATCAAACAAAAGGTCATGTAAATGAAGTATGCAATAACCGCAATACTCCTAGATGGATGACCCTTTTCTTGAATAAATCCAAGTTAATCTGTAACTCTGAAAACAAACATGAATTAAATCAAAATATGTAACTGAAGCACAGGAACATTACTAAACTAAACAGTCATCAGTTTAAAAAAATATTTCAGCATAATTTAGCTTTGTTACCTTTTGTTGAACATGTTCATCAATCAATGTGGAAGAGAAAACTTTCGAGATTCTAGACAATTCAGGAAATCTAGTTGTCATTGTTTCGCCTACATAGCAAACCTTTAGTGTTGTTTAGAATGTATGTTTCTTAGTTATGTTTTCGTTATAGAACTAAAGATGCATGTTTACACTTGGAACAACAAATGTCAGTGTTTCATTTTGATTACGCGGATTACGTTTACCTGTAGTATATATTTCCACTTTGTCTATTCTAGAAGAGTGTCTCTTAAAATTATTATGTCTTGTAGAACTAAGCATCAAAAGATTTATTTATTACCGGGATTTCGTTATATGACAACTGGAAATGCATTAGATTCAATAATTGCGGAAACTGGTAGAGATGAATATATCCGGATTGTTAGCAGACGAGTGGTTTCTTGATATATAACTCTAGAAATAATAAGCTTAAAAATAATTATAAAATTATAGATATATAAAATAGATCTTTTGGAGTATTAATAGTAGGTTGGTTTATCCTAGTTTATTGATAAAAGTATTGTTTTTGGAGTTTTACATTTCACAAATGACGTAGTCGCAGCATCACTGCGTCACAGTACAAAAGCAGCAAATTCGAAACGGCGTCGTCAGATCTCCTCCAAAAAAATAAAGCAAAAGTCGGTGTTGGTCGGTGCCAGAAAAGTTTAAGGTAAATTCATATCTTAGATAAGTTAGAAAAAGTTAAAACCTTCTTAGCCTAATTTTTATTAGCTTAAAGTATTCAGATATTGACTACTCGGTGTGAGATTCTGAGCCAAAGTTTGTTTCTTAAATCATTAGAATAAATTTTAGTATTTTCGACTGTGCAAGTTTAGAATAATTAATTCCGTTCTTATTGAGATTTAGCTAAAGTTAATTTACGGTGCAGTTTGGTACCGGCGGCACCGAGCACCGGGTAGCACCGTGCACCTGGTCGCACCGAGCACCGAGTAGTATATTCTAAGTTGCATAGGTTATAAATGATGGTTGGCATTAGCACAAGAACTTTCCTATCTACGCATGACATGCTAGCATAGGATGGGGGTGGACTTCTTGTTATTAAGAAGTAGATATTTGGATTTCAGATATAGTTCTGATTACAGTATCAGAGTTCCTGATTGTGCCTGTATAGTTATACTTAGTAGTAGCAGCAGATAGCACCGAACATCTTGAAGCTCCGGAAATCGAGAAATAGTACAGAACACCTAGTAGCACCGGAAACCGAGTAGCACCGAACACCGAGCTCCGTGGAAGTTCGGCAGTATACTAAATGTTGAAGAGACATTTTAAATATTTATTGAACTTTATTGTCTTTGATGCTATAATAAATATATGTACTGATGCTATAATAAATATGTATTAACTGTTTACATATATTTCTTTCCTTTATTAAAACTAGGTACCTTCGAACCCAACAATTGTAACATGCCTCATAGGTACCGAGTTGATGTAAAATTACACGTTACAATTGGTGGCAGCGAATTTATTTAAATTTACTTATAAAACCCAAAACGTTACAACTGGTGGCACTCGGAGTGTTGGAAATGGAACAACCAAGTTTTTCTGTTGTAGTGTGTCTGTGTACTCCCCTTTTATAATGTCTTTTGCATTTCCATGCAAGAATTATAAATAGGGACAAAATTCCGTAGCAATTTGGCATATATGAACACCATAATCACTTTTCAGGATTTTGTCATCTGTTTCTTTTGGGTGAAAAGCTTCAATAGGAAGATCTTTAGCTTGACCCTGAGGCTGGTTATTAAGCTCTGAAAATGGGTTACTTTGTGTAATAAAAGCAGATGCAAACCAGTTTAGCATGTTATTATGATGGTTAAGACGCTCATGTTTTACGCCTGCATGTATATTGATATTGTCCCCCAAAAAGTCTTATTGTTCCACCATTATGTATGAAGTCAACAATCTCATCATCATTATGTTTTCCAACTTCATCGATTATTCTGCTAGCTCCTGTGTATAATGCTGTCACTCCCATTATATGTAACCTGTCAAATACCTGTAAAATAATTCAAAACTGGAATTCTATTAGACATAGACAAATAAGAATTGAATAAGAATTGACGGATTTTTCAGTTGGAGTTCAGTACATCAGTTGTAAGTAATACATAATTTTGAAATTCAAAATTAATTTTCTCTCTTAAATGTACCTTAAATTAAAAAAAATGTACATCCAAAAGCTAAGTAATTTGATAGAAAAAGTTTGCAAATGTATGATATAGATACTTACCTAATAATCATAATCAAATGTTGGTAGGAATAAAGTCCAAGATATGTAACATCAAACATTTTAAGAAATGAAGAATGTATCAAACAAAAGGTCATGTAAATGAAGTATGCGATAACCGCAATACTTCTAGATGGATGACCCTTTTCTTGAATAAATCCAAATTAATCTGTAACTCATACATTCTGCTTCATATGAATACAAAAATAGGTCTGCTAATAAGGGATATGACGTGTGATGCATTTATTTATTCTTCGTGTTGTACTTGTAAATGGTTACAAATTCAAAAGAAAACCTACTATGAGAGAAAATATGTTAATATTGATAAAAATTATTAGTTATAATTGTAAAATTGCTATATCCCATTTTGTTATACATCATTATTTTTCATGAAGTTTATATGAGGACTTTGGCAGGACATAAATCAAAATTAGTCATAGCGTTAAATTTGCTTTTTCCTAATTCATCATATTCTAGTTTTACTGTATATGTACTGTATATTTGAACGTTGGACGTTTATATGCATGTTCCATTCTGAAATAACTACCTTGACTTGACATATTACATTAAATACACTTAGCAGGTGTACTTTTTGCACTATATGTAAGTTGGAAAATAAGCCTTCCTGACCGAATTATTTAAGGGGGAGGATCAAATAGTCTGTCTCATTTCTAAGTCTCATAAAAGGGTGCCTGTAAAATGCGAAACGAAATAGAAACGAAATGAAACGAAACGAAATCTACCGAAACGAAACAAAATCTACCGAAACGAAACAAAATCTACCGAAATGATACAAAACGAAACGAAATCAAAACGAAACCTACCGAAACGAAAACTACAGGAACAAAAAATTAAATAAAATCGAGCAAAATTAAATATATATATATAACCATTATGATTTAAAATATATTATGTTGTTTATATTTTAGAAGTATCGAGTCTCTTTTGATATGCAGTGAAAGATAAAAAAGATTTTGCGCGATTCTAAACGTGGGCATGCATTTGTAAGTATGGATTACACTTTTAAATAGATATTGCCCATTTTAGTGCAAAACAAACACATTAGACTGAGCCTATATATATAACCCAAGTTATCACTTTCGGGTTCTTGTTATACAATCCATTTGTATGTAAACTTGTATACGCAAAATCAGATTTTAAGACCTGGCGATTCTTGGTCTGCTTTTGTCCATCACCAAACTATATCAGATCACGCACTATCATAAACAGTAAATTAAAAGCGGAGGATAAACAATTTTTGAAGAAAGAATACGGTAAAATTGCATCATCAAATTTAAATTAAATTCAAAGCATACATTTATCGAAATTCAAATTCAAATTTTTATCAATCATTTGAACAATAAAATACCAATAGAAAGGCTCAGTGATAAGACTTTCTGATGACCGAGCTTTTGCATATAATTTCACATCTCTCTCTCTCTCTCTCTCTCTCTCTCTCTCTCTCTCTCTCTCTCTCTCTTGACTACTAATTATTATAATTTTAATTTTAATGTAAATGAATAAGAGCTATCGACCCCCTTCTTTTATTCAAAATCATTTTACCAAAAATAAGTATCAAAGCGATAACGTTCTCATCAAATTTTAACATTTTTCCTCCTTAAACATCAACTCCAATGGTGAGCAACTTTGTTTTTACCTCCTCCGGTAATAATTAATACCGACTCTTTAGAAATAACTAACATATCTTTTTTCAAGTATGGGAATTTTTGCCTTAAACAGACGTTTTGCAAATAAAAATATGCATGTTGCCACTTTTTTTCTCTCCCAAATACACATACTCCCGCTCGCAATATTTTGTAACAACGAGGTTGTTTTGTGGTACCTGTAAAATTTTATTTTTTATCTAATAAACCATGCAACGAAAACAAGGCCTTGAAACCACCAGGGGAGGGGGGTCCTTCTCGGAACTACCTCTCAAAAAAGCTGAACCCGACAATAATCAAAAGTATAATAATAATTAGGATATGTATAATTGATCACATATGTATAAATAACAGTAATGCACTTTTTTTCATTTAACACAATGTGTACATGTTTCTTTTGTTTTGTTTGTTTATTTGTTTGTTTGTTTGTTTTTTTTGTTTTTTTTTTTTGGCAAGTTATGTTTAAAGACATTCGCAATACAACAGTACAGTAACTTTATTTCGATCCATAAATGTAACACATAAATTTTGAGAAATTTGTTGTATTTAGATAATTAAGAGCTAAAAATAAGAGTGACATAAAAATTAGAGAATATTACGCACATTTTGAAATTAGTATTTTGAAATTAAATAGTATGCTGGCGCATATTTGTAGCTGGCAGTTGATTTACAGTATACATATATATATATATGCATGTATGTTATATGAGTAAATACATCACCAGAGAAGGGAGCATTTGTCGGTGTTTAAATATTATATTAACACGAGCTTGAACTATATAAATTTCATATGAAGAAAAATAATCCATATGCAGTTACACATAATATAGAATGACATACCTTGATTTGAAAAAATATTTTGATAGTTTTGTTTCGTTTCGGTAGGTCTCGTTTTGATTTCGTTTCGTTTTGTTTCGTTTCGGTGGATTTCGTTTCGTTTCTATTTCGTTTCGCACTTTACAGGTACCCCTCATAATATAGTAATTTGAACACACGCAATATTAAGTACATTGTACATTTATCATAACAAAAAGTGCATAAAAATAGAAAATTGTGGAATTTATGAATCTCGGGGGTAAAGTAGCAACGGTATTAAGGTTTAGCCGATCGCGCAGGATAAAAATAGAAGAAAACAGATGCTGGGCAGGAGTGCAGGATGAACTTTTCACCGCTGATAATTAAGCTCCATGAGGTTTGCTATTTGTTTGTAGATTAAGAACTTGTTTATAAGATGCTGGCTTGGTCAAGAATAAGGGGGTAACCAATCAAAGAGGTTGATGCGAGGGAGCAGAGGCCATGCATCTGTATAAATTATCTACAGTAAATAAAAAGTGAAGATTATGCAAAAAGTTTAACAGGAATTTTAAGGTGCAATTAAAGATTAAAAGAGGGTTTAAGGTCGGATAAGATTAACTTAAATTCAGAGCAAAATTGAAAGTCATTAGTGCAAATTTTGAAGAAATACTCAAATATGCAGGGCATATACGGGGATATAAATGTAGCGCAGTGAGACATATCCAGCCGGTGGTCTGCTGGATTTTGTCTCTTTCTGGTTGCATTTATACAGGTAAGATATTTTTAGCTCACCTGAGCTGAAAGCTCAAGTGAGCTTTTCTGATCACATTTTGTCCGTAGTCCGTCTGTCCGTCTGTCCGTCCGTCCGTCCGTCTGTAAACTTTTCACATTTTCGACTTCTTCTCCAGAACCACTGGGCCATTTTCAACCAAACTTGCCACAAAGCATCCTTGGGTGAAGGGGGTTCAAGTTTGTTCAAATGAAGGGCCATGCCCTCTTCCAAGGGGAGATAATTAAGAATAAGTGAAAATTTGGTGTCTTTTTTTAAAAATCTTCTTCTCAAGAACCATTGGGCCAGAGAAGTTGAAACTAATAGGAAACCTTCATTACATAGTGTAGACTCAAGTTTGTTCAAATCATGACCCCCGGGGGTTGGGTGGGGCCACAATGGGGGATCAAAGTTTTACATAGGAATATATAGGAAAATTCTTTAAAAATCTTCTTCTCAAGAACAACAAAGCCACAATTAGTCATTATGATATGAAATCATCCTCAGGTAGTGTAGATTTAAGTTTGTTCAAATCATGACCCCCGGGGGTAGGGTGGGGCCACAATTGGGGATCAAAGTTTTACATAGGAATATATAGGAAAATTCTTTAAAAATCTTCTTCTCAAGAACAACAAAGCCACAATTAGTCATTTTGATATGAAATCATCCTCAGGTAGTGTAGATTTAAATTTGTTCAAATCATGACCCCCGGGGGTAGGGTGGGGCCACAATAGGGGATCAAAGTTTTACATAGGAATATTTAGGAAAATTCTTTAAAAATCTTCTTCTCAAGAACAACAAAGCCACAATTAGTCATTTTGATATGAAATCATCCTCAGGTAATGTAGATTTAAGTTTGTTCAAATCATGACCCCCGGGGGTAGGGTGGGGCCACAATGGGGGATCAAAGTTTTACATAGGAATATATAGGAAAATTCTTTAAAAATCTTCTTCTCAAGAACAACAAAGCCACAATTAGTCATATTGATATGGAATCATCCTCAGGTAGTGTAGATTCAAGTTTGTTCAAATCATGACCCCTGGGGGTAGGGTGGAGCCACAATGGGGGATCAAAGTTTTACATAGGAATACATAGGAAAAATCTTTTAAAATCTTTTCAAGAACAGGAAAGCCTTGATTAGTCATTTTGATATTGAAGCATCCCCAAGTATTGTAGATTCAAGTTTGTTCAAGGCATCCTCCAGTAGTAGGGTGGGGCCATAATCGGGGATCAAAGTTTAACAAAAGAATATATATAAGAAATATCTTAAAAAATCTTCTTCTCAAGAACAACAAAGCCATAATTAGTCATATTGATATGGAAGCATCCTTAGGTAGTGTATATTCAAGTTTGTTCAAATCTTGAAACCCCCCTCCCTTCCTACCCCCCAGGGTAGGATGGCAGACATCTTTAAAATTCCGTTTCAAGAACAGCAAAACCATGATTAGTTATATGAATATAGAAGCATCCTCAGAAAGTTTAGATTCAATTTCATTCAAAACATGGCAACTGGGGATAGGTTATGCCTAGAACAGTTGATCAAAGCTTTACGTATGAATATATAGAAGAAGAAATCTGCTGACAAAGAACAGCAGGGCCATATTGACTCAGGTGAGCGTTGTGGCCCATGGGCCTCTTGTTATAGACTTGCGCGATTTTTGTAAGATGGTTAAAATGTTCAGATGGCTTAATGTATTTACGGGTTAATATATTTTATAATCTGATAGAAATGTTTCGTATTTATTATGTTTATTATATTGTGTATTGTGTAACTTTAGTAATTGTAAATAATTAGAATGTATGTGTTAATTTAATAAAGGGTGGTATGCTGGATTTTGTCTCTTTCTGGTTGCATTTATACAGGTTGGGTAACAGCTAGGACCACTCCCCATAACCTGTGATGCGCTATGGACAGGAAGGGAACATATCCTAGGAAGAGTAGATTCAAACTAGAACGTCATTTTGAGAAATGAAGGAATATTAATAATCCAGCTAACTTGGGTCAATCTGGTCAAGACCAGGGGATTGTAAGAATTGTTCCCCTGTGTCTAAAAACCTCTCACAGGCAAAAAGCGCACAACGATCCCGGAGTTGAATATCAATTTATTCAATGACCAGAGAAATTCCAAGACCAAAAACAATATATTCAAAATAAACGAAAATCCCCCACAACCCAGATATATTTTTTTTTATATGAAAAGTGGTGGAGAAATGGGGTTGTGATATTACGTTTCGGAAAAACGGGACTGTTGAGAGTCACAATTATATGGAAGCCAGTGTCTTTAGGCGAATAAAACATTTGCAACGATTGATTGAACTAACGCCATTTTCTTCCCCAGATGTTTTCATTCAACGAGAATTGGACTTTAAAATTTCATATTTGACTCAAACATATAAATCGAGTGCTGACGAGAATAAACGAGGAGTCATCAACGCCTGACCAGGGCCTGGAAGTCCACGATTTACAAAGAAAGTCTATTTCAAACAGAGAAACCCGAGGCATTTCTATGAGGCGCACGACGCTTAATGGGCCAGGATTTTAGTCGTTGATTGAACATATAATTACGCAAAGATGAGGATCAGAGCTTAAATTCAATCTTGCCTACGAAACACCAGAGCCATCAGACGACAAAATAGACAATCTTTTCCCAGAAAACCAGACACACCCGGGGTAAGAGGACCAGATACACCTTGGACAGGACCAAGAGGTAGAGATAGAGAAGCCAGTTTCGCAGGTTGCGGGCTCCCATGTTTGTCGCGCGTTTCCAAATACCGTTCAGTCCTCTCGAAACCAGGAACACGAACTATCAAACTTTTGAGACAATTCCGATGCTGCAGTGCTGGAGCGGGGTGTCCGACACATGCAAGTGACTCTTCTTTTGGGGAACGGATATTTTTGCTTCAAGACTTTTAAAATAAAGATAGGACAGGTAGGACATCATTTTTTTTTTTCAAAAATGTCCACTTCTATAAAACTAGAAAAATTTAAAGGTGACGGTACACAAAATGTTGTTATATGGTTGACAAATTTTTTTCAATGGGCAAGATTTCATGATTTAACTGATAGCAAGATTGTTGATGCGTTTCCCTTTCATTTACAAGGGCATGCAAAAGTATGATATGATTCTCTACCTTTTGAACAAAAGTCAAATTCAGATACCTTAACATTGTTTCAGGAAAGATTCACAGAGTTTGGCAATTTTTTAGATTTGTCAGTGTTGCAAATGAAACAAAATGTTACAGAATCAGTAGAAGATTTTTTAACTAGACTTATCAAAACTGCTTCAATCAAAAATATTCCGGAAAATGTCTTATTATCTGTTGCTATGAACGGGTTAAGGAATAATATCAAAACTTTTGTAGTAACACAAAATCCTAAAACAATGGAAAAAGTAAGGCAAATTGCTTTGTTGGCAGAGAAATCTCAACCATCTCATATAGATACTTTAGAAACTTACGAAAATTTATTGGCAGAAATCAACAATATACAAGATAAAATTCTTAAACCAGAAATCAATGCTGTCAATCAAAATTTACCGCAGCAATATTACGCACAATCACAATATGCGCAACACCAACAACAATTCGTGCCTACACTTCCACCCATGCCGCAAAAAGACACAATAATGCAGAAACAGCGCACGCGATACAATAGAGAATATGCCTCACAAACTCGGCAACCACAAAGATATCGGGTTCCAAGACAAAATATGTTTACTAATGTGCAGAGTAGGTCTACTAACAATCATACTAATTTACCACTGCAACGCATGAGTTTTCCCACATGTACATGTAAATGTTGTTTGGGAATGTGCATGAATAGGACCACGTGTCCAGCTAAGAATGCTGTGTGCTACAATTGTCAGAGAATAGGTCATTTTTCAAGAGCATGTACACAGACACGGAAACGCAAACAAGAATTCGCGACTGTCTCTAACAAATTGCAAAACAAGCAAACAAATGAAAGAGTTACTTGTAACGCTAAAACCAATCACAATAGTGAAGCAGTGGATGCTTTGGTCAGTTTTGCAGATAAATGTTATGTCCCTGTTTACATTCAGCATTCCAAATTCAATGCTCTTTTAGATACCGGATCCTCTATTTCTGCTATCAATTCACAAGTTTTGAGAAAATTGAAAACTCAGAGAAAGCAAATAAAAGTTTCAGAAATTTCCAATATAACTGGGGCAGGTGGAACATCCCATCCAGTAAATGGAAAAGTTGACTTACAAATCAAAATTGGAGGTCTAAATGTAAAACATACTTTCCATATTATTGAGGCATTGTGCCATCCGGTCATTCTGGGAACTGATTTCATGAAACAACAAAAAGCATGTTTAGATTGGGGCTCAAGAACTTTGCACTTGCAAGAATTTTCAGCTCATATCAATGTTATCAATTGTAAGACGGGGTTGGCAAGAGCTGTCAGATCAATGGTCATTCCGCCAGACTCTATGATAAACATTCCTGTTAGATTATCGCGCACTAAAAACAAAGCCACGGTGCTATTAGAACCAAAAGCTAGTAAACGAACGGGTATCGCGGTTGCAAAATGTGTGGTTATAAATAAACCTAGACAAGTGTTTATGCAGGTCACAAATACTTCTAATGAACAGATAAATATTCCGGCTGGAACAATCACAGCATCGGTGAATCCCATTGATGACGCGAATATATTTTCTTTGGATCAACAAAACGCAAAGGTGACCTCAAAATACAAATCGGTACCTCTTGATTTATCATCTTCCATTCTATCTGACAAAGAAAAAGAAATTTTTCAAATATTTATAACCAAAAACAGTGATGTCTTTGCAAACAATTTATCAGAATTGGGCAAGTGTAATGTTTATCGTCATTCAATTATCACTGAAGATGATAAACCAATCAAATCACAACCATATCGGACGTCTTCAAAAGCTAAGAAAGAAATTGAAAAACAAATAAATGAAATGCTCAAATATGACATAATTGAAGAAAGTACTTCATCATACGCGTCACCAGTGGTTTTAGTAAAAAAGCCAAACAATGAATACAGATTTGCAATAGATTATCGAAAATTAAACGCAGTGACTCCTGTTCAAACATTTCCAACAGTGCGACTGGACGATGTTTTTGATGCAATTAGACAAAACAAAGCAAACATATTTTCTACTTTGGATTTGGCTTCTGGTTATTGGCAAGTCGCACTTGATGAAAAAACAAAACATAAAACTGCATTCATTACGAATGATAATTTATACCAATTCAAAAGAATGCCTTTTGGTCTTGTCAATGCCCCAGCAACTTTTCAAATGCTCATGAATATGGTTCTAAAAGGTCTTATGTGGAAACATTGTTTGGTTTACATCGATGACATCATTGTATGGTCAGATACTTTTGAAAGTCATTTGAAACATCTTAATTTGGTTTTTGATCGTTTACGACAAGCAAACTTGACTTTAAAACCAAAAAAGTGTTCATTTGCAAAACCAGATTTCACATATCTAGGTCATATAATATCTACAGAAGGAATAAAAGTTGACCCTTCAAAAGTTGACGCGGTTCAATCATTTCCATTACCACAAAATCAACATGATATCCGCAGTTTTCTGGGATTGGCAAATTATTATCGGAAATTTGTAAAAGGGTATTCAAAAATTGCACTACCTTTAAACAGGTTATTAACAAAAGATACTCCTTTAAAATGGACCAAAGATTGTCAAATTGCTTTTGATACACTTAAACAAGCTTTAACAACAACACCAGTTTTAGCCTATCCAGATTTTCAAAAGCCATTTATTTTGTCATGTGACGCGTCAGGAATGGCTATCGGATATGTGTTGTCTCAGATGGGAGATGATAATAAAGAACATGTAATTGCATACGACTAAATAAATATGAAAAAGCATACTCCGTGACTGAACAAGAAATGCTCGCGTTAGTGTCAGCAATAGCACATTTTCGGGTATACTTGTTAAACAACAAATTTCTTGTCTACACCGACCATAAAGCATTAACTTGGTTAAAGACAATCAAACACACTAATGCGAGATTAATAAGATGGGCATTAAAATTGCAAGAATATTCCTTTGAAGTAAAACATAGACCAGGAATAAAACATCAAAATTGTGATGCATTGTCTAGAAGGCCTTATTCAAAAGAAACAAACACTTCAGAAGCAAATAATGACGTAATTCCGAATGAAATAACAGAGGTGACACTTATATTTCCAAATGATAATCAACAACATATCTTGGAAATAAATAACACTCTATCGGAAAGGGAAAAACAAGCTCAAAATAAAAATCAAATTGAACAAATTCAACAAGAACAACAAAAGTGTCCCTATTTTAAACATATCTATAAATATTTGCAAGATGGCACACTTCCGAATGACCCAGAGGGCAAAAGCGATTCCGTATGAAGCAAATCAATATGAATTGGTACATGACATTTTGTTTCATATTTTTCAACCAAGGTCAAAGAATAAATCAAACCCGGAAGCAGTTATCAAACAAATGGCTTGTCCCCAATCTTTGAGAAATGATGTTTTGAAATCTTATCATGATTCATTAGCTGGTGGTTGTCACTTGGGGGTACACAGAACATATTTGGCAATTAAGCAAAAATACTTTTGGCCAGGGATGTATCAAAATGTATATGACTATGTTACGTCACGTGATGTTTGTCAAAGGGTAAAACGAGATACAGCAAGTAGGACCGCACCATTGCACCCATTACCAGTAGAAGGGACATTTGCCCGATGGCATATGGATATATTGGGAGGTTTGCCAAAAACAAAGCAAAGGTATCAGTATATTTTGTTGGTTACAGATTCATTGTCACATTGGTCAGAGGCACTACCAATGAAAACACAAGAGGCAACAGAGGTTGCACATTTGTTATACAAAGAAATATTTACAAGATACGGGGCTCCACGTACGTTAGTCAGCGATAGGGGACAATATTTTATGTCAAAAGTAGTCCAAGCTTTGTGTAAAATATTTCAAGTGACTCGGCACGTCACTAGTTCGTATCATCCACAGAGTAATGTGGCATGCGAACGAATCAATTCTACACTAGCTCAATCACTCAGAGCGTATTGTCAGAAAAATCAGGATGCATGGGAAGATGTTTTACCCAGTGTTATGATGGCATTCAGAATGAGTCCGTCAACTCAGTCCACAGGGTATTCCCCCTATTACATGTTGTTTGGGAAAGAGATGCCTTTACCCATTGATATTTCATTAATCCCTAGGGAAGTTCTGGAAAAAGCACCAAAAGAGTACATTGATGGTTTGATTAACAAAGTGAAAATAGTACACGAAATTGCAAAGAAAAAACTTGAGTAAGGTTCAAGAGAAAAACAAAGAGCGATATGATAAGAAAACAAAAGAACCACAATTCAAAATAAGAGATGAAGTGTTATTAAAAGTCATGAAACGAACTCCAGGGAGAAAACACAAATTAGAGCCTAAATGGGAAGGTCCTTATTATATAATTAAGGTTAATCCGAACCATTCATTTAGGTAAAGAAGGTCAAGTGACCATGTGGAACTAAAAGCGTCTGTGCATGCAAATAGATTGCGATTGTATAAAGACCCGAGAGATTATCGTCCGCCGCCGCAAGCGCACAATCCTCAAAGACGAGATAATGTAAATAATCAGAATGCACAGACACAACAGACACAAAAAGATGAGTGGCATACGGTAGAAAAATTGTTGAAATCAAAATGGATGAATAATAAACGATATTATTTAGTTAAATGGGCAGATGGGTCACAGCCTACTTGGGAACCTTCGAATAATATTTCTCAGTTGTTAAAACAATTGTATCATTCGTCAACAAGGCGAAGGAAAAGGAGATTCTAAATGGAAAAAGGAGAGAGAGAGAGTGCATATGAAATAACACAGGTAACAAAGATCAACTGGTTGGTCTAATACAGAGTTTCGAAATCAAAGTACAATTGAAGACAAAGGAAAATGCCTTAAGAAAATAGGTTAAAGAAAGGAA
Source organism: Saccostrea echinata (assembly GCF_033153115.1). Taxonomy (NCBI): domain Eukaryota; kingdom Metazoa; phylum Mollusca; class Bivalvia; order Ostreida; family Ostreidae; genus Saccostrea; species Saccostrea echinata. The sequence goes on along the minus strand of NW_026889833.1, from coordinate 452,015 downwards.
GGGTATCGTAATGGGATGGATAGGATTTTGTCTTTAACTTCTATATATATGACATCCATTTCTTTCTTCTGTCGGATCGTCCAGTTCTTTTTTTTTTCCATCTCTTTCATGCATATCATTCATATAGATCTTCTATCAGGACGTCCAGCTCTTTCCATTTCTTTCATTTCATCTGTTATATGGTAGTTCTAGGCGAAATTCTTTATCCTTCCTAATTTAGTGCGGAATCATTCCTCCTTTCTAGACCTACACGGACTTAAATGAGCGAGATCTACTATTAAATAGGAAATACATTATCAACAAATGATTTTTTTTATGCTCTGGTTCCATAAACTAACTTACCATTAAATTCTGGAATGAATGGAAGAATTCTTCCTCTCTTGTTACAAATGTCGATGACCGGATAGTTAAATAGAAAAAAACATGAGGGAGAAAAATGTGATAATTTTACGGTTGCAATGGTTACATATACATGTATGACTATTTGTTTTTTGCATGTGTTTGTTATTAAGAAAGTAACAGCTACTTCGATAAATTTTCTGAACTAACATAGTGCATGAAAAAAATGACTCAAAATTAATGCAAGATACATCGTGTAAACACATTAATATATTACCCACTCAAAGCTGACAACCAAGTACACATTACAACGTATACACATGAACACCTTAATTTTTAAATAAACTCACCACATAGTTTGAGACTCTCAAATCATTTCTTAACAATTTTATGCTACGAACAACAGCTTGTTAATTAGAGTACCTAATTTGGTAGGAATTTTCTCTGCTGACAGAGTAATTCTTTTAAAAAAAAAATAGGAGAATTTGAAATTTTTCGTTTGAAACGTTCCTATCAAAGTTTTTTCTGTTTTTTAGAACACAGGGAAATAAATAATTTTTAAAATTTTGGAAAAAAGTCATGACAAATTATATTCCTTTCTTTAAAATAGTAGCAATTTATTCGAGCATCGTACGTACTATTTCTAGGTAATGCCCAAAATCATTGATTGTTAGTTTTTTTCTTATTGTTGATAACAATTTTTTTATTTTGATATAATGCTTGTGTAAATTTTTGAAGATAAATGTTTAATAAGATATTTTACGGTTTTTGAATTTTTTTGTTACCTCAAATTAGTCCTCTGCAACTTATTGTTTTCTTGTATGTTTAAGGTTGACATTGTTTTCAGATGTTGTTTGAATTGAATATTGATTTGACATGTTTAATTATGTACAGTAACAATATTTTTAAGTCCCATGCAAAAATATGTCTGAAGTGTTTTATTGAGAAAAAGAGTGCATACCTTGCGAGACAGTGACAAACTTATTTTTTTTTTCTATTGTGAGAAAAACAAAAGGTGTTAATCCATCAACAATGATATTTTGTGGTAACTTTTTATTCTGGGTTAAGCGAATAGTGTACTTATTGAACTTGAAAGGTTTTAATTTGTGATTGTTTCTGGTTTGCCATTTTCTCCTGCAGAGTATTTTTAACTATTCTAAGGAGTGTTGCCGACTCCACCCAGGTAAAATGCCTAGGCAAATTGTACACAATTCGATCTGGATATACATGTGAATTTTGTATAGATATATATTGTAATTGTTTTCGTACTATATAAACGTATTGTGTGTGAATATTTTCTTCTTATGCATGTTTAATTTTATATTGGATTTTGTGTGTGTGTTGAAGTCATCTGAAAATATAGAGATATTACATAAAAATCCTTTAATAATAGGTAAACCAAATCTTGGGGACAAGATTTTTGTTAGTGGGGGGAATTTATCATAACAAAAAGTGCATAAAAATAGAAAATTGTGGAATTTATGAATCTCGGGGGTAAAGTAGCAACGGTATTAAGGTTTAGCCGATCGCGCAGGATAAAAATAGAAGAAAACAGATGCTGGGCAGGAGTGCAGGATGAACTTTTCACCGCTGATAATTAAGCTCCATGAGGTTTGCTATTTGTTTGTAGATTAAGAACTTGTTTATAAGATGCTGGCTTGGTCAAGAATAAGGGGGTAACCAATCAAAGAGGTTGATGCGAGGGAGCAGAGGCCATGCATCTGTATAAATTATCTACAGTAAATAAAAAGTGAAGATTATGCAAAAAGTTTAACAGGAATTTTAAGGTGCAATTAAAGATTAAAAGAGGGTTTAAGGTCGGATAAGATTAACTTAAATTCAGAGCAAAATTGAAAGTCATTAGTGCAAATTTTGAAGAAATACTCAAATATGCAGGGCATATACGGGGATATAAATGTAGCGCAGTGAGACATATCCAGCCGGTGGTCTGCTGGATTTTGTCTCTTTCTGGTTGCATTTATACAGGTAAGATATTTTTAGCTCACCTGAGCTGAAAGCTCAAGTGAGCTTTTCTGATCACATTTTGTCCGTAGTCCGTCTGTCCGTCTGTCCGTCCGTCCGTCCGTCTGTAAACTTTTTCACATTTTCGACTTCTTCTCCAGAACCACTGGGCCATTTTCAACCAAACTTGCCACAAAGCATCCTTGAGTGAAGGGGGTTCAAGTTTGTTCAAATGAAGGGCCATGCCCTCTTCCAAGGGGAGATAATTAAGAATAAGTGAAAATTTGGTGTCTTTTTTTAAAAATCTTCTTCTCAAGAACCATTGGGCCAGAGAAGTTGAAACTTATAGGAAACCTTCATTACATAGTGTAGACTCAAGTTTGTTCAAATCATGACCCCCGGGGGTTGGGTGGGGCCACAATGGGGGATCAAAGTTTTACATAGGAATATATAGGAAAATTCTTTAAAAATCTTCTTCTCAAGAACAACAAAGCCACAATTAGTCATATTGATATGAAATCATCTTCAGGTAGTGTAGATTCAAGTTTGTTCAAATCATGACCCCCGGGGGTAGGACGGGGCCACAATTTGGGATCAAAGTTTTACATGGGAATATATAGGAAAATTCTTTAAAAATCTTCTTCTCAAGAACAACAAAGCCACAATTAGTCATATTGATATGAAATCATCCTCAGGTAGTGTAGATTTAAGTTTGTTCAAATCAAGACCCCCGGGGGTAGGGTGGGGCCACAATAGGGGATCAAAGTTTTACATAGGAATATATAGGAAAATTCTTTAAAAATCTTCTTCTCAAGAACAACAAAGCCACAATTAGTCATATTGATATGGAATCATCCTCAGGTAGTGTAGATTTAAGTTTGTTCAAATCATGACCCCCGGGGGTAGGGTGGGGCCACAATAGGGGATCAAAGTTTTACATAGGAATATATAGGAAAATTCTTTAAAAATCTTCTTCTCAAGAACAACAAAGCCACAATTAGTCATTTTGATATGGAATCATCCTCAGGTAATGTAGATTCAAGTTTGTTCAAATCATGACCCCTGGGGGTAGGGTGGAGCCACAATGGGGGATCAAAGTTTTACATAGGAATATATAGGAAAATTCTTTAAAAATCTTCTTCTCAAGAACAACAAAGCCACAATTAGTCATATTGATATGAAATCATCCTCAGGTAGTGTAGATTTAAATTTGTTCAAATCATGACCCCCGGGGGTAGGGTGGGGCCACAATAGGGGATCAAAGTTTTACATAGGAATATATAGGAAAATTCTTTAAAAATCTTCTTCTCAAGAACAACAAAGCCACAATTAGTCATTTTGATATGGAATCATCCTCAGGTAATGTAGATTTAAGTTTGTTCAAATCATGACCCCCGGGGGTAGGGTGGGGCCACAATGGGGGATCAAAGTTTTACATAGGAATATATAGGAAAATTCTTTAAAAATCTTCTTCTCAAGAACAACAAAGCCACAATTAGTCATATTGATATGGAATCATCCTCAGGTAGTGTAGATTTAAGTTTGTTCAAATCATGACCCCTGGGGGTAGGGTGGAGCCACAATGGGGGATCAAAGTTTTACATAGGAATATATAGGAAAATTCTTTAAAAATCTTCTTCTCAAGAACAACAAAGCCACAATTAGTCATATTGATATGAAATCATCCTCAGGTAGTGTAGATTTAAGTTTGTTCAAATCATGACCCCCGGGGGTAGGGTGGGGCCACAATTGGGGATCAAAGTTTTACATAGGAATATATAGGAAAATTCTTTAAAAATCTTCTTCTCAAGAACATCAAAGCCACAATTAGTCATTTTGATATGGAATCATCCTCAGGTAATGTAGATTCAAGTTTGTTCAAATCATGACCCCTGGGGGTAGGGTGGGACCACAATGGGGGATCAAAGTTTTACATAGGAATAAATAGGAAAAATCTTTTAAAATCTTTTCAAGAACAGGAAAGCCTTGATTAGTCATTTTGATATTGAAGCATCCCCAAGTATTGTAGATTCAAGTTTGTTCAAGGCATCCTCCAGTAGTAGGGTGGGGCCACAATGGGGGATCAAAGTTTTACATAGGAATATATAGGAAAATTCTTTAAAAATCTTCTTCTCAAGAACAACAAAGCCACAATTAGTCATATTGATATGGAAGCATCCTTAGGTAGTGTATATTCAAGTTTGTTCAAATCTTGAACCCCCCCCCTCCCTTCCTACCCCCCAGGGTAGGATGGCAGACATCTTTAAAATTCCGTTTCAAGAACAGCAAAACCATGATTAGTTATATGAATATAGAAGCATCCTCAGAAAGTTTAGATTCAATTTCATTCAAAACATGGCAACTGGGGATAGGTTATGCCTAGAACAGTTGATCAAAGCTTTACGTATGAATATATAGAAGAAGAAATCTGCTGACAAAGAACAGCAGGGCCATATTGACTCAGGTGAGCGTTGTGGCCCATGGGCCTCTTGTTATAGACTTGCGCGATTTTTGTAAGATGGTTAAAATGTTCAGATGCCTCAATGTATTTACGGGTTAATATATTTTATAATCTGATAGAAATGTTTCGTATTTATTATAATGTTTATTATATTGTGTATTGTGTAACTTTAGTAATTGTAAATAATTAGAATGTATGTGTTAATTTAATAAAGGGTGGTATGCTGGATTTTGTCTCTTTCTGGTTGCATTTATACAGGTTGGGTAACAGCTAGGACCACTCCCCATAACCTGTGATGCGCTATGGACAGGAAGGGAACATATCCTAGGAAGAGTAGATTCAAACTAGAACGTCATTTTGAGAAATGAAGGAATATTAATAATCCAGCTAACTTGGGTCAATCTGGTCAAGACCAGGGGATTGTAAGAATTGTTCCCCTGTGTCTAAAAACCTCTCACAGGCAAAAAGCGCACAACGATCCCGGAGTTGAATATCAATTTATTCAATGACCAGAGAAATTCCAAGACCAAAAACAATATATTCAAAATAAACGAAAATCCCCCACAACCCAGATATATTTTTTTTTATATGAAACATTCCCCAAAAAATAATTTACGTATTTTTGCTGATTTATAGGGTCCTGCGAAAACAATGAACGTTTAAATCTAGTGTATAAAACAGGTTCTTCTTTCTGTTTGCATTTAGAAAATATTGATTGACTCTTTCCATTTCATCGTACCACTGATCATGATATGATAATATTAAGAATATGAGATGATATGCTAAAAAGATTTTTAAATTCTAAAAATAGCAAATTACAACCACTTGTATCTGGCTAGTTCATCAAGACCGTTGCTTGTATTGTGATATTATGTTCGGATCTCTCGAGGTTTAAAAATGTCTTTGTATAGAACCAATATTATACCAAATACCTGTCAATTTTTGTTGTTTCAGATTAAATGGTTCAGTACATATTTTATTTTTCAGTCACTTATACTTCAATATCCTAGATTTTTTTCTTTATGATAAATACAAACCAGTAGAGCTATATTCTCTTCAGAAACTTTTGGTTGTTGTATACGTTTGTAATATACTGTCGAAAAACCTGTCTTCTCAATATCAAAACTGAAAAAGAGAAAAAATAGAGGCCTGTGTCTTTTCAAATGAAAAAACAGATCCGTTAAATGACCTCATCAATAAAGCTTTTTATGGTGGAAATATGGTCAAAAAGTTCTTTTTCGAAATAAAGACACTGCTTGGTTAATTTTACGCATACATAAAATAATTAAATATTTTTTTATCACATAACTAAAAGTATCAACGGCTTATTGAACATTTATTTCTAATCCAATTCAAAAATGGAACTGTGTAAATTTTGCTGGATTAACAACAAAACTGTCATATAATTTTAGGTTATACCTGAGCTCTACATTTTATCAAAGGAAAATACCAATAACTTTCACTCAAAATTATATGAAACATGGTATTAAGGTCAAGATCTAGTAAATGACTTTAGACTGTCTTTTTGGTGCTAGGTCCATTATGACGTCATAATCATTTTAAACTCTCTTTTTCCCGTACTTTACGTCTCCAATAGAATTGTGTAGAAAATAAAGTATTTTCATGGAATTCAATTTGAAATCATGTAAAAAGTAATCCCGATACCTATATTTAATTTAACATTATTTTAAAGAAGAGGCTAAGAACATATACATTACCGTTTTCTGGCAGACTGTAGGCAATCTGGATACATTTCCTTTGTCTGATATGGAAAAAACTCCCATATTCATAAATGATTTTCTCAATATCTCATTGAAAATAACAGTTTAAAATACAATTTTTAGTCTTGTTTACCTACAAATTATGCCCCGAAACACCTTATTTGACTAAGCTAAAATAAAAAAGCATTATTAAAGGAATTTATTTCTCAAGTTTAAGAAATCTGTAGGCACCTTTCATTTACTAGATCTTGACCTTAAGTCATTTGCTTGTTGGACTCTCGGGAATATTATACATTTATTAACTGGGTTTGAGGCAACATGCGTTTTGTCGAACCCAAGAACCAAGCAGTTTAGTGTGAGGGGTCAACAAAATACATTTTGCCCGAGAACTTAGTGAATAATACTTTTTTGTTTTGTTATACCTTTCTTTTTATTTTTATTTATTTTTATTTATTTTTTTTTATTTTTTATTTTTTATTTCTTTTTGACATACACGCATACATCCTGCCCTGGTTACAAGCGGGTGAATTCAAAACAGGGCAAATTCAAAGAAGGCAGCATTATCTCTGAAACACAAATGTGGCAAAAGCTTCAAAGTTCCGAAAATTCTGTCTGTCGAACACCAGTGGAATGCAAATAAGATTTAGCTGATCCCGCCCACAGTGTGACATAAGCGGTTCAATATATCTCATTCTGTGGTCAAACATCGATTATTTTTAATGACCGCTCAATAAAACATTGGAAATTTTAGACTTTTTAAAGTATAGATTTATATAGGAATCAATTTTTAAATGTATAACAATCTTTTTTGTTTAACTCTATAACATTATATATTCAACTAAATACATTGTATTTTGTTCAGTATTACAGTTTTATTAACTCAGAAGTATAATTCGGGGGGGGGGGGGCTTTCAGTTTTATTTACTTAATGTTTTTTTTAAGGAAATTTGTTTTCAAAAGATCAGTTACATATTTAAAGTGAAAAGGAATATATCATTTTGTGTGACAACCAATGCAAATAATTAATTCTAACATACAGTGTACATGTATTTATATTATGTATATCTTACTGGAGTCCCAATCAATATTTGATAATGCTCATCTTCCTTCATTTTATGCAAGGAAAACACGTGCCGTATACGTTATCTGGAAAAGACATATTTAGCAGAAGTGTAATAAATGAATAAATGCCTTTAGAGTTTTTTCAAAATCAGATCTAGAAGAATGGTTTTGAAGACAGAACGCTTGGTAGTTAACAAGGAAGTTGGAATCTCGCCTTGCCATTTCGGAAATACCCCACTAAATTTCTGTTTTACAAACCGGTCATTTCCTTACAGGGTACTTAATATTCTGTTAGTTTTACTTTTTTAAAAATCTTTTTATGCCCAAACAAAATATAATCTGTAACTTAGTAGTTAACACGCTCAGCAATTCATGCATCAAAAGCTTCAGGTTTTGGAATAAAGATTATCTGCTATATACATATAAAGCTCATTTGATTTTTCTTGATAAAAAAATCGATAAACTACAAATACAAATTTATCAGGATATTTTCAAATGATGATATTTTAGAAGGAATTAATTTAACAAAGTTGTAAGATTAATCTAATGTGTATTGTTTACATTTTGATCAATTGTATATTCTGCAAAAATCGCTGTGAACGGGTTTTTTATGAATATGCAAATGAATGAGGAAATATTTCAAACTTTGCGGAAATCTTATTTTTGTCGGGTATCATACCTGATCTGGAAGGCACAGAGCGAGGACATGTTATTTTTAGTCTGTTTATCTGTTATTGTGATGTTAACTGAAGCATGCGAAAAACCCATGTGTTCGATACAGGTAAGGGAAATTTATATTTGATAATCTGCAAATTCCCTTTTTTATATGATGCAAAACATTCTGCAAAAATACGTTTTAATAGAGTTAAAGCAGTAAGAGTATGCTATTGTTACAGTGAAAAGAGAAGTAATTGAAACTTAACTCAAAGATTTCCGAAAAATTAATATGCATTGCAAATCATATTAAATACAGAAATACATGTATGCAAAATTGAATCTCAGAACTTATGATATGTGACATGCATATTAAATCGGCTTTAAAGAAAAAAATTCTGAAATTGTACGCAGATTGTTTTTGACATGAAGCAGGAAAACTACAGGTTGGGATATCCCGAAATTATAGCGTCGCTTGTGTTCTTACGGTGGCCCGAAGTAGTCATTTTTTTCTTATTCTACAAAACAGAAAACTCAAAATACTAAGATTAAAACATTTGAAGCAAAAAAAAAAAAAAAAAAAAATGAATATACTAATCAAATAAATTCATATTCGAATTCAATTAGGCATAAATCAATCCCTGTAAAGTGTAAAAGCCAATTGCAAAAGCATACGTGTATGTTTTTCAATGAGGAATTTACTATAGTTTTCGCAAACAAGAATCAAATTCCTGAATTTTAACTTGTTATTTGGCTTTTATAGAAGATACTTGAAATATTTTTTTTTTAATTTTAAGCTAAGCACCTAAAGGTGAACATTGTAGTTTTGACATTGGAATATTTTTTATATAAGTAAAATTTCAACCGAGTATCTTTTACTTTTATGATAGAATAAAAATGACAGTATTTGGTCACTGTACACAGGTTCCTTATCTGAACGAGGAAATTTAAATTATTAATTTCCTGCTCCTATTTGTTGCACAGGTAAATATCAATAACTTCCCTGTGCATGCAGAACCGAACAATATTGTCAGCGAGGCAATTTGATATCTGGGTCATTGAAGGTTTATTTTCCTTACAAAATAAGAACGACCAATCATCTTTTTAACTTTGACATAATGCATTACAAAGAATCATATTAGATGCCGGCGTCGGATGGCAAACTTTCCACCATAATAATTATCTGGGGGTAAAATTAGCTATGTAGTAAACCTACCCTCATGGAGACTATATAAAAATTCTGCATAGTAAACCTTCCCACTGAACCATGATCTGTTTGGATTTTACTCGAAATGAGGTAATAATGCAAACCCTTTAAAATGACTAATTTGTTTTTATTTGGTTAGGGGCTCATTATATTTTGATAAATTATTGGTCTCTAATAATCATATGTAGTATATATTCAGAAAGTGGTTATCTTTGTTTATTTTTGTTTGCATTTGAATGTTTACTATATTAAGAATCGTCCCATGGGAGGATATTTACTTTATACTATAATTAGTAACCGTTTGGAAGCGAAGGTTTACTATATAGGAAACATTTCAGAGAAGGTCTATTCAAAATTATGTGGAACGACACAGGTACTCTAAAATTTTAAAAATTCTTGTCCTGAATATCTGAAATGATAAACATGATATAATCTTGAGGATCTTTGTTTTGAACAAATCTATGCGATTTTACATACCGTGAGTTTACATGTGTACTATTGTGTTACGACTTCTATTTATTTCAGAATCCTGTTGATGTACAGTGCAACATGGAGATGAAAGGTATTTTAGTTATAGTTAACTTTCCTTTACGTCATCGTATACCAAGTGATACAAAAGCGTTTTCGTGAATATACTTGCATTTTTTTTTTTTTTTGGTAGACATACTTGTTGATGGAATTGTAAACATGTATTTTGTTAAAACTCAAACAAATGAACTAAGGTAATGATAATATTACTGTTGTGAAAAGATCACATTTTTCAGTGCCATTAAATTTTAAAATAAATATGTCTGTTTTAAAAACAAAAATCCTCTTTTTATATAGATATGATAAATGCAGATGACGTTGAACCAAGGCTATGTAGCGATGGCGTTAAAATAACGCAACATACTATGACCAGACCCATACGTCAAAATTCTAAAGAATCGTACATAAATGGGACATTTATAATACATGTGACAAGAGGTAAGATCTTCAGAATACACAAAGAAAAATACATAGACTTATTATCACATCACAGGAGTTGGCATACCTATTAATTTTACCGAAATTTTCAGTAAATAAAAAATACGTAATACTATAATAATAATACAATTAAGTATTACGATTTTTTTTATTTACTGAAAAATTAAGTAAAATTGTTGGGTAAGCCAAGTTGCCAACCCCTGTGATCCCATTTACATTTAACTGTTGAAAGATAATTAATTAATTAATTAGTTGTGGTGTTAGCTTTATTTTCTCATTGAAAGTATAGTATACATTAAAGTCAGTGTCTGTGGTATAATAGAAACAATCGAAATGCATGTAAATTTATGTTGGGAAAATGAATGTTATCAAATCATATTTATTATCATCCCTTTAAAGGCGGAAGAAGACACAAATACAGGACACTTTTTATGGAAGTTAAACAACAAGGACAAAACACAATTAGGCATTTCATCCACATACAAAAGAGGGAGGTGAGCGTTTGATTTGCATGTTAGTATTGTAAAAATTGTAATAATAACATTACTGTATTCTGGAAATAGTCTTTTTTAAGTAAGAACACATGCGCGGATCTAGGGGGTGGGTTGGGGTTGGGGGTTGTCTGGTTGGTCCGCCCATCTCCCTCTGGAATTTGCAGAGTTATCAAAAGTATATACTGAAGCAAATAGAAAATTGCTTTGGATGGTCTTCCGTAGAAAACGTGGACCCCACTACCACCACTACGAGATAACCTTTTTTTGTTTTGCTTGTGAAGAAATTTCTGGGTTGGATTTTTTTTTGGACTGGGTAAACACCCCTCCCCCTCGTAAAAAAATCCTGGAGCAATACGAGTTGTAAATTTCAAGTTTATAAATTTCTAATATTCATACTGTATGTGTGCTTAAAAAAGCGGGCTTCATATTTTAGCGGCTTTGGCGCAGACAACGATGCGCTAATTCAAGAATACCGCTAAGAAATCATTTATAAATACAATAAACGGCACGGACATGTATAGCGCTAATTCATGGTTTCGCCAACAACTCCATAACCAGTGATTGCGCTAAATTTTGAATACGCCAATTTATGTACACACAGTAATTGCATTGGAAAACCCATATGGTAGCTTCGATTGAAGCGAAATATTATTGTCGTCTTTTACAAGAATCGTTTTCTTATATAATACTATATTTTCTTAGTAAAGGTTTTTTTTTTCTCCTGATAAAATTTAACGCCCAATACGCGAGTTTCGAGATTGTAACTCTCCTACGATAGAGGCGCGAAAAGTATATATATCTGCATGGAAGTGGGACAGGTTGTAAATGTATACAAACTTGCATAAATAAAAGAACGATGACCATGGCTTTTAAAATTCATTTGATGTTACAAAAAGATCATAGTGCTAAGGAGTTATCATTTTGATGATTTTGTAAAGCTCTTCTACACATATTTACAAAATTTACTTTCAGTTAGGGTATTAAAAAACGAAAGAACTATCATAGTTTTTATTTAAAAAAATAATTCTTTGATTGTACAAACCCTTTCTAAAAGGTTATGTGGCTCTTTGAAGTTATTATAAGGAAACGAGTCATTCTGAATGCCGACGTACAATGATCAGGTGCGTGTGTATTTATTAGAGATCCATATAGATCTATTCCCTCGTTTGATGTTTTATCCAGATATTTTCATTTGTTCCGATTTTTATTTTCTTTTGTTCCGGTTTTTTTTTTTCGTAGAAAAAAAAATTGACGCCTTTACTTTAATTCTGTAATAAGTACATCCCGTCAATCAGCTATGATAGACAAGTATATAGATGATGTAATGTATCAAATATAAATTATAACTGTCCCACCTGCCTGCTTATGCGGAAACAAAACTCCCCTCCGTAACGAAAGAGCGCACCAAGGGAGATAATCTCGAAACTTGCGTATTAATCATGAAAGTATAAGTTATATGCAGATTTATCGCAATAACACCTTTTACTCCAGATAAAATTTTCAAAAATGCAGCTAATATTGCTTTTATCAGTTCGTTTAATTAAACACAAATTACTTAGACATATATTTCAAAGAATGTGCTTGGTAACATAATGCATTTGAATTATGATTTTGGTACTTTTAGGGAATGATAAGGGAAAACATGAAAGTGTCTCTGTCTTGTTTGCCGATATCCAGAGAAAGTCCTATTTCAGTCGGAATTGCGGGCGAATTAAATCATGCGAAGAAAAATGATTGTGAGCAAGAGAATAAGAGATTCCGACAAACACTCCTTGATTTCAAAGAAAATCAACTACTAACATTTTCATCGAAGGCACAAGTCTGGTCAAAGGTTAAGTCTTCACACAGATTAAAGAGAAGCAAACTGAAGAAAATAAAAAATGGTGAGTTTTTGAATTTTTACAATCAAATAGTGCATATATAATCTAAAATGAATTTGTTAAGGTTAGGAAAACTGATGGAGTAAAACGCGCTAATAACGAAGTGCCGGGGACGGACGTTGGTTTTGGTTTGTTTATAAGCGCAATTTAAATTGTTATGTATCTGTTGTTTACCTTATATTTTAGAGTTACGGCGAATGTAAATCACTTCACTGTAAACGTCAATTCATTATTTATATAAGTGTTCGCTATAAGCATGTTTTACTGTATCATTTTCACAAGTAATTTCACAACTTTCAATTTGTTGGTGTTGCTTCTCTTTTAGAAAAAAATTGCACCGTGGATTTAACAAATAAAACAGTAACGCATTATTGGAAGAAACCAACAAACACAAGGATCGATAAGTGTGGTATCATTGGTGTCGAGGGAATGATTGAGGGGGAATGGGAAGAAAAAGACGGGGTAAGCACTTTTCTTAATTGATAAAAAAAATCAGTAAAGTAATCTGAACAACAGAAAATACCTGCACCAATTAAACAATTAATAGAAATGATATTTTTATGTAATGATACAATTATATATTGCTACAGTAAATGCAGAATTAACTTTTGCCTTATTAAAATAATGCAGACAAAATCCCTGTTGAAATTGATCTTATCAAACATACTTAAAGGATCATTCTCTATAAGGCCGTTTTGCGGCCTACAATGACTTCAAATTTTCAAATAGTATTTTTTCCCTTAAAAACTGCATGAATTAGTAAGCTAATGTTCCAATTTAATGATAAATGTTGATTGGTTAATGATACAAAAGTATTTGTTATGATATAGGGTCACAAAGTAAGGTACTATCGGTCCGTATTAGCATTAGGGTAATGGGAAAACTCAAGAGGGTTGGTGTGTTAGGTAACTCCTACACATGTCATAACCACCTTTAACCAACACCAAAATTTGCATGTAAACTTCTTATGAACATAAAAAGTGACTACCAAATTATCAACTTGGTTAAAGGTGGTTATGACATGTAAATAAAAACTTTTCGCTTCATTTTTACGACATTTGCAGGAAAAGCTAACTACTCACAATGAAGGATATCAGCTTATGTAGATTATTTCTTATTATAAACTTTCACTTAGAGTACGTGTTTCTATTGATTTACTAAGAATTAATATAAGCCATGCATGTTTACTCAAAAAAGGTAAACTTTTTACTTAAAAAATCTAAAATCAAAGGACTGAAATGACTGGTTGTTATGAAATTACGTGAAGACAAGTCTCATTGAACTATCTGCTAGAAATAAAGAAATTTTTTATAAACTATAAGGCATGAATATAAGTTACTTATTATAATTATTATTATTTATAAGGATAGTTTAGTTTATCTATGCTACTTCTTTGTATTTGTATTTCCTTAGGAGTACTGCATATTTGTTATTAGTTCTAGAAATGATAAAAGCTATTTTTGTTGTAGCGGGAAGATGCATTTGCTATTTGTGTTATAAACTTAATTTTTCTATGGATACACATGTAGCTTTTATAGATAGAGAATTACTGATGGGATGGTTTCATAATGGAAATTCTCGCCTCGACCTTTTAGAAGGACACTTTTCCGTATGAGTGACATAGGATCCATGTATTTTGTTAACTGGGTGTTGAGAGGACTCAATCTATTCATCACACTTCTTTGGTAGCATCAATATAAGTTATGAGAACAGTAGTTCTGTCTTAGAAAATAAAACGCCAAGGAGGAAAGGGGTTCCTAAATGTCACGTGATTGATAATTGAATGTTGCTTTACGTCATTTTAGAATTTTTTACCCAGATAAAGAGATCATCCACTTAAGGTAAAGTGTCACAATTTTGATTTATGCATGGTTTCAGTATTGACCAACACCTACCTTGGGACAGGACCTCCTTCTTTAAGATAATATCCAAAAGACCCATGACTTTTACTTTCAATGCTGAGGACTTAGCAAAGGAACTGTCACTACCCGTGTTAAACACCTTAGTTCTTGACGCAGCACGGAAAGAGAATTTAATCCTCAGGTTTCAAGAGTGCGAAAGGAGTGTCATCTCTTACGGTCCATTTTGTACCTGGGATGTTGTAGAACTCTGTTACGGTAGTCCATGGATATACTAAAACTTCTGATATGCGTAGTGGAAGGAACTGTTGAAAATCTACTCCATTTTATGGAGTGCCGTGGGGGGGGGGGGGGGGGGGGGGGCTCAACTTTTATACCTACATTTGTGTATTATAGTTTAGATAGCATTTTAAATTAAATATATTGTTTTAGATGCGTAATTAAATTGCATCAAAGCAACTCTTACGATGTTATTTCATTTTATGTCGATATATATAATTTTAACACAACCGTTCTGAGTTTTATGTACTGACTATAAACATGTACTTGCATTAATATTTTCATCCTGTAAATTAATGAATTCTTTATTTCTTTATTTTTTTATTTTTTTTTTTTTTTTTTTTTGCAAATTTAGACTATATTTTATAAATTACAACTTGATTTTGATTTAATCACAAACAAAATTCATTCAATGCTTTAACCATTTGATACACAACTTTTATAGTTTAATAGAAACTTAGAAATCTCACTTCTTGCATGGGCATTTTATGTGTAAAATAGGTACCACATCTATAGAAACAATACACAATTACAATATAACCATATATGAAATAATACTTTGAATTAAATGCTAATTAAACATTTTTCAACATCATACGAGGTGCATTTTGTAAAGAGTTCCATTCAAAATATGCAAAATGTGAATGCATCAAAATTCTTGCCATAAAAAATATCTTTAGCCTTAAATTAAACAATCTTTGCACTTATTACTTAAGTCTGATATATTTCCGACATAAATAAACAATTTTTGATCATTTACATCTAGAAACATGCATAGAAACTTGATGTAAATAGACCTACCCTCAATTTTTCTTTACTTGACGGCCGTTTGTGATCTTTAAATCACGCGACTTAGGTGATCGATGTTGAAAAACAAACATCAAAATCATGAAATACAATGATTAAAGTTACATAAAATCACATTTTTAAGTGATTTTATCGTAGGTCGGAAAATGGCCTTATAAAGAAATTTTAATATTGATCGGAAAATACAGTTCACATGCAGCATTCAAAACCTAAACTCTTAATATCGAAATTTCCGATGCATTTTCCAACTAAGAAAACGTAGTTTAACCTTTTAAAAGTAACTTTAATTGAGAATTTATGTAGCAAAAATTATTTTAAAAAACTTAAACTGTATTTGGTTTCTTTTCTAGATGAGTTATTGCATCACGAAATATACGACCCCGAATAACTATTTCTCCAGGGTGAGTGGAATTGCTTAGAATTTACATGTTTTGTGTTTGTTTTAACAGGTCGACCTGTTCAACTAAAGCAAATGAAATTCTATGTGACCGTTTCCTTCTCTTTTTTTCCTTTTTTTTTGTATTTTTGATACTAAACATATTTAATTTTAGATATTTTACTTCAAACAAAATAACAAGCGGTACACTGCTGCTCCATGTCATTTTGTAAAAGAGAATCTCGAACATAACAGTGCATGTAAGTACAAAATGAATAAGCTTTCATGTTAATTACCAAGCTCAATTTTATAATTACTTTTTATATCTATAATTTCTATCATATGACAGTTAAGCATCTATAAATGAACTCCACTCTTTTGCATGCAAAGAGCATTAAATCTGACATTTCTGTGTCATTATAAATTTAAAAAAAAACAAAAACAAAAACAACTACTGTATTTGGATCATTTTTTCTCAACAAAGTCGGTGTCTTCAGCACTGAAATCGAAGTGAAGTGTTAGCTATGATAAACAACGTTATATATATATATATATATATATATATATATATATATATATATATATATATATATATATATATATATATATATATATATATATATAATATATATATATATATATATATATATATTTGGTTAGAGAACAATTCATTGACAGAGATAGATTTCTAGAATTTTCCCCAGAACAATCGATATGATCCCGTTGACCTAATCATGAGTACCTCTATAGTCAAACTAACTGAAATCTTCAACACTGAAATATAAAACTTTGATTAATACTCTCTATGGATAAAAATGATTTAAACGAGGTCACACAGGGCTCTAATTGGCGACCAATTTAGTCGCCATGGCGCCTAAAATTTTGATTTGCGCCTAAAAATTTTTACATAAGTCGCCAAATTGGCGACCATTTTAAAATGACTTGACGATTGTCGAATTCTGGAAATTTTAACATTTTTAACATTTTTTCTGAAAAAGCTAAAATAAATTTAAGAGAAAAAGAAATTCATTTTAGCAATGGAGTGTTTTCTTAGTCACGCCATAGGTCCCTATATTGTTTACTATTAACTTTTGAAGTTGGCGCCAAAAAAAAAATTGCCTGGCGACTAAAAATTTGTATTGGCGACTAAATTTTTTTGATAAGGCGCCAGCTGGCGCCTAAATTTAAGAGGTCACTTGGAGGCCTGTCATATATATATATATATAGATATATATATATATTATTTTTACTTATTTTGCGTTTACTCTAGTTAAAATTTTAATCTAGCGACAGGCCTTTGGAGTACAAAGTACACATGGATTATTTCTAGTGATTCATTCGACTACAGTACGACTACACCAGCTCCTTCAGGTGAATGCATATCTAATGATAGGTACATGTAATAAATAAACTACTTACGAAACGCAGAACTTAACATCGAACCAAACAGAAACTAATATAAAAGCACATTTTCGAAGTAGGTTTGAAAATCTGCTTTTGCAAAATCGCATTTTTTTTGCATTACGCAACACGCGTAAATCTAACAATTATACTGCTAGATGAAATATAAAGATAACTGAACAATAATCAAGCTCAAAAGTCCATTAAAACAATACAGATTTGGAGCAGAGCAAACACGGATATCTAAAAAACATCAGAGGTGGGATCAGTTATAATATGTTATGCTTTAATTCCAACAAGATTGGTTATTAATTAAAACTATTTCATACCTACTCCTTCCCCACCCCCACCCCCACAAAACACATTTTCGTTTCTCAAATTAAGAGTTTTTTCCGCCTTCATTACTTTAACTTGTAGTAAAACTTCCTTATAAGGAGATACGTTATAAAAAAAATCTAAGTTATAAGGATACTAAAATTCAATCACGTTTAATATAAGTTTAACACCTTCTTATATTGATGTAATGAAATTCATTTATCAATCAAATATCAAGAATAGAAGCAAAAAGTGCACAAAAACTTCTTTAATCAAAATTTACTGTACTGTATTTTCAGCATTTATTAATGTAAAATATATGCATATACTTTTATAATTAAACGTACAATTAAGTTTCCTTTTTCTTCCTTGTTAAAAAGTAATATTTTTCTTCTTTAGCAACTCTTAAAATAGCTGCTCTTTCGGAAAGAAAAGACAATGCCTTGGATGAAACCTTGATAATTGTTCTAGCACTTCTACTATTTGGAATAGTTCTTTTACTGTTAGCCATTGCTGGTCTTGTTCATAGCAGGAAAAAGCGTCATAGAATTCCAGGTATTATATCATTTACTGTTTTCTCTCCCCCCCCCCCCCATTCTTATTTAATGAGGGAATAAGTTTTTTTTTTTTTGTTTTACTTTAACTGAGAGCTGTTTTATTAGAACATTGTAATATGAAGCGATTTCAATTCATGTATCGTTATAAGACTTGGATAAAAATTAAAAAATATAGCAGCAATTCAGATTAGTTATTATAATATTTGGTTGATTTTCTTGAACATATGTTTGACAAAACCACCCTATCCGCAAAAATTAACTATTTTTTATAAAAAAAAATTACTTGATATTCCTTTTTATTATATTACACTTATAGCTCACCCATGAGTTTCTGAAAATTTAAGCAATGGCTTAAACACATAAAAATTGTAATTTTATAATATTTTTTTAATCAATCACAAAGCGCATTTACCTCTTACCTACATGTATTATGTATTTATATGCTTCATATTTGACAGAAGTCTGATACACGTACGAATTTTTTTCTTACTTAAAGAATTATTAATTTAATTTTTATATACTTTCTCCCATTACAGAACCGTATCCACACGAGAGAACAAACATTTCTGGTAAGCGTTTTATTCGTGGTGACGATTTTACTAAGTACTGTGTGAACAAGTGCTATAGCGTAAACTGTGTTTGAATGATTTCAATAATATCAATAAATCACTATCTTTAAACAACTAAATGAAAAAGCAAAACAGGCAAATTAAGAAAATGAGCACCTTTCATGGAAGTAGGAACCGGGGGGGGGGGGGGGGGCACGGAGGGCCGTGCCCCCCCCCCCCAATAATTTTGCCGATATATAGATTACTATAGAAAATATAGCTACTATATACCTGTGCCCCTGATGACCTTTTTTTTTTTTTGCTTGTCAAGGAATTTCTGGTTGATAGTGCCCCCTCAACTGAAAATGTATGGCTGTGCCCCCCCCCCTCCCCCTCAAAACTGAAATTCCTTCCTACGGGCCTGCCTTTTTTTATATAGTAAAGCATATACAGTATCTTTATGCAGTTGAATGAACTAAGCTACAGCAGAAAAGTTCATCCAGAAGAATCAGAGGTGTCTGTTCTTTCAAGAACAATGTTTATACTAGTTCATCTTTCTCAATAATTCATACGTGCATATAATAATATGACTTTAAGCGGATAATTGACAAAGTGCGTTGTAAATTTTGTCAAAAAGGTTTTACACGAAAATATTAAGAACTTTTTATGCATTATATTTCTTGACAGTAATCGATCTTTTTTAATTCATTTTCATATTGCATTCACAAAATTTCAGAATCTTCTGAACCAACAGCAATGATTATAACTGTGGACCAATATAGCAGAGACATTTCCCAGCTAACAAGTTTACTTCATAGTCGAAAAATTAAGGTTGTAACTGCGGAATCCTCCTCTCAAGAAAATATGAGGAGTCGTCACGACTGGCTGGAGAAAACGGTGTCCAACAGCAACCATTACATCTTCATCGTGAACAAACAAATGGATGAAATATTCAAAGCAAAATTTAATGAACCTCTGAAAGAAAAGACTGAAATTTCAAGTAATTGGTCGACAGAGTATGAGGGTGGGGCATGCGCATATACAATAGTTTTGATTAGAAACGAATTCATTAAAAGCTTGACAGACTCCGGAAGTTCACGTAAATCTTGTCATCTTGTTAGCTTTGAAGAAGACGATGAAATGATCGTCTCACAACTAAAACACAAATTCAGTTTATTTCAGTGCATTAAAACACACTGCTACAATTTGTACTCTAACAAACAATTCAGATATAATGCCGCATGTCGTATGATAAACAATATAAAGAAAACAGAAAAATCGAGAGACTGCAGGACCACTCAGCAAATCTCATCGGGCAATACACATACAGTAAACGACATGGATATCGAAAGTGCCTTTTTATCTGTAAATATTTCTTCAAAGCATTACTTCATTCCTCAAAGCGCAATTGAAGACACAGATTTGGGATCGGATATTGACGTCACAAGTGATTTATTGGAAAAATGAAGTTAGGTTGATATGCCTCGATGTCATTTGTTGAGACCCAGTGTCAAGGAAGTATCCTATGAAATGTATAGGTGTTAAACAACTTATGGAGTTAATATACTGGTAGATAATTTTGTTAAACATTAATATAATTTCAGATGTTCTTGAACTTCTTCTTATATGTTGATGTTGTCTTTATGTGTTGTGTATTTCATTCCATCATTATTGTAGTATGTATTTTTTTTTTTACATTTAATTCTATACGTAACCACATGCTGCTAAATCAGCACAATATTTAGTTCAATCCTGTCTGGATATAAAACCAATTTTATGCTAAGTAATGAAAGCTTTATTTTTTTTCTTTCTTTGGTTGTGTAAAACAAGTTCGTAATTTGTACATTGTTTTCATTGCTATCATGTACATGTTTATGTCAGAGAGATGTCTAGTCATTTTTATTTTAAAAATGCAGCCTAGATTTTATCAGTATAGAGTTATTTTAGCGTGCTGTAATGACAGAATGCATTTTTATGTATTTGAAACAGTGTGTAATACGCATGAAGTTTTACTAAAATATTGCTTTATTTTAACGATGATCATCATATCGAAATTATATCTAGTCAGTAAATCAAAAATTAAAATTAATTGACATATTTACTTGAAATTTTACACGGTTATATGTCTCCGGGAATTGAAATATACCTATATATATTAGTCTATCCCCGACCACAGATTGTCTCATGCAAAAAAAAAATCTTCCTCGCGATATATATATATATATATATATATATATATATATATATATATATATATATATATATATATATATATATATATATATATATATATATATATAAATTTTAATATTGAATCTTACATTTGTAGCACTGTTTAACCATGCACGTTACCTTTTTTGGAATAAAAATTAATAATTTTAATGATTATAAAAATTGTTCAGTGTGCCTTACATGTATCAATTCAAAATTTATACAGAAACGAGCGTATAAATTTTCATCTTTTAGAGATTTTTTTTCTCTTTTTTTTTTGTCCTTTGTTTTAAATAATAAATCATTTATTTGTATGGATATTCATGATGAACATGAAAAAAAGTTTTTGATTACTTAGCCTTTATAACATAAGCTTTCTATATATTGTTAACTGTACAGTGTTCTGTTTTGTGTATATACCAGTTTATATTTTCAAAGTTTTTTCTGTGTTCAATTTTTGCAATCGTTCTAAAACATGTTTGTTCAAATCTCAGCATTTACCTTAGTATTTAATGTATTTTTTACAGCTTAAAATGTGTTCATAAGAAATAATGTTCTGTTAATTGTTGCATGCATAGGTATTTTTATTACATGTTATATTTCTAAAAGTTATAAATGTACCAGACTCTTTTTATTGATCATTTATCAACTATATTGTAAATTTTGTATATATTTATCTTTTTTATTTAAAATTTTCCACCTTTCCATGTTTTTAAAACATTTAAATGAATTTGAAACAAAATTGTGTCTTAGCAAAGATAATTATGGAAAGATGTGAGTACTAACTTTGCATGCAGTATTTGAAAGAGATATCAAGTTTGTTGACATATATAAGCAGAGACTTTCAAAGGCCCTTGATTTTCTGCTCTTCGAAATGTAATAAAAAAAATTCCAACAATTCAAATGACATGGCTGTCTTGGCTCCATGTCGAGTCATTAAGGATGCTTAAATTACTCCTCCTTTAGGCACCTGATCCCACCTCTGAAATTTCCCCGGGGTTGGGGGGATAAAGAAGAGACTTAGCGCTTTCATTTCCTACAATAGAATTTTTTTTTTTTGAGAATCCAAGTATTGGAAAACAGGCTTTGAGAAAATACAATGTTCTTGAATTTTGCAGAAAACATGCGTATTTTACTACCTTCAGCAAAGAATTAAAATATGAGCACAGCCCACGATCCAAAAATTAAAACATGTTTTGTGATCTTCAGAAACAGATCTTTCATTATGCAATTGCATATTTTGGATCAGAGGTTGTGCTCTATATGAAATATTGAAAAAATACCCCAACGTTTGGCCATTTTTAAGGGAATTTACGGGATATGGGAAAAATGACGCATTTTATGACGTCATAATGCATTCACTAGAGAGATAATTACGTCATTTTCAATGGATACACTGTCACCAAGGATCCAAGTAATAAATACTGCATTTTCAACCAAAACTGAGCAGTTTCGATTATTCAGAATTTCTTAGGGCCAAAAAAGACCCTAAGTGGCTCTTGCTCTTTACTTGCAAATAAATGAGGGGACACAAACAAATATGCCTCTGGACTTAATTAGTTTGTCTGTTTTGATTTCTGTTGCCTTCGACAAACGTTTGAGAGTTATGAGCATCATGGCGCTCCCGTCCATAGGAAGAAATTTGGCCAGTATACAAACATGTCAAATAAATGCAAATAAGTTCCCATAAGAAATGTTACACAGGAATAAGATGGCATAAAAATTATTGCAACTGCACCTTTGGCAATTCTCTCAGATGTTTTTAAACACTATCAAGATTGAAGAATTACTACAGGCTTACATAAAATTTCGATAGACTGCAGAGAATGGATATGAAACGTAACACTACAACTATATGTAAAATTACTGCAGATAATATGTAATTCATTTGGAAAAAATGAAGGCGTCCGTCTAATCTTCAGGTCTGCAGCTACGTTAAGCATAAATCAGTCGCTTAGAAAATGGAAATTTTAAAGATTTTCTGATTTAGACCTTTGAAATACATTTTGTGACATTTTAGAGATATAAATTTCTTAACACTTTTACTTCTTAAGCACTTTAAAATTGTAATTCTTGACTATAAAGGGGTTAGTAGATTCAAGATTCAGCGGATCAAATTCCAGAGTATGAGATTTGTTGACAAACAAGTTGATGAAACAAGAATATCGGCTGTCTCGTTTAAGTCGTCATTTCGTAAGTTCTATGGTCGATATAATGACCTTGTCAGCAAATACAATTTATCATTGAGTGAAATGCTGACTGACATTTTTCATACTAATTGTTAGGCCATTATTTACACACTGAATTGTCGACGGATTTTCCCGTTATTTCCCGATCATGACAAGGAGCACACGGCGGGTGTGACCGGTCGGAAGGGGATGCTCACTCCTCCATGGCACCTGATCCCACCTCCTATTTTGTATTGTTTTATGGACTTTTGAGCTTGAATACTGTTCGTTATGTCCATATATTTCATTTTAACCACCGAACATGTATCTCTGCTGGTGGACAGTCTGTCCCCGAGGATACTTGTCGTTCGGTACCTATTCATTCATGATTGCACAGAATAACGAAATGATACAGCCAGACGCGTCGCCCAGTATAAAAAGGCGTCTTTTGAGTCTATAAGGGACACAGACTCAAGGAGTTCATTCGGTGCCTCTCGGATAATCCTCAGGGATATTAAACATGCTAGTATGTCATATGTACAGTCTTCAGATTCCCAGTTTTGGTATAAAACCAATAGTTCATACAAGAAATTGAAAGAATGTAAGGTTTCTATTAGAGATGTAATTGAAGATTCCTTTTCCGATCCCATGTCTTCTATTTCAAAATGTTCTGCGAAAAACTGTAAAACCTGTGACATTTTGATAACTAACACTTCTTTCACAAGTAATCTTACTGGACAGAGCTTCTGTACCAAAACTTGGGAAAATCTGAACTGCAAATCTTCTAATGTTGTCTACGGAATAGAATGTAATCTTTGTGGACTTGTTTATGTTGGTGAAACCAAAGGATCACTTAATAAAAGAATATCAGGTCATAGATTTCAGATAAATACTAGTAATGGGGGTCAGCAACTTTTATACAAGCATTTTAATTTACCTGATCATTCTATTTTGTCAATGAAAGTTAGAATTCTAGAAAAGATTTACCACCACACAAACAGTCCATCACTAGGTACACCTTTCCCAAGACAACGAGAAGAATTTTGGATTAAAAAGCTTAGGACAGCCTTTCCCTATGGATGTAATGACAATGTCGATAGTGTTGGAAATCTTTCCAGTCCACTGTGTAACAATGTAAATGTGATGGGACTTTTTAACCATACACAGAGACGTAAGCGTAGTCATGTGCATCGGTCTTACAAAAAACCTTTTAATACACGATGTCTCTTTTGATTCATTACTACCTTACGTAAATCAAAAGTTAGGTCTTTATCATATTCGCACCAAACTTTACTCTGTCCCTTTGAAACTTTTAAATAGTCTTCTTAAAAGGTCAAGGAAAGTCCATTTTTTGATTCCTCGACACCAGAATATAGGCTCGGATCTGAGATTATGGATATTGCAAATCATAGGCTTTTTAAACCCCCACGTTTTACTGAAGAAAATGCAGCTAAAACAATCCGTTTTTTTCCTTAAACGTCAATATGCCAACAAAGGAATTGACGCGGTTAATATAAGTAATATTCTTAATCACAAAAGAGTCCAGTCTTGTATTCCACCATATTTCAAGTTAAAGACTACACCGTGTATTTCCTACAAATATACATCGACTATTGCTTCCAAACTTTTTAATTACAAGAAAACTTTACAGGGCCTGGATATCGAATATCTGAAACATAATCCCCCATCGTGTTCATGTTCTTCTTCACTCTATAACTATAGTCCTGCTGGACAAGTTATTACTGGTGACATAAATATAGTTTATAATGAGGACCTTAGATCACTAATTTTAAAAGGTCCTAAATATAGGGAACCCCGATCCTTCAACTGGCGTCGGAATTTCATAAATATTATGGATTCTGTAGAGGATTACGCCAGGCGATGGGCCAGACATGAAAAGGAAGACCTTGACACTTTGTCAGAATGGATTAAATATATCAGATGTATGTTAAAATCGAGCATTAAAAGATTGAGGGGCAATATGAGAACCATCTATCCTTCTGTATTCAATAATCCACAAGTGAAAAAAGAATTAGATAGATAACATGATTAGTACGTACTGGTCCCTGCTGACAAAGCAGGTAAAAACATTGTCTTTGTTTGTAAGGCTCATTATATTAAATGTATTTTAGAGGAACTTGGATTTAATTCTACAAGTGGTGATCCAACTTATACTCATAGTTCCCTTTCTAAGGAAGAAATTCTTCAAAATCATATGTCAGTTTTGAATATTTTTAGTATTCCAAACAACCAAAATGAATTTAAATTACCATATCTATATTGGATTCCAAAACTTCATAAAAATCCTTACAAACAAAGATACATAGCGGGTTCCAGTAATTGTTCAACCAAGCCTCTTTCTTTACTCCTCACTAAGATATTAACAGTAGTGAAGGAGAAACTTCAAGAGTACTGTGCAACAATATATTCGAGAAGTGGTGTAAATCAGATGTGGATACTTAAAAATTCCAAGGAACTTTTGGAAAATTTGAAATCACAAGATTTTACCAAAATCAACAGCTTAAAAACTTACGACTTTTCAACTTTATACACTACCATTCCCCACGATAAATTAAAGCCCAGGCTTTTTGATATCATTGACAGCTGCTTTTTCAATAAAAATGGAACTCGTAGATTTACTTACCTTGTCATTGATCATTTGCAAAATTATTTTGTTAAAAAACATTCTGATTGTACACACAAGCACTCTGAAGTTGACATTAAAAAGATGCTTGAGTTTCAGATTGACAATATCTATGTGGTTTTTAGAGACCAGGTCTTCCAACAATCTATTGGAATTCCCATGGGTACCAATTGCGCCCTATTATTAGCAGACCTTTTTTGTATTCATATGAAGCAGAATTTGTCAAAAATCTTATACGTGAAAAGAAAAAAACACTTGTTGTGGACTTCATCTCGACATTTAGATATATCGACGACGTATTGTCAATTAACAATTGTTATTTCCATTCTTATGTCGATACGATATATCCCGGTGAGCTTGAGATAAAAGATACCACAGAGTTTGACACATCTTTTTTATAGTTGGATATTTTACTTGTAAAAGACTTTAATGGTAATCTAACAACCAAGTTTTATGATAAACGTGATGACTTTAACTTTTCTATCGTCAATTTCCCTTACTTATGCAGCAATATACCTTCATCACCTGCATATTGGTATAACTCTCAGTTGATTCGATACGCAAGAGCATGCTCTACGTATGTACAATTTCTAAAACGAGGTAAATTATTGACAAACAAGTTAATGAAACAAGAATATCAGCTGTCTCGTTTAAAGTCATCATTTCGTAAGTTCTATGGTCGATACAATGACCTTGTCAGCAAATACAATTTATCATTGAGTCAAATGCTGATTGACGTTTTTATACTTATTGTTAGGCCATTATTTACACACTGAATTGTCTACGGATTTTTCCGTTATTTCCCGATCATGACAAGGAGCACACGGCGGGTGTGACCGGTCGGCAGGGGATGCTCACTCCTCCGTGGCATCTGATCCCACCTCTGATGTTTGGAGGTCCGTGTTTGCTCTGCTCCTATTTCGTATTGTTTTATGGACTTTTGAACTTGAATACTGTTCGTTATCTCCATATATTTCATTTGTCCAAAGTTGCTGCCTGTGGAATTATCACCAGCATACGGTGTTTTTGTCTCTCACAATTGATTCGGTACGCAATATCATGTTCTGTATTCGATCAAATTTTAAATTGAGGCAGGCTACTGACAAATAATTTGATGTATATATTACAGGACTTTCAACAGTATGTCTCCTTTAAATTAGCATTTCGAAAATTAATTCATTATAATGTACTCGTACATGTATAATACATGTATAATAATGATCTTGTTCGCAATTTCAACCTATCGTTGGGTCCTGTTTCATATCAACTGTTAAGCCATTGTTTTTAAACTAATTTTGACTAAGGATTACTGTTTTCATTCATTCTCTCAAAAACCATATGAATGGTACAAGAGGTACCTATACATGATATGTAAACAAGATACAAGATTTTATTAATCCAAATAAAAATTTTTGATTATTAACATTTATGGAATATGGACTTTTCACGTTTTCCAATACACAGAAAATTCATATAATGCATGTTATAAATCACGGAGTTTCAGACAGAATAACAATATTATCTGCATGAAATAATACGAACAGAGTCATTAAATGCAGAGTTCATCTTCAATCTCTCTAGACAAACTCTCTAATCCTCTAACACTCTTTTCTGGAAGTCATCGATATACACTGAAATTACATATCGCTAACCTCTGCACTTTGATTAGAGAAAAGCAGAAATCGGTTTAGTATTGAAAAATTGAAATATGAAACAAACTTTTAACTGGCGTCATAATTTCAAAAGTATTATTAATTCAGTGGAAGATTACGCTAGGCGAAGGGCAAACATGAAGAAGATCTTGACACTTTGTCAGAATGGATTAAAAGAATCAGATGAATGTTAAAATCTCGCATTAAGCGATTGAGGGGCAATATGAAAAACCTCTATCCTTCCGTCTTCGATAATTCAGAAGTGAAAAAAAGATTTAGACAGATTACACCAAAACTTGGGAAAATCTGAACTGCAAATCTTCTAATGTTGTCTACGGAATGGAATGTAATCTTTGTGGACTTGTTTATTTTGGTGAAACTAAGGGTTCACTTAATAAAAGAATATCAGGACACAGATTCCAAATTAACAACTGGGGCCAGCAGTTCTATTCAAGCATTTTAATATACCTGATCATTCTATTTATTAATGAACGTTAGAATTCTAGAAAAGATTTACCATCATACAAACAGTCCATCACTGAGTACAGCTTTCCGTAGACAACGAGAAGAATATTGGATAAGAAAACTATAGGCACGGCCTTTTCCTATGGATGCAATGACAATGTCGATAGTGTTGGAAATCTTTCCAGTCCACAGTGTAACAATGTAAATGTGATGGGACTTTTTAACCATACAAAGAGACGAGAGCGTAGTCAAGGGCATCGGTCATACAATAAACCTTTAATGCACGATGTCTCTTTTGATACATTACCACTTTATGTAAATCAACAGTTAGGTCTTCATCAAATTCGCACCAACCTTTGAAACTTTTAAATAGTCTACTTGAAAAGGTCAAGGAAAGACTATTTTTGATTCCTCGACACCAGAATACACCCTCGGATCTGTGGTTATGGATATTGCAAATCATAGGCTTTTTAAACCCCCACGTTTTAACAAAGGAATTGACGCGGTTAATATAAGTAATATTCTTAATCACAAAAGGGTCCAGTCTTGTATTCCACCATATTTCAAGTTGAAGACTACACCTTGTATTTCCTACAAATATGCATCGACTATTGCTTCCAAACTTTTTAATTACAAGAAAACTTTACAGAGCCTGGATATTGAGCATCTGATACATAATCCTCCTTCCTGTTCATGTTCTTCTTCACCCAATAACTATAGTCCTGCTGGACACGTTATTAGGGCCACAATTTAGGGAACCCCGATCTTTTAACGGGCGTCAAAATTTCAGAAATATTATGGATTCTGTGGAAGATTACGCCTGGCGATGGGCCAGACATGAAAAATAAGACCTTGACATGTTGTCAGAATGGATTAAAAGTGTCGGATGTATGTTAAATACTTATAAGGTATCAGAGTTAAGTGAAACAATTATGGTGCAATCAAGATAATTTTCGGTCTTACTACAGATCTTAGTCATAAGATAGTTTTGTGAAACGGGCCTCTGGTCTTCCTACAATCTGTCGGCAATACCATTGGAACAATTGCGCCCCGTTATTAACGACCTTTTTTTTTTTTTTTTTTTTTTTTTTTTTTTTTTTTTTTGTATTCATATGAAGCAGAATTTATTCAAAAACTTGTGCATGAGGAAGAAGAAAACACTTGTTTGGCCTTCAACTCGACATTTAGATGTACTGACGACGTATTATTAATTAACAATAGTTATTTCAATTTATATGTCGACTCGATACGCAGGTATGTTAAGGCAGTACCCAGATCATATTTCGGCGAATTTAGACTTTTTCGTAAAATGTAACATTGATAAATCGGAAAAACCATAGATAAAACATTTACTATTATTATCCATTGTATAGACGTCATTGAGTCTTAGGCTAAAAGAAGCACTCCACTACGACGTCATCACGTGACATCTCTAAATAGAAAAATTACCTTAATGAAAAAGTGAAAAGTTCAACACTACCCCGGAGATAATTCATTTCTTTTAGTGAAAATAATTATGTAAAAACATCACTGGGCCATGAAAAGTGCTGCTAGAATCTTACTCTCCTGACACAGAAAAAAATATTCCAAAGTTTCGCATGAAACCTTACCAAAATTTTTACATTTTATACATAGGATCAAAGAATTTTTATCAATTCATGTTAACCACATGATTCTAGCAGCACTTTCCAAGTACTATAGAATACAAGCTTTCGATACAAACAAAAATTATATTTCAAAGTATGCGGCGTAGTGTTGTACTTTTGCATCTTTGTTGTTATAGAACGACAGAGGAACGGCTGATCGGGATTTCAAAGCACTGACTATGTTCATTATAAGAAAACATGATAAGAATATATCAGCGTACCTGATTCTTAATCTTTAATTCCTTATGAATCAAACATAACATTCATGGTATATGCCTTAAAACTCCCATTTCATATATTTGTTTACATGAATTCTCATTTCACTCGGCAAATATTTGATCAATAGTTATGACGTCATGGGTTTGGTATTTAACCCCCGTGCTAAATAATTAGCTATTTATACCACCCAAAAACGACAAGATTTAGTTTATGTTATGTTTTGAATGATTCCATTCTTTTCTTGGACCTGAAATTAAACTTTAAAGATAGATATTAAGAAATCATTATTTCTATAGTTCACGTCATACACCTTACATATTGTGAAGGCAAGTAGGATATCTCTGGGTGTAGCCTTAACATACCTGCGTATATCCCAGTGAACTTGAAATAAAAGATACCACAGAGTCTGACACATCTGTTTCATATTTGGATATTTTACTAGAAAGCGACGTTAATGGTAACCTAACAACAAAGCTTTATGAGAAACGTGATGACTTTAACTTTTCAATCATCAACTTCCCATACTTAAGAAGCAATATACCCTTATCACCTGCCCTGTATATTGGGTTTATGTCTCCCAGTTGATTCGATATGCAAGAGCATGCTCTATGTATAAACAATTTCTAAAATGAGGCAAGCTATTGACAAACAAGTTGATGAAACAAGAATATCAACAGTCTTGTTTAAAGTCATCATTTCGCAAGTTCATTGGTCGATACAGTGGCCTTGTCAGGAATTACAATTTATATTCTACTGGCGTTTTTCAAACTAATTGTTAGCCCAATATTTACACATTGAATTGATTTTTCCGTTTGCCCGATCATGACAAGGAGCACACAGCTGGTGTGACCAGTCGGCCGGGGATGCCACTCCTCCATGACACCTGATCCCACCTTTGATGATTTTAGGGGTCCATGATTGCTCTGCTCCTGGTTTGTATTTTTTTCTATGGACTTTTGTACTTGATTGCTGTTCGTTATCTCCATATTTGATGAAGCTTATGTAAAAGCTTTTTGACAGTGTTGATTCAAATTTCTTCAAATCGAGATCCCCGGGGGTAGGGTGGGGCCACACTGGGCAATCAAAGTTTTAAATGGGTATACATAGGAAAAAACTTTTAAAATCTTCTCAAGAACAGGAAAACCACGATCAGTTATATTTATATGGAAGTGTCAGTAAGTAGTGTAGATTCAAATTTGTTCAAATTATGAACCGCAGGGGTAGGGTGGAGCCACAGTGTGCAATCAAAGTTTTACATAGGAAAACATAGGAAATATCTTTAAACTTCTTCTTAAGAACAAGAAATCCAAGTCATAAATCTTCTCAAGAACAGCAAAACCATGGTCAGTCATATTTATAAGACAAGATAGTGTGTATTCAAGTGTATATTTAAGTTTATTCAAATTAGGACCCCTGGGGGTAAGGTGTGGCCACATTAGGCGAATAAAGTTTAACATAGGGAAATATAGGGGGAAATCTTCAAAAATCTTTTATGTTCATGAGCAAACTCATAAGCTATCATATATACTTATATGGAAGGACCCACAGGTAGTGTATATTCAAGTTTGTTTAAATCATGACCCCGGGTGTAGGGTGGAGCCACAATGGGCAATCAGAGTTTTACATGGGAATACATAGAAAGTCTTTAAAAATCTTCCAAAGAACAGGAAGACCATTATCAGTCATATTTATATGGAAGCACCCTCAAGTAGTGAAGATTCAAATTTGTTCAAAGCGAACAAATTGATACATAGGAATAATCTGTAAAACTCTTCATCTCAAAAACAGGAAAGTCATGATTAGTCATATTTATATATAAGCATAGTATATACTCAGGTCATCTTTTTTTAAAAATGTTTACTTGCCCTCTCCCAACTCAGAATTAAAAAGTTGGGTAGGTAGGTAGGGGGAATTTTTTTTTCAAAAACACGTGCGAATATGAACTTTTAGTTAGTAATGAGATGTACAAAAAAAATACGGAATGAATTAAATAAATTGTTTCCTGGAGGTTAAAAAAGTTTCAAGTCAGACCATTTTTATTCAGTCTGTCGGGAGAGAACATACATACTTTTTTCATTCAAAGATTGCCTCAGGTAGTGAAGATTCAAGTTTATTCAAATCATGACTATCAGGAGTTAGGTAGGGATACAATGGGCAATCAAGTTTTACATAGGAATATATAGGAGAAAAGATTCTACTGATGAACAAGAGCCATAGTTACTCAGGTGAACATTGTGGCCCATGGTCCTATCGTTACACTTAAATAGCAGGTATTATTTTTGTTATAATTTTGATACATACTGTGCTATGCTGTTTTAAAGTGTATATCTCCGACTGAAATAAGCCATCATTCCGATATTGCCCAAATATCACTTCATATATATCATGTTAAAAAAAAAAATTTGTGTGATCTCATCATTTTAATGATTTGCTATGAAAATCTGTAATTATTTTTGCCTGCATGAAATGCGGGGCCTCTTAGGAATCACAACGTGTCTGTCTCTTCATCCATCAACACTGCATGTCTTTGCGACTCGAAAACTCAAACATTTTCACCATTTTAAAATTCAAATACACTACATTAAGGGAACAAAAACCTATAAATTTTTGGCTTACATTATTTTGTATGACTGAATTTATGTATGTCTCTATGTCAAATCTTATATGAGTGATTTTTTCATGTCACCTCCCTTATGTGCTGTTTTTTGTATCAAGTTGTCACTATGTCAGCCCTCAGCAGAACCTGCTCTGACTGTATCAGTTTTTATGTCGACTTCTATTCTGTAGTTGACAATGCAAAGTATGTCTAATAGACTTCACCCATCTACTCGTATTTGGTGAATGAAATTGTAATCAAGAGAGTTCTATATCTAAATCTTATTAAAAAGAACTCAACTCCATTTGCAATTCTTATTAATAAAAAAACTAATTAGTTTTGTATGTTTAATGATAAATCATGTAATAAAATTATTAAAATACTAATTTTTAAAATTACCTACCAGTACATGAATTTACACAAAAATCATATCTTTACGACTTAATAATATTGATTTTAAACTTAAAAAATTACATGTACTGGTATAAAAGCGAAGTTTAAAGAAGCATAGTGAATTTTTATACATCTACACAAACATAAAATTTTAACCAAAAAAAAAACTTTAAAAACTTAATTTACACTTTAATTACCATTTGTTTCAATGTCATAGTTCTGTTTTAAAACAATGCCAGCATTTATACTTTACCTTAACTAAGGCAAGCTGTTTACAATATTTAGTATTAATGCAAGTCAGATATTGGTGTTTATATTACCAATGAAACTACTTGCAACAATGCTATAGTTAGCAAAATTGTCACTAAATTTTCTTCTTTGCATAAAAAAATGAATAAATTGCACACAAAAAAATGTATAAACACCTCTTAGTTACCTTGGTAATACCACTGATTATGCTCAAATATTTTGACTAGGCAACATCTCAGTTTGAAACAAAAATGTAAACTTCAGATAACGTCACAAATATAAGTAATAACACAAAATAACAAACAAAAGTATCGGCATATTCTGAAGTATGGGAAAGAGTTTAAAGTTCATGAAACTTAAATATCATTTTGATATGAAATGACAACACAAAAATCAAATTAAGCTACAACAATACAGTCCTTGCTATGACCCTGATTACAATATGGGTTACATTATATAAACAATGCTGCAAATAAAAACACAAGTTACATGTAGATGCACACATGCACTGTATTTATATGCCTTAATAAATGCAGATTCTTTTACAAGTAAAACATGAAAAATAAATATAAAGTATGTAAATATTATCTCACTATACATGGGTTGATCAAGACGGTCTCAGACTAACTTCATAAAACAAAATATTATTAAAATTTTGCAATTCAACAAGAATATGTACATAATACCAGGGATACATGTATATTCTTATTAAAAGTGAGCTAGCATCCTCACCATATTATCTTCAGATCTTCAGCTTTGTTATCTTAAACCGATATAACCAATATTCATGATAAGAACTGTAAATCTAAGAAATCTAATAAATTTTAAATATTGAGAATATTTTGCACACACTTTAATAGTGAAGTCTCAAGGAAGAACAATTTTGATTTGTTAAAAACATAACTTGTTATATCTGACTAGTTCATAATGCATTTTAAAATAAGGAGGATGAAAATCACTAAAATTAGAATTCATTACAAGCACGATCGCTGAATTCTTTCTCTTTATTATATATTGAAAACATGCATTTTTGTGAGGTTCAGATGGGCTTCAGCCTTAGAATTTTTAAAATTGACTATTTCTCCTTATTCAAATAAATCCTTGATTCAATGAAAACAAAGCAGAAGCATTAATCAGAAGAAACTAATTTCACCAGGGTCCCTGTTGGGGGTAAGGACAAGAGCCACCTGAAGCTGGGGGAGGGGCAGAGGGGCCCCCAGGAGGGGCCTTAGCCCATGATGGCATGGGTCCCTGATTCTGTGTTGGAGGAGGGGGAGGGGGGTTTTGCCCTTGGTTTTGCTGAGGAGGATTTTGTCCGGGAAGAACAATGTCAGTTCTTGGTGGCTTAGGAGTGATCTTGTTGGCTTGCATGTATTGCACCACTTGTCCTGGTATTTCTGCCAGTACCTCCTTGGCAAGAGCTGCTTGAGATATCTGAGTATTTCCTCCAGACTGTCCTCCAAGGAAGTCTCGGAAAGGAACAAACTAAGACATAAAGAAAGATTTAAAAATATTATGTGAACATCTTTAACAAGAATTTAACTGTGTTCAAAAATTTTTGCAGGATTTCAAAATGAATTACTACTTTGATTCACATACAGTTTTTAAACATTTCAGTCTTAATGCTTTCTTTAAGAATTCAGAATTACTAGGAATAATTCAAATAAACATTTTCCCCTATCATACCTGCACTATGTCTCGCACAGCATACTTTCCATTTGAACACAGTCTCTGGTCATCTGCATCAAGCACATTCATTGCTGAAAAATTTCAGAACATAAGTGAATTCTAAAATTTATGCAGGTGTTGCTATATATCCTATGCACTTTGCATTCATTTAGCCTAACATGATTGGTAGAATTGAACAGAAACTTGGATTAGTCATAATTAAAAGTCTTTGTTT
Organism: Saccostrea echinata; assembly: GCF_033153115.1. NCBI lineage: Eukaryota > Metazoa > Mollusca > Bivalvia > Ostreida > Ostreidae > Saccostrea > Saccostrea echinata. The sequence continues at coordinate 416,981 of NW_026889833.1, read as the reverse complement.
CACTTTCAAATGTTCATAAATTACTTTTTTCAAAAGGTATCACTATCAGCATTTGTTACATCTATATGCTTTTACACATCAAGAATAATAATCAATGCACTTCCTTCCTTAATTATGTCATACTAAAAAATTGTTCAAGAAACTGAACTTCATTCTAATCTAGCTAATTTGTTAGTGATTTCACTTCTATAAAATAACTCATTACATGTGTATATAAAAATATCTTTTGAACTTCCTAAAAATTAAATACATGTCTACCTGAAAAATCAGCATTTCCTACACCTACAATAATTATGGAAAGGGGCAAATGAGATGCCTGTGGAAAAAAATTGAAATGTGCATGTTAAACAAAATTTACCATAAAGAAAAGCAAATAGTTACACTGATATTCAGTTTTGAAATAAAACTTTTTTTCCCTTTAATTGGGTTAACTTGCACTACATATAACAAAAAGTACAATTTACTCAACCTTCACATTAAAAATTTCAACAAATGATGTTTAATATTGTAGTGACTGGTGAAATACCTTAAATTTTCTAGAAATGCACCTAAAGCATATTTTATCTCAGTAAATAAATATAGCTGTATACTTTTCATAGATCATCGGAAAATATAAAATCTTTGTATAGTTATTGGAATTACAATACAATTTGTCTACAAACTTCTCTAACAACCCATGTATCTTAAAATAACTCATAGTGTCACAAGAAAAATATTTTTTAAAATCTTGAATGCAAACTGCATCTCATATCTGTTACAATTAGAAATGAACAGTAGAACTTTCAAATTTACATGTACATTTTATGTCCAATTTTCAAATTAGTCTGTATAAAGAAACTTTAAACTTACAGTGACTATAGCATCAATAGTGTTCCGCATGTCCGTGATTTCTCCATCTGTCAGAATCAGCAGGACAAAGTAATTAGAGCCATCTCTTACAGAGGCTGCGAACCTGTCACAAATAAAACACACATGTATTTAACCAGTAATGACAATACAACACAGCAAAATTTAAGTCCAAATCCCAAATTCTACATAAGTAATGAAGTTGTTGATATTGTGATGTAACCCATCTTATTGATTTGCACAAAGAGATAATGTACAGAATTGAAGTTGTTCAGATTGTCTTGTGTTAAAAATCCTTGCTTTCAACTGTCTTCTTGTAGCTTTTACTTGAAAACTGTTTAATATTTACAAAGCTTGTTATGTTTTAGTTTTTGCTGTTGTTGTTGTAATTATAATTAAAAATAATAAAAATAATAATTAATATATAAACAGTGCATGTTTTGGAGGGTAACCATTAAAATTGATACCCCAAGAGAAAAGCTAATGTCAACTGATGCATCAACAGCAATTGACATTAGTTTTCCGAGGGTGTCAGTTTCAACAGTTACCCTCAAAAACATGTTTATTTATCTTATTTACATACTACTAACACATCCCATACAAAAAAGGTACATATAGGCATGCCTTTTTTGTGCCAATTCAGTACTTAAAGTGTGCCTACTAATATAGGTACAGAAAAGGCATACCTATTCTGTGCCAATAATGAACTTAATTTTTTTCCAATGTACCTAAAATGTACCTACTTTGGACTTTGTCATTTTTCAGTGTGCCTGAAATGTACCTACATTGAACTTTGTCATTTTTCAGTGTGCCTGAAATGTACCTATATTGGACATAAATATTTTCCAGTGTACCTAAAATGTACCTACATTGGACTTAGTCATTTTCTAGTGTTCCTGAAATGTACCTACATTGGACTTTGTCATTTTGCAATGTGCCTGATTAGTACCTATAAAAGACTTAGTCATTTCACAGTATTTTAGTCTACTTACCCATACCAAAAATATTAACATTTCCATATATCTTTTCTTTAAATTTTGTACCTTGAGGATGAGTAAACTTTTAGAATTTACAACTTTTTTACCTAAAATTGACAGCCATATTTGAATTTAACTAAAACTTAATTCAGGAACTTTGTCATATTTCAATGTAACTTCTAAACTAAATTGGACTGTCACATTTATTGCTTCTGTGTAACTTAAAACTGATTTTTTCAACATATGCACCTATTTGTGATAATATTTAAATACAATCATGTTTTTCAATCATAGAAAAATGAAAACTCAAACAAGTGAATCAATAATTAACTAGAACTGTCCAATAGGGACAAATACCCCCCGTTGGGTTTTTCAGAGAAAGTACCAAATCACTAATGTTTTCTAGATGTGAGAGGTGTTCACAATTTCCTTAAACATTTCCAGTGAAAATTTAATTACTCATTATATTTTTTATATGTCCGTCTTAAGACGGGACGTATTATGTTATAGCGTTCATGTCCCTCCGTCCGTCTGTTAGCTTTTTCATGTCCGACTCATAACTTTAATACTATTAGGCCTAGAATTATCAAACTTTTTCAGCTGATACATCTAGGGTAGAAGGTGTGTCACACATTAAAACCAGGTCGTTCTGACCTTTAATAAAGACGCTATGGCTAAATATGGAAAAATCATAACTAGAAAACCATTAGACTTAGAATAAAAAAAACTATGTCTTTTAACTTTTAAATTACACAATCCCAAAAGATATCGGAGTATTGCAGTAAATTTATTAAAAAAGTGTTAAATCAAGAAAATACTAGTCTTATTTTTTTCATTATGTTCTTTACAGCAATCTGTAACAAGAAAAATTCCACCTCTCCCATGGGTGTAATGATCAGGCACTGGTCAAGGAAAATTTTGATAGCAGAAAATTGCATGTCAAATTAGAGATAAATTAATGAGTTTAGTGTGAGGTGATAACTGGTAGAGCATCTCTGATCAAGCAGGTGTTATCTACATCTCTTGGGAAATGGGCAAAAGGAATCAGTCTCTTAATTAATTGCTTGTGTTGTATTGAATTGTTCTTGTTGGCTAGTCTTACTTTCAAGATAAATTTGATGTAATTAAAACTAATTTGATATTGTTTATAATAATTAAAACTTATATGATATTGTATAATATAATTTAAACTAATTATTTATTGTACATTTTTTATTTGAATTTTTATATCTTTACAACAAATTGCAGACTGCCTTGTCTCACTAAGATGTCATTCGACCAATTGAATCTAAACTGTTTATGATAATTTAACAATATTTGATGGGCGTATAATGCTGTGGTGGGGCACTTTATTTTAATGAATGAAACTAAGGTGCAGCCTAATAAAACATCAACACTAATAATTACAGTGTTTTTTATTACATTGAAAAAATAGTTTGCAACTATCTGTCATCTTTGTGAGACATGACACTCTGCAAATTGATTGTTGAAAAAAAAAAAATATCATAATTAATTATACAAAATCAAATTGATTTTAATACCTTTATATCAAACTCATTTTAAAAATAAAAGGCTGGTTTTAGTAACTATGTATTTTGACAGACATAAATAACAATTAAGAGACTTAGACAACAGAGATCTTTATTTCTTTCTGCCCAATTCCCCGGAGATACAGATAAGACCTGCCTGATCAGAGATGCCCTAACAGCTTCCCACACTGAACTCATTAATTAATCTTTAACTGGATGCATGTCCACTCATTACTCCCAAGGGACAAATGGATTTACACTATCTGCTGTGTAATGTAAAAACTGTTTTTAATACTTTGTGGGGTTTTTTTTAGTTCTAATGAGTAGTTTTAAGCTGTAGTTCACATTTTTGTGCAGATGTTCTAGATTCTATGTCTCAAACCTTAGACATGAACTCGAAATGACTAAGTCAATAAAAATTTTTTAAAAACACCTGTAAAATGCAGAAAAATTATCAAATAATGTTGAAAATACCAGGTGCACATCTTCATATGGTAAATAATAAGTGTACAAATTTTCATACAAATCTATGCAATAGTTTCTGGGAACAGATCCAGACAAAACCACATAATAAAAATGAAAAAAACACCTGTAAAATGCAGAAAAATTATTCAATCATAATGAAAATACCAGGTGCACACCTTCATATGGCGAATAATAAGTGTACAAATTTTCAGACAAATCCTTCCAACAGTTTCCAAGAAATGGTCAGGACAAAATCTCGTCTACAGACAGACGGACAGACGGACAGACAGACGGACAGACAGACGGACATGATGATTCCAATATACCCCCCCTAAACTTCGTTTGCGGGGGGTATAATAATAATTAAAATTATACTTTTATAGTAATACAATTATATCATGACATTTAGGATGTGTGATTTGTGTGTGTGTGTGTGTGTGGGGGGGGGGGGGGGTAGTAATAAAAGCCACTTTTTATCCACCACTTCTTTTTTTTTAAATTATTATTCAACAATTTGTTCTTTTAATTATTAATTATATTATACTTAAGATTTCAGTTCATTAATGCAAGCATAATGTGTACTGTGTTGGGGGAAGAAAAAAAAGGAGGGGGGGGGGGGGTAATTTTGTTACAATCAAATGCCAAAAATATATATATAATTATCAATTCAATTCAATTTAATTTTTTTAATGGCAAATAAAGATCCATTTTTGTTCTTTAAACCCCCCCCCCCCCCCCTCTACCCTACAGGGTTCTTGGTAATTTTGTTTTACATGTTATGAGACAAAGGGGGAGGGGGGGTCTTATAAACACAGTATAATTATAAATACCAATATTTTGACCATCTGAATTGCCCAGTTTGACAGAAAAAAGTGTATTAAAATCATTAATACCTTGTATTACAGTCTATTAAATGATATCCAAATTAGGGCATCTCTCTCTCTCTCTCTCTCTCTCTGGTGAAATACAGAAATGTTAGGGATGTTTAAATTTACTTATATATAGAGTGAGAATTTATATCCAGTAGTCCAACGATATTTTAAAATAGACTTCGTTTTTCTTTGTATGCAAAACGATGTTGATTTCCACAGTGTTCTTCAGTGACACAGGTGTTTGTATTAGGTGACTTTTACAGCTTACACTGCAGAAATTTTGGCTCGTGTATCACGTGCAGTTCTTCACAAGGGGCTGATTTGAAGTCTACAGCTCAATCATAATAGGTAAATAAACAAAAGAAAAAATAATAAAAATGAAATAAAAACAGATATTTTTGAAATTTGTTTTAAACTATAACTGATAGTAAAGTAGTAGCAGTAAAGAATAGTGTCATATTTACAAATCAGGCTTGAAATTTAATATAAATAATAGCCTTCAAAATGTTCAAATGACGTGTGCTTATTGTTTAATTTACCATACACATACTATGTAAACATGATGTGTATATTTTACAGGGTTCATGTAGTGACACTTCATTTCGATGTTTGGGAATATAGAGTGCCAGTTACATTAAGATTTTAGCTGAGGTCTAGTACATAAAGAATTTGTTGTAAATCAATAAATTTAATCAATTTCACACGTAATTTAAAAAAAAAAGAAGTTATGTGAAATCAGAATGGCGACCCCGATTATAACACAAAATGACCTCCAAAATGGCGGTCCTGATTATTTGCCCAATTAGGGACGCTATACTTCAAGGAATTCAAACTAATCGGCTTTTTAATGAAGTTGACGCCATTAAACAGTTGTTAAATATGCATTGTTATAATTTTTTATTGTTTACACGAACTATTTCATGAATAATTTAACAAACGTTTTTAAAATCACGTGACTCCTGCGAAGTCTACGATTGGGTGCTAGTCACTGCGCCCCAAAACCAGAACGCCCCATGCATGAGCGCCCCAAACATTTTTACCGGCGCCCAAGTACAAATATGAGCGCCCCAAATTTAAATCACGAGCGCCCCAAACTTAATTCACAAGCGCCCCAAATAAGCATTTCGAGCGCCCCAAGGCTTATTAACTAGTAAAGAAATAAATTATTGGCTTTTGTTACATTTCGATGTTATAAAAAAATATTGATATGAACAATTCACGAGCGCCCCAAATTATATATATCATATAATTAGAACCGAGATACAAAATGTGAAAACGTGCTAGATAGTACTTCATGAATTTCGGAACCATATATAGGTTCGTACTGGAACAAGTTTTTAACAATAAAATAATAAAGCAACACGTATTGAACGCTGTTGAATTATTTATAAAAATGGACTTACCACTTTCTTGCAATGAAGACGCTTCATCTCTCAAACGATCCAAAAGAAATGAACAGTCAGTCGACAATTTTTTTTCATCAGAATGTGGTAAAAATAATTATGAGATTATAATTGAGCGGGCTCCTTTATGTGGGATAAAGACGGTGCTCAGACTTTGAAACTATCGTTTTTAATTACACAAATAATTAAAAAGTTAATAATTTAAAAGAATATTACACAAGTGTTCTCTGAAGAAGGAAGATCAAACAAAAGAATATTTTGTACAGTTGTATGCAACTAAACATGTCAATTTCAACATAGATTCAAATGAAATATTAAAAAAAAATAAAATATAACCAATGAAGTACTTATGTATAAAATTATCACATAATGAGCACCTGTGTACCTGTGTTAGATCGGACGATATTATTCGGGGCGCTCGAAATGCTAATTTGGGGCGCTCGTGAAGTAAGTTTGGGGCGCTCGTGATTTAAATTTGGGGCGCTCATATTTGTATTTCGGCGCCGGTAAAAATGTTTGGGGCGCTCATGCATGGGGCGTTCTGGTTTTGGGGCGAAATGACAGTAACCCCTACGATTAGTCAGCGACAGCGCGGACATACTAAAGACCTGACCTACAAAAGACCTGACTGACCTGACCAACAAAAAAAATCTCCAATAATCAATATTCTGAGTTTTTATATCAATTTTTTCATGATAATTTCTTAATCATAAGGTGCAATTCAATTGAATAGAGGTTTATTCAATCGTTTTTACCAAATATTTAGTCTTTATCCATTCATTTCATGAAAATTTAATGACCTGACCAAATTTGAAATGACCTGACCAAATGATAATCATTCATAATTGTTGTCTTTTTGAAAATATTTGATACATTTTTAACATATATTCTCTATTACAGTGATTGATAGTTTAGATAAAATGTTTTTAGAAACATTTATACCAAATATTAAGTCATTTATCCATTCATTTCATGAAAATTTAATGACCTGACCAAAATTGAAATGACCTGACCATGCAAATGATAATCATTCATAATTGTTATCCTTTTAAAAATATTTGATACATTTTTAACATATGTTCTCTATCATAATGATTGATAGTTTAGATAAAATGTTTTTAGAAACATTTATACCAAATATTTAGTTATTTATCCATTCATTTCATGAAAATTTAATGACCTGACCAAATTTGAAATGACCTGACCAAATAATAATCATTCATAATTGTTATCTTTTTAAAAATGTTGATACATTTTTCAAATTTGTTCTCTATTAAAATGATTCATACACTAGTAATACCCCCACTTTGATGTGAATATATGCTCTCATGAATCCCACCATATGGCATACCTAAACAAAGAGTGTGTTAAAATTTCAAGTTTCCGCCTTGATTAATTGCTGAAAAAACTGTGTCCGACTCGAAAATTTGTGACAGACAGACACAGATGGACGGACAGAAAGACATACAAGGGTAAAACAGTATACCCCCCTCTCCTTCGGAGTCGGTTTATAATTATTACATTTATAGAATGAAACATGAAAATAATATCTTACTTTGATACATGATTGATAACTGGAGAAAAGTTGGTAGGTCCATAGAGCTGGACTCGTCTTATTGCATTCTGGTAAGCATCTAATATACCTGCTATACCCTGCACATATGGATTGGCTGGATTGAAATTCTGAGGAGAAAAAATGAAAAAGCTATTACATGTATTTTAAAACATAGTGGTCCTGACAGTGGGTAATTCAAAAGATGGCAAATATCTTCTCATGAAGGTCAAACAGACAGACAGAAAAATACAAAATTCCAGGTCAAAAAACAAAGAAATTGGAAGAATTAGTCTTTTACTGGTTGGCATGAACTGGTTATTAGCATGAACACCATAGAGTTTAAGTCAAATATGATAATAAAAACAAAACACACCACAGGAAATTCATGTGAAACTGTTCCATCTGGTAACTTAGCACCAAATCCTAATACAGGAAACAGTTTATCACTGCAATGAAGACAAAGACATCATCACATAAGGTAATTAGTCAATAGATATTTGTTATTTTATGTTCACAACAATGACATACTTTATAATAACACCTACAAAACCAGGTAGATACATAGGAACATGAATAATTATACATTTAGGACATCAGTTTCTCTTATAATTTTTTTTCTTTGAAGGGATCGAGGTACATGTACATGTATATGAACTTGACGTACTGTATTAACATACATGTATACAGTATGATTATTTCTACATGTTCATATTGTATAATTGTTTTTTTTTCTGCAGGGTGCTATTTTCTGTGAAATTCTGTGGTCAAGTCTTCAACACAAAAAATGAAATCACAAAAAAATGTGAATTGCAGAATTTCCCCATGTGAGGCCCTTCAATAAATGTAGAACCTGATTTTAATGCTTTAATGTATCCTACTTACAAGACATTTGCATTTGGGATATAAATTAGGTTGTGGAGTCAGGTCAAAAAATTTCACCAAATGAAGTTTTGGTCAATTGAAGAATTGAATTGAAGAAATAAGAATATAAATGAGTGAGAACAATTTTGATGTATAAGTTTTAATTCAATTTTTTTTTTTAGCAACCTACCAACCCGATTTAGGAAAAATATTTCTGAATATACTGAAATTTAACAAATGTGTGAAACAGCTGCCAGAAACTTGAAAATAGTGTCAATAAAAAAAATGTGAAATTAGAAAAATTAAAATTGCAGAAAATACATGTACCTAGATGGGAACCAAATCACAAAAATATGCACACATAAGAAAAACCAGTTATATGGTATTTGTTTATTGATAAGACTTTACATCTGCAAAATCTGTAGTGTTAACATCACAGTCTTTACCTATCATAGTCCTGGATTATCTCCCCAACAGCTTGAATGGCTGCCACATACTGATTGGGTTGATAAGGATTGATGTAATGTAGAGAGTGAGGAGAGGCAGGATTTCCATTGGAGCCAGTAAAATCTATTGCTACTGTGAAATTCAATTGTGTCCTAAAAATAAAATTATGACTAACATTTGCAGATCCCTTTATGAATTTTTAATACAACAGTTCACATGAATACTTTCTTTTGATATTATTTACTTACCCTCCTTTTAAAAAGTCTAAAAATGATGGCTTTATTTCTTTTTTAACACTGAGCAAGTGAATCTGCAACAAAAGTGCATTAAAAATTTTAGTTCATATCTTGCTTCTTTTATTGAACTCGGGAAAAAAAAGACAAAATTCATTCTTTAATCACCTTGCCTGAAAAGATTAAATGCTTTTCAAATGATTTTTAAAATCATTGATAAGAATATGAATACCTGTCCTGAATTTTTGTAGCTTTTCTTCTTCGCTTTCTTCTTCTGATTAATTAACTAGAGAAATGGAGGTCAGATGTAAATATAACCTATTTTCAAATATAATCTAACACAAACTGACAAGCATTTTAAAATACAAGTAACATTAAAAAAATGAAGAAAAGAATACAAAAGTATGGCATGAACTGGTGAGGCAATGAATATGAAAAAGAATCAAATCTAGTTTACCTCAAAACTAAGATTTGGTTTGCCAGTTAGTTCCCTTACATTGGTGGTAAAGTCTCCTATAAAGTCATGGCTGCTGGAAAAAATAAAATCTCAGTGACTTTGAAACATTGTTCAAACAATTACACGTACCTCTTTACTTGAATATCAATTATGTCAATTAAAAACATTAAATATGTAATTAAGTCAAGGTCACCTTCCATCACTATCCCAGTCATAGCATTCAATCTTTACAGTTCTACAAAATATCAAAATGCACATTTTTGAAATGTCCTGAAAAAATTATGTTTGTTTATGTTAAAAATTTATGATGCTGTCTTTCCTTCTTGATACATGTATATTTTTACCTCCTGTCCTTTTTTTTTTTTTAATATTTCTTCACTTCCTGTCATCTTTTCTTATTAGGTCTTTCCACCTTTCTGTGGAAAGACCTATTGATATTCTTCTGTTTATTATTATTATTATTATTATTATTATTATTATTATTTTTCCACCCCCTGATGTGATTCTATGTTTCAAGATATATCGAAAAGATTTATAGTCTATAAGAATGTACTCTTTAAAAGATTTTTGTAGTTGACCCTGCGTGTATGAACTTTGACCTCTTAAGGAGTTACAACCCCTTTCGCAATAAAACCTTGTTATCGCTACTCCTTCGAAACCGTCAACCGTAGAGGTATGGAACCTTCACCAATGTCTTCGACTAATTGAGGGGGCGCTTCAATCTTTTCATTGCGAAAGTATTCGTGCACCCCTTTTATGAGTTATTGCCCCTGAAAGTCTTTGATATTTATGAGTAATGAAAAATTTTCAAAACGATAAGTCGTAGAGACATGGCACCAACTGCATAAAATTCATTGACCTTTGACCTAAAAATATATGTAAAGGTCAAAGGTCAAGGTCATTCCAAAAATGAGAAATTAAGCTCTTTTTACAGCTCTTTTGTCTTTCAATATATACTATCGGTCTTTGCATCATTAATATGTACTTTTAAATCTATCTCAAAGATTTCATTCTTGTCCCCTAAGCTTAACCCCTTTGAAAGTTATTGCCCCTTGTGCGAAAAACCTTGTTATTGCTACTTCTCCTAAACCGTAAATTGCAGAGACACAAAACCTTCACTAATGTCTTCAGGGTCATTAGACACAACTTCATTCTATTAGTGCAAAAGGATCTGCTGACCCCTTATATGAGTTATTGCCCTTTAAAGTCTTTGCGCTTACTATTAAACCTTATAACTTTAAAACTAAAAGTCGTAGAATGATGGGGTCAATTGCAATGTGACCCTTGACCTTTGACCTTGAATATTTGTTCAAGGTCAAAGGTCAAGGTCATTTCCAAATTTCTAAAATTTTAATATTTTCCATCTCTCAAGCCATCTCTGGTTTCTCCTGTATAAAAATAAACAGTAGAGAGTTAAATGTGAAGAATATATGAAATTTAAAGAAGGTGGAAAGACCTCTAATTGTTCGAGAACAATTAGTCTACTAGTTGTATATGTACCTCTGACCAATTTAATAGTATAAAATGTATTTTTATGTTATTCATGTACCCCATGTATCAATGTTTTGGTTTGGGTGAATAAATTGAACTTGAACATTTTCAGAACCTCAGATTGGTGTATTTAGACATCAACATCTAAAAAGACTAAAATCTATATCAATAATATTTTTAAAGAGGAATATATCTCTTTGATGTGTGAAACAAGAGAGTAAGAGTTGACTTAAATACCTGTCATAGTCTCCATTACAAAGTTTTGCCACTGGAATTTGAAAAGGCCGCCATGTTGGATTGAGTGTATTTTTTATAACCTCTGTCTTATGAACAGCTGTGAAACTGAAATGAATAAAAATACATGTACAGTTATTACAAACTGTAATAACCATATACAGGAAAAGGATTGTACTACTATTTGTCTTCATTTAAGGAGGGATTCTTCTCATAAGAACACTGATTTCCTATATTTAAAAATCAATGAAATTTTCACAGAATCAAGAAGAAAATATCACTAAGTGGTGGTATCAGCTGGATTAAATTTGACCGTTTTATATTAGAGGCAAGGTCAGGTCAAGGTCAGTACCTTTTCCCTGGACATTAAGAATAAAAAATACTGTTGCCAATCATGCGATGCCTACTTCTATTTCAATAAATTAAATGTTTTTCTTTTTGCATAAAGAGATATTACCATTTTGGGTCTATAAGATGATATTACCAAATTGACATAAATAATTTAACTAAAATGGATATTGGCTAATCCGAATTTTCACTACTTTTCTTAAAATTTTAAGATATTTTCGTTATTTTTATATGCTTCCTATATTTAAATTTTTCTTATTTTCAAATATGGTAAAGTTGTCAAATAAAGATACAAAATGATATAAAAACAAAAAGTTTTGACCGTTTACTAAGAGATAAAAAATATTTTTACGAATTTTTGGCTCAAATCTGAACTTAGATTGGAAGATTTTAAAAGCTAACATAACTGTAGTTTCTTTGAAAAATCATACCTTTTTGATATATTTTAAAACTTTAGTCCCTTATCATTAATTCAACTTACATTTAAAAATTTTCTCCAAGTCTTTGATTGTGTAGAATTATAACTAAATTCATTGTTCTATAATTATTTTGAAAGGCAGAAAAGAAGATATTTTCATACGCCGCCATTCCGCCAAAAATATATAGTCCCTGCTAGATTTCAAACTCAGTTTACCATTTCTATTTAAAGTTGTACAATTGTGATGAGGAAAGAAAAATATGATCTTTTAAATCTCTTACATCTAAATATATAAAACATATAAGCAAATATACTTTGAATATTTCATCTAGTCAGAAACGAGACAAGAATCCCTCCTTAATACAAAGCACTAATCTTATAAATATAATATGGTCTGTTGTGATACTGTACTATATAAAGAAAAAAAATTAAAGGAGTATTCTGAACTTAGATCTTCATATTAATGTTACAGTATTAGATTTATTAATTTATTTAATAAATCTATAATGTATTTCATATGTTTTTAAATTGTAAATATAAAAACATTAATATCATAAATAGATTATATATCAGTTAACTGTATACAGGAAATAATTTTGCATAATACACTTGTATTCTTCTTCCTGCAGAATAAAGATTGCTGTAATATAGGCAACATACTATACCTACTTCCTGCATATGATATAGATAACAATACAGTTAGCACACTATAGATAGTTTTCCATAGGCCTGAAAATTGCTAGTTATTTCCCGTTGGCTGCCATGTTGGAGGTCCAATGAGCGAATTTTCCTCTTTCAGGACTTCGAGCAAATAATTTTAAACTTGTATGGCAGAAATATAATGGAAAAAATCTTTAAAATACTAAAATTACAAATTAAAGGAAAGCTTGTGTTAATGCATATTCGTAAGAAAAATTGTGTTATCTTCACCCAATTACCCTGTATGACAATTAGTTTAAATTGGTTGAATAATGAAGGAATTCTGGTTTGTATACCTTCAATATGGCGACTAACGGGAAATAACTCTTGCTAAAATTGGGTCAATCGAAAACTATCTATTAATACCTGCGATCCTCATTGGCCTTATATAGAATTAGGAAGGGGTCTGATTTTCCCAGAAAGTCTTTCTTGTCCAATTTGGTTCCACTGAAGTGAAGAGTTAGCAGCTCCTAATTGAATGAAAAAAATACATGTACATGTATATATTATATATCTGAATGCTCAAGGTAGAATATTACAGCAAGCACAATGCTACAACTCTATTATAGACTGCTAGTGTAAAAAGCTCTGTGTGATTGAAGTTTTAAATACATGTTAATATAACTTCAGAGGTAGATTATTCTCCCCTGATATGGCATAAACTAACATTTCTGTTCTTATTAACAAACTCCAGTGAAAAACAGGTGTTCATCTTCAGTGATAATTAAATAAATATTGAGAACAAAATAGATGCAACTGAAATAAGAAGTAAGAAAACAGACTATAGAACCCTTAGAACATACATGTAGTGCCCCTGCTGTGGGTATGTAATGCCTTTCAAGAGATAAAATATAATTTAGTTCTGAACTTCAACTCTTTAAGTAAGAAATTATCTTATTAATTTCATACTGATTTGAACAAATTGTATTATATACACAAGTTTTTTTTCTTCTTTCTTTCTTTTTTTTTTGGGGGGGGGGGGGGGGGCTGTTATGAATCCTTTCCATTTTCCTTACCTTTGAAGCACTCATTTCTTCAGCTCTTACTGAAATGAATAAATTTAATGTTAATGCTTGTATCAGTATTCATAACTGAATGCATACCTTTCTTCATTATTCAACTCATATCTATTTTCCAATTTCATTAGGCTTATTTGTAACCATGTTTTTTTTTTTCTTTTTTTCTTTTTTTTTTTTGAGATCAGAGTATTAGATGTGGTACTGATTTTCTTTTTTTTTCTTCTTCAATTTATCAACTAGGTACATACCTAAACAAATGTGAGCAAACTTCATAAAAGATAGTATCTTCTGTACTTAACTCTGCCCTTAAAATATTCCTTTTGTTGATGAGAAATATTTACCAGTAATTGCAAAGAAAGCCTTGAAACAAAGAGCATATAAAAATTTTGTAATTTTTTGTAGTGGCCTTGATCATGGTGACCGTGTGCCTGACCTTCTGTTATACAGAACACAGAATTGACACTTATAATGGTCCTCTGTCATGAGCAGGAATCAATGTGCCAAGTTCTAGCTCTCATTTTCCTTTTTAATCAATTTAAGACCAGAGAAAATTTAAAGAAACAGATAAAAAGTTAGACAAAGATGCCTATGTACCCCCACAAGTTTGATTTGCAAGGAGATTCACTAAAAATTTTAATGGTTAAATTACTATGAACAAAATGAACAAAAAGAAGGGGTAATTGAAAACATTTTACCGGTAGTTTTCACCAAAATTGTGGTGAAAGTATATTACCATATCATGGACCCGTTCACATAAATTCATTCAAATTTTAGGAAGTGAGAATGATAAACAAATAAAAAGATGTTATTTAATTGTCTTTACCTACCAATTATCTGTCCACGACCCTTGGATCCCCTGAAATATTGAAAGCAAACTGAAGATTCAACATACAGTAAAATACCTTGTAATGAAGTGCCAGCGATGAACAAATTCTATTTGTTTGCAATATATGTAATTCATTATGTCTGATAGGTTTATAATTTGTTCTAAAACTACAGGGAATGAAAATAACTTTACTGTAAGCATGCATTAATTATAAGTGTGTTTGCTGTAACAGTATTGTACTGTACCTATACACGAATATAAACAATATAATTTTGATTTACATGTATGCTCTTGTTATGAAATTATGTGGGACATGTGTAAATTCAGTACATCTTAGAAATTGAATTCAAAGGGCATTAACTCACTGGAGTTTTGCGTCCATTCTACCACTGGACGCCCCGACAATTTCTCCTAGTGAACATTCCAATCTCCCGAGAAAATCCTGTAAAAAATCCCCCTCCAATATACACATCTAATGGACATCAAACTCTCACTGATAGATCTAAGTATACTTAGTGTTTCATGAGTTTTAAATGTCCTAAACATAAGAATTTTAAGCTAGCATACAGCAAAAATAAACAGGAATCTAGTAATATTTCAGTATATTCACAAACTTGATCAAAGATTGTTTTGACACTATACTCATGGTATTGTTGTGAACATGTAATTACATTAGTTACTACTAGCAAGTAAAATGATACACATTCATATTATTATTAATCTCACATGTCCTGATAGGGCTTGTTTAGGTGAGTCAACATCATATCTACAACAAAAAAATAATAAATATATTCCTCAGACATTTACAGTATTTGGATGCACATTTGTACAAAAAATAACATAGTGATTCTTACAAAATATAATATCTGTATAGAGTAATAAGCTATATTTCTGTAAGTGTTCATCAGTTGTATCAAATATAAGACATTGCAATAAATTGTAAGTAAAAGTATTTTTACATTTCAAATTTGAGTTTCTGACTCTCCTCGAAGTAGTAGTTCATCACAAACTTGTGAACAAAGTCTGGATTAAGCGTGTCCTTGATCATCTCTGTTCTGCCAAACTACAAACAAATAATACATCTTCAGATTAATTTTATTAATTAACTTTATAAAAATGGTATTTTCTCCAGTCTTTTCCAGGACAGGGTATCAGAACCTAATGAATTATCAGAAATGAGAAAATTGAACAGACAAGACCTGGATTCAAATCACTGCCACAGTGTATTGTCATGAATTTAAAGACACAAAAACATTATAAACACAAAATCATATCTAAAAATTTCTTACTTGTCAACTTATCATATCTAAAAATTTCTTACTTGTCAACTTATCTAACATAAAACCCATATGCTATCAAATTTTTTTCTCTTATATGATCAAACATAAAACCAAATTAGACAGCTCTTGCAATTTCTTTCTTGTACATCTAATTATCAAATTCAGAGGTATCTATATAAACTATTGAAAGTAAAGATCAACCACATATTATGCCTCACCTCCTGGTAAGAACCTGTTCTTGCGTCCTTGATGTATAGTACACACATTGGATCAGATTTAGAAAATGCATCTTTGTCTTGAAGATTTCTAGAAATATAAAAATAAGATAAAATATGTATATATAGGATCTCCCATGGATTTGTGGTTTGATGTGATTTGTATCTGACGAGTTGCATGTTTTCTATCCTCGCATGGGCCTTTTTTAAAGTACATGTATATTAATTTAATTTATGCATTTACACTAGACAAAATTGCTTAAATGCTCCATCATAGAAAATTAATATTCATCTTTTCAAAACTTGTTTAAGACAAATCTGATGTATAAATATGTTACTACAAATAAACTTAAGATGTTTAATAAATGCCTAAATTGGTAAATAAATAAATGTTGACTAAAGTGTATAACCATTTTATAGAAATGCATGAATTCAAAATAGTGCTAACACATTCAAAAGATTCTTTCTTGTAATTGTGTTCTTCATGTTTGACCATAAAAAAGCCTGGTTGGGCAGTTTTTATGGTGTGTTCAGGGTATCCCTTTGGAGAGGTTTAATCGTTTAAAAAAAATCGAAAATTGCTGTTTCTTTTGGTTGAAAAATACAGCAACTAAATTAACAAATATAAAAATGTCTTCTTTCGGTGATCAATGGCATTTAAGAGACACCACACGACTACTGCAAGATTTTACCACAAAACTGAGGCAACCGAAAGTGTGATTGACCACGTATTGAGGCCAATTTTAGGGTGTTGTATTGAAATCAAGACATCAGCAAATTCTTCTGCAGTAGACAAGATAGCATATTAGATTTACAATGTGTATATTGTGTTGAATGTATTTACAGAAAATATTGAGTGGTGCATTAGCAATTTTGTCTGGTGTACAATAGTTTAGATAGACACAGACAGATAATATATCCAGCAGATAAATCAACAACTTCCTTACACATTCGCATACAAAGAACGTAAAGTAGCTCTCGCTTTTTTTTTAAATTACCAATGTGTCTATCTAATTTTATGCTAAAACACACATGCATTGTAATGTTTGCATGTTCTGAGGTCAAAAACAATAAATATGATAAACATTGTGTTTAAGCCATGAGCATACAAGTTAGATTATATTGATCATTATGAATATGATCAAATCTGACTCTTGTCCTTGATAGTGTGCAATAT
This sequence comes from Saccostrea echinata, assembly GCF_033153115.1. Taxonomy (NCBI): domain Eukaryota; kingdom Metazoa; phylum Mollusca; class Bivalvia; order Ostreida; family Ostreidae; genus Saccostrea; species Saccostrea echinata. The sequence goes on along the minus strand of NW_026889833.1, from coordinate 399,629 downwards.
ACAGTACACATTGTAACAGATGTAAACCATGATAACTATAAGCAGAGACATAACATTATTTAGAAGGAAGTTGGCAAAGAAGCATCTAAGGGCAACAAAAAGACAGCTAGAAGCAAAACAAAGAACTAAACTTATGAGGATATTACAGAGGCCGACAGGAATGACAAACAAACATTTTACACATTTAGGAGAAAACTCAAAGACAAACAAATACAAAAAATACAAAGGAACTTACTGCCAATGATGTAGTAAGAGTACATATGACAAATGAAAACGTCATGGACCATAATTATTTTGAATAACTAGCCAAAACAAAGGAAGACACAAGATTTGACAAAGAGCATGAAATACAAGTTTCTCCCAACATACAAATTACTGGACACCTGTTCATGTAATGTATATAATGAAAGATAAAAAAAAATGAACCTGTTTGAAAATGATGTCAAAATGTAATAACCAGCCTGTAGATAGGAAAGCATCTTATTATAGTGTTAAATCCAGACCCTAAAAAGGGCATGGTAATCCAATAATCAAAAGGGCACTTTACGCCGCGACAAGTTTTCATGAGGGCACTTTTTTAGTGTCTTTGAAATTATAAAATAATATTTTCTTTATCATGTTTATGTACTTAAATTATCTTTAGTTATACATTTGTCAAGTATCTAAAAGAAAAAATTATAAATCTGTCGGCTTAATTCATTTAATACACACTGAGAGGGCAATTATTGCCAAAATTTAAATTCAAATTTTTTAATCAAGAAATTAGTATGGTTATCAAGGTTATGCTTAAAAAGTAATAGGTGTGAATCTTTTTGTCACTTGCTCAAGAATTATTTTAGTTTGGGGTATGAATTTTTTTTCCTTGATTTAATATTGTTATTTGTGTATGAGGTAAATAACAGAACAAAATTGCAAAGGGGGGCTACTTTGATAATAAATGTAGAGGGCATTCCCTTTATTTTGAAAATAATCTACGAACAAAATCAAGTGAAAACTGATCATACCAAAAAATTAAACTTGAAATAATATATAAATTGGTTAAAACTTTTTTTCTGGCTTAGAAACATTGAGCCTCTGGTCGTCAACTCAACTGTTACTGTACATTGTAAGTTGACTTAATTCATCAGCAGTTTTATTTTTCTTTATCAACTCTGTTTTTTCTACTTTCAATTTTAAAAAAAACGATCCTGATTTAAAATGTGTAACATTTTAATTTACAAATTAATCTATCTTTGACATTGGGCTAGTTCTTGCATAATCAATGCAATCAAATGATATTTTCTCGTGTTATCTCTTATACCCTAACAGCCTGAGGCATGTTACCTGGCCAGGTGGCTGTGTGCGTTCAAGCGAGAAGTGATTTCCTGTCTTGAATTCACACCTTTGCGTGCATTAAATAAACAAAGGGGCTAATCAGCATGCACTGAATAAACAAAGCCGCTAGTCCATCTTGCCTCTGCTAGGCATATTTATTTATTTTTGCAAGGAAAAAGGGCATGGTGCTAGAAAAAAGGGCATGGCGCCGAGAGAAAAGGGCATGGCGCCGCGCCATGCTAGTTTGCTTTAGAATTAACACTATTATTATTACCGGTATGCAGGTCTAACAGCAGAGCATCTCAAAAATGTGCTATGGATGAAATTTCCCCAGTACGTACCGGTACCATGATAATAAGGGAACGACCACTTGATTCTAAGGGGGAGGATGGAAGATTTTGGAAATGAATAATCTGTCCTCAAAAGAGTTGAAAATAAATAATCTGTCATTGACTGGCATTGAAATAAATAATCTGACTCAAAAAATCTAGTCACCCCCACCCCACTCCCCTCAGAATCAAATGGTCATTCCCTAAAAACAATACTCTACAAAGCAGAACTGCCAGATGAACTAAAAACAAGAATTTAAACACCTGTACTTTAGAAAGGTAAAGGGAAGTCACTACCAACAAATTATAAGAGTATCACAGAGACCCCCCTCTTAAGAAAATTTAAAATAGAATCTATCATTAAAGACAAAACTGAATCATTCAATACTAATAGTGCAACTCAACATCCCTGACAAAGATGTTTTACTGAAAATATTTCACCACCAATGGATGCATTACTTGTAACAGAGGTAATGAATGAGTAAGGATAGTAATGAAAGCATACATCTCACAACCCTGGATGCAGAAAAAGTGTTTGATGTTGTATGGGACGATGGACTCCTGTGTAAGTTATAAAGGGATGGAGTCGTAGGAGACATGTGGCACCTAATAAAATCACAAATTTGAACACACTGAGTGAAACGTAAACATTAACAATAAAAGAGCTTGTGCCCTGTTTACAAAACAGTTAACGTTCCACCGGGTGTGTTCAATTTGTTAAACTCTTCACACATCACTGAGCACCGACTGACATTACTGGAGAGCTGGTTTTGCTCTCTTATGAAATGGGGTTCGTTTATATGAGAATAATGACAAACGCCATGCTGTCGTTGTTGATAAATATATTCACTCTCAGTATAATCAGTATTATCACAGCTCTGAAATATATATAAACAATCATAAATATTTTATAACAAAGCATACATGTAGATCACTTGCCAGATAGCACGGTCAAATGAAGAGTTATTTCCCTTTAATTGTGCTCATAGATAAAACATTAAGAGTTATCTTTCTTAATCAATAATATGTACAAAGTATGAACACTCTGGAATATATAGATAAAACAATGAGATCAAATTATACTGAACTCTTCCAGAATAATATAATTATATAGACAATATTCAAAATATATATACATCATACCTATATGTGATATAGAGCCAACTCCAAATATATACAAAGCTGAACACAGCTACATGTACTCTATTCAGTGATCTGTGTATGAATAATATAACTTTACTGTATTGCACACTTATTCTCACAGATATAAAATATACTTATTACTCTGAATATTTACAAAGTCATAAAATAATCACACAAACTGAACTTTCATACTTTATATTAGAATATTATTATTTGGTAATTTAGCAGATAAACAATTATATAGAAATAATGAAATCAGTAAAAGTAAACTTACATTCTGTCCTGTCTTGGTCATTGTCATAAATAAGTCATCATATCAAAAGCCAATATGTCTACTCAGACCAAGATCTCCAACAAAAGTAATTAACTAAGTAAAAACCAAAAGAGAGGGAAACTAACCAACCAATGAAATCCAAGTTGGCCTGGACACTACACAAGATATATATAGAAAAGGGACAGGGGTTAAAATGACCACTGTGATGTCATACATCTATAAATAACTCAATAGACACAGATTGATGTAAATAATTCCATGTGGATTTATTCAATAAATGAAATGCTGTAAAGAAATAAATATGACAATTTAACTGAATTAATTTAATCCTGAAATATAATAATTAATATATAAAATAAATCACTCTATCACATACTTCCCCTCTTCGTGAAATGACGTCCTCGTCATTTACTATTTCATAAAGAAATAACGACTGTAAAATAAAATAAAATCATATGAAACATAGAATATCACTGAAAATTTATTTACACTTACCGAACTGACTGACTGACTGGTTTTATGTACTTATCTTAACTAATTCTTACCTGTAATAATATCTATCAGAGCCTTTTCTACCAGTTCTTTACTGTTGTTGGAATGAAATACATTGCTGGAAGCTAATGTCTGCAAATAATCAGCCCTTGTCTTCCAGTCTGGTTGTTGTTTTGCTATCTGTTGGTTTACTATATAGTCTCCACTAGTGATCCATGATGTTGTTTTCTTTACTCTTTTAGATCTTCTTGGTACAGTCTTTGGTATCTGTTGTTCATCAGCTGAGTCTTCATCAGAATTGGTATTATCCAAATCGTCATTACCAGCTTCTGCTTGTTGTTTTGTATCTGTAGACTGTTCTGTTTCCTTCATATCAGTGTCTTCTGTAATGGTAGCTACTGAAGTACCTGTGTCATCAACATGTTCAGCAGGTGAAGGTATTCCGGAACTACCCTCATCTTCAGCGCTCTCTTCTTCATTGGCCAATGTATTCTCCTGTGGGTTACTTTCTATCCCAGAAGCAGGTGTACTAATCTTGCTGTGAGCAATAGGTGCTGCTTCATGTACTAACATTTCTTCATTACTGCTCTCTGAGTCACTATCCTCATGTTGTGAGGTACTCTTCTGTTTGGATCTTCTTGTGACTCGAGGTTTTGTTAATTTCCTAGGTGCTGGCTTAGGCTTTTCTGTCGGTAATTCAAAATCTAAGTGTCCAATTGGTAGTAAAAGGTTCCGATGTAAAGTTCTTATACAGGTGTTGTTGCTTTCTTTCCTTACAATATACACTGGAACTTCTTTGTTTGGTTGACTCTGCACTGTATATGGCTCTTCCTCCCATTTATCAGATAATTTATGAGTACCTTCGAATGCAACAATCTTGACCAATACTCTGTCACCTGGCTGAATGACAGCATCTCTTGCCTTGATGTCATAATTCTTCTTCTGTCTTCCCTGGGCATTTTGGATAGATTTCTGTGCCAAATGGTAAGAATGTTCCAATTTAGATTTCAAAGATTTTATGTAGGAATTCAGGTTTTCGTGTTGATTTGGTCCATCTGTTTTGAAAATGAGATCTATTGGAAGTCTGGGTTCTCGTCCAAACATAAGAAAGAAAGGTGATTGGCCTGTTGTTTCCTGTTTCATCGAATTATAGGCATGAACTAAAGTTGAAATGTGTGACTTCCAATCCTGTTTTTGGTAATTTTCAAGTGTTCCTAACATCTTTAGAAGAGTCCTGTTGAAACGTTCTGTTAAGCCGTTGCCCATTGGGTGGTATGGTGTTGTTCTCGACTTGCTTACTCCAAGAATGTTGCAGAGCTCTTGTATGATTTTGGATTCAAAATTGGCACCTTGATCACTATGTAGCCGCAAAGGTATCCCATAATGGACTATGAAATGATGGAATAATGCCTCAGCTGTGGTTTTGGCCGTTTGGTTCCTTGTAGCTACAGCTTGCGCAAATCTAGTAAAGTGATCGGTGATGACCAGGATGTTCTCATATCCTCCTTTTGATTTTTCTAATTTTAGATAGTCTACACACACCAGTTCTAGAGGTTGCGATGTTCTGATATTAATGAGTGGGGCTCTGGTTGGTGTCGTTTTTCTTAGAAGGCATCTCCTGCAGTTTGAAATGAAATGTTCCGTGTCTGCTGTCATTCCTTGCCAATAAAATCTATCTCTAATTAAACTGATGGTTTTCTCGCGGCCAGGATGTCCCATGTCAGTATGAAGATGGTACAATACTGTTTCAATACATGATCTAGGTAAAATTATCTGTGATTTCTTTTTCTCATTCACTGTTGTTTCTCTAATGAGGATCCCATCTCTTAATCTAAGTTTGTCAAAATTCTTGTGAAGTAAAGCATGGTACTGGATGTTGTTGTATGGTAAATGGTGTTTTGCTGGCTTGTACCTATCTCGCACGTATGGTATCCAGAATCTTAACACTGGGTCATTGTACTGATGACGACGAATATCAACTTCTGTCTGATCACTCAAGTCTGGTAGGTTGTCAACTGAAGATGGAGATATGGACAAGCATTGTACATAGGGATCATTGGATACAGTTGAGTTGCATATGGTCTTAATGGAATCGGATGTTATGATTTCTTGGTTTGGTATCCTGCTTAATCCATCTGCATCTGCGTTGTGTGATCCAGGTCGATATAATATTTCAAAGTTGAAGTTGGCTAGATCAGCAATCCATCTTTGGCTTGTCGCGTCAAGTTTTGCAGATGTTAAGACATAGGTGAGTGGGTTGTTGTCTGTATAAACCTTGAATGTTCCTCCATACAAGTAATCTCTGAATTTTTCGCATACGGCCCACTTCAAAGCCAGAAATTCCAATTTGTGGACAGGATAGTTCTTTTCTGATTTGGACAAACTCCTGCTGGCATAGGCTATAACCCGTTTGAATCTGTATTGCGTCTGATATAATACAGCGCCGATGCTTGATGATGAGGCATCTGTATGTAGCTCAAAGGGTAAGGAGTAATTTGGAAATCCTAGAATTGGATATGTTGTAAGTTTCTCCTTTAGTGTCTTGAAGGCTTGTTCATGTTCACTTCCCCATCTCCACTTGTCTGATTCTTTTGATGTTCTTATTCCCTTTCTAGATTTCTTCTTGGTATTTGGTAGAAGGTCATTCAATGGGCGTGCTATTGTTGAAAATCCCTCAATGAATCTCCGGTAATAACCAACGAAACCCAGGAATTGGCGAACTTCATCTGAATTTCTTGGTTGCGGCCAGTTCTGTACCTTGCTGATCTTTTCCGGGTCTGGTTCTATCCCTTCCTCACTGACAACATTTCCTACATATTTTACTTTCTTTTTGAAAAATTCGCATTTCTTTGGTGACAGTTTCAGATTTACTTCCCTTAGTCGCTGAAATATCTTTTCCAACCGCTCTAAATGCTGTTCATATGTTTTTGAGAATATTATCAAGTCATCCAAATAGATGAAGCATATATCAAGGTGGAGTCCTTCAAAACATTCTTCCATAAGCCTTTGGTATGTTGCAGGTGCGTTGACTAGACCGAATGGCATGCGATGATATTCGTAAAAACCTAAGGGTCCAACAGTAAACGCAGTTCTTTCCTTGTGACTTTCATGTAACTCAACTTGATGGTACCCACTTTTCATATCTAGTATGGTAAAAAATCTATTTCCTGCTAACGCATCCAAAATTTCTTCTATTCGTGGTAATGCATATGAATCTTTCTTTGTCCTAAGGTTTAACTGTCGGTAATCTACACACATGCGCAGTTCGTTGTTTTTCTTCCGACAAAGGACAACATTACTCGACCAGGGTGACTTAGACTTCCTTATAATTCCTCCCTCTAAAAGCTTCCTTAAATGATCTTTGACTTCCTCAAACATGGCAGGTGGTATATGCCTTGGTCTTTGCTTAAATGGGGTATCATCATGTAGCTCAATTCTGTGTTTTACGATGTTGGTGTGTCCTATGTCTGTGTCTGATTTGGAGAAGACATCTTCATACTTTCTTAATAAATGTTCTGCTCCTTGTTTTTCTGAAGGTGTAAGCCCATCTTCTTCAATCTTTACTAAATTCAGGACATCTTTGGTTTGCTGGAGGTTAGAACAAGGAATATCTGTTTGATTTGGTTCTACTTTCACAGGTTGTAGCTCGCAAAGTATAGATTTAGGTGGAACTTGTACTGTCCTTGTAGTGATGTTATCAATGTCCACTCTTATCACATGATTGGCTGGATAGGTATAGTCTGTAAGTGATGGTACAATATCCAGGTCTGATGGAATTACAGAGCAGGATGTGGCTTGTAGAACAGCTGTTGTAGACTGATATGGTATAGCTTTGTCGACATATCCCGATATAGAAACCGTTGAATTAGGTGGTATAATAATGCAGTGATTTTCAGCTGATTTTACAATTCCAAGTCTGTTGTTGTTGCGAGCAAGTTCTTTTTCTCGTATTGTCATTCCTCGAAAAGCTAAATACCATGGTGTGAATAATGCAGCATCCTGTAGATATCTGTCTCCATATTTGTCTTTGACATCATCTAGCATATGTTGTAGTATATTTGTTCCTATAAGTAGTGGTACTGTACTGTTGTAATTGCTTGTTGATACAACGAGTAATGGAAACTGTTGTTCTTCTGATGATTGTGGTAATCCATTACTGATGATAGAAGCCTCGATGTATCCATGATATGGTAATTGTTGACCATTAGCACATTCCACTTTTAAAAGTTCTTCTATTGGATGAAGTTCCAAGTGACTAAGATGTTTCATATAAAAATCATAGCTAACTGTTGACACAGTAGATCCAGTATCTATCAATGCTCTGACTAAGTTTCCTTCTAAACTTGCTTCAACTTCTGAAGTACTCCCTACTAATTCACTGGTTCTACTCCTATTAGGGCTTCTCCTGTATTGACCTATCGTCTGCCCCGCAACGAAGGTCTCCTGGTGTTTAAATGTCTTCTGCTGTGGTCCAGACGCACATGACATCTACGTGCTATATGTCCAGGTTGTCTGCACCTATAACATATAGGTTCTCCATCCTCTGTCTCTTGTAAAGCAGAGTCCTGATTGTCGCTATATCCATAATCATAGCCGTATCCCTGATTATATCTTGGACCATTGTAATTCCTGTATTGAGGACGTCCACTGTATGAATTTCCAGATCCATAGTTTCCTCTTCTGGACTGTGGCTGAACTCTGTCATATGGTTCACCAAGATCTTTGTAATTCCTGTTTGTGCGCTGTTGTCCTGATCTCTTATTTCCTTCTTCCATAGCACTGACTTTGGTAGTAAGCTGTTGAATCATTCCTTTAAGTTCCTTAATCTCATCTCCTTTCTCAGCTTCACTTAATGCTACAGCCATATTAGATTGTGCCTTCTTCGTTTCATGTTCCTTTTCTACAAGTCTGATTTCCTTCCTAAGTTCATCAAAATTGGTCAGTGCATCAAATTTGTATCCAGTAATATCCTTAATCCATTGATGTAATCCATTCCAGAATTTTGATCTTAATTTCTCATTTGCATCCTCCTTGGTTGCAACTCCTTTGATAACAGCTTTCCTATAAATCTCCTCTAACCGACAACTCCAACTCATGCTATCCTCTCCTTTTTCTTGTCGCGCACTGTAAAATTGCTCCATGATGGTTTCTCCTCGTTCTATAGTGCCGAATACACTCTCCATCTTGTCCAGTATCTGGGTGACAGTGGCTCCAGGACCAAGTCTCATGGCAACCTTTCCTGCATCTCCTCGCAATGATCTCCTAATTGACTGAGCAATTGTTTCCTCCTTGTACTTCTCCTTGATCAAGCAGTCAACTTCATATCGCCAAAGATCATATGTGGTGTCATTCTTGCTGCCATCTCCAGAAAAGCAAGAGATCTTTGGGATGTGGGAACTGATGGTGCTTCCTGATGCTGATAAATTTCCAGTATCTGTGTGTGGTTCTGTCTTTACATTGACAAATTCCTCCTCATTCATTTGTGCAACATACTGAGTCATCCATTGTTTGAAATCCTGTGCTGTATCAGCTTTAGGTTTTACATTTAATTCTTTGAAAACTGATGCTATTTGATTGAGTTCCTCCTGTGAAATTTCTACTGACATGATGATTTGTTGTTGATCGATTTCTGAATAAACTTCTCTAATTTACTAAATACTAAGTACCTAGTAACTAAATCTACCTTAATTATCTTAATAAATCTAAATTATGTAAACTACATCCTCTGAAGTTGAAGAATCCAATGTGTAATCCAATCCGAAGAGTCCGAAATGAAGTTGAATAATTAAATCTTACTAATTAATAAAACTAATTAAACTTAAATTCTAAATATCTACTTAATTAAATTTTAATTCTATGTAACACTAAATTTCACTGAAATGCAAAAGTATTATACACCTGAAAAGCAAAATTTAATATTAAATTTCTAAATAAGCTGAAATGAAAATAAGTAAATTAAATATCTTAATAAGTTCGATAAATATATATCAAAGTTCAAAGAATGTACCAACTAAATCCTAAATAAATATAACCTTAATCTAATACTGTATTCTAAATAACTACAGTGGTTTTAAGTAATGAAGGATAACTCTAACTACAAACTTACACAAGGAAGATAACTCTGTTCTTCAGTACATCGTGTGCGCTCAAGCGTGACGAACTCTCGATCAGGGGTCAAATACCCGATGTAAACAAAATAACGCGAAATCAAAGTAAACGGAACAACAATGCAAAAAAAAAATGAAAAGGAATTCAATGGGTAAACAATAAATGACGGACAATGGTGAAAACCACCAACACTGATTACTCAAAGTAATGTGACCTTAGGAATATGTACTTAAAAGTACAGCAATCTGAGTATTAAATGAAAGATTTCACATATTTACTACAGGGGTGATAAAGCAACTAAATACTGACTAGATCGACAAATCTGATCAAAACAATTAACTCACTAGACACTACCTCAAATCACCTGTAAACAACCTGTACCTGAAAGTCTAAATGTAGGTCACTAATGTCAAGGTCAGCTGATCAAGAGAAAAGAGATTAATGTAGGGTGGAAACAGGTATCTTAGATTAATAGAATTAATTTCTCGCACACTACAATTGTCTTTTGCTCAAAAATAAATAATATTTACATTTATATTATATACAGGAAGGATATAGCAGGCTATTTACTGTATAACACTAGTATGCCTGTCTGACTGGTCAGTCCAAAATACACGTGTTCTGAGCACAACAATAAAAAAAAACACCTTACCGTGCTGGCAAGCTTCTAAACACCACAATGAATAAATAGTCACACAAAGTTCAATTTTGTCACTTTCACTGAAAGTCCAGCGTTGAATGGATTACGCAGTAATCACAGTCTCTATCTGTACACGCTATACACCACGTCGGTGGATCCTAGATCCTCCTAGGCGTGAGATCCTCACGGTCAGTCTCGCAATGGGCAGTCAGCCAATCCCGCCGTGGATGCCATTGAAATGGGGTTCGTTTATATGAGAATAATGACAAACGCCATGCTGTCGTTGTTGATAAATATATTCACTCTCAGTATAATCAGTATTATCACAGCTCTGAAATATATATAAACAATCATAAATATTTTATAACAAAGCATACATGTAGATCACTTGCCAGATAGCACGGTCAAATGAAGAGTTATTTCCCTTTAATTGTGCTCATAGATAAAACATTAAGAGTTATCTTTCTTAATCAATAATATGTACAAAGTATGAACACTCTGGAATATATAGATAAAACAATGAGATCAAATTATACTGAACTCTTCCAGAATAATATAATTATATAGACAATATTCAAAATATATATACATCATACCTATATGTGATATAGAGCCAACTCCAAATATATACAAAGCTGAACACAGCTACATGTACTCTATTCAGTGATCTGTGTATGAATAATATAACTTTACTGTATTGCACACTTATTCTCACAGATATAAAATATACTTATTACTCTGAATATTTACAAAGTCATAAAATAATCACACAAACTGAACTTTCATACTTTATATTAGAATATTATTATTTGGTAATTTAGCAGATAAACAATTATATAGAAATAATGAAATCAGTAAAAGTAAACTTACATTCTGTCCTGTCTTGGTCATTGTCATAAATAAGTCATCATATCAAAAGCCAATATGTCTACTCAGACCAAGATCTCCAACAAAAGTAATTAACTAAGTAAAAACCAAAAGAGAGGGAAACTAACCAACCAATGAAATCCAAGTTGGCCTGGACACTACACAAGATATATATAGAAAAGGGACAGGGGTTAAAATGACCACTGTGATGTCATACATCTATAAATAACTCAATAGACACAGATTGATGTAAATAATTCCATGTGGATTTATTCAATAAATGAAATGCTGTAAAGAAATAAATATGACAATTTAACTGAATTAATTTAATCCTGAAATATAATAATTAATATATAAAATAAATCACTCTATCACATACATATCTACTTTAAATTTTCTGGATTATATCTTTATTTTTTTTTCATTAATACACAACAAATTTCTACTTTTCTTAAGTATATAAGGATAAAGTTAACTTTGTGAAAGTGCAAGATGTGTAAAAAAAAAAAAAAAAAAAAAAAAAAAAAACGTGTCCCGAAATTCGTAGTTTCAATAATTTCCAGATAAAATAAGTTTTTTTGATTATATTTCTATGTGAATTGCTCTATCAACATATAAGTCATGATACTATACAGAAAAATGATATTATACAGAAAATTTGAGAAATAATAACTTCAAATCTGTGTCTATGTCCCTTTAAAAGGAATTTTAGCAAAACTAAAATATCTTTTTGAAGGATTTTTTTAGGGCCGCTTGACAGCTGATTTTGAAGACCCATAATATTACGCTATATCCCATTATCTGAGAGTTCAGAGTTGGTTTGTTGTTTAGTAAATGCGAAGCGGGCGGATCAACTTCGCTTCTTTTACTCACCTGCAGGAAACACTTATTTCAACTTGAGTTGAGGGATTCACGGCTGAGCCGGGTATAAAGCCCTGATTAGCCATGGTTTCTTCGGTTTCACGGTCTAGGCTACGAAAAAAATCATACTGATGATGACAGTATTATAACTGGCATAAGATTAAGATATAAAGATACAATCCGCCAATCCCTGTGATCTACACTTGTTTACATCCGGTTTGGAAAGTCCTGGCTAATTGAAGGCTTTGCAGAAATTGAAGGCATACGGACGACTTTCTAAAATGTGGGTAATATATAGTTAGAATAATCAAACTGTGTCTCGGGACAGGCCCTCACCACAGTGTTTAACCGGGTCCGTAGGATATTTTTCATTTTAACGATAGAACATTCTATCTAGGTCTTATAATAAGTGCAACTCAAAGGACCATTTACTTGAGGCCCATAGGCCACAATACTCACCTTAAGACTTTTTCCCTATTCATTCCCCTGAAATATTTGATCCCATATTAATTGTGGCCTCAACCTAGTCTCAGGTGGATATGATTTAAAAGAACTTGAACCTACACAGCACTGGGAGATCATCCATCCTCCCAAAGTGTGAGGGTTTTTTGTGTGTGTGTTTTATCTGGCGACCAACTATAAAAAGCCTTTCGATGACTGACAATGGATTTTTTTTTGTGATGATTTATGGTGTGAAAATCACAAAAAATTGTCAAAAATCATATTTCATGAAGCGTTGGGGTAATAAATAGGAAGCGACCCCATTTTGTATAAATTTTAACACCCAGTTATGTAAAAACATTCCAGGTGTATAATTAATTTTTTTCCGGAGAGGCCCAAGAATTTTTTTCAGGAGAGGCCCAAGAAAATCCGATTGCATTCAGCAAGTGTTAGGAAGTAATTACAAGGGGGATGGGTGGGAAAACATTTTTATTTGGGGGGGGGGGGGGTCTATCAAACAAAATTCCTTAACACATAAAGAAGAAAAGGCTTATCAGTCGTTATTATTGAAGGAACACAAGCAAAAAAAAAAAAAATCTATGTATTCTAAAGTATTAACTTATACTATATATTGAAGGGGGCACGGCCTATGTATACTATACGACATCTGTGCCCATCGTTCCTATATAATATAGCCATGTAACACTTGCATTGATAGAGGTATCAATTGAGTCTGATTGACTGAATGAAAATTGATCCGAGGTTCATTTTTCATCGTTGAATACGAGACCAAAAGTTAAGATATTTTTACCTGGAGTATTTTTTTAAAACAGCATTCTCTCTCTCCCTCTCTCTCTCTCTCTTTGACGCCCCTCAACGCTATTGAATATTGTCCCCGGCTACCACGGGCACTAGAAGTTATACTATATCCTTTCGACGGCAGTAACGTAATAAGTCGGATATATAAACCTCGGTTCATATAGTCAAGGTGTTTTCCTGGAGGACAGCAACAGCTTAATAAAACGGATATTAAGGGGAAGAAGGACCTTATTAATTAATTGAGGTGAAAAAATACCTGTCATTCAATTTTTTTTCATATTTTGTATATTTCTTATTAAGTATATATGTCCCACATATCTTAAAGCAATTATCATTAGGTTTCTAACCTTATTTTAGAGATATTGATTGACAAATACTATGCCCTACAGTATCTAAGTAGAGTTTTAGTTCTCCATGTTTCCGGGCCCATTACTCTGTCCATAATGGGGTTTTTTAAGCAAAGATAAAAAATATGTAAGTGGACATGTATCTTTTAAAATATTTCATAGTATGAATAGGGTTTAAAATTCGAAAAAGCAAGTTTCTTCTATCACATTGCATCTGGATAGCGAAAATTACGTACTTTTTAAGACAACTTTAACAACAAAAAACGTAATTTACCAAAAATTCTATCATTCAATATTTTTAAATTTACGTTGAAATGTAAGTCCTTCAAATTATTGATTAACTGTAAAAATTTCGAATGGTGAAGCTGACCTCAATATTGCACAGGACATCGTTAAAGAGGACATAAGCATGACAAAAACGTGTCATGTTTACATTTCTCGAGTACGGGAAAAACCAAATATGACGTCACATGTAGCTAAATAAGCGAAAGAAGATATACCTACATAAGATTTCCGTCATCAGCCATGCAAAAATAATTTTTGTATTCCCCGTGTCTCAGAATATTTTATCATATAATGATTAAGGTATTCAATGTATAACGACCATATTTTGTATCTAATAAATGAATGGTCCTATATTTGTAATTATGGTATCATTTTGATGATGTTGTGAAATAAAAATACTCCACCAAAGAAATTTTAAAAATTTTTATTATTGTCAAATTAATTGCACCTTGAATTTTACATTGAAGTCTATGGGCAATGCATGAGTTATTAAGATATTGTAAAAAGTATTTTGAATTTCATAAAAAGCTCTTGGTGAAAATATGCATACACTCTCTCATTATTAAAATATGAAATAAAATTAATCATTTACCACAGATATTTTGACGAAATTAAAATTTTCTTCTTTGCATCAAGGGCAGATAACTCTTCAAAAACTTTAAAAGTGCAGAATGACTAGCTTCTTATATGCTATCAGTCACGTGAATTTGGTTCATTTAACTTTCATCGTTATCTAGCAATGCAATTTTAACTAGTTTAAAATGATTCAACATTCTTCAAAATCCCTTCATTATACATTGAATACCTTAAGACCTGTTTTCACAAAGTAATACCGCCCCTGTATTCACTGAGTATGATCTTGCTGTACTAGCAGATCGTGTATGACGTCACCGACTTGTTGGACGCGCAGTTTAGGGAAACAGAGGAGTGGATCAATCTTTTTCATAATTTGTTAATGTTTACAAGAATTTTAAAACTTTTTATTTTTTTAATATAAGATGGTTATCAAAGTTTTAAAAAATGTTAAAAAATTATACAAGAACTAATGCTTTACACGTTTTGCACTTATATAAACGGATACTATGACGTAGTTAAACAGAGTCATGTGACCATGTGTCCTTCATCCCCATAAATTCCAGGTTCAAATACCTGAGCGTGTTTTACTGTACAATGGCCAGAGATTTAGCCCAAAATCTAAATATTCAATTGTGACCTCTGAATTTAAGAATGTATGTACCTATTTGGAACATGGCAGCGAGGGAGCACAGAGAGTCCCAAAATAATTTCACCGATATATAATAATATACTACAATTTACTGAATTATCATTATTATTATTTTATATTTCATATTCATTTTGTAACTGTCTGAAGAGCCATTAAAAGGCAGAATTCGCTTACAGTTAAAATGATTATTCGAGTCTTGTGATTTGTGATTCTTGATTTTTTCATTGGATATATCAATATTTTACTGTACCAAAAATTGGATTTTCTTAAAGTATATATATATATATATATATATATATATATATATATATATATATATATATATATATATATATATATATATATATATATATATATATATATATATATATATATTTGCATATGATGTAAATTGTCTTGTAAGCAAAAGGTCACATAACAGAATATGTGCACCGTTACAAATAATGAATTTGCGATTTCCATTGAAAAAGAAAACGTTATCAAAATATCTTAAACGTCCACAGTATGTAAAGTCTAATCCCACTTTGAGCATTCATTTAAAAAAATCTCTAAAACCTTTTTTGTACGTATACTTGCATACGATGAGATCCGAAGCGCGTGTTTAAATGTATATATCTGGCACATTGTTTTTCTACTACTGTATGACTCTCATTCAAAGTTAGACACCGTATAAAATGATTAAAATGCAACACAAGTGGTTGAAACTTAATACAACATACAAAAATCATTCTCGTGAAAAGTCTTCCCATGGCAATACAGACTTTGTATTGATTAAAGTTCGCTTTCATGGCGAGCAGTGTTAAGCAAAAGGTTAAGGTGCCACCTTCAAAACATAAAGATACTGAAGCTAATCCTGTCACCAATTCTTCTGGAAAGGACAACGCAATGGTTGGGTTCCAGGAGCATATTGGGCCAAAACAAAATGACAACCGCGAATCCAAGAGCCAGAACAGCAGCACAACATCCGTAAAACAAAGCAGCACAGTATCCAATGGGAAAACAGGTCGTAACCATAAAATCTTAAACGGAAGTGCAAATTTTGATCAGGGCTTGATTCCGTGGAATTCTCCCAGGAGCAAGGGGAATTCTCCAAGAGGTAAAATTGGAACGCAACATCATGGATACGCTTTTGGCAGTAAAACTGGACCTTCGTCTTCGGAGACCATCGAACTTCCCTTTCTTAAGGATAGTCTTTACACAGATACGATTTTAGTTGTAGAAGGAAAGAAGTTTTATATTCATCGATCACTACTGGGGTATGCATCAGAACATTTTCAGAAGTTGTTTGCCGTTGCGCATGCTGCCAATGCAGCGGGTGATAGAAAGACAAAACCAGAAATAGTAATTAAAGACAAAACTTACAACGACTTTGTGGAGCTTCTCGCATTTTTTCATCCTGGTGTTGTACGAGAACTTACAGGTACTAGTATTAGGTTAAAGGGGACCTTTTTTGTATAAGACTAAAGGAGACCTTAATTATTGAAAATCTAAATTAATATAATTAATTTAAAATAAATAAACAGGATTGTTTTAAGTATAAGAGTTTAGCATTTTAAAATTTTAGTTTAGAGCTCAGGACTGTCTCTTTTCTTTTTTTTAAAATGACAATATTGCATTTTTTTAATTTTCAGACAAAACTGCAGTTCGATTATTACCAATTGCAGATGAGTATGAAATGCGTCCTTTGAAAAAACGATGTGAAAATGTATTAGTCAATCATCTGAAGAAAAATTCTTCCCTCTTCAACTCTGCTACAAAAGGTCCTCCAACACAAAGATTCAGACGCGACAACGCACCAGAAATATTGCTAAAATGTACCAAGGCAGCCGACAAAGGTCATTCCAAAGCTGTTTTAGAAGAGTGTCTCAAAGTGTTTGCCAATCCCGACATTCCTCTGAAAGATTTAAAAAACAGTACCGATATTTCTGACCAAATCAAGGCAAAGATATTCGAAACCCGCGTAGACACAACATCTACCAAACTCACAAAAGTGGTTGGGGCGCTAGAGAAAGAAATGCACGAGAACAATCTCTTGAAGAAGCAACTGAACGATCGATACAATGTTCAGAAACCCGGACTGCGAATGTCCATTAATAGTTCTGTTGAAGAAGCACATCCAATTCCTTCGTCAGTTCCGGTGTTGCACGCGCATCACTATCATACTCACCACCGGCATAATATAGCAACCGGAAAAGACTTGCACAAACCGCCACCCTCTACCAAAAGAAATTCAAAGAAACAATAACTAAAACTGACGTGTTTTTATAAAATTAAAAACTTATTTCCGTGTTGAAAAATTGTTTGTTTGATATAGATTGTAGGCTGAAACATTGAAGATATTAAATTCGAGGATCATAATACAAAATCAGCTTTAATAAAAAGTATATAAATAATACATGTATGTTTGTATTAAATACAAGTATGCGGTTTGCAAAATGGGTAAACAGTCGGGTAAATGCCTGAGTATGCAAGTGAAAAATTATGGATTTATAAATTCTCTCAATAGAACTTCGAAGAATTTGTTTTTATTTTCTAATTGTTGAATTTGTGGCTGTGAATATTAAAAAAATCTGTCAACTTTTAAATTTAATATTTACGCTTAGTCAGCATATGAATTTAAATAAGAGATGTTTGTGAAACACTTATGCCCCCCCCCCCCCCAAATAATTGGAATTTTTCTAAGTCCAAGTGGTATAACTTTGTCAAAAATTGCTCGATCGTACCCAAAACAGAAGTTGGCCTAGATATTCTTATGATTAATCTGTATACCAAATTTCATTTCAGTATGTGCAACCTCTGCAAAGAAAATGAACGGAGACTGTTGATGGACCGACTGACAGACAGACTGACCGAGAGACCGACAGACAGCATGCAGCAAAGCAGTATGCCCTCCCTTCTTCGAAGGGTGGCATAAAAATAGAGTTTAGAGCATGTCATTTTATAACAAAACATGAATTAGATTTTGAAGCCCTTGGTTTGAACATTTACAAACGGCTACAGTCCTTTCTGACATATTTCATTTTACCAAATAAAATCTGCAACATGACCATTTTGTGCGGTCACCCCAAAAAGGGCGACAAAACACTACACTGTAGCCTTCATTTCTCGATTTTTTTCCTTTAAGAAAAAAATTGCACTAGTCAATAGAATTTAAACTTCTAACAGAAAGCCTGAAAAACTTTCTGAGTTTCAAAATGGTAATTCTTGGAGACTGAAGAAAAATTAAAATTTTTGAGTTTATGTTTTCTAACTATTTTAAAATAATAAAGAAAGGAGTAAAGCAAGGAGACAGACTAAGCCCAACATTATTTAACTGTTTTAGTAATGACCTACAACAATCAGTCATGTGTTCCACACATACAAAAACACACATGCATCTAGTTTAAGTTTTGCAGATATGGGCTTGTCTTGCTCTCATATTCCCATAGTGGTTTACATAATGCACTGAACAATTGCAAATTGCAGACTGGTGTTTATAAATTGGCAACCAAAAATAAACTCGCCTGTTTAGAATTTTTTGTCGGATGACAGAAAATTCAAAACAAACGAGTTTATTGGTCGGTAGAGGCGACTATAAAGGGTTAGGAGGTCGGTAAAATATTCAGGTTGGTAATAGAATATGTTTAGAATTAGGGAATGAAAGATAGTTGATTGACCAATGCTTTAAAGTGGAGAAACACATCCCAAAATCTTGCGCCGTAACTTGCACAATATATGCATTGCAGGATATGTACAGTAGAGTTATGGTCAAAGGCTAAAATATAAAACCATAACGCTACAGTTCTGCAGCATATAGAAAGCTATAATAAAGGATTATGAGGTGGGTTAAATATACAGGTTGGTCATAGAATATGTCTAGAATTAGGGAATGAAAGGTAGTTGATTGACCAATGCTAGAAAATGGAGAAATACATTCCCAACAGTGCGCAGAAAGTCTTACAGCGTAAATTGCACAATATTTGCATTCCTAGATCTGTAGCGTTATGGTCAAAAACTATAACGCTAGAGTTCTGCAGCTACCTCAAATCCAAAGACTAAACTTAAAGATAACCACGTTCTTATTGTATCGGTTTCTTCGATCATAATGATTAGCAAGAAGTCAAATATCATGTTGTAAATTTAGAATTTACAAGGGGGAGGTAAATGCAAATTTTGCATTTACCTCCCCTAGTAAATTCAAAATTTACAGCATGATACAAAACCCACAGTATGCGACATACATTTTATATAGACATATTTGCTAATTATAGAAGAAAATTAATCTATTATTATGTGTCACGTAAACAACACTCAGGCCCGTAGCAGCGGTTTCAAAAGTGGGAGGGGGAGGGGGCAACTTTCCTAAAAATCTGAAAAAAATTAATGTGGCCAAAAGGGTGGGGGTGCAACTTCCCAAAATTATCTGACAAGCCAAAAAAAAAAAACAAAAAAACAAAAAAAAACAAAAAACAAAACAAAACAAAACAAAAAACCTAATTTACTGTCCAAATCCTGGAATTTGCCAGAGCTCGACCTTGCAACATTAAAAAGTGGTTGGGGGGGGGGGGGGCAACCAGCATCTTAAGGAGGCTGGGGGGTCAACAAATTAACCATCAGATATAACTTAATTTTTTAGGTATGATATCTTAAGCTGTCAACTTTCATTTGGCAAAGAAAAATTTCATAAATTTTAGTTTTAAAATTTGATCATTTTTGTATATCTTTATATGGAGCTCTTCTTCTAAAGGAGATCAATATAGTTTGAAAATGGCCACAACCCCCCCCCCCCCCAGCCTTCTTAAAATTTACTATAGCGCAAAATACTTTACTCAGGAAAAAAAGTGAGGAGGCGGGTCCCCTGCCCCCCCCCCCCCCCCCCCCGCGTTCTATCGGCCTGACTAGGAATGTCGACGTATTCCTTTTAAATGAAACTTCATTACATTCTAATTTTTTACAAGAATGTTTTAATGTGTTGTAAGGAATACAATTTCCAAACATCATTTGATTATTTCAATTTTTTATTGATGCAATATTACTGATTACTAATATTCAAGAAGCGATGCAAATTATAGTTTCTTTGGTCATACAGGCAAATTTACCGGCAATATTTTCAGAGCTTTTTCGGTTGAATTTGTATTAATTTTTTAATGGTTTATTCTGCAAAAAGTTCAGCGACTACTCTTCGTATGAATTATCCAGTATATCATTACATAAGAGTGAAAGACAATACGTTTTATTTCCATAAGTGAACTCTTCAAAATTAGAGGCGCGTTTGGTCGTCTGAAAGGGACAGCATGGCGTTGCGGATAATACAAAACATACCAATCTCAATCCAATTTTTAATGTTAAATGTATTTGTCATTCCAATTAAAGAGTAAAAGAACTAAAAGTCTAAGACATATGTAAGAGAGCGAGAACCCTAAATTTATCATCCATAAATAAAAAATACGACATTTCCGAGGCATGTGTATTGTATTTAGATGTACCATACGATAAATAGATACATACGATCAACAATAGATATAAATTGATATCGTTGTCATTCCTGCTCTTGATTTATATAAAGTCCACAACAATAAAATATTTCATTGCATTTTCTTAGGATTTGTTCATCGACATTCAACATATTGTTTACATGTTTACGTTACGTTTGTCCCTGAAATCTCGCGAGATTTGTACATTTTCCGACTTTTTCACAAAAGAGCGCACTAAGAAGTATAACTCTTCCATAGTGGAAATAGAACGTATTGCGGTCATTTTCCCGGATACGGGAAGAAATAAGGTCAAGATTCATAAAGACAAAAAATTTTAATATGTGTCCAAAAAGATGACACTTGGATGGGTATTTTATAAGTGTTGGCAACAGTGGAAAATACAAAGGTAAGTACAAACAATTCAGTGTAGTATTTTGTGTGGTATCCTCACATGATACCATTTCGAATTTCCTCGAAATTGAAAACGGATAGCATAAAATGTATTTTGAAGTAGATAGGTATTATACTCCTCTTCAAAAAAATCAGACGAAGAACTCAGGGTTGTATGAGCAATTTTCAAATTCGGGAGGAGGTGGAAACGAACAGGTAATTTCCAAAATCTGCCCCCCCCCCCCCGCCAGAATCAAATGTTGTCTCATTTCTGTTATTAGGAGTGTAATAAAGATACGGCTAAAGCAAATCGTAATATATCATGATCATCCCACTGTATGGTGATACATATCGCAATATTTTACCCTTCATAATTTTTTTTAATAATTCATGTGTGACAGACACATGAGACAGTCTATCCTGAAATGAAAAAAACTCTAATCACAATGTGAACATGGTGAAAGCAGCTGTTAAAGACTATTTCTCAAGTTCAAAAAATAAAGAGTTTGGATCATTGAATAATGAAATAAAACAATTATTGATGTTTTTCAATCATTGTAATGATCAAGTCACCCACAAAGTACAATATTCACCTTGCCCTTAGGCCTTTGGGCTTGGTGAATATTGTACTCCTCAGGTGGATAAATCATCGAATTGACCCCCAAAACAGCACTAATTGTATAATAGATCATGATACATAGGTTAACAGTTTTTGTACCGCAATGTGGTATAATTTTTTTCTGTATTGAGATATAATATCAGCATCAGTATACTGTAACAGTTACACCCCTACCACTTATGTACTGTGTGTCCTGTCATACTAATCAAACATGCTTGAGAGGTATGCATTTGCAGTCAAGTTAAAAATTTTTAACCAATTTGTGATTAGTATTTAAGGCCAAAAAAATAATAGTCTTGTTTCCTGCTACCCGACCTACCCTATTTTTTGGCACCCGACCCTAAAGTTTTTTTTTTAATTTGGAAGAAAAAAATTGGGAATTTCCAGAATTTCATCGTTCTGTCACCGTAATCGGTTTTCGTGTTAACACAAAACAAGCATTTCATGAAATTCTTGTTTTAAATATGGACTTTCATAAAATACCACTTGAGTTGTGCATAAAAAGACATGAAATTTAATTTTTAAAAGACAATATTGACCTGTGACATGTTTAATTTGATCTTATATTAGTTCATATCCAAAAAATGCTGTCGGAAAAAAATAAAATAAAAATATAAAATAAAATAATTTTCCTACCTACCTACCCTATTTTTTTCAGGCTGGTAGCAGGAAACAAGACTATTATTTTTTTGGGCCTAATATAAATATTTGGGATTTGAACTGGCCATGGCATATGAAAAATAGAAACAGTGCTAACATGTTTTCCATATGTTTATTTATTTTTTTGGTTTCAGAGTAACACGGAATGTAGAGACTTACTGCTACCAGTGTAAAACCTTAGTACATTTGGTGCTGGATACAGAGGATTTTGAGATCTTGCCAGGAAAAATCATCAAACTTAAAGGAACTTGTGTTCGGTGCAATGCACCTATTATCAAAAATCATATTCTGAAGGGATGGCATAGAGCCCTTTTTTAAGAAAAATAACTTTCACTGGATCACTAAAAACCTACTGACCTCAATATGGCTATATCAAGTATATAGTCAATGTTTACAAATATGTTTGTTGTAAATGTTGACTTTGTATATCAGGAGACTTTAATTAAACCCAATAGTGGATGCAAGCTCAACACGCTCAAGAAAAGAAAATGTGATATACATGTATTTTAACTTAAGATCTATTGTCATAGGTTCAATTGACTAGATATGATTTCAGTTGAATTATTTATTGTTTTTTTTTTTAACTTATTTAATTTATAATCAATGAATTAAATTTTTCCAGAATTAAAAAAAGAATTCCTTCTTTTACTTGTGATGCAACATTTGCAGATTTTACTATAGAGATGTGGGTGCCCAGTAGTTATCACCAGGTTTGTCTGTCTGTCAGTTTATCAACACTTTTATGGGACATGATGAATTGCTCAAAGAATGATATGATGGGTAGGACATGTCATTGTGATGCAATAACTTTGAAATTTTATACAGATTCATATATATCATTTATATGTGTAGCATATACATGTATATGGGGAATAGTTAGAAGAATATATTGATAGATTTTGGGGTTACTTTGTCAGAGGTCAAGGACTGAGATTATTGATTTATTAATATATGTTAGTATTATGATGCAAGAACTTGAATATCTTGTATTTTGCAACCTGTAGAATTTATTATATAGGCATGGAATGCTTTTGAAAAGAATCCTACAAATTTTAGAATCGCATGCATGGTCAAAAGTAAATGTCAAAGGCCAGGATTATTTAAATGACCATTGTGATGTACCAGTAGTACCCGCTTATTTGGTTATTTATTCTTTTTTCATTACATTGACAAAGAGGACACCTCTTGAATAGAGGTCAAGGCCAAAAGTTGAAAACTACTCACAGGATGAACCTACACCATTCAGTCAACTTAATGGCCACTGAAAGGTCCCTGAATGGCAGAGCTCTGTCATTCAGTCAACTTTCAGTAGACTTTCAGTTTACCGAATGGCAGAATTTTATCCTGTGACTGATATGACTTTCTTATATAAGTGATGCATTATTCTGGTTACCGTAGTTTAATACATGTACTAAAAAGAAGTTCAACATTTATATTCATAGCAATGGAAAGTGGTACACTTGTATAGATTTTGAGCTCGTTTAATCAAGGAGGTGATCGTTCTTGCACCTACCCCCATTCTAGTGTGTCACATCTCAGGTGAAGTATTTTGACTTATCATTGGCCTTACTGCCTACACATGTACAGAAAGGAATATACGCCACTGTATATTCCTATGTATAACTTTGAACCCCAGTTATGGCCCCGCTTTACCCCCAGGTGGTCAAGATTTGAACAAACTTGATTTTACACTATGTAATGAAGCTTTCATATAAGTTCCAATTTGGTTTTTGAGAAGATTTTTGAAAGATGCCATTAAATTTTCACTTATTCTTCATTATCTTCCCTTGAAAGAGGGCGTGGCTCTTCACTGAACTTGAATCTCCTTCCCTCAAGAATGCTTTATGGCAAGTTTGGTTGATATTGGTCTAATAGTTCTGGAGAAGATTTAATGTGAAAAGTTTCTGATGCTGCTGCCATCAACAACAGACAAATTTTGATCAGAAAAGCAATGGAGCCTTAGGCTCGGTTGAGCTAAAAAGTCAGCATGGTTGGGACTCCCAATCACTTTTACATATCCATGGTATTTCAATAGGTCTTTTGACAGAAAGGTGGAATGACCTAAAAATGACATATAAAACTTTTTTTCTGTATACAATGAAATTTATTTGCATTCAGTATGAATATTCTGAAATGATACTTTGTTGTTCTGAGTATCACTTATTTTCCAATTTAATATAGTTTGAATATGGCATAAAATACTTCATACTTTTTTGTTCAAATGAATGTCTGAAAGAAATGTCTTTTGTTTTATCAAACACTTGCATGTCCTTTAATGTTTGATGAAGATTACAACTATGAGAAAAATCTCTCTGCATTACATCATCAAGTTTTGGAGAGAAAAATCTGTGATTTAGAACCATCCAAATTTGCAAAACAGCTGAAAGGTTAAATTTTAATCCAGAGTCATCCCATAGGGACATCTTTTGATGCCCACTACTTAACAAAATATCATTTTCATAATCATACATAACAACACAATAATGGTCTGGTGTTAATGTCAATGTTGGAATAAGTGTGTGATGAAACAGGTGCTTGTTTTCCGTTAATTGTTTGCAGTTCATGTTCGCTTCACTGAAGGAATGTGTTATAGCTTGACTTATTATCTGCCCAGCTTTATCACCAAAAATAGAATGTTTCTCAGTTACTTTACACAGATCATCGGATGTACTGTTTTGTGACAGGAAGTCTGTTGTATCTTCACTATGCATATCATGCTCAGGATCTTCATAAAACCAGACAGGTATATTAGGTGACCCTGGTGGTATCAGCACAATATCTGGATGTCCATACCAAAGACTTTCACTACCTGCAATAATAATGATAATTCATTTTGGTACATGCAGTTCTGTTTCTCAAAACATTGCTTAATGTAAATAGATTATCTCATAGCTAATCAAGACATAAATTTCCCTTGACAGCAATAAAGATTTTTTATACATTCTTTGTCATTTACAGAATGATAAATAAATCAGAAAGAAAGTAGCATTAGAATCAATGAATAAACTTAGAAGGTAATTGAAAAATGTTGAATGTAATAAAAACCCTTTTGATGTTTGAGATAATTAAATTTTAACTATCTCAGATACAAAAGTAGTCAAACCTTGCTATGTTGAACTCCGAGACGGAGATTACACTTCTAGATATCAGAAGATTTGAATAACAATTAGGTTAAAAAGAACAAAGAAAAATTCATTGAGACTGCCAAATTACTTTGGCATATCCCTAGTACTTGAGATATCAGTGTTCAACATCACAAAGTTCAACTGTATTGTGGAATCCACATTTGATAAGAGTATGTACATCTGTATGAATCGGTATTCACTTGAGCCAGTATCCTGTTTTTATTGCCCGTTTTTAGCTCACCTGAGCCAAAGGCTCAAGTGAGCTTTTCTGATCAAAATTTGTCCGTTGTCTGTCGTCGTTGTTGTAAACTTTTCACATTTTCATCTTCTTCTCAAGAACCACTGGGCCAATTTCAACCATACTTGCCACAAAGTATCCTTAGGTGAAGGGGATTCAGGTTTGTTCAAATGAAGGGCCATGCCCTCTTTCAAGGGGAGATAATTTAGGAATTAGTGAAAAAGTAATGGCGTCTTTTAAAAATCTTCTTCTCAAGAACCACTTGGCCAGGAAAGATGAAAATCATAGTGAAGTATCCTAAGGTGGTGTAGATTCAAGTTTGTTCAAATCATGACCCCCGGGGGTAGGGCGGGGCCACAATGGAGGATCAAAGTTTTACATAGAAATATATTGGAAAAACCTTTAAAAATCTTTTTCTCAAGAACAGCAAAGCCGTGATGAGTCATATTTATATGGAAGCATCCTCAGGTAGTGTAGATTCAAGTTTTTTCAAATCATGACTCCCGGGGGTAGGGCGGGGCCACAATGGAGGATCAAAATTTTACATAGAAATATATAGGAAAAATCTTTAAAAATCTTCTTCTCAATAACAACAAAGCCCAAATTGGTCATATTTATATGGAAGCATCCTCAGGTAGTGTAGATTCAAGTTTGTTCAAAATCTTTCTGAATCATGTGTGGGTGTAAAATATTCTTACCAAGACCAATCTGTCCATAATTTAAGAGAGTTCTGCATTCCAATGGTTTTAAACAAGGGCATTTAACAAGTCCTTCCTCCTTTGCTCCAGTGTTAAGGAGGTATCTGCTGTTAAACACAAGATGAGAAAGTAGGTGGTTTGTAAGCAATGCAGCCTTCACAGTCTCTGTCTGCATATTAAAAGCATCTCCATGTGGACACATTTGCCTTAAACAGTTTTCATGGTGAGCTACGATAAAAGAAAAGCAAAATCAATGCACAGGTAACTTTACAATGACTTTTTTGAAAAATATTAAATAAAATCCTGATTTGTATTGTTTGAATGGACTTATGTGTTTGAACTCTGTTCTTTATCTCCCTATTTAACATAGCAATTTGAATAAATTTCATTCAGAACCGTACTGAGGCTATGATCATCATGATAAAAAATTCATGATTTTTTGATCCCCCTAACCTATCAGTAAGTTAGATTTTGTTGCTGTTTTATATTGATGATTTCATAAATGTTAAAGCTTTGGCATAGTAGGGCCTATATTTATACTTTATTCAACAAAGACTAAAATAGTAATACGGAATAGTCATTAAAATAGTTTAAAATAATACAAAGTCAATAGAAAGGTAATAATTACTACTAACAGAGGCTAATCCCCTTAATTAAAGGAAGTGGCAAGAATTGCCTCGGAGCGAAACACTCAGCGCGAATGGTCTTTCGGAGTGAACCGTCCTGCATTCCTCTACCAAGAGCTACTCTGACCGCCAGTGATTGAACCTGTCTGACCGCCACACACAAAATATTTCATGCATATGAGATAACATATCTCAAAAGTGGGATATTTGTATTTCCTTGATCATGTTGATATACCACCATATTAATACCTGATTCTGTAAGGAGGTTTCTAAGTGCTGATAGCGCATAAAAGAAACTGTCATTTTCAGTTGTGGAACCGAAAAATCCAGTATCGGCATTCTCTACTGATCTGTGCAATGCATCAAATCCGTTTTTAAAAACATTAGAAAAGTTTTCATACAACACTATGTCATTTTTATCCAGTATTTCGTACTCAATATGCGATTTCGCGAATCTACATCCAACACTGCAACTGTTAACCTTCAAAGGTACCAGCTGTAAATCTTCTAAGTTACTCAGAGTAGATTTAATCAAAGAAGTCAACGGTTCAGAGTTAAAGGACGAAAATTCTCTGCTTAAAATACATTTTTTAACGGTACATAAGCCTGTCAAGCGAACATTTCGAAAACTTCGCTTCAAAACACCAACATAGGCCGCCATGTTGCTTTCGTGTTTGTCATCTCGTCCTCGAACTAATTCGCTTCTAGTAACGCTGTATAAAACTTGCCCCCTTATCGCCCCCCCCCCCCCCCCCCCCCAATCTTTGCATGGTCAAGAAAACTTTTTTCGTAAACGAAGTTCTTTGGTAGTTGGAGGGTTTACATTGGTCTTAGTAGGTAATTGTTCTAATTACAATTTTTAAAAAGTATATATAAGTACTACTCTTCAGACTTGTTAAAATTCATAAAGGGCATTAATCAATAAAAGAAATACTGAGACTCATCTAATCAAAAGAATACTTCCACCACAAATACATGAAAATAGGGGTTTGTCCTTTTTGTTTGTGATGTCTTTAAATGCATTAAGGGAAAGAAAAGTTCTTTCTTAAATTCCTAAAGACATTTACTCCAAGGTCAATGACATTTTTGGTTGCAATTTTTATGGCTGGATCATGATGGTATGTCAATAAACACTTACTCTAAGAGATATAACCCTTTTGTCACTTAAGTTGAAGGTCAAGGTTTGATTTAGTCCAGTTGAGATTTCCTGTCCCAAAAAACCGCAAATAGTCCTGATCATATGTTGTCATTAAAACTGAGTGACTGCTTTGTGATGACATGCTCATATGCCAGATATTTTAATCTTGGGTTTAAAAATAAAGTTCTAAGCTTGACAAACTTAATATTCAGAACACAATTATTTTGACTATAAAATGAAGGTCTGTGCATATTTGAGTCCCGCATATTACCTTACAAATATTGTACATATGTACACTGACGCACTATATATCATATATAAAATGATAAGCCAAGATAAAATGTTCTGGTCCATACAGCATTTCTACCCAGAGAGAACTAGTAATATTTGATTGATATGCATAAAACCTATGAGTACAAACCACCATGCCAAATAAATGTACTTTATCAGAAGCCAAATTAAAATCTAAAAAAAACATACAATGGTAGGACTCCATAAGAATGATAAAAATTAAGACAAAGGACAATTTTCAAATAAGGATAAGGTTTATTATTTCAAATATCAACCAAAAATCAACAACTGTAGCACACGGCTACACATTTTTAATAAGACATGTACATGTAGGAATATAGTGCATAATTTCAAAATTACAAACATTTTTCATTTGTCAGTTTAAATCAGTAATGATATTCATACAATTATACTTTTCTGCAAGCCAGGGCTGTGTAACATTGGACATGATGGTATAAACAAACAGCTGGATTTTTTCTCTCACATCTATTTGATTTGAAATATTACTCATAAGCATAAGAAAGACAAGTTCATTACCAATTTGATGAATGAAAATTTCAATTAATTTCCACATAATACAATGTAGTAAAAAAAAAAAAACAAAAACAACAACAAAACCTTTAAAAATAAATATTTCTGGAAATGTTTGCAAACAATTTTAATAATTTATAGATTGATTCTCAATTTAAGAATGAGATAACATTACATATTTTGTAAGAGATATATACAATGTATGCAATGTATGCATAAATAACAAAATTAAACATTTGATAAAAACAGAAATGCTCATGTCCTTAATGATTTTTCTTAACACATTCCAATTTCCAAATTGTCAATGCTTAAAGTCATAAAAATTTCTTCTTTAATATGATCACATATTTTACATCTACAGTGTAGTATTGTTCAAGATTAACTGTACATTTTACCAATTTGGGCTTGCGATAATTTTAGTAAATAAAACATTGTGGTAATGTCAGACCCATCTAAAAATAATCTGTACCCGTAATAAATGTTTTTATCTAATATCAATAAACAATTCAGTCATTAAAATACACCATAAAAACAATCATTAAGTACATATATGTAAATGAATCTCAACAAATATCAACAAAATATGAAACAATCATTTCCTTGTGTCATAGTAATTTTTTGATTACCAGGTATAGTTCCTGGTTATTTTCCATTTAAAAATCAAATATGTATGTATGTCTAATTCCAATTTGAAAGATTGAATAAGAGCTCTGTAATACATGTATTTGGAAATCAAATGCTTTGTAAATTTATGAAGTCCTTGGTGTCAGTTTGTAGCTCCAGGGTTTTCATCTTCTGGCAAAGATACTTCCCGGCTCTTGAACATCCATACATCCTAAAAGGTTAAGAAATCCTGGTCTAGTTACAATAAGAAAACTAAGCTTCATTATAAAGGCAAAAGAAACCCTTAAAAGTGGCACTTGGAAAATATATTAGAAGAAAAATTTATAACTAAATAATTAATGCTTTACAGTGTTATTCTTTCTGGAAGAAACAATTATGAGATAAAACACTTAAATACCTTTATGTCACAAGATTAAGCATTTTACCTTCAAGGTCACTTGGTTAGGGTCAACTCCTCCAGATTCCAAAACTTTAGCAAAAGTTTCGATAAGCTCCTTTTCTACCTTGTCTTGAATGGAGCCTTTGACATCAATAAAGTCAACATCAGCAGAGGCATAGTGGCACGAAATGGACTAAAATTGAATATATTACACTCTTATGTGAAGCAGTAAGTCATGAATTTACTTATGGGCCAGTCCACAGTACATGTACATGTAAAGTTTATCTGTATTATCTTAGAAGTGGTCCAAAGTATATCAAGTTTAACAAATTAAATCTGGATTTACTCTGCAGGTGAATGTTGGCAAACTCAAATTATGTAAACACTGGGTTAAGTTAACCCACAACATATTGTTCGTGAACATAATCCATTGTGATGTCATTATTTTAAGTAATTGTCAAGTGGTTGTCAACATACAGTAAGAACTGCAGTATGGATACGTCATGGATTAAATATAATATGTTAAGTTAATCTGGATTAGGTTTATGCTGATTCCCTAAACTCACTTCAACTCAGAGTTATTACTCAGAATAGTATCATTCATAACTTGATGCATGTTTTTCT
This sequence comes from Saccostrea echinata, assembly GCF_033153115.1. Taxonomy (NCBI): domain Eukaryota; kingdom Metazoa; phylum Mollusca; class Bivalvia; order Ostreida; family Ostreidae; genus Saccostrea; species Saccostrea echinata. The sequence goes on along the minus strand of NW_026889833.1, from coordinate 369,088 downwards.
GTTCTTTCCATTATAGACATATAATTGTTAAAAAAGCTGCACATATACCTTTCTAAAACCTTTTGTCTTGTTCATCCCTGATCCATGGATCAATAGAGGGTGGAAGAAGACAGTGTCTCCAGCTTCCATACAGAGATGTAGTCTTGGAGCTTTGGGATCAAAGTCTCGGACACCGTGGTACAGTTTGTTGACACCTCCCTGAAGAGCCATAAATTTTATGCACAGAAAATATTCACATGAGCTAAGTAATATGCAACTCATTCTCTCAATGCTTAATCCATGTTGGATACATATCTAGCTATCTACACTTAAATTCATTTAGCATATTTTTGGTACGTGTACGTAGCATACATATAATATATTACCTCCCATTCAGGGTAGTCATGCTGGAGTAGCTCCCCTTTGTGAGAGCCAGGTAACACAACCAAACATCCATTTTCCCGGTTCACTCTCTCCATGGCTGTCCAAGAGCAGACAACCCTGTCAGCAGGCCGAAAGGGGAAGAAATACAGGTCCTGGTGCAGAGGGTGTCTAGAACTCTTCTTGCCTGTAAAATAGTTCAAAATGACCTGGTAATCAAATTCATAAGCTTACTAAATGTACTTAAATATACTTAAACAAATATACACACCCAAATTCTACTGTAGATAAATTAAAACATGTTGTAAGTAAAGGAATAAGGGATAAAATTGATATCTTGTAAAAATTATACTGTTTATGTGGGGCTTTTTTTTGGCTTTTTTTGTTTTTTGTTGTTGATTCTTGTTTGTTTGTTTGTTTGCTTTTTGTGTTTTTGTTGTTTGTGGTTTTTTTTTTTTTTTTTTTTTTTTGCTTTATTTGTAATCTAAATCAAATATTTCATTGAAAGTAAAATGGTAAAGCTACCCTTGGAGTTGAAACACTTTTTATAGCTATAATTACAGAATTATGTATCCTTATGCAGTCTGTATTTTTTAAACTTGTTCAAACTTAAAGTTTTAATGAAATCAAACAAAAAACTGTAGGAGAAGTAGCATTTTGAAAGATTTTCAGGTACATGTACATGTACCTATACTTCTTTTTTTAAATAGCCATGGCAACATCATCAAAATCTTATTAATAAACACATTATGAGAATTATTCATTAGCATTAGTATAGTCTCTGACTGTGAATCAATTTTTTTTAAAAATTAGACCAGATTTTGAAAAATTCTTCACAGACAAATAGATGACAGAAACCTTACCATTGCAAAAGCTCTTGTGATCTTTTACCAGAAAAACCATCGAATTCAGTATATAGGTGCTGGTGCTATTTACTTATTTACCCCCCCCCCCCCCAAAAAAAAAGATTGATTGATTGTTTGTTGTTTAACATCCCTGTCGAGAATTTTTCACTCATATGGAGACGCCACCACTTGCCGGTGGAGGGCTACAAATTTTGAACTATTCTCGGCACTCAGGGCCATTGAGCAGTGAGGGATCTTTATCGTGCCAGCACCTAGTGCAACACAGGACCTCGGTTTATAGGTCTCATCTGAAGGAAAGGTCTCCACGTTCCACAGTGGGATTCAAACCAGTGACGTAAGGATCAACTCCTTACTCTGCGACTCTAGAGCAGACGCTCTAACCACTGCACCACATGGGCAACAAAAAAAAAAATGAGAAGTACAATACCCTTTCAAACAAAGAGGAAAGGATGAGCATGGATATGTATTTTCTTCATCCTGACCCTAACTACAGGGTCCTCTAGCCTTCTAACCGGGATCTGGATCAACATGTTAGTTTGTTGATCAGCATGTAGACTGACACTGATACTCATTAACATTACCTGGATCTGGTTTTTTGTTGATCAGCATGTAGACTGACATTGATACTCATTAACATTACCTGGATCTGGTGGTTTGTTGATCAGCATGTAGACTGACACTGATACTCAATAACATTACCTGGATCTGGTGGTTTGTTGATCAGCATGTAAACTGACATTACTACTGATTAACATTACCTGGATCTGGTGGTTTGTTGATCAGCATGTAGACCAACACTGATACATGCACTCATTAACATTACCTGGATCTGGTGGTTTGTTGATCAGCGTGTAGACTGATATTACCTGTAATACTTATTATTAACATTACCTGAATCTGGTGGTTTGTTGATCAGCATGTAGACTGATATTACCTGTAATACTTATTATTAACATTACCTGGATCAGGTGGTTTTTTGATTGACAATGATACTGATTAACATTACCTGGATCTGGTGGTTTGTTGATCAGCATGGTGTGCATCGACATGACCTTCCTTCCTGTAAATGCTTGGACATACTGAACTACCTGAAAATGAGTTTTAATTTTTAATGAATAAGTTTTAACCACCAATGATTAATACGTAGACTTACATGCATATTCTACAGGTATGTGTGTATATTTGTTATTAAGTAAACATTTATATTCATACCTCTGGTAGAGCACAGTAGCTAAATAAGACATCATCATTTTCAAAGTTCTGGATTTTGGTAATAGCCTTTTGTCCAGGAACAAACTCTGACCGGGCTATAGCCACATCTCTCATTATGGTCAACATAGGAACTGTAATTTCTTTTCGGCATATTTTCTCAAATTCGTCCCTAAAACATGTAAAAATAACTTTTGATAAAATGTAAGTTGTTGATCTCATAAATTTATAAAGCTTACTTGTTAACACATGAACTCCTTTAAATATGTACATATTTTATACAAAAATATCTATATGAAAATGATTTGACTATAGATTCTGTACGTGATACATTTGATACAACCTGAAACTTTGTATATAATTTATGAATTCATGTAGAACATTTCAGTGCACCACATTTCTGCATATTGATTATATCTTTCGGATTCCTCATAATATGTTATTCTTGATAACTATGTATCCATTGTCCTCAAAGAATTGTCTTTGTTCATTTGACAAGATTGAATTGTCTTGTGATTTTTGTTTACGATTCCACTAAAAACATTGTATTACGATTCTAAAAGTATGTTATCTGTGTAACTGGTACCCAGGTAAATTTTAAAAATGCATAAAAATAAATTAATTAAAATACTTATTAATAAAATAACACATTAAATCATGCATGATAAAATATTAAATCCTGATAAAATGGTACATGTATATGATACCTGTATAGATCAAGTTTCTCTTTAGACACCAAATTCTTGATAACTATGTATCCATTGTCTTCATAGAATTGTCTTTGTTCATTCGACAAGATTGAATTGTCTTGTGTGTAGCGGAATTTGGGTCTTACGTTAGACACTGAATCACTGGATAATGTTGGTGTATGCTAAATATATGATTAAGGATTATTAAGTTAACATATACCGGTACATATATTAGATTCTAATTAAAATATCAAAGATCAAATTAGTAATCTCATGTAGAAATGAAGTGTATACAAAAACACTTTCAAAAGTTTGTTTTTATTTGTTCAGAAACAGATAAAAACAAATAAACTAATATATTGATGCTTTGATATAGATGTATATAGTCAGAGGATGGTTTGATAATTGCTTTGAATTACTTCAGGATCCTTCAGCAATGGTAATCAACAGCTGATCAATGTAAAGGGTGATCGAAACTCAACATTACAAGCACTATATTTGGAATGTAATATGATTACAGTAAAACATGCTTATAGCGAACATACTTAATGAATTGACGGATACAGTGAAGTGATTTTCATTCCTTATGGCTTTGAAAATATATTGTGAACTTAATTAATTATTCAATGAATTACGTTTATAACCAAAGCAAAATCTTCTGCCTCTGGTACTTCATTATAAGCATGTTTTACTGTATCACCACTCTCGTCCATTGCAGGGACTTTGTGATCTGTGCAGCTCTTCAAACTTAGATATTTATACAAATTACATAGCTTTAGTAAAAATATCCCTTTTGCTTATTAGTTACAAGCAATGAGAAAAATATGATTTAATTCCATCATAGGTTATTAAATTAGGCACTTGGGTCTAAATGATTATAACAGGTCCAGCACAATCTTTTGATTAAGCTATATAGCTTGAAATAGCTATATAGCTTTATTAAGCTATTCAAAATAGCTTAATAAAGCTATTTTTATGCAGGTTTTTACAAAAATATTATTTGTACAAAATAGACAAAAAGTCGCAAGTATTTGACTATTCATATTTGTAATATGGGTTATCAAATCAACAACCCAAATCAAAGATAGTTCTAACATTGCAGCATTTGAATACTTTTAAGCAAAAGATGAATTTCCATTGTTTGGGTAACTGTACACTACCTTGTGTGCGTTGAAGCATACTTCTCATTGTACTGAATTATTACCAGTCAATTATCTTGTTGACCATAATTGGCCTCCTTTATAATTTCATTGAAGAAATAACTGTATCGATTGCGTTATATAGCCCCAAAACTTTTAGAACTTTGAGTACAAAGTCTGTTAAGGAGACGCAATTTGATGAGTGATTTTTACATGCATTATTTTCATGAGAGTTCGAGGTTGAATATCATCACTGCACCAAGGTGCGACTTTTTGTGCATACTTGGAAAATAACACATTTGAGAAAAAAGTGGGATAAGATAGCTAAATCAAGCTATTTTGAATAGCTTAATAAAGCTATATAGCTAAATCAAGCTATATAGCTTAATCAAGAGATTGTGTCGGACCTGTATAAATATGTATATTGTGCACTTATATAATAATGAATATGTAAAAAAAAAGTACAGTACTTTCTTTTACATATTCAATAGGTTTACATATTTATAAACCAAGACCCAAGTACCTGTGAGGGCTACAGTACTGCATGCAGCTGCAAAAAACATTTTTTGTTTACAGTGCACCAGAGGGACAAGCCCCTGTGAGTGCACACTGCACTGTGAACATCAGATGCAGAAAAAGGATACAAATATAGAGGAAGTAGAGTCCAAATGTCCAAATATTGTCTTCAGTCTCTCTGTCATCTTTCTACGTATATCCAATGCTCAAAATGCTCAAAAGAATGAGACTTTGAACCGTTACTAAACTTGGCCAAATGACAAATACACTTTTTCTGGTTTTTGATACACAGAAGATTTTAATAAAGGGAGATAATTCAGTACAACAAAACAGACCATTCCAATTTGTTTCTATGTTATGCTTGTGGGTCCTAGTTTTGGATACCTTAAACTGGGAAAACAAATAAACAATAATCAACAATTACACAATAGAGTAGCTATTCTGTTCTGTTCTAAAAGTAAAGAAAATGGCTCAAAAATATATACTGTATTTGAAATTTTTGAGCCGAGGATATTTCATTTATTTTTTAATGTATAAATATCAGCCAGTGTTCGACAAATGGTCTTTTGAGATATGTCCTTATTTATCATTTTTACTGAGTACTTTCTGTGAGTATGGGGAGTGTTTATCAGTGCTCTGCATGATTTTGCATGCGCTGATCCATTTTCCAAGGGGTGTGGGTGAGCTGGGTCTAAACCCTCCAAAGAAAAATGCGACCATATATATATATATATATATATATATATATATATATATATATATATATATATATATATATATATATATATATATATATATATATATATATATATATATATAGACAATTAAACAGAAAAAAAAATCATGAATTTGTCCAACCTGTGTGTTTGTTGGGGGGTGGAGGTGGGGTTGTAGGACAAGTTGCTTTCCTTAATTCCTCTATACTACACTCGGAGTCTCTATATCTTTTTATTTCACAACTTGGTGTCAATGTTTTCTAAGAAAGTGGGGGGCGTTTCAAGTTTCTTTTTAGTTAGTTTACTATATAAATGAAAATGAAGTCTGACAGATTTTTGGAAATAAATAATTTGTCCTCGAAAATGTTGAAAATAAATAATCTGTCCTTGACTAGTGCTATACTACCCCCCAACCCCCAACCCCAGCCCCCCAACACACACGCGAAATTAAGCGTTTTTGGAATTTGGTGTTTTCCCTATTTCTTCCTTTTTTTCTTTGCTTGTCAAACTTTTTTTTCAGTGTAGAAAAAAAAACTTCTCCTTGATCATCTTGAAAATAAATGATCTGTCTTTGACTTGCATGAAAATAAATAACCTGGCTCGAAATTTTTTTTATAAGTTCTCTTAAATAGTATCAGAGAGTGTAGCTGCAGAACTGTAGCTCTCCGGAAAAAAAAATAAAATTGACAGACCGGAGAGCTGCAGTGCCACTCATAGAAAAAACTGTATATTTATTGCGCACAAAAAATGCGCTGTTTCTCGATTTATTTCTCCTTATTTTTAAACTGCAATCTCAAAATATTACTGACCGTGTGTTCCTAACACATTTTTGCACTATTCCCACATCGAAACATGTCCTATAATCATTGTTAATAGCCCCTGCCATTTTGGGTGGCTAGATAATTTGGCAAACGCGCTTCGTAACTTTTAGATGTCAACTACAAGAGTAGTTGATAGAGGTCTAAGGAATTTGTTGAAATCGAGCTTTGGTGCAGTTGAGGTAAGAATTTGGAGAAATAAATCCAGAACCGAGCGCAACTTTTTGTGCGCAATAAATACACAGTTTTTTCTATGGGTGGCACTGTAGCTCTCCGGTCTGTCATTTTTTTTCGGAGAGCTACAGTTCTGCAGCTAGAATTTTCATAAAAGGTTAGTTTTAAGTTAAATTCATAATTTATAGTATCAGAGAGTGTGAATTTTTATAAAAGGTTAGTTATAAGTTAAATTCTGTCTACTGTAATACTTCGTGAATGTGTCATAGAAAACTATTTTATATTAAAAAAAAGTCAAGAACCCTTGGGGTACGGAATGCGGGGGGGTGGGGTGGGGGGTGAGTAGGTCCCCAAGAACCTGTGATGTAAATGTGCGACTGACAAAAATAAATGTACCTTCACAGATATGCGATGAGAATGATACGTTGATTTTGAATTTTAATATCTCATACCCCCCCCCCCCCCCCCCAAAAAAAAAAAATGCTACTTCAATGTTGAAACCGTTGCTACGGGCCTGCCTACTGTGTGACAAACAAGAAAGTGTAAAATTTTCTTTGATATTTCATTTTTACATATATTAAATGTATACTTTATGTAAAATCTCCACAACTGCAACAATCTTTACATGTGCAGTTCTTATTTCGTGTGTTTCTGTTTCATAGCTGTTTTGAAATGCCGGATTAGCCGAAACCAATGACATGAAACAGAATTTATTTAGAACGACCGATGGCTAGCGTATCGTTATCAAAAACATATAAAAATTAATACCTGTACAGTATATAGCATTAGTCCCCTCTCATAATGGATCAGGGAGACTTTGACTGATAAATCTAAATTGTAAAATATATTGTAGAATGTAAATGTAAAATTGTAAATATATAAGAAATTGTTATTTACATACTAAAATTGAATGTTCTGATGATTTTTGGCAGACAGATATAGGGTAGCTAGCCTGTTAGAAAAAAATACATGAACATGTATTCACACCCCCCTTGCCTTTTCTTTACTGTTTATGAAAAAAGCTTCTTTTATATTAATTTCAGTGGTGTTACTTGTGTTAGGGCTATGAATAATAAATATTTCAGTCAAGTGGGGGAAAAACAGAACTCCAATTGAATTTCCCACCTTTCCCTGACGGTTGTATGCCTATTCAGCTTTTTTTATGCCCCCGTCTCGAAGATTCGGGGGTATATAGTTTTTGCCCTGTCCGTCCGTCTGTCTGTCTGTCCTCAAAAACTTTAACCTTGCCCATAACTTTTGATTGGTTGGAGCTATGGCTTTCATATTTCACATGTGTATTCCTTGTGACAAAACCTTTCTCTGGGCACCACCATATTTGACCTTTTGACCTTGACCTTGGAGTTTGACCCAGTTGTGCAAAATTTTACCAAACTTTAACCTTGGCCATAACTTTTGAACAATTGGTGCTAGGGCTTTCATATTTCACATGTGTAATCCTTGTGACAAGACCTTCCTTTGGATACCAACCACTTTGACCCTTTGACCTTGGAGACTGATCTCCTTTTGGAAAACTTTAACCTTGGCCATAACTTTTGAACGGTTGGTGCTAGGGCTTTCATACTTCACATATGTAATCCTTGTGACAGGACCTTTTTTGGATACCAACAATTTTGACCCTTTGACCTTGGAGTTTGACCTACCTTTGGAAAACTTTAACCTTGGTCATAACTTTTGAACGATTGGTGCCTCTGCTTTCATATTTCACCCGTGTATTTCTTGGGAGAAGGCCTTTCCTTGGGCACCATTAATTTTGACCATTTGACCTTGATGTTTGACTTACTTTTGAAAAACTTTAACCTTTTCCATATTTTTCAATGGTTACTGCTAGGACTTTCATAATTCACAGGTATATTCCCCAGGACAAGACCTTACTTTGGGTACCAACGTATTTGATTTGCATTTGAGAAAGTTTGACCTTTGCTACATGTATAAGTTGCCATATGGGGGCATCAGTGTTTCACAAACACATCTTGTTTTTGTTTTTGTTTTGAATTATTTTATTTTATTAATAAATCAAAATTACATGATGGATATCTTCCAGCATGTGTTTTCTTTTCCATATATAGATGTATTTATTTAATTCCTTCAGCTTTTCCTCAGCCATTTAATGCTTGCTTTAAGAACAGATGATACAAACTGTTTTCAAAAATCATGAAATTTACAACTTAGTCTATGACAATATTGCATAAATAAAATGAATGAGTTCAGCCGCATCAACTGTCATTTTTCATATTAACTTTCTCAATATATCCCAAATGTATACAGACTGAAAATGGTGATGGCAAAAAGGGAGAAATTTGACCATCAAAGAAAGATTAAAGTTTCTTAATATTTTAAGAAATTTGATAAAATCATCATTTAGAACCAAATTAAGTCCAAAAATTATTTTCCAATCCATCGTCGCAAACCACGGCCAATATGTACAGTCCTCTCCAATTCTGGAGAGCGCTGTCAGTGGACTCCGGACCGTGACTCGAGACGATGATTATGATTCCAATCCATGCACCCATTTTTTGTTTGTTTGTATCACGTGTTCTTAAAAGCAAGCAAAGTGCAATAGATGTTTTTTTTAATTGACTGAAATGTTTAAAATATACAAGGACGTCTGTATTCTTACAAATTCATCATTCATTGTTCCTCTCTTCAATCATATCAAATTTTACCATAACGCTAATAATTTTCAAAAAGAAACCTTATTTTTTATCAAAAAGCACAATTTCAGCATATTTTGCAGGACAAATTTTGACAAAAATTGACATTATAAGCGACCAGTTTTATAAAAAAAAAAAAAATTATTCATGCCACTGAGATTTCTCTCTCTTAATTAAGGGAAGTCAAAATCAAGTGAGCTTTTGCCCTTTTACTCTGCGAGATTTTCACCCTCACTGATCTAGAAAACAAAATTAAAATGGAAACAACTTTTATTAACAATATCAGCCATAGAAAATCAACAACGGTACAATGTGAAAAAATTAAACCAATAAACATGATAAATGACCAGCTCAGTTACACCTTACATGTATATTTTTACCTGAGTTAATACTATCCAAATCAATACTGACATCATAAATCAATAATCAATTCATATATTGATTAATTTACATTGAATTATTTTGATGATCGACTATCATAAAAACAAAATTTACATCTCATCAATGTGTTCTACTACATGTATACCAGAAAGGTTTATTAAATAGTAGAATACATCTGTAAACATAAGAATCACATATAAAATATACACAGTATTCAATTTCTCCATATTCACATAAAATGTTTGATGACATAAATAATATTACCGAAATTGTAAAATTTAACCCATTTAAAAATAAAAAAAATAAAATGAAGTTCATAATCACAAAAATATATATTTCAAATCAATGCTGTTAAGTGGTAAAATTGACTTTCATATTATCATATGTGAAATACTTATTTTGGCACAGAGTTAAATCATCATGCCTAGCTTATCTATGATCAATAAAACTGTGATAGGGACAATTACATATATGTGCACTGATGTTAAAATTCATTATGGCAAATTATCCTTGACCTACATTTGTTAAAGTTTAAATTGATAAAGTAAGAAAACATTAAAGTCAACAACAACTGTGAATTATCACAAAACGTTCTGATTATCATCAAGGCAATTACATCAGAGACATGCACATATTAGTTGATGAATAACAAAAATATGAATTGAATCACTATCATTTTCCAGATTAACTTATTTTATATTTTACTTTTGATTTCTTTTCTGTTTAGTGCTTACTTTAATGAGAGCACTACCTGCATGATGAGGATGTCTTTAAATCTTCTTTATATTCAATGAATTATCAAATAAATCCTCCAGAATTAATTGTCCTCTGGTAAAGACACATCTCTGGCCTTGTACATCCATAGGTCCTAAAATAAGGGGAAAATATACAGATTTGGCTTGCTGTTAATTTAAATTATAAAATGTGTTCTTATATACAATACATAAAATAACATAGACCTGTTTAAGCACTAAATCCATAGCATCTAGTCAAGTGAGCATCAAGGTAAATTGCCTTGTAGATACATGATAACAATTTACCTTTATGCTCACTTGATTAGGGTCACTGCCTTGTAGATACATGTAACAATTTACCTTCATGCTCACTTGACTAGGGTCAATACCACGTGCAATCAATTTTTTGGAATAAGTTTCAATGACTTCTTTCTCCAAATCGCCTTGAATGGAGCCTTTGACATCAATGAACTCAATTTCTCCAGAGGCATAATGGCATGAAATGGACTAAAATAAAGACAAAATTCTATTAATATTTGTAGCAGTTATTTAATATTCATCTATAGATAGATGTTCTTAGGATAAATTGTACTTCTGGATTTTGCTGACTAGCCATAAGCTTAACTTCTTGTTCTTAGAAAATGTATACTGTGACATTTCCCCACCTCTTCCTATGTTGACACATGATCTATAGTAAATAATACTGTGGAATCAAAATAATTTGTTTGGGCCATTTTTCATAACTTATGTAACTAGTGCTAATTGTAACAAGAACCATTACAGATGTTCCCAATATGGCTCCCCCACTTCCTTGTGGATCCAAGTTCCCTACTACAAGCTTCATTAAATTCAGCAATACTTTTGTATTATCAATTTACATTTTATTTTCCAAAGTATTTTATAGGAAAACTACTCCAATATAGCCAAGTATTAGCAAATCAAATTTCAGTGCATGTGCTTGTACATGTTATTTGGATTTTTTCTCATTTACTTTATTTATTTATTTAATTTATCTCACAATATATACCTATCTGTTAAATATCAAAGAATATAAAATCAATGAAAAATAAGAGAGATAATACCATTTAAGTATTAGCCAATCAGAATTTAGTACACATACGTGCGTGTCTTTGCATTTGATTTTGCTGATGATTATATGTATAGTTCAATAGAACTATCATTAATAATTTCCTACATTTCAAGTATCTATGTAATATACTACATGATTGTATAAGAATTTTAACCATCCTTTTTTTTCAATTTTTATTCAAAAAAAAGAAGAGTGCAATCACTAGACACACCTTCCTAAAACCTTTTGTCTTGTTCATCCCTGATCCATGGATCAACAGAGGGTGGAAGAAGACAGTGTCCCCTGCCTCCATTGGAAGATGGACTCTTGGAGCATTGGGATCAAAATCTCGAACTCCATGGTACATCCTGTTCACACCTCCCTGAAAATCAGAAAAAAAAAATTATTTTCCATTAACAAAGTGACAAAGCTGTTGAATGATCTCAAGAAATATTTTTTTCTGATCTTTAAGGAAAAAAATATAGAGTGAAATATTGTCATGAAAAAAAATTAAAAAGCTCACAAAACTTAATTGTAGCTGCTGATCATGGCTGAATGACTTATAAATAGGTATTTTGTTATCTTAAATGGCCTGATGCATCCTCTGTGGCACAGAGGGGATAAGGAAGTAAGTTATTATCTTGTATTTATCTCCACTTTACTCATAGACAAGATTTACCTCCCATTCAGGGTAGTCATGCTGGAGTAGCTCCCCTTTGTGTGTACCAGGTAACACAACCAGACATCCATTTTCCCGGTTCACTTTCTCCATGGCTGTCCAAGAGCAGACAACCCTGTCAGCAGGCCGAAAGGGAAAGTAATGAAGGTCTTGGTGCAGAGGGTGTCTTGAACTCTTCTTGCCTAAAAAAATTGGGTAAGTGAAACATATTTCATCATGATGAAAATCAACATGCTCATTTTTATCATCTGCATTTACCTGCAGAGTTGCATCTTTGTATTTGATCAAGATTAGCTTTAAGTATCATAAATGTTGGCATGTATATAAACTGACAGTATTGATACTCATTAACATTACCTGGATCTGGTGGTTTGTTGATCAGCATGTAGACAGACATTATTGATACTGATTAACATTACCTGGATCTGGTGGTTTGTTGATCAACATGTTAGACTGACACTGATACTCATTAACATTACCTGGATCTGGTGGTTTGTTGATCAACATGTAGACTGACATTAATACTCATTAACATTACCTGGATCTGGTGGTTTGTTGATCAGCATGTAGACTGACATTAATACTCATTAACATTACCTGGTTCTGGTGGTTTGTTGATCAGCATGTACCGGTAGACTGGCATTGATACTGATTAACATTACCTGGATCTGGTGGTTTGTTGATCAGCATGTAGACTGACATTGATACTCATTAACATTACCTGGATCTGGTGGTTTGTTGATCAGCATGTTAGACTGACACTGATACTCATTAACATTACCTGGATCTGGTGGTTTGTTGATCAACATGTAGACTGACATTATTGATACTGATTAATATTACCTGGATCTGGTGGTTTGTTGATCAGCATGAAGACTGACATTGATACTCATTAACATTACCTGGATCTGGTGGTTTGTTGATCAGCATGTTAGACTGACACTGATACTCATTAACATTACCTGGATCTGGTGGTTTGTTGATCAGCATGTTAGACTGACACTGATACTCATTAACATTACCTGGATCTGGTGGTTTGTTGATCAACATGTAGACTGACATTATTGATACTGATTAACATTACCTGGATCTGGTGGTTTGTTGATCAGCATGTAGACTGACATTGATACTGATTAACATTACCTGGATCTGGTGGTTTGTTGATCAACATGGTGTGCATGGCCTTGACAGTCCTTCCTGTAAATGCCTGGACATATTTGATCACCTAAAACAAGAATTTCAACACTTGCAAAAATCTGAAATTACATACAGTTTTAAAAGTGAATTGATTTAACCCCCCCCCACCCCCCCCCCCCCCCTCCAATTACTTTTACATGGTGTGACTGACTTTTACAGCATACTTGTATATATTAAACATATAATGAAATATACCTCTGGTAGAGCACAATAGCTAAATAAAACATCATCATTTTCAAAGCTCTGGATTTTGGTAATAGCCTGTTGTCCAGGAACAAACTCTGACCGGGCTATGGCCACATCTCTCATAATGATTAGCGCAGGCACTTCAACCTCTTTTTTGCATATCTTTTCAAATCGGTCCCTTGACAAAAAACATTAAAGTTAAAACATATAAATATCATAAAATAAAATTATAAATTAATGGCTATACTAAAATTAAATAAAAAAAAAAAACACCATGATCAGAAAAAATTACAAAAGGTAATTAAGTTTCAATCAACGTGTGTCTGAAATTTTACAAAATGCATGGAAAGGGGTGGAGGGGGTGTGTGTGTTAAAACATTTGTCATTAAATGAAGTAAAATGTAATTCTAGTTGCTGAAAATGTTATATTTTTTAAAAATATGAATGGGAACCTTATCTAAAGTACAATGTATATCTTCTAAAGAAAATACTGTGTGTGCATGATGTATGTAGTACATTAGCTGCAATAATGTAGCCCTCTCCTTTTTTTTTTGGGAGAGGCTCCAGAAAATATCAGATAAAAAAAAATCGGAGAGGGCTACATTATTGCAGCTAGTAGTACATGTTTCCTTTTTTCACAAAAGCAATTTATGATAGTTTATTTAGAATTTAATGTTATTTTTTTTTCTAAGTAAGAAAGACAAATGAATAAAAAATTCAACATAGAAATTTCAGTGCTTTTATTACATTTAAGAAATTTTTTAGGTATTTAACTTGACAACCTTATAGATGGTTAGCATATTAGTTAACACCTCCACAATGGGTAGATCTCACAAAAAAAAAAAACAAAAAAAAACCAGGCTGCTGAAAATCACTGTAAAGAGGAAAAGATTAATCAAAATACATGATGGAGTAATGAAATACCTGTATTTATCAAGTTCTTCTTTTGGGACTAAATTCCTGATAACTAGATATCCATTGTCTTCATAGAACTTCCTTTGCTCATATGACAAAATTGAATTGTCTAAAGTGTAGCGAAATTTTCCACTAACATCAGACACAACCCCACCAGTTGACAGTGTTGGTACACACTTAGCATTTAATTAAGGGATAAAATGTAACATTACAAATCAAATCTTTTCCGACATAAAAATACATGCTTAATATTTGCTTAAAAGAGAGTGGTAATGACAATATTTCAACCTAATTTATACATGTTATAGATAATGTACTTTTTTTAAAATATTGGTTTGCAATAAAATCTCTTTATACAGGTCCCGTCCAAAGACTATTTCTACCTACATAGCTACTTATAGTCACCTAGGTATTTAAACCTACTCCAGGTAGCTATTTTTACCTACTTTTTGCTTTATTTGCATTTTGTGGCCAAACGCACGAATGGCGCAATATGGTAAGCACCAAAATTCTTAATACAGTCACACTGATGATGAATACGACAAAAAATTTGGAAAAAAATTATTACTTTCTAACTTATCAAGTTTGCATAAAAACAACATCTGATCAAGTTTCATTTTCTGGTAGCTAAGGATCAAAACTTAAGGGGATGAAGGACACATGGTCACATGACTTTGTTAAACTACGTCATAGTCTCCATTTATGTAAGTGCAAAACGTGTAAAGCATCAGTTCTTGTATAAATTTTTGACAATTTTTTTTCTTTAATTACCATCTAATATTAAAAAAATAAAAAGTTAAACATTCTTGTAAACATTAACAAATTATGAAAAAAGATTGATCCACTCCTCTGTTTCTTTAAACTGCGCGTCCAACAAATCGGTGACGTCATACACGATCTGCTAGTACAGCAAGATCATACTCGGTGAATACAAGGGCGGTATTATTATGTAAAAACAGGTCATAATCAGTATATGATGAAGTATTTTGAGAAACGGGGAGCAGAAAAATTATTTTTGCATGGCTAATGACGGAAATCTTATGTAGGTGTATCTTATTTCGCTTATTTAGCTTACGTGTGACGTCATAGTTGGTTTTTCCCGTACTCAAGAAATGTAAACATGACAAGTTTTTGTCCTACTTATGTCGTCTTTAATGATGTCCTGTGAAATATTGAGGTCAGCTTCACCATTCGAAATTTTTACAGTTAATCAATAATTTGAAGGACTTGTATTTCAACGTAAATTTAAAAATATTGAATGATAGGATTTTTTGTAAATTACGTTTTTTGTTGTTTTAGTTATCTTAAAAAGTTCGTAATTTTCCCTATCCAGATGCAGTGTGATAGATGAAACTTGCCTTTTCGAATTTTAAACCCAATTCATACTCTGAAATATTTTAAAAGATAAATGTTCATTTACATATTTTTTATATATGCTTTAAATATCCAATTATGGACAGAGTAATGAGCCCGGAAACATGGAGAATTAAAACTCCACTTAGATACTCTAGGGCATAATATTTGTCAATCAATATCTCTAAAATAAGGTAAGAAACCTAATGATATAACTGCTTTAAGATATGTGAGACATACTTAATAAGAAATATACGAAATATAAAAAAAATTGAATGACAAGTATTTTTTCAGCTAAAGGTCCTTCTTCCCCTTAAGTGTATAATTACAAACCTGTATCAATTTTTAAGACAATCTTCAAGCAATCTTAGACAAAAAATGTTTTTGGGATGATTTTTATTGCCTTTCCTCTCCATTCTCCACCCTCAAAAATGTTTACAAATTAACACACTGAATTTTTACGTGCAAGTGCATAAGATGATAAACAATAAGTTTAACCTGTTTTAAATTATCATTTAATTTTATTTTCAAAGACAGGTAAAAGTAATTAGAAGTAGCTACCTCAAGTAGGTTTAAATACCTAGGTAGCTTTTAATAGCGCGCTACATAGGTGTGGTAGTGTCAGATGCTTAAAAGAGAGTAGTAGTGAAATTTTCCACTAACATCAGACACAACCCCACCAGTTGACAGTGTTGGTACACACTTAATGTTATACCTGTCTATTTTCTCTTTTTCCTTTTCAAGCTACATGTACATACAGAACTTAGCTACCACTGTACAGTAATGACATTAATTTTTCTTCTGTTCTTCCTATACAGTAAATCCTTAAATATTTTATGACATACATGAAGAGAATTATCAATCCATTTTTGTTTACACGATTAATTCCATCAGGCCAGGTCCGTCAGATACCATCTGTTTTAATGACAAATTAATAAGACATTAAAAAAGGATACAGATATCGAGCCAGTGGGATCCAAGTGTCCAAAAACTGTTTTCAGTCTCTCTGCCATTATTCTACGTGCATTTAGACACTGCTCAATCACAAAAAGGACGAGATACAGATAAAAAAAACTATCGTCCTATCATATCATATGGACTTTGACACCAAATTCAAAGTAAACAAACACACTTTCTGGTTTTCAAACACAGAAGAATTCTGTAAAGGAAGATAATTTTAAAATTGTCTAGCAAGAGTTACCTCCCAACTACTAGTATAAAACATGTTAAAGGGATTTTAGAGGGGCAACCAACCTCTCCTCCCCTTTTGCAGTGTTTTGTGACCCAAATTTTTAAATTTGTAAAGATTTTTGCACAAGAACATGGTTACTTTTAAACCTTTGGATTTGCAAATGAATAGGGTTACTACGCTTTGTATGAATCAGTGGCGGATCCAGAAGTTCTTGTGGGAGTTTTGAGGCCCGAAGGGCCGAAGGGGGAGGGCATGGGAGGGGGTGTGCCTCCCCCGAGAAATTTTCATAAGAAATGGCTCCAAATGGTGCATTTTCCAGCATTTTATATTGAATGAATCAGTTTTTTACCACTTATTTTTCAAGACCGACCTACCCAAATTTTCAAGAATTTGAACAAAAAAATAAAATTTTAGGATTTATTTTCAACTTCCATCAGCAGCTGATCAGTTTCCATGTAAACATGAAAAATGAGACTTTTCTAAAAAAATAAATAAATAAATAAATCAATCAATCAATCAATCAATCAATTTAAAATCTGATAAAATTAGAAATATCGCCATTTGATATATAATATCCAATTCTTTATTTTAAAATGCACGTCCAATGTGTCGCATGTGAAGCTCTGACTAATGTGCAATTTCCCAACACTTAGAAAATTCAGATTCTGTGTAGAAACCCTAATTACTCTTTTCTACTACTTGACTATACTATACTGGGGGGGGGGGGGGTAATTATAATTTCTAACATAAATGCACCCTTTAATTCTTTTTTTTTTTACCCACTTACTAGCCCAATGGCCAATGTTTGAAAAAAAAAGTCTTGAAAGTCTCGAAGGGTCTACTTTCCCAGTATATTTATGTCATGAAAATATTGTAACATTCAACAGGTCAATTATCGAAGAAAGAAATTACTTAAGCAATACCAAAACAATTCCGTAATAACTATGTGCAGTTTTGGTTGTTAGTGTATATGTACATGGTGTATGACCTTCTGTCATCACTAGATGCACGGACTATCATGATCTCTGTACTGTTGATTACTTGTGTATTGTGTGCGCTCAAGCGGAAAGGGATTTCTCATGGTGGCTGTATATTTCACCTCTTTGTGTAAAACAATGGGCTTGGATAGAGTCTCACATATGTCTAAAATGACACTTCTAAAAATATTTTTTTGATTGGGCGGGTGGGGGGGTTTCCCGAACCCCCCTGAATACGCCACTGTGAATCAAAAGAA
This sequence comes from Saccostrea echinata, assembly GCF_033153115.1. NCBI lineage: Eukaryota > Metazoa > Mollusca > Bivalvia > Ostreida > Ostreidae > Saccostrea > Saccostrea echinata. The sequence goes on along the minus strand of NW_026889833.1, from coordinate 350,989 downwards.
GAGTTCTCAAAATATACATTGGATATATTTAACATGTTTAATTTTTCAATCCAGAAATTTCTTCACAAGGAAAAAAACCCTTAAGTCTATTCCCAAACGTAAAAAATACCTATTTCGTGGTGATGGAGGTGGGATCCACGTTTTCTAGGGGGGTCCAATGTCATTTTTTATTTGCTTCAGTATATACTTAAATGACTCTAGATCCGCCTCTGACAGGAAATGTATCCTTAAGCTTAGCATTCAGAAATTTTTTGATCCACCACTGCATACGAGACTTGACGACTTTTTCCATATAGTTATATATCGTTCAACACTAGGTTATCTGCATACAGAAGATAAAGTGCTGGACAATATAACTCAGATATTCAAGCACAGCGTCAGAAAATGGGACACCTGCACACTATTTTTTATTGACAATGTATAGAAAAAAGTTGGAAACGGTGTATATGTATCAGCTGTGTATGTACTTAATGTAAACAGTACAAGAATTTTCCAATTTTCCAATTATCACAACGCCTTGACTGACCGTCTTAAGACAGTGTTTGGCCATCTTCAGCCAGAAACCCATATCCACGTATCCTTTTTAGTCCCCTACCGGTGAAACCGGAGGGGACTATAGGTTTCCTCTGAGTCTGTCCGTCCGTCCGTCCGTCTGTCTGTCCGTCTGTCTGTCTGTCTGTCCGTCTGTCTGTCTGTCTGTCCCTCTGTCTGTCTGTCCCACTTGGTTTTCCGCACTTTTTTCCTAAACGCTTGCAGATATTGAGCTGATTTTTGGTATGTGAGTGTATCTTGATGAGTTACAGATCAAGTTTGCATTTCGTTCCGCTTCATTGAATTTTGACGGAATTACGGCCTTTTCAATTTTTAGGGGTTTTCCGCAATTTTCTTCTTAACGCTTTCAGATATTGAGCTGATTTTTGGTATGTGACTTAACTTTGATTAGTTATAGATCAAGTTTGCATTTCGTAAGATTTTTGATTTTTGACGGAATTATGGCATTTTCAATTCTTAACGGGAACCAGATTACACTTGCCGGTAGGGGACTAGTATTGCTAATGCAATACTCTCAGAATGCTTGTTGATAAAATAAACATTGGAACAATTCAATTTCTATCCAGGGGAGTTGATAAATGTTTACTGGAAAATTTCAGTTAATATGTAGGATTACAAAAGACAAAACCAGCAACTTTAACATTTTTTAAAATTTAAACTTTGCAGCATTCCTTCGGAAGACAGGTACATGTATATACATGTATATATTTTACAGGAGAAACTAGAATTTATCCATTGTATTCCCAGGGGCTCCAGGTTGCTAGTAGTAATCAATATTTATAGAAAAATTAATATCCTAATTTACTACATGTTTATAGTTAGTTATATTTCCACATATTACTATTTTCAAAAAAGAAGGATAAGTCATAAATAATTGGCTTTTGTCGAATTTCTTCACTCATAATCTTTTTAAATGTTATTCATTAATTCCAGTATAACAACACATGTGCATGCAACTGCATTGCATATTTTATTAAAGCAATATTTGAGATGTATATGTTTGAAAAAAATCCGTAAAATGTTTTTTTTTTGTTATAATTATGCATGTAACAAACCTGTATGGTTAAGAAGACTAAAACTATGCCTTAATTTTATCAGAAGAAAGGTTTCTGTACTGAGGAATGTTTCAGAAAATTATATATATATATATATATAAGGAAGACATATGCAATTTTGCTTCGATTAGATCACGCAAATATTTTTTCTAATTCTAATATGAAAAATAAGGAAGTCATAAACCTTTTTTTTTTTCTGGCACCAAAAGAGTAAATTTAATTTTTTGCAACAAAATTTTCCCACACGAAAATTGCAGCTTACATTGCTTTAATCTCTCTGTGTATAGATGAGACTGTGTAATATACACTGTAAAAGGGTAAATTAAACAATAACAATTTGGTGAACTAAAGATTTACAAACACAAGAGCATGCTCTATAGCTACGTATGCACAATTTCTAAAACGAGGTAATTATTGACAAACAAGTTGATGAAACAAGAATATCAGCAGTCTCGTTTAAAGCCATCATTTCGTAAGTTCTATGGTCGATACGATGACCTTGTCAGCAAATACAATTTATCATTGAGTCAAATGCTGACTGACGTTTTTCGAACTAATTGTTAGGCAATTATTTACTCTCTGAATTGTCGACGGATTTTTCCGTTATTTCCCGATCATGACAAGGAGCACACGGCGGGTGTGACCGGTCGGCAGGGGATGCTCACTCCTCCATGGTACCTGATCCCACCTCTGATGTTTTGGAGGTCCGTGTTTGCTCAGCACCTATTTTGTAATGTTTAGTGGGCTTTTGAGCTTGAATATTGTTCGTTATCTCCATATATTTCATTCATCTATGGAGCTGTCTTAAAACTGCATAAAGGACGTAATTATCATGATTATGTATATTGAAAAAAAAACCTTTTTTTTATTCATTTAACATCTGAAATAAATGCCTTATGAAATATTAACATAACTTTTTTTTTTAGACATTTGTTTGCTATTTCTGTTTAGAAAATATTTTTAGACAAGCAGAATATCTTCGTTAACGCAGTGTTTTAGACACAGAGAACATCTGCATCCACAGTAGTTCTTACAGATTCACCCAGATTTCGCTACACCAGACCCGGGACTTTTCTTACGGAGTCTCAAAGACAGTTGTATGAAGACAATGGTTTTCTTGTCATCAAAAGTCTTGTGCCCCACCACAAGCTTGATATGTACAGGTACTACATGTTCTTCATCACTCTTATAAATCAGTTCAGTGGGACCTCATGCTGAAAATTTTGCTGACAAACTCCCCCATCTCTCAAAACTTGTCCATACAATGTACAAGGACACAAAGAAACATTTTTTTTAATTAAGGAAAGAGGTATTAAATGTATGAAAATTGCAATTAAGTAAAATTCATAAATCTATTTCACTTAAGAAACGCACATCTTAACACAAGTGTCAGTCTACATATGATCCGGAAAATTCATTTTTCCACAGAGATCGTTTTGAGAAAATCTGCCGTAAGGAGATAACGGTACGAGGACTATCCATTATGAGGGACATCGCCATCTCAAACTCAGAATTCGTAGCTGGAGAGAAGGCCATCACAAAAATACAAGACTTCCATAATGACAAAGTTCTGTTTGACTATTGTGCCATTCCTGAGGTTTGTTGCTAGCGCTTTGTGTTATTTTTTTCATTGTATATAAATTTGTAAAATAAAAATCCTAAACATTCTATTGTACAGAAGTACTTAAGCATTTATAAATGCTTTAATTATCAAATAAATTAACAAAACATGCATGTCCTGTTCATCAAATAAATGAGGAAACCCAACTTGATATATTTTTTCTGGACTTGAAATAAAAGGGATAATTTTGACTCTAAGTTGCATTTTTTAAAGTCTATTCCTAGATAGCCTTAAAAATGCAATGCAGTAACTCCATGTTTTATAAAGTATGTGAGTCTATTTCTAAGATTTATTCACTTTCCATTTTTCAGGTAGTGGATTATGTGAAAGCAATTATTGGAGATAAAGTCAATGCGATCCACACGATGCTTATTAACAAACCACCAGATCCGGGTAATTATTGATTAAATTACATGTGTAATTCAAATTACTTTTAAAGTTATTAATCGAGCTAAAATCGTCTAGAAATACTAGAATACATGGTATTGTTTCAGGATTTATTTGTCATTAAGTATCATTCTAAAAGGAAGAAAACAAAACTCAACACACATTGTCATACAAATCCATGATTATAATTTTCACATTTTTGCAGATAGAAAGATTTTAATTGCTTTCATTCTTGTACGTAGGCAGGAAAACCTCCCGTCATCCTCTGCATCAGGATCTCCACTACTTTCCCTTCAGACCAGCAGACAAAATCTGTTGTTCATGGACCGCTATGGAAACTGTGAATCGTGAAAATGGTTGTCTTGTTGTACTTCCGGGATCACACAAAGGCGGGAAACTTCTGCAGCATGAATATCCTCAGTGGGAGGTATGCTTAACAGATTATCACAATAATGGTTTTTATTAAAAAAAAAAAATGACACAAATTGCTAGAGTAAGCTAATCATTTGTCAAGGGAGGTGTGAATATTTTGTATCACGGCGTGCGAGATTTCGATCCCACCCACCCTCGTACTCATCTTATTATGGAGCCCGGGGACACCGTCTTCTTCCACCCGCTTCTGATTCACGGATCTGGAATGAACAGAACAAAAGGATTCAGAAAAGTAAATTCATAGAAAACAGACTCAAACATATGTATTTCAATTCACCTCTTTTTTTCATTTTTCTTCTCTGACTTTCATTTTTATCAAAGAATTACTAGTAATCTAATGTAGTTCTTTAAAAAATTCAAAAAAGAACAACATTGTAAATTGTACTCTAAGTTTTAAAATAATTTCAAATCCGTTTTTATGCTTTATATTAAATTTTTAATTAATGTTGTTTAATTTTGTCATGCATATACCAGTCCATATCTTGTCACTATGCGTCGGCAGATTGTGAATACATTGATGTAAAGGGATCAGAGCAAGAGATGATGGCAGATGAAATTGTTGACATGGTGCTGAAAAAACACAAGATAACTGATTGATCCAAAATTACCTTTGAGGTACAACTGCTATGTATTTGCTTTAGATAATTGAATCCTATAAACCAAATAAATTCAAGAATATCTCACAAATGGTGTAAGAAACTTGATCCATATGTCCTTGGCTAAAGTAAAATGAAAATGAAAACTTCATTATGCGTGTTTGGAGTCGTGAAATATTGTTCTCTACATTAGTGTAAAAAGTGCTATAAGAATGAAGTAACCTGTGGTATTTCTAAATTGCAGATATTCAGAATCACAACAAATTTATAAAAAAAAAAAAAATCTGTCAATTCTGTGAGCTGAATGCAATTTAATAATCAGGCAATGACATGTAAACAATGACGTTGTTGATTTATCTGTTTGAAATAAGGCTTTTTAACTTTACAAGACAAACTACGTACATAAGAACAGTATAGCACACTGTCTTATAGCAATTATCTCCGTATACAAATCTAACATTTTAGAAGTTATTTCTAATGGACTAATGGACAGGTTTAAAAAACGAAATGTTACTCTTTCAGAATATTTTTCTTTACGAAAAAGAAAATAATTATAAATACTTAGTCAAGTAGAAGAACTTGAATAATGCCAAATGCCATTTTCAAAAGTTATATAAATATGTATTTTTTTTTTTTTACTATAAGGACATCTGGCGCTTTAAGTTGAAGCCTGTGAAAGGAACTACGGACTAATTCTCATCAAAAGGCACAGTTATATGTAGTTAGAAAATCCCTGCAATCATTGGACTCCTCATGATGATGATAAACATTTGATGTGGATGAGATTATTAAATACTTACGTTGATTATGAAATATTTTGATTACATGTACAGTTTTTTGTATTTGTGATGAAACATTATTGTACAGTGTATGTTGTGATTATGGACTAATCATGCAATACAAATAATTAAGTTTTGATATAGTCATCATATTATGACCATTGATGTTTATTGTTTGATATTTTGATATATAAGCCCAATAGGCCTCAATCAAATATTCAAAGATAAAAGCAAAGTCGTAGTTTCTGACGATAAGCTGGCAGATTTACTCGTTACTTTCATAATTCTTCCACTATTCAGATCAACATTAATAATATCTCTGTATTCTTAGGATTTATAAGTGGTATAAAATATGCAAAAATCTCTGCTCTGAATATCTTAGTTTCGCAAAAAATCATTTTTTTCTTTTTTATGAGAAATATTTTTCAGTTTAATTTTTTTACATGAATAAACAGCTTTAGTTTTAAAATTAAAGAGAAAATTTGAAATAATTTCCCTTTTTAAAAAGAATGTTGAAGTAGAAATAAAACGTTTGAAAATGTTCTTCATTTGTTTTAATTATTCTTAGAGCAGCGATTTTTGCTCTAATGGTGCACTATTAATAATAAAAATGAAGAAAAATTATACATGTACCATCAAATTTAACAATTTTAAACAAAAAACTTAACAAAAAGAAATTCAATGTTTACTTAATTTCTATTGAGCCATATCTGATTACTATTAATAAATACATCGCTGAAAGTTGGGAAAGATAAGATATTACCTAAGTAAATTATCTTGTCCTTGCATACTGATTTTCTAAATCAAAAAAAAAAAATAAATAAATAAAAAAAAATAATAATAAAAAAATAAAAAAAAAAAATACAAGTTAATATAACATTCAGACAAACAAAAATACAGAAGGTTAATAGATATATTTTTTCCATCTTCATACTCATAAAAATTTAAATCTTGGGTACACGTTGTAAGTATATGCGTACAAATCACTGGCACACTTAGAGGAAAAACCCAGTAGGCCGGGCCCTTCTTTTGTGTCCAAAAATATTTATATGATTAATAAATAATTTTTTGGGTGTGGGATATTGCATTAATTATTCCTAAAATATAGCTAAAATAAGATTAAAAAAAAATTATTCCTAAAAAACTCCTAAACTAGATAGCTTTCGGGGGTTTTGTCTCCTGGGTCCCAACCCCAGCCCCCAACTGATACCCCTTTTTAAGAATCCTGGATCCTCCACTGCAAATTCTTTAAAACAAGTCAATGTCTTATCGTACTTCATGTCATAAAAATCGAAATTTACACAAACCATTTTCAAGGAGGAGAAAATCACACTAAGCCATTTTCAAGAAAGAATGAAATGAATGAGTAGTGATCAATCAGTAAATACAGAATCATTCAGTTGCAACTAGATGGTTCAGCTACAAGTTTTAAATTCTATATTAAACTATAAAAGTTTTGTATTTATGTTTCATAAACATGTTATAGGAATCCCCATAACAGGCAGTATCAAATGTTGCATAAAGACTATTGATCGATTTGTCTGTAGAGTTAAACTATTTCCATGAAGTGATACTAAATAAGTGAAGATTAAATTGATTGAGGGTTTTTGGTGTAAAACACAACAGCAAATTATATTCTGTTAAGCCATGAATATATTTCCGCTTTAAAATATTTATGAACGTATCTGACACCTAAAGAAAGGTACCATTACATACTCAGCTTTTCAATATTTATCACTGAGCAGAGATCTACGTATTATTATTATACATGTACATTTAATCCAAAAAGACTTATTTCTCTAAGTATCGCTTCATGTATTCATTCCTATTTTTCAATTATTTCATTCCAAGCACAGAATTCAGTAAATAATTATGCGTCACTTAGTTTCTAGTGAAAATTTGCAGGAAAGTGTGACTTTCCATTAACATAAACTACGAATTTCAAAATTCAGTATCTTAATTTCCAAAATTTTCAATGTCATAATATAATCTGCTTCCGCTTTCTTTGTCAAAGCTTTCTCAATATTCAGTCCTTTTTTCACAAGCATGGTTAAAACAATTTAATGCACTGAGAAAAAAAAACTTCTTAAACTTCTTTACAAACGGAGATACTTAGCAGGATCTAGTAAAAACCCATTTACAATGTATATAATCCTCAAGAAAATATTTAGCAATGAATTAAGAGAATGTTTAGCAGTACCTTGCAACAACATAAAATAAAACTGGTCCTGATCAAATGTGGATACTTGAAACTGCAAAAAACACATTTGCCAAAATTAGTAACATCAAGCATATGACTTTTCAACATTTTATTTGACCTTTCCTCACGATGTATTAAAGATCAATATTCAATAAAAACGGAAATCGGAAATTTTCATATCTTGTGATGGGTAATCTACAAAGTTAACTTACTTTGTTAAGAACCTATTCCTCATTCTGATTCAAATATTCTAAAGTTGATATTCAAAGATGCTTGAGCTCCTAGTTGACAATATCTATTCTCTGGAAACCTGATCTTCCAACAATTGGAATTTCTATGAATACTACTTGTGCTCATTTATTAGGAGACCTGTTTTTATATTCTTACGAAACAGAATTTATTTAAAAACTCCTACATGAAAAGAAAAAAAAAGTTTCTTGCTCTGGCCTTCAATTCGTTGTATAAATATATCATATATGTTTTATCAAAATGAATATTTTCATTCATACGTTGATTCGAATTATTCCACTGAACTCGAAATAAAATACACATCAAAATCTGACACATCTGTTTCATATTCAGATGTTTTATTAGAAAAAAAATGATAAAAAACAAATAATTCAAACTTATGATAAACGTGATGACTTCAGCTTTTCTATCCTCTTTTCCCTATTTTTGAAAGGTGTATACCATTTTCACCTTAAAATGGTGTTTATCTCTCCAATTTAAATCGATACACAAGAACATTTTCTCCGTAAAAATAGCAAGAATAGGCTATGATACGATAATAATTTGAAGTTTCAATAGTATTAACTATCTTGTTAAAGTAAAAATTTTGCAAATTCTATGCAAAGTCGATAATAGCCTTGTTTGCAAGTACAACCTGCGGTTAAGTCGAATGGTTGCTGACCTTTTTGATTCAAATGTTACAACATACCGGTAATTTTCATAATGGACGGTGTATGGATTACTCTGTTTATCCAAACAAGTCACATGATTCAGGGCGGATGTGATTGGTCCACAGAGCATGCTTAAACACCTCCATGGTACTTGATGCCATCTTTGATGTTTTCAGGGGTCCGTGTTTGCTCTACTCTCAATGTGTATTGTTTGATTAGACTTTGGATATGCGTATCTTCATATCGTTACCTTTATATTCATCAGGTCAGACAAACTGTTTCAGAATTGGGTGAACCAAAATTGAGAATGTATCAACTTTATCCAACTTTGTTAAAGAGAACGCTATGGAAATGTCTAAACCTTACAGTAGTCGCTATACAAAACATAGACATGATAATTTTAAATAAAAAGGACTAATCATTAGAGTCCTTATTTCTCAAATTTCATAACCCAGATCTCATTTTTCCAAAAATGATAAAATGCGTTTGTGTGATAAATAATAAGAAAAATGCACGTGATCAACATTTGATCGATGTTTTCTCATACATAGGTTCGAGTTATCCCGAGTACGATCTCTCCAGAGGTCTATTTAAAGATTAAAAATAATCACATGACAGGTTAAAAACGAGGATTGAAAACGCTGAAAGGTTTGTTTATAAATTCATTATCCAATTCAATTCTCTTTATTGAGGTTTCATATATATTAATTTGAAAAGTAAAACGTTAAAGACAATTAAAATAACGTATAATCTCAATCACCAATATACTATCACTGATTTACTTTTCGAAACCAGCCAGAATTATGTATATTTGTATGTCTGTAAGAGAGAGATTGATTCAACATGAATCATTTAAAATGTAAATGTTCCTGCTGAAATCCCACTAATCGGAAGAAATCGTTATTACTTTTCAGTAAATACCATTATTTTTCTTGGGGGGGGGGGGGGGGAGGGGGTTTACAAGGAAAAGTTTACATGAATTGATGTTAATTTTGATGATATTCTTACTTATTTCTTTTAGAAAAAAGTAAAAATGAGGAGAAAACTAGCTGGCGTTACAATCTATGTGTTTTGTGTATTTCTACAGTTGTGTATACAAGTCAATGGTAACCAAAATTGTAGGTATCAACAATCCACTCGATATTTCTTTCTTTTCACATCTGTACATATTCAGACCTTCATTTAAAGAAGAAAAAATCGGTAGTCCACAAAATATTTATAGCGTTGATATATTTACAGTTGAATTTTCATAGTTGATTAGATAGTTGATGATTAAACATTATATACAATGAAATATATGAAGATAACGAACAGTTTCAAGCTCAAAAGTCCATTAAAAAATAGGAGCAGAGCAAACACGGACCTCCAAAAAATCAGAGGTGGGATCAGGTGCCATGGAGGAGTGAGCATCCCCTACCGACCGGTCACATCCGCCGTGTGCTCCTTGTCATGATCGGGAAATAACGGAAAAATCCGTCGACAATTCAGTGTGTAAATAATGATCTAACAATTAGTATGAAAAAGTATGAAAAAAAAAAATTAAATTAAAATTATATATCAAATATAATTTAAATAAAAATATTAGTATTTAGACATAACAGACACAGAATTTATTCTTCATAAATAACTGTACTTATATAATCATATAATCAATCAAACAATTCTTTTACTAGACACATTTGGAGATGATTGCGGAAACAACACTAGAGAGTTGGCTGATGATGAACCGATGTCTGTATTCTACAGAGGGAGCAGCGACATAGTCTGTAATGGGATGACCTTTGAATGTATAGAACCTTGCAAAGTGTGTGTTTCTGTAAAACACTTTAACGATCCTGATTGTGCCATTAGACTTCAGTTGCAAAAGTCCTGGTTGGGGTCAACCTTACGTGTAGGTTTACATCAAGGCTACCGAAACCTTTCCTATTTCTATATGCCACTATGTATTGTATGAAATGCTTATATACATCCTTTGCGAGATAAATATATGTTATATTTCTTGTATTTCTTGTTTAAAACTCTTTAATATACGAAACAACAGGCATCTTTTAGGATAAAATTCTTGTGATTCCCATTTTGAAAAAAAGAGGAGCCTTTCCTTTTTTTTTAATCTTTATTTTAAAAAGATTATAATTATGCTCTTAATAATATTGGAAAGGGGAAATATTTAGAATATTGACCAAGATGAAAGATAAGTCATAAGTTTTGATATTTAAACGTAACAAAAATTCTCAATCATTCCAAGAAGTTTATCATATCAATGAATAAATTATGTGTATTATATTTCAGACTGTTACTTGCAAAGAAAATAAGGAAAACAAAATCTGCCACTCATCTTCAATCTTCATCTACTTAAATACTTTAAGCACCAAATCGACGGGAAATGTAACGTTTGATCTTCTTTTAACGTCGGAAAAAGACGAAACAAGTATGTATATATAGAAGCAAAGCTTTTGCTAAAATGCACTAAACTTAGACATTGATATAATCTCACTATCAGATTGAAAACACATTAGGAACTTTGCATATTCACTTTTTGTTATTTTTCCCTATTATTTAGTATCATTGATTTTTATATCACTTATGTAGAGTGTCAAAGCAAGAGTAAATTGGATTTTTATTGTATTCATTGCTAGTTTCTTCATAGGACAAATTTACGACGAGTCTCTCTCACAACATTATCCTAGAAGTATCAAACAAATTTGAAATCGAAGGAAAAAATCATTATATATAAATTCTTTCCTTTGAAAGCAGTCATATGTTGTTTTTGCTGTAGCATTATTTTTGCTGCTTTCTTGAGAGAACAAAAGAATAATTGTAATGCAGTACCCTTACTAGAGATTTCTTGCAAAAACAGTCTCTTAATTTTCAAATTAAAAGCTGAGAAAGAATAATGAATAAAAAAGCAGGAAATTAATTCTGATGTTCTTAACGAAATTGCAATTTGAAATATTTTTGTTGCTTACAGATTGGGCAATAATCGGGGGCGTGATAGGGGGAGTGGTCGGAGGATTAATTTTGGTTACCGTTATCACTGGTTTAATTGTCCGAAAGGCATGCAAATTACGAACATCACAAGGCCACATTTACAGCCAAGGAAATACAGGTACTTTTAATTCCAATGTTCCTTTTCTTAAGTTGTTACAAAGTTATGTAATTACAGCACAGACAAGCCTACCATTATGTAAAAGAGTTTTTTTAAAATAATGTACATGTACATTGAATTTCTTAATTAGAAATTGAAAATGTTGAAAACACACCAAATCGAAATTATGACTCCTTTTAATAAAGAACTCACATCTAAGACGATCGATCCTATATGGTTTTAGTCATTGCCTACTGATGAAAGCTTTGTGAAAAAAAGTTTCATGAAGTTAAATAATTGTTTTTTTTTTGTATTACATTTGAAATCACAAAGAATAAGATAAACTACAAAAGAAAATCTTGAATTGGAAGTATGTTCTTCGTATAAAGAGCTCCAGATTGCATCGGAATGCCAGAACAAATACTGTTATTGAACAAAACCTGTAGTTAACATGTTCTTTTTTTCACAGTTCCAATAAGCAAGAAGTCTTTTCCTTGGTATTCCAGCAATGAAAACTCTCAACTTCCAACCGGAAGTTAACAATACTAGCCACCCGCAAGAAGCTATCAAACAATATCCGGTATTAGGAAGATGGTTGATACCTTGAAGACGTAAACTGAATACGATTTAAGTTCCATTGACGACGTTTATTTAGATCATATTTATATGTTATCAATTTCAGAAATGTCTTAATTGTTATTCTTATATTTGAAATTCATCTTTGCACGTATTTGAATTGTCTACCTATTTTTATCGACAATTCCTGACTGTTATAGTGCCAAGGAGAATAGGACATTTTTTCATCCATTAATAATTCTTTCATACATTCTTGGACTGAAAAATATATTTTCATCGATGCAAATATATATACAGGAAGACAAGCGTTTTGTCACAAGAGTGTCTTTCATTAATTAACGATTTTCAATTACCAAATGAATGAGTAATTCAGCTTAGTATAAGATAAACATAATTTCAAGTTAATTTTGCTTGGATAATAATGATTGTATGTAATCTCGTGACGGAGAATTTATCACAGAATGCTGGTTACTTTTAAATCTTACGAACACAATGAACCAAGTTCATTTGAAATTCAAAAAATAGCGAATATTTGTTTATCATGATTGATAATTATATCCATGAAAATGAAGGAATCTCCTTGTGATAAAGTCTATGTTTTTTTTTTTTTTTTAGTGACATATTATGCATACATGACATTTAAGATTCAATGTATATAGAAATTTACAATTCGCACCTTGCACGTTGGTCGTAAAAGTCACTTCATATGATTTTTAAATCACTGCATACGTTTAATATTTTATGAGACTATTTATGGACAATAATAAATAATATTTTTGATTTACAATTTTTGAGCAAATTTTCTTTGGGAGATTATTTTTCTCATGAGTTTGTAGGCAGAGTTTTATTATCTAGTAGTTTGCAAGGGGTAATTTTTGATTAATGAAACTAATAGAAATGAAGAATTTGATCGATCTTTTAATGTGAATTTATAATGTATCTAAAAAAAGAATAAAGAATGAATCAACAAACTTGTTACACTGATGAAGTCAAATATGATAATATTTATTAAACATATTCTTCTCAAAGTTTGGAAACAAGGTATATTACCTTTTATCTTGCACTCCTGATTTATAGATGAATTATTGACTGTTTAAGATACAGAGAGGATATTCGATGGTTTGTAATTCGAGATGGAGTTTATTTCATGAAAGGAACAGAAATAAATCTATATTCACCTAGAAATCATTGAATTTCCATTTTATTATATTTTCTTTCTTTTTCTTTTGTCCTTATTAGCTAAGAGATGTAGGTGCTATTTTCCAAAGGTGAAAATAATAGTTGATATTTTCATAGTGTGTGTAAAAATATAAATGTTATTCAAATTAAGGTATTTTTATTAAAAATATAATAAATACTTTTATTAGGAAGCTCTATCTTGTTTTACATGAAAAATGGAAAAGGTATTAAAGTTGTTTTCTTTTTCAGTGTTAATTTTAAATTTGCTTGAGTGTTAGTTCTATATCAGATGATTGATTCTGAAATAGAATATTCTTATACCCTCATTTTCTTCACTGTTTTCACTATATTTTTTACCTGAAATATCCATCACAACAAGCAGTTTTCCCCTTTTCCGTTTATCTTTTTTGGAATTTGGCTATCTTGAACGATGTAAAATTATATTTTAGAATTAGAGTTGTATCTAAATTACATTTAAAGTCCTGGTGTCGCTGCAGATGAAATTAATAGTGTCAGAGAGGAAATGAGCTCAATTTTACATAAAATCAATTAAAATAATTTTGGTAGCCTTTAAAGACCTAACCATGCTTGTAAATACCCGATGTTTGACCATTCAGTCGGTTTATTTATGGCTGACTATTCACCCAAAACGATTGACCTAGCATAAACCTTTAAATCAACAGACTGGTCAATATTAAAGTACTAGGTCAGTCTACCCAACCTGGTCATTTTGTATAGAACTGTATCAGTATTATCGAAAAATAAGTTAAAATCATAAGAACTTGAATTTCAATCCTGACATTTCGGATATTTAATAGTACTCATTTGTGCATAAAGGCATATTCTGAAGTGACACAAACCTAGTGTAATGACTAGGACTTTCATGCTTCACTGAAAGGTTTGTTGATTATTTTGAAATTTTGAGTTCATGGCCATGTACCAGATTTGCCATATGTTATTCATGTTATAAGATCATTAAATTTAATTATATATAGGTAAATGAGTGATTTATTATTTCAATGCGTTAGAATTTAAGGAAAAACTACGATTGCACAATTACAGTCTAGAGATTAATGTTTACACTTTCGAATTCAGAAACTCGTGACCTAGATATCGACCCGACAATTATATACATAACACATACAGAAAGTTATACAGAACTTATTATAATCATAATCAAATCTTAATCATAAAGTCCCATTAAGATACACGAGATGTAACGCAATAAACATTCACACAGCAGATTATTTGAATTACGGATATATAATTAACGGACACGATGTTTATATTAATGGTTATATCATGGATATTTGTCAATGTAGAAATCCTTAATTTCAAAATCTATTGAAAATGGCGCAAAAAGACCATGTTATTTACAAGACAGACTTAAAGTAATTGTTCATGAATCAATCATGTTACTTACACAGTGCAACTTGTATATTAGATCTAGAAGTTTTATTGCAACTACTTTGAAAAAAAAAATGACACAAAAATGACATTTCAATTTTTTCCTTAAGAACTGATTTATCTTTGAAAATAAAACCGTCAGAGCTTATTTCGGTATTGTGATTTAATATATAATGTATTTTTTTTTTAAATTATTAAATCTATAGATGATTTAAAAAAAGAAAAAGAAAAAAAGGAAAACAACATATATTTAATCACAGCTGGTCACTTACTTCAAACATTTTTCCCCATAGATTATGAAAAAGGTATTAGATCTATCTTATATAAAAATCCATGTAAGGTTTAATCCTTATTCAAGATTTCCCAGTAGAAATCTTGAATAAGAATAAATCTTAAAGTATTAATACAATGTATAGATTTGAAGGAAACGGAAAAAAGTGAAAGTTTTGAACATGAATGAAAACTTGCAATTTCTTAATATTCTATAGAAATTTTAGTTTGATATTTGCATAATTTACAACCAAAATAAGGCGAAAAAGGTATATCAAACCATGCATACATTACTTACTTGTAGCGTGTCTATTTGTTTGTAATGTAAGGAGAAATGTTTCTGACAAGCGCAGCTTGTTTTTGCTGGATACTTTACATATATATGAAAGAAAGAAGAACTACATGTTAAATTGTCATCTATGAAAACAAATAACCAAAACTGAATTTACATATCTCATAATCTTAAATAACAATTGACTGGACTTAAATCAGAAATAGCCTAATACCACAAACCGATTACAGTACTGTATATTTTCCTAATTTTTCGCGAGGAATTAATTTTGCGAGAATTTTTTATGCTTTAAATGCTTAAAAAAATTTCTTGGTGTTGAAATCCATGTAAAATCTCTTGATCAACTGCAAACTCGCAAATTATTGTTCTCACGATATGACGTCCAATAGCCATTTTGCGATATCAAGTACTCGAGAAAAATAAGGAATCTACAGTAGTTAAAGTGCGGAAGCCCATTTAGGAACTATCAAAAATATTTTTGAATTCGATATAACAAATTGTCCAATTTGTTATAACGAATTTAATTCGTCATAACAATTTCTTTGAATTCGTTATAATGAATGCAATCTGTTATAACAAATTTGTTGAATTCGTTATAACGAATTCAAAATTTTGTTATAACGAATTAAATTCGTTATAACGAATTCTGAAACTTGTCATAACGAATTAAATTCGTTTAAACGAATTCTCTAATTTGTTATAACGATTTAAATTCGTTAAAACGATTTCGCCAAATCGTCGTATCGATTTCATACATATTTTTCTATAGACCCTGATTGTTGAATTTGATTTAATGAATTTGATTCGTCATAACAAATTTTAGAATTCGTTTAAACGAATTTAATTCGTTATAACAAATTTGCGTTATAACGAATTCAACAAATTTGTTATAATAGATTAAATTCGTTAAAATGAATTCAAAGAATTTGTTATAAAGAATTAAATTTGTTATAACAAATTCTACAATGCGTTATATCGAATTCGAAAATATTTTTTGATAGGTCCTAAATGGGCTTCCGTATTAAAGTGTAACAATGTACTGACAATTAAAACATGCTGACAAGTACGACTAATTACATGACACAAGGACGACTAAATACAAGACGCATGTAGTCCAGCCAATAGTACAAATGTTAAAAACAACGAAGGCCAAATACATGAGGAATAGAAACAAAGAGTACCAAAAAAGTGAGAATTATGGTCCACCAAAACAAACATTATGTATGTGTAACAAAAAAAAAAAAAAAAAAAAAAAAAAAAAAATGGTAAAAAAGAGTTAAAGATAAAATTCCATGGCTTCTTAAGAAAGAAAACTTTGCTTCAATTTAAGGAGGGATTCTTGTCTGGTTTCTGACTGGATGAAATATTCAAAGTATATTTGCTTATATGTTTTATATATTTAGACGTAAGAGATTTAAAAGATCATATTTTTCTTTCCTCATCACAATTGTACAACTTTAAATAGAAATGTTAAACTGAGTTTGAAATCTAGCAGGGACTATATTTTTGGCGGAATGGCGGCGTATGAAAATATCTTCTTTTCTGCCTCTCAAAATAATTATAGAACAATTAATTTAGTTATAATTTTTACACAATCAAAGACTTGGAGAAAATCTTTAAATGTAAGTTAAATTAACAATAAGGGACTAAAGTTTTAAAACATATCAAATAAATATGATTTTCCAAACAAACTACAATTATGTTAGCTTTTAAAAGCTTCCAATCTAAGTTCAAATTTGAGCCAAAAATCCATAAAAAGTGTTTTTTCTCTCTTAGTAAACGGTCAAAACTTTTTGTTTTTATATCATTTTGTATCTTTATGTAACAACTTTACCATATGTGAAAATAAGAAAAATTTAAATATAGGAAGCATATAAAAATAACTAAAATATCTTAAAATTTTAAGAAAAATATAGAAAATTCGGATTAGCCAATATCCATTTTAGTTAAATTATTTATGTCAATTTGGTAATATCATCTTATAGACCCTATATGGTAATATCTCTTTATGCAAAGAGAAAAACATTTAATTTCTTGAAATAGAAGTAGGCATCGCATGATTGGAAACAGTAATTTTTATTCTTTATGTCCAGGGAAAAGGTACTGACCTTGACCTGACCTTGTCTCTAATATAAAACGGTCAAATTTAATCTAATTGATACCATCACTTAAGTGATATTGTTTTCTTGATTCTGCGAAAATTTCATTGATTTTCAAATATAAGAAATAAGTGTTCCTATGAGAAGAATCCCTCCTTAAATGCTTGATTTCCTTTTTTTTTTAATTTTAAATCACGATGAATTTGTTACCTACTTGTCCAGAGCTTAATCAAGCTGGGAGCAAGATGTATAAAAATGTTTTGCATTTGCACTGTGTATTCAACATTTTATGAGATTTGTAATACTTACATCAATAATGTATTCAATGTTATAAACTGTTTACATAGTTGTACATTTATTATTCAGTTATTTCTGTATTGATTATTAACTGTTTATGACACTGTATATTAATTTTGAAACTGAGAAAAATACGAAGCATAACTTCCTATAAGTCATATAGATAGTAACGTTTGACTTCATTCAAGACAAGATTTCCAAGGATTTTTAAGAACTAATTTTGAAAATAAATTGAATCATAACTTGAAATTTCAAATTTGTAAAATCAGGGTTAATAATTGATAACATTATAAAATATAGTTATACAGTTTTATTTTTAAATCAGTTAGTACAAAGTAGCTCCTTAACTCCAATGCAACATGCATACGACACAGACAACATTCTTTCCAACGAAGAATCATACATTGATAGTTCACACGTTTTTAGGGAGCTATTTCAAAGCTTCGATCCTCTCTTCTTTGAGAAAATGTTCCTCATCATGATCAAGAGAAATAAAATATTTATACCGAAGTTAAAATTTATTTGATTTCAATTCAAATTGATAAAGAATTAACTTAACATATTTTGTGAGAGACAAATGGAGATAGTTAAATAATAATATCCGAGATAAAACTAATAATGTGTTTTTCGAAAAATAAGGTTGGGTGGGTTGCTTTTTTAGACAGTTTGAAGAATTGAATTGAACATATTTCAATGAAAAAAGTAAAAAAAGATAAGACATTCTAGAAATGTAGTTGGGAGGATAAGAATTCTGTACTGATCTGTGACTTATAAAATACTGTTATAAGTAAAAGAAAAAAAAATATCTGTAACATTTTATTTTAGGCGATACATAATCTTATGACATGAAGGTAGAAGATCTTGAAGTAGTCATATTACTGTGTGTTTCTCTGCGGTTTTGTATGGGAGTTGAGATTCACCGAAATTGTAAGTATTCACATGCATAAGAAATACTAACCGAAATGTGACGCATATTAATCTTAAACTTTGCAGCTTGTTAATTTTAAAATTTAATTTTCAATTTGTAAACCAAGCTTTTCAGATCATATTATTCTACCATACTGAATCATCTAAAACCCCATGAAATATCCACACATCAACTATATTAATATAATTTATTTTTAAGACACGTTTGGAGAAGATTGTGGAGTCAACACAAATGAAGTTCAACAGTATAAACCCATGTTAGTCATGTATCGAGGGAAAAGTTTCTCAGGTACTTCTTGTAGGGAGATGATCTTTAAATGCAAGGAAGACTGTAAAGTGTGTATGAATGCAAAATACTTCCGAGATCCAGACTGTGCCATTAAACTCGAGTTTAAAGAGTCCTCGACTGCTAAAACAGAACACGTAAGTTAAATATGTAATCAATTTATATTATGAATGAGTTGTTTTTTACAACATTTAAAACAATCATTGAAAAACAAATCGTTTTCATACAATTAGTAGATCTACAATGTTTAAAAGAATAAAAGGAAATGGATTTCTTTCCCCACTAACAAAAGAAATAGGACCTACTATTTATAATAGCTTCAATTTCATGTTCAAACTTGGTCAAACACATAAACATTCTGAACTTTCAGGTTATTGCATGTAATAAGAATGAGAAGGACGAATATTGTAGATCTTCGTCTTCATCCATCATCTTCTCCATTTTAAGCAACAAATCTCCAGCCAACGCTGAATTTGACCTGCTTGTATCATCGGAGGTATTGGAGGCAGGTCCTGAACTCGATGGAAGTTAGTAACTATGCAGTAAAAATTATAAATAATAGAAAAAGGGACCAAATAAATTATTAACAAAGAACAGTTGACAATTTTACAATATGATTATGACGTTGTATGGTCCATGTACTTTGTTTCCCATAACAATTTGTGCGTATTCTAAGTAAGCAGGAAACATTTTACTTCGATATTTTTTGTACAGATTTTTGCTTGCTTATTTATTATACGTCTTTTCTAAAACAGAAATTATTTCTGATTACCAAGGTGTACACCTAAAAGTGAAAATTTTCTTTTTTCACAGCGGGAATCTATTTGTAAAACAATGCATGAATGGTAAACAAGCTGTTATCCACTGATTCGTGGAAAATAAAATAAACTGAATCTTGTCCCTATTTAGACGAAAAAGTCTGAATAAAAACCATTTCAAGATAAAACCATCTCTATTCATGATGAACTAGTACATATATGTAATGGGTAAATATCTGTGAATCACGTTTGCTTTTTCATGAACTAAATACCTATGATTTCTCAGCACAAGAGCTTGCAACACCCTGTTGTAATTTACCTAACCAATATAAGTGTAAACAATGTTAGGTTGTTCATGATGAATAAAATTTTTTTTTAAATCTTATCTAAAGGAAGTCTAACACTTAAGCGATTTCTTTTGCCTGAAGTCGACCGTAGTAAAAAAAATTGCAACATTACAGACATTCTATGGAATTTTAGCCCTCTTAACATATAAAAAATAGGAGAGGGATAAATTATTGCCGCTACTTTTCTGAAAGCATTTGGGATATTTAGTTCAAGAACATACATTTTAGCGAGTTATTAATATAAACAATGTCATGCATATATGTATAAAATTTTTAAGTGAAAAATGAATTTTCCATTTAAGCGATTTCTCTAAAAGAAAAGTACATGTATTTCAACTAAGTTGAATTCAACAATATCAATCTTTTGTTTTACACAGCTTGGAAAATAATAATTATTGTGGCAGTAGTAGGTGGAGTGGGTATTCCCATGCTCTGTGTCATTGCCTGTGTAGTCTTCAAATTCTGTGTGATCCATTCAAGTCGAAAATCACGTAGTCCTATGTACACTCCAGGAAATGCAGGTTGTGTTTTCAATTTCTCTGCGAAATACTTTGGTGACTTGCCGTCACTGACACCTCAGATTGATAAATCTTATTATAATTATGCAAATCAAAATGGTGCACTACAGTATGGAAGGATTAATATGCAATAGTTTATACTTATGCAAGTTATATAATTATATTTTTTTTAACAAGCAAAACAATGTAAAGTTGAATTACTTGATTTTATGTTTTCGTATTTGTAGTTTCCATGACAAATCAAAGCAACACAGCATTCCCAAACAGCGGATATTCTCAATATCTTCCAGAAAATTACCACACCCAGCAGGGGATGGGACGAACATCGAAGTTTTGATTAGTTGATATATAATACCCGAGGAAAATTCGGACAAATATCTCTGCAGCTAGATATACGTTAGATGAATTATTTTAGAGAGACTATTTTTTTAAAGCAAAGACTATTATGTCATCAATACCAGAATCAAACTTGATCAAGAATGCATTGCCTTTTCGCATCATCAAAATTTATAGCGAAGATGTATGCATACAACAAACACAGTATTTTTTTTCGATTGGTTTTCAATGATATATCAATTTTGCGACCTGAAGAGGTACATTAATATACAGCTTTCATCCAGTATGAAGGGATTTATATTTTTAATCACCAGCAACAACAAATTTAATGGGAACGGAACTCGTATTTTATATTTAAAAAAAGTCTTGCACGCATACTTTATCGTCAGAGACAGTATCTAGTTCGTTTTTTAAAGAACAATAAGCTTCAAATATAGTGTCTTGTGCTGGCTCTCACTTCATCGAATTTTTGAGAAAAGATATTATTGCAAAAAAATCTTTAAACATTACGTGGTAGCATATATGATAATGATTACATGTATGTAGAAATCCACGTTGTTGTACACACGACCCGTGTATACAATGTATGGTAACTATTTTATGTTTAAATAAAAACGTTGTATATATGATAATGCTTCTAAGATGTCAGAAACACATTCTTCAAGATGTTTTTGCCAAAAAAAAAAAAAAAAAAAAAAAAAAAAAAAAAATTCACGTGCGAACTTGAAATCTTGGCCTTACTGGTGAACCCTGAATATTTAAGAAAATATTAAGAGATTACACTAACATATCTCTAAAACACTGAATGGTAAATAAATATTAATCTGTGTATTCTTTTCTCTCGCAATTCACGTTGTTATACATAACACAAGATTTAAAACTTTGTAACACCCGAACGCAGGAGATTTTCCATGGGACCTGTAGCATTTTGGAAATCTTAAACTCGGGAGACTTGGGGAGAAACTTGAACATAGATATTATGTAGTTTGAAATACCAGTACATTTACAGGAAACAAATATAAATAATTCTCTGTTTCATTTTTATGGCAAAAATTTAAAAAGTTTGTCCAACCGATTTAATTTATTGTTTTTTTGCAAAAATCTGTTTGACTTGATGCACGGAATAATCCTTTACTATCTTAAAAGAATTTGCTGTTAGAGATAAATGAGATTTTAAGTGATCATATTTCCTCTGGGTTTTTTTTTTTTGGCAACGGTGGTTATTTCAAAAATTTGAAATGTTTGATGCACGCTTATACAGTGTGATCATAATATTGTGAAGTTCAATTAAGGTTTTCGAAGCCATCTTCAAGACACAATTATAGGTAAAACAATACAAATGTCCTTAAAACATAGTTCAATATGGCATACTTTATAAATATTCATACTAAATATATTCATTTTTCTGCGTATAGAATTAAAGATATACTAATAAAGAAATACTGATAAAAAATTGTATCAATATCGTGTGAATCTCGTGAATGTCAGATATAAAATTGATAGAAACATATAAATGTAAAATAAAGCAAAATAATTTCTAACGCAAACCCGAGCCCTAACCTTAACCCAAAATTCTAACATGTACCCAGGCTTGCATTGATATATATACTGATGCATTTTAAAGAGGATGATCCTTTTTGGTTTAAATTTTAGTAAAACAATGATGTACATGTACGAGGGTTTACCAGAAAGTTCATGGAACGCGCAATGTAATTAAAACCGCGTAAAGTACATCAATAAATTTTAAAACATTAATTCCACATCATCTTTTCTGTGTATAGAATAAACTGTGTCATACAAATTATCTATCAAGAAATTGTCAATGTTTTGATAACAATTGCGTAACATCAGAATGCGACGTATTTCTATCGTTTGTCTAACGGAGACAAATCTTTTGAAAGGAGCATTTATTGTCCTTTTTTGTTTTCACTCATGTGCTGAGAAACTATTCATAGTTATAATTTTGATTTTTTAAACCGAATTTGGTCAATTTTATGAGATATTATCCTAAATTCACGAGAAAGTGATGAAAAAATACTTGTTAAGTGTCAGATAATACAAAGGAAATTTTGACAGAATCACGAAAATAAGAACTAAAGTCCTGTATTTATAAGAGAAATGAACAAGTAAAATGACGTTGGAAAGGGGGAGGGGTGTTTGTTTTATTTGTCACAATTAATAGTTTCTCTTTGGAATTTTTTTTTCTCTATGGAAATTTTTGAATAGGCCGTAGAGAGATAAGATAGGCCCAAATTACCTCTTTTTTTTTTTTTTTTTTTTTTTTTTTTTTTTTTTTTTTTTTTTTTTTTAAGAAAAGAATGGAACAAAAGTTTCAGGAAGAGACACCCATTTTGCAGATTCTCAGTCTAGGTATCCCAAGTCAGTCACACGAAAACGTAACTTTGCTCGCAAGTGGTAAAAAATAAACTCAAAAAGCGAATGAAGCTACCAAGTCAACTGAGGATCATTATCTTTTGTCTATATAGATTTATTTACAATATTGTGTTTTCAAATAAGCTGTTCATGAAACAATGAATCGTATAAGCAAGATGGGTTTTAGTCAGTATTTAAATTCAGTGTATCTAGTCAAGAAAAGTGTATTGAGGAAGAGTAAGCGGACATTGAGAAGCAATGGCGTAGTCGAACGTCATAATACTCAACGAGGACAAATCAGGTGATCAAATAATATCTTTTGAATTTAATGTTAAATTGGCAAATTACCAACCTATTTAAATAAACCATGGCATTTTTTTTTAAAATTACTTAAACTTTTGTTGATTTATTTTCCTTATAATTTTTGTAAGCACATTCTTTTTAGTATCAATCTTATCGCATCAGTCCACGAACTTTTTGATAACCCCTCGTACATGTATACTGCAGTACTCTGATCTTTATTGGAAGATTAATGATGATTTATCATGGAAGCAACGAATAGTATGTGGTCATAGAACTACTCATTATCTATGTCATCTGAATTATCTAGATACATCTGTAGCCAGAATTCAATATTTTTTTTTTTTTATTATAAATCCACTTGGAAATTAAACGCATCCGTATCTAATAACCTTGATTAATTCGAAGGACTGTAAAATTGTATAATATTTTTTTAACCATATGTTCTATGATTATAAAAATAAAACACGTTTCATTACGCTAGACGTATACTCGATATCTTTACACCTCGACTGTATTATCTAAGCAAAGTGTGACAAAGGAATTATAGCAAAAAATAACACATTGTTGTTATATACATGTATTGAAACTTAAGGCTTCTTTGTTTTATTTAAAAAAATACTTTGAACGATCTAAATTTGAAGGTAGGTTCATGGTTTATTTCAATCCTTCTGTTTAACTCGATTCATTTAGAAGTTAAGAACAACACTTCACCATTTCTTTTCGAACAACTTTTTGAAAGGTGAAAATGCATCTTGTCAATAAGAAAAAAAAGAAAACAATTAAAATAGGCAAAAATCCATAAGATTATAATCGCATTATAAATCGTTTTGTTCGAATACCTGTAAAAAGTGCTGAACTGGATACCTAGGCATCCCATACCTTCTATATTTTTTAATTCAAAGATAAGAAGGAAAAGAATTCTAATCCTCTGCTCATTTAACTTTTATCAAATTTTATTTAAATCTGTTTAAAGCCAAATAATTTTGTCAAATTGCAACTGTTTTTTATCGACCTGCAAAATTCCTGTGCTAGAATGCAGCTTGTTTATGTCATACACAGGGTAGTAACGTCAACATGCAAGATGCTTCATAACTTTGTACTAAGTGAAGAGTATAATATGATTGATCTGTTAATCATATAGAATTCAGTGAAATATATGGAGATAACGAACAGTATTCAAGCTCAAAAGTTCATTATACAATACAAAATAGGAGCAGAGCAAACACGGACCTCCAAACATCAGAGGTGGGATCAGGTGCCATGGAGGAGTAAGCATCCCCTGCCGACCGGTCACACCCGCCGTGTGCTCCTTGTCATGATCGGGAAATAAGGGAAAAATCCGTCGACAATTCAGTGTGTAAATAATGGCCTAACAATTAGTATGAAAAACGTCAGTCAGCATTTGACTCAATGATAAATTGTATTTGCTGACAAGGTCATTGTATCGACCATAGAACTTACGAAATGATGACTTAAAACGAGACAGCTGATATTCTTGTTTCATCAAAAAAAAAAAAAAAAAACAAAAGAAAAGACAACGAATTCAATTAACCCTCCCTAAAGTAAGCAAATAAACATCAGTGATTCACACCGATCTGCTAAACGTTTATCATTCTGATTCTACGCATAATTATTCTGAATTTGTTGTTAAAAGGAAGATGGAGTTCCTCATTGACAACATGTATGTAGTCTTTGGAGACCAGTTCTTCCAACAATCTGTTGGAATTTCGATGGGTACTCAATGTGCTCCTTAATTAGCCGCCCTTTTTGTATATTTCTTTGATGTAGAATGTATCAAAAAACTTCAACATAAGAAGAAGAAAAGAACTTGCTGTGTCCTTTAACTACACATTCAGATATATCGACGACGTTTATCAATTGTAATAAGTACCCTCATTCATACATGTTGTATGCCGACTCCATATTTCCCAGTGAACTAGATATTGAAGACACCAGAGTCTGCCACATTTATTTCATATTTGAATGCTTTAGTGGTGATGATCAGGGTCAACTAACAACTAAACTGTGACAAACGAGACGACTTTAATTATTCCTTCTTCAACTTTCCTTATACATATAGTAACATTCCATCATCACCAGCATATGTTGTTTTCGATACTCAAGAGCATGTACTGAGTCAATTTTTAAACCTTTACAGTGATTTCAGCAACCTTGTTTAAAGTCAGCATTTCGTAAATTCTGTGGTTCTTGTATTGACCTTGTTAGTAAATACAACCTATCTTTGGTTGTATTTTGAGGCGTTATCACAACTTAACAAAAAGGCATTATAACGCAAAGTGAAATGCGTAATAAACAAACAATTAGTTGTTATCAGTAACAAAAATAATGCAAAGTAAGAAGGGGTTATTGCAGGAAATGAAAAGGCGTTATAACGCAAACAAGAGGACATGCTCCATAGCGCTCACCTGAGCACATTAGCTAGAAAAAAGCATAAATCAGTTCAGTATTGAAAAGTTTAAATGGGGGGACTTGAATTTTAAACAGCTTGAAAATGCTTCCATATTAATATAACAAATGGCTTTGCTGTTCTTGAGCAGATTTTCAAAGATTTTTTCCTATATATTCCTTTGTAAGAATTTGATCCCCCATTGTGGCCCCTCCCTACCCTTGGGGTCATCATTTGAACAAACTTGAATCTACACTACCTGAGGATGCTTCCACATCAATATGACTAAACATGGCTTTTATGTTCTTGAGAATAAGAATTGTTTCTTATATATTCCTATGTAAAACTATGATATTCCATTGTGGCCACAACCTACCACTGAGTTTCATCAATTGAACAAACTTGAATTCACACTACTTAAGAATGCTTCCATATCAATATGACTAAACATGCGCTTTGCTGTTCTTGGGAAGATGAGTTTTCAAGTATTTTTCCTATATATTCCTATGTAAAAAAATCCCCCATTGTTGCCCCACCCTAGCCAAAGGGGTCATCATTTGAACAAACTTGAATCTACACTGTGTAAAGAAGGTTTCAGATAAGTTTCAACTTTTTTAGCCCAATGGTTCTTGAGAAGAAGAGTTTTGAACCATTCCACCAAATTTCACTATATCTGAATAATCTCCCCTTGAATGAGGATGTGGCCCTTCATTTGATCAAACTTGAATCCCCTTTACCAAAGGATGCTTTGTGGCAAGTTGGTTGAAATTAGCCAATTGGTTCTAGAGACGACGGCGAAAATGTGAAAATTTTACAGTTGGACAGACGGACTACAGACAATATGTGATCAGAAAAGCTCTCTTGAGCTTTCAGCTCAGGTGAGCTAAAAAGTAGGGGTGTCAATTTTTTCTCGGACAGCTTAGTCGAATAGTCGGAGGCTTTAGTCGAACGATAGTCGAATACTCGTTGAAATTAAATTAATTTTCATGTCATTTTTCCTATTTGTTTTTAACAGACTGCTAGCCTGTACAATTTTTAATATACGCTATCACCATTATACAACCAATTATTGTATCGTTAACATTTACATAGTAATAAATATATGTATCAATGTATTTGATTTCAAATAAAAAATTTACTGCACATTTTATCTATATACAGAAAATCAAACTCCCGCATTTATCCTTTCTTTTCATACTGTTAGTACATGTCCTTCGTTATTGATTTCTTACCCGAAGCCACTTGATTGTGTCTCGAAAGTGACCCGTGACTGTTTAACAATTAAAGTGTAACTCTTATAAAAACAAAGAGAGCTTGCAATAAATTTTAATTATGAGATTTTTTGCAAACAATCAATACAATTTTAAAATGATTGATATTAATATCAGAAAGAAACAACTTTCAATTACGCTCAAAACTGTCCCCCAATTTACATGTATTTACAAATATGTAACATCTGTGTTATTATTCTTCATTAATTGATAGTTTCATTATACGAGATCTTACGGAAATGCAGGTTGAAACTTTACAATTTGGATCTGACATCTTTTAAAGTATGCCAATGCATGTTTGCCGAACAATAAAATTCCTCTGAACAATTAACGAAGACCGGTTAAGCCTTTCCCTGAGTTTTACTCACGAGAACACTGAACACTGATACGTTAATAAATGAACTGAGCAGATCCATTTTTTACCTTGAATTTCAGATTACTATTAAGCAGCAAATTTTTAACGACTAACCAACAAAAATTTTTAGTCGATAGTCGGTATGATCGAATGATAGTCGAGTACTCGAATATTCGTTGACATCCCTATTAAAAAGGTAATATTATGACTTTTCAAAAAGGAGTTAATACGCCTTTGAAAACGGCGGAATCTTATTTGGTTTAGGACTCATAGCGTACTGGCATCATATTTACAGCTTGCATGTCCAAGTTAAATTAAATTTCAATCTATGATAAACACAGCCTTCTCTGCGGTTTATATCCAGAGCAGTTGGATTTCACAACTTGGATAAGCACCCATTCAATCAAAAAATGCTTTCTCAAAAGTGTATTTCAGTAATGCTAATTGCTCGTTAAAACTGCATGTATGAAAAAAGTTTGCTTTCTTTCTTTCATAGAGGAAAGAAACGATTTCAAATGTGAAATTAATATTTAACATACAATCATCTAAGCACTACTCTGGGCCTAAATGCTGGACCAATGTAGGTATCATGTTTTTCACAAGTACATGTATAGGGTAGAGTTCTCGTTAAACTCATGCAAACAATTTGCAGGAGTATATAAACATATTCTTTGAAATATTGCATGAATTTAGATAGAGTAGCTTTCACCCCCTTTATATGATTATTATCATCCTGTAATGCATTTTCACCTTGCGTTGTAACACCTTTATGAAAAGCGTTATGAAATGCTTATTGTAATGCGTAATAACGCTTCTTCAAAAAGTCTAATAATGCCTATTGCGCCTTTTCAAAGGTGTTACAGCGCCCTTGTTTATCGTTAACACACCTTTAGTCGCGTTATAACGCCTTTTCACCACGCGTTATTACGCCTCATATTATTTTTCCCCCAAGACATTGATCCTAATAGGCATTTACTAAATACTTCTGTTCTGCAACAAAACGTCTTTTGAAATTACCAAATGTATGCATTTAAAAATAAAATCATATGTTCATTTTTGGAATGTAGCGGATTGTAGGAAATTTAGCTAAATCTCCAAAATATTATATGGGAAGCAACGAGTCGTATTCTCAGATAAATCAAATTTGGAGCAGGTCTCCAAATTTGATTGACAGAATTTATTTTCTTGCATATTAACTCTATAACAGAAATAAAAAAGGTATCCTTCATCTTCAATGAAACTACTATATTTAAGTGGGTATAGGCTAAATACAGAATATCTCACAAGAAAAAGTCTATAATATAAAATAAATAAAGGACTGCGAACGATAGAATAAATTCTTTTGCTGTTTTTTTTTTAACAAAAAAGAGGCAATTGTTCCGCATCCATGAGTACTAAAAAATCGAGTTACGTTTTTAGTCTTATTTTTTATGGAAATTTTTTTTACACCTTCATATCAGAAAGAGTTGTTACTAAGTAATAAATCAATAACCACCGGTATCAGAGCTATTAATGAATATTAGTGAAGTCTTCTTTGCATTCCAAAAATGATAGTAAATATTTCAAAATTGAATAATAAGTGTGTAAACTGTAGGTGGGTATCGGGAGTAAGCATTCGAAAATATGAGTTGAGTAAATAAAAACTGTTGCTCGAATGAACACAAAAGTTTGCAAGTCAAAGCCATTGTCGTCATAAGATGAAAAACTCGAATTTAATGATTTATGAATTTTATTCAATGTAAAAGAAAAGTTCTTGATTTTCAAAAATAGGAACTATTGTACTTCAATTAATATAAAAATCGCTGACTTGTAGATGAGTTTGAATTGTGATGAATTGAACAACATAGAATCATGTCCAGGTATTGAAACTACAATGTTTGGTTTGTAGTAACCTAAAGTTCGAGAGGAACGCGCATAAAAAGAAATACTGATGACCTGAGAAACACCTGACTGTATGATTCTTGAGATATCATGAATAAGTTGCTTTGATGCATTTGATATTTTTGTACCTGTCACTTATATAATGCAGCAGCAAATTGAACCATGGAAAGGATTTATATAGGCAGTGACTGCTGTCCAATCCTTTATGCTTCATTTATAAACTATTCTTTAAATAATAATTTAATGCAGCAATTGCTAAAACTAATATTGCTTTTAATTCTGTTATAATATTGATTTTAATTCTGTTGTACGATTTGATCTTGTAATGATTCTTGAATTTTTTTTAATCTACTGATTGGACTGCTTATGAATAAATCTTTACTATGAATTGCTTCTTTCTGTGTTTAGTTTCGTAATTAATCTTGTTTAAAATTTGAAAGCAAAATAAGATAAAAGGCTTTAAAAATCCATACTGTGCCATAAAACTCGAGATTAAAGAGTTCTCGACCGCTGCGACCAAATAATTGATTTTAATATGTAAACCATGAACCTTTTGTGTTTTTTCTTGCATTATTTTAATCGAATGTTGAAAAAACAATTTTTACGTATAATTAGTTGATATACACAGAATCTATATAACATAGTGCCATTATGCACCTCCGATTTTACGATGAAAAAGGTGAAAAAAACAAACAGTGATTTGGAACAAATTTGTGAGTAGTGCATACACACGAACCCCTGGAAATTCAAGAGGTGGGATCAAGTGTCTAGGACGAGTAAGCATCCCCTGTTGATCGGTCAAACCCGACGTGAGCGCTTTATATTGATTAGGTAAACGGAATATTCAGTGGTCAAATATAGTTTAAAAACAAAGACCTAACAATTGAAGTTGGTCAGATTACGACCAAATAAAGGTTATATCAATATAATGATCATAGAATTTACAAAATGCTGAATTTAAACGAGGTTGCTGCAATGCCTGTAACATCAAATTTTCTGTCACTAGCCTGCCTCAGTTTAAAAAATGATCGTACTCAGAGCATGCTCTTCAGTATCAAATAATTGGTAGACATAAACATCATATTCGGGTCATAGCGGAATAACTACATAAATAAGAAAAGTAACGATTGAAAATCTGAAGTCATTGTCCTTTTTCATAAAATTTAGTAGTTAGTTGACCTTTCTCGTACAATGTGTAAAGTCACTAAAACATACAAATATATAACAGATGTGGTAGACTTTGTGGAATCTTTCATTTCAAGTTCACTGGGATTATCGAGTCGACATATGAATAGAAGTAACTATTGTTATTTGATAAAATGTCGTCGGTATACTAGTATCTGAATTTGAGTTTAAAGCCACAGCAAGTGTTTTCTTCTTCCCATATAGAAGATTTGAATAGATTCTGCTTCATAGGGTAAATATCTATAAATCACTTTTGCTTTTTCATGAATGCAATACATATGATTTCTCAACGCTTTTTACACCCTTTTGAAATTTACGTAATTTGTGTAAGTGTTAAAAAGATTAGGCTGTTGATCATGAATAAAAAAAATCATCTGATTTAAAGACGGTCTACCACTTAATCGAATTCTTTTGCTTTGCCTGAAGTCGCCCATATTTAACAAAAATGGCACCACTTGAGGCTGCCAGAAGCATTAAATTTCATTACATCTGTTCATATTGGGATATTTCATTAGAAAAAGACGTCAATGGTAATTTAACAACAAAGCTTTATGATAAACGTGAAGACTTTAACTTTTCAATTGTCAACTTCCGTTACCTTTGAAGCAATATACCCTTATCACCTGCATACGGGGTTTATATCTCTCAGTTGATTTGATACGCCAGAGCATGCTCTACGTATGAACAATTTCTAAACCGAGGTAAGTTATTGACAAACAAGTGGATGAAACAAGAATATCAGCAGTCTCGTTTAAAGTCATCATTTCTTAAGTTCTATGGTTGATACAATGACCTTGTCAGCAAATACAATCTATCATTCAGTCAAATGCTGACTGACTTTTTTCATACTAATTGTTAGGCCATTACATGTATTTACACACTAGATTTTCGACGGATTTATCCGTTATTTCCCGATCATGACAAGGAGCACACGGCGGGTGTGACCGGTCGGCAGGGTATGCTCACTCCTCCATGGCACCTGATCCCCCTCTGATGTCTTAGAGGTCCGTGTTTCCTCTGCTCCTATTTTAATGGACTTTTGAGCTCAAATACTGTTCGCTATCTCCACATATATCATTCAAAACATATCATTATATTTCCAGCTCGGATCTAATTTAAATATGTATACTATGAACATAAATACAGAGATTTTGCACAAAGGGATATCTAAACTATATATAAACACATTTGTTGCAATATCACATCACCCAGTTGATCATAATGAAAGTACTTTAGTTTTACTAGCAGTGTTGCCTTATTTTATTTTATTTTCACATTAAGGTCAAGATCTAGCAAATGAAAAGTGCCTACAGATTTCTCAAATTTGGGAAGCGAGTCCTTTTAATGATCCGTACATGTACGTAAAGCAAGGAAAAGGAACGCAACTTTCTTATGAAATTATGTTGTATATATTGAATTTTTTTTTACTTATACTTTAAGAAAGCAAGAAAATGTATCGGAATTGTTTGTTTAACAAAAATGACCTACAACTGTAACACCCAATTGGTGCTGGCTGTCACTTCACTGAATTTTGAGAAACTATGAGACTAGAAAAAATCTTTAAACATTAGAGGTTAATGATAATACAGAAATTCACGTTGTGGTACACATGACGTGTGGATACCATGTTTGATTAATTAATGATGTTAAGAAAGATTAATCTACTTCTTCAAGCAAGTCGCCCGCGTGGCGCAGTGGTTAGAGCGTCTGCTCTAGAGTCGCGGAGTAAGGAGTTGATCCTTACGTCGCGGGTTCGAATCCCACTGTGGGACGTGGAGACCGGTCCTTCGAATGAGACCGTATAAACCGAGGTCCCGTGTCGCAGTAGGTGTTGGCACGAAAAAGATCCCTCAATGCTCAATGGCCGTAAGTGCCTAGTATAGGACAAAATTTGCAGCTCTCCACCGGCAAGTGGTGGCGTCTCCATATGAGTGAAAAATTCTCGAGAGGGACGTTAAACAACAAACAAACAAACAAACAAACAAACTTCTTCAAGCATCATAAAAAATTCGTAAGAATGCATTTGAAAGGAAATTTACACGAGAACTAAAAATCACTTGTACTGGTTAACTCTGAGTGTTTCAGAAAATATTTTAAAGAGATTACAAATATACCTTTGAAACATCGAATGGGAAATGAATTAGAAATTTTATATTAGTTTTTTTTCTTCCAATTCACGTTGATATACATAACACAAGGTGTCTATAAATTTTGTTAACATGAACACTGGTAATTGGTTTGGTATGTCACTAACGCCATAAATCTCATAACTAAATAAATAAGAACTTACCCATTACAAGTAAGAGCGTATGTCACCCCAAATCGTCCATCTCATTAACAAATATAGTTAATGAACGCATTCAGTGTCCATACAACCCCTTTGTCAAAACTTATCTGTCACCGATTCTCACGGATAACTAGGCACAGTGCCATTTACACAGACTCAAATAAACTAAATGCCTAGTGAAAAGAAATTTTTAACGGTTTGAAAAGAAAGGGGAATTACTATGATCACAGTTACGCAAAGTGGGAGGTCCTTAATTTAAGTGAATCGTGTCACAAATAATTTAGGGAACTTGAAAGGTTCACTATCGTAAATACAATTTTAGGGTGGAGACTCGTGCCACGCTTCGTCCATCACCAAAGTTGTACCTACGATAGAGAACTCGTCTGGTTCTTTTGATGATATAATATATAGTTATTTTTTTCTGCGTGTAAGATCAAGCATATATACTCAACAGAAGTACTGCAATAATTTGAATTAGTATTTTGCGAATTTCTTCGATGTCCGATATACACGTAAAAAAAAGAGTTCCCAAGTTAAACTCTAAATCCTAACTCAAATACTTCCTTCACCATGACCTTAACCCTAACTTGCATTCATACAGATACGAATGTATTCTTAAGAGGGTGACTCATTTTTTGGTTGAAATCTCAGCCAAATGATTGCTGAATATAATACCCAAAACGGTGAAAGTGAGTAAAATTGTTGAACTATATGTTCTAGGTTTTAAAATTAAAAACGTATTTCAGTATGCTTGACGTATACTTGATATCTTCCTACCTTGACTATTATTGTCTGCGCAAAGTCTGACAAGGGATTTATAGCAGAAATAAAGGATTTATATTGCAATTTTAGACTTCTTTGTATTATTTCAAAATATGTTCTCATTGTGATCAGAATATGAAGGTAGGTTCAGGATTTATTTAAACTCCTTGTTTTTCTGAGTAGCGAAATGTTCTCTCTTGGTGCCTGCTTATTAAACATGGATTCTGCTTTGAATTTTAATGAAGAATCTGAACAAACGATATTTTATTAGTTCTTTAGATGTTTTTAAGATTTAATGCTCGAAAGAAAAAACAAAGAATTTTATTTATTGAATTCGTAACTTTAATGAAAAAAACTTTGGAATTGTGATGAATATTTTATCTTTTTATTTATATCATTTCTTTTTTTCTGCTCGCGTGTAAAGAGACAATGCATTGTGATGTCACTTTTTTTAATAACCCAGCGCAAGCCGGATGTACGAAATAACATCCAGTTAGTTTAACTCGTCCTAAAAGTTACATAGGAAATAATTTTCTTTATCCCCTCTCTCGACCATATTGATATATCCGACCGTGAAACCGTTAGGGTGAGCGCAGTTTTATTTTTGTAATAATTATTCCACAACTTAATACACCTCTCAAATGTCGTTTTGCATACTACTTATGACGTTACACTATTCAGTAAAGTCCGTTAGCCTGCGTTTAGTGCGTCTCGTAAGTTCAATTAAAAAAATCCCCATATTTATGACAAAATAGAAATATTCTCTTACTTTGCAGACTTCCCAAGCATCGGGATCTAGATTCCAAACTTCTCGGATTTTTTTCCGATAATTTCGGAAATACCCGAGCCATTTAAGTGACAAAAATATGACGTCACGTACAAAATCACTTAGACTGAGGATGCAAACTTTTATCGTTTGGAAATTGCATTAAATCGTTATTTGAATTTTTTCAAGTAAGTTTTTGCTTTGCCTAAGCCACCATGTTACTATTCACCGCAAAAGATTATTGGGAGTTTGGAATTTTTTCACGTGGACTCATAAACAATTTCTTTGAACAATGTGCAGATTTCAACCCGAATTTCCTCCGTACGTTCACGTTGTCTTTGGAGCTTGCCGCGCTCGCTATTACCAACCTGATCATTCTTTACTTAAAAATGTTTGATTCATGAAGGAAAAGGTCAAAATAACCCCCCCCCCCCCCGAAAAAAAGCATAATGAAATATGTGGAGATAACGAACAGTATTCGAGCTCAAAAGTCCATTAAACAATACAAATTTTGGAGCAGAGCAAACACGGACCTCTAAAACATCAGAAGAGGGATCAGGTGCCATGGAGGAGTGAGCATCCCTGCCGACCGGTCATATCCGCCGTGTGTTCCTTGTAATGATCGGGAAATAACGGAAAAATCCGTCGACAATTCAGTGTGTAACTAATGGCCTAACAATTAGTATAATAGCATACAATCCTCAGTGATGCACATCGGTCTACTGAAGTTTTATGTATGTTATAACTGTACTTGGTTTATCATTTTAGGTAATGTGAAAGAAATGGAGAGACACTCATACACTGTCATTTCCATGTTTTGTTTGTTCCTGCCTTTTGGCGTTGGGACGGAATTTTACAAAACTTGTAAGTTTGACTATCAAAAATAGGTACTAGGAGACCAATAAACTGGTATTACTCATTCAGGATATTTTTATTTTTTTCGGAAGTGGCTTTGTGTCACGGGATTACAAGCACAATGACTTATGATTGAAAATTCGTCATGAATTTATAATGAATTAGATAAAATTTTGTAAAATAAACAAGAAAAATATATAAAAAAAAATTCCACATGTACCCTAATTAGACAATATATTTTAAAACTTTTTTCAGACACGTTTGGGAAAAGATGCTGGGTGTATTCAAAGGAAGTGTCAGAGGATAAAACAATGTTAGTACGATATAGAGGAATCAATATCGAGGGGGATGGATGTTTTGGCATGACGTTTGAATGCACCATGCCTTGTAGGATTTGTGTGATTATAAAAGACTACAAAGACCCCGATTGTGCCATAAAACTTTGGTTTAAAGAAACCAGGTTTGACCCTCCAGACAATGTTGGTACTTTTTTCTATCTCACGAAAATTTATTAAATGTGCTTTCCCTGCATAATTTTCAATAATAATGTAATCCTATCATAGTTCCTAGCTCAGCAACTAAGTCATCATTGTATGCAAAGAAATTTTTATCTAAGGTTCTCAGATTATTTGCAGAAACTGCATTAAGATCTTTCTTAAGCTTACTTAAAATCTTTAAGAATGTTAAAGTACCAGGCTTTTGGGAAAGAAAAACATGTTGTCATAAATTCACCCACGTGCATTTTTACAAAATCTGTAGTTGATGATATTTTAATTACTAATTACTATACTACGCATGAAGAAGTTTGGATGGTTTTGGGGCTTAGATGTAATATATACATGTAAGAATTTTAAAAGGGTGGATTAATTCACCCAAGTATTCTGCAAAATCAGAGCATCATGCTTGCAGTCGATGAGACTCACGGGT
This sequence comes from Saccostrea echinata, assembly GCF_033153115.1. Classification (NCBI taxonomy): domain Eukaryota; kingdom Metazoa; phylum Mollusca; class Bivalvia; order Ostreida; family Ostreidae; genus Saccostrea; species Saccostrea echinata. The sequence continues at coordinate 314,719 of NW_026889833.1, read as the reverse complement.
TCTTAATGTATGAATCATTAACTAATCTGAACTTTCAGGCTATCACTTGCAAAGGAAATGAAAGAGAAAAACACTGCGGTTCTTGGTCCCAATATATCCATCTTAGTATTTTAAACAAGACATCGACAGCCAACGCAACATTTGACCTACATGTAACTTCGGAAAAGAAAGAAGAGGGAACAGGTATGTATCATTTTGAAAAAAAAAAAAAATTGGCAGGATGATGGATGACAATTTCGTATATATTAGTGTACCGTTAATTTAAAAAAACCCATATGATTTGAATATAGATGAAGTATGCATATCATGGAAAATACAAATATTTCACGTTGTAATTAGAAATATAACTTTCTTTCATAAAGAGTTAAAATATATCAGTGTAAGGGTGTATATATATATATATATATATATATATATATATATATATATATATATATATATATATATATATATATATATATATATATATATATATATAAAGTATATATATATATATTGTCCTACAAAATACATTACCTGTCTGTGTATTATAAATACCCTGTCTGCCTATTTTTGAAGAATTATGCTTGTACTAATTATTAATAATCAATTCAGTACCTGGTGAACTTTCTTTAAAACATTTTTTTAGTAAAAATAGTCTGCTATTCAGTGTATACATGTAGCAAAACTTACTCCGCTATCAAATTAGAGACAAAAGCATTCATTGCAAATGCATACTATATTAAAGTTCCAAGTAAACAATAATTTATCTTGATAATTTATTTCAGACAGTATGCTAAGGAAGTTATTATACATATGTCTATTTCTCATTTTGAAACAAACGAGTTCAGGACTTTTCTAATATATGTATAGTATTAAGTTGTCAAACAACTAACAAATCAGCATTAATAATCTGTGAAACAGAGATTTGTCTAACACATAACATTTTATTGTCTTAATGATTATCATTTTTGATTGTAGACGTTGATGGTTATTTTCATTGCGACGAGAGAAGCTCAGAACTTAAAATAAATATTTGTTGTACACAGATTGGAGAGAGATTAGTGGTATAATCTTAGGAGGGGCTAGTGCATTAATACTAATCAGCGTAGACATCACACTTATTATCCGTGAGATCAGTAGAGATGGAAATTTAAGGTCACCAGACTGGAATTTCAGGTTCAGTTAAATTTTGCTGTTTGTTAATTTTGTATGCTTCTTATTTCATTGAACTAAATGTATAAGGGTTGTCCGGTAAAATTGAAAAATAATGCGCGAACTAAGCTGAAAATATCAGTAAATGTTTATCAAACATATTTGAGTTTATCATAATATTTTTGTTTAAATAGAACCAAAAATTAGTATTTTTGTCCCCCGCTTTCACTGAAAGTGGGGGATATTAATTTGGGTCTGTCTGTCCGTTCGTCTGTCCGTCTGTCCGTCCGTCCGTCTGTATTTCTGTCTGTAACACTTTCGTTTCCGCGCGATATCTCGAGAACCCTTTGAGCTTTCGCAATGAAATTTTGCATAGCAACTCCCTATCGCCTAAAAAAGACCCCTATCAATTTTAAGGTCAAAACGTCAAAGTTCAAGGTCATATATTCATAAATTCTGTCTGTTTTAACACTTTCGTTTCCGCGCGATATCTCGCGAATTCTTTGAGCTTTTGAAATGAAATTTTACATAACAACTCCCTGTGGCCTAAGGAAGACGCCTATTGATTTTGAGATCAAAAGGTAAAAGTTCAAGGTCGTAAATTCATAAATTCCGTCTGTGTGTAACACTTTCGTTTCCGGGCGATATCTCAAGAGGCTTTTGAGCTTTTGCAATGAAATTTTATACCATAATTCCCTATGGCCTCTCTTGCCCTTCTCAAAGTGTCCCGTCCCCCCCTTTTTTTTTTTATTTATTTATTGTATTAAAAGTCGCTTGGCACTATTCTTAGCACAGGGGCATGTCGAGAGTTATTTCGTATAATACAGGTTGTCTGCGGACTTTATATTCTAATTACATCTATTAAAACTGTTTAGTAAAGGCTAAAATAGACAATATTTATTGTGTAAAATTTTGACAATATCAAACGTGAATATAAACATTATATGTGACTTAATGTTTGCATTGTATTTGCTGTATAATTAAATGCCTCCGTGGTCTAGTGGTATGTTGCTCGCTCAGCAAGCGATAGGCCCGGATTCAATCCCCGGACGATTCTCTCTCTTTTTTAAAATGTTTTTTTTCTTTACTAAATGATACTATTCAACATGTGAAATGAAAAGTTATGATGTCTGGCGTGTACAAACTCATAAAATCATTATTACAGTGTGATAAATATTCTGTATATAGTATATAAAAAAAGAATCTTCTATACTCATATTAAAGAATAAGCAATCAAATCTCTATATCCATATTGGCTTTTTTTTAATTTGCTTCAATATAGATGTATACATTTACTAATTCTACAAATACAAGGGGGCAGTGTGACACCCCCCCCCCCCCCCCCCCGCGAACTGCGCATGCTCTTTTTTTTTCTCTGAATTAGCTTGTCTTATATTTCAATGTGCACCGGGTATGGTTCTATGGTGCATGGCCGAAAAAATCACGAGAATATTAATACACGATTGCTAGTTCGAAATAAAAGTATTAAATAGATAAGGTTGGGGTAAAATTGTCTTATTTTTAAGTCTCTGTCTATTATGGCGACTTGTAGAAAATTTCAAGGCATTTTAGCAGTTTAAGCATTTCAGATGGAATATAGTAATTTTATAAACACAACACACGAAAAATGGCGACGTTTGATGAAGATTATGTCGCACCAGAGAGCAACTAAGTTTTTTTTTTCTAGATTTAGCAACGACGCATTTACAGACGTTAATGACAACAGAAGATTAAAACTATATATTATCACTACATATGAAGTATAGAAGTGGAAAAAAAGTTTTTTAAGCGGAAGCTTTTTCATCGAGTCTCCTGGTAGAACAAGACATCTAGAAGAACATTTCCTGGCAATAGCGAATGAGGCTTTCACTTCAGACGGTTCGAAAAAGTTTGCCTATTTAGTTGAATGTAGTGAGAGTACTATTCATAACATACTAATGCAGTCTTAGGAAGGTCCCATGTGTGTGCAAGATAGTTCCCTCGCCTGTTTTTGGAGTTATAAAGATAAAGGGGGAAAGGTGAATTTGAGTGTGTTCATGGTGAAATTCTCGAATTTAAGTGGGGGTTATCCAAACGATTTTTTTTAACAAAGATGAAAAGTGGCGTTGCTTTAGACACTTAGACGTTATCGTCAGTGCGCTGTTAGGCGATACCACACACAACATAAACCATCATACTTCTATCGATCTGAAATTTGCTATGTGTATTGAGGAAAGATGTACTAAAGTGTAATGAAAATTCACTGTTTTTCACTCTGGACGAATTGTCAACAATTTTACCGGACAACCCTTATATATACTTAGCTAGATACCACATGTGAGAGGTTAACAAGATTTCAAATCGGTAAAGCTTTTTTTTAATGCAATAATTTGCCAGTGATCGACCATACTTCAACAAAATGTGCAGGAGTCAAGCAACCTTTAATTATTTTTTTAAACCATTAAAACTACAGCAAGACTATTCTTCTAAAGAGTGGAATGGGGGTCCCCCCTTCGAACTACGGACCTGTTTGAAAAAGCATAATAGCGAAAAACGGAAAGTCGTTATTATATTTTTATAATTATGATAATGATGAAATCAAATCCATCATTATTTATGCAATATCTATAAAATATTTTCTATACTCCTGCACATTTCACAGACAACTGTTTGCATGAGTATTGTAAGAAGTCAACACAGGCAAACTATTTGCATGGATATAATGAGCAATTAGCAGCCTTCAACCAAAAATGTGAAATCCATGACCCTTGGTGTCAGGCATCAGAGAAGGAATAAGCTGGTTTAACATTGAAAATATATTACACTTTTAAAAATCTTTCTTCCTGTATATATATATCTACTTATAATCTATGGAGAAAAATTATGGCGTGAAAACGCCATAATTTTTCTCCAGAGATTGATCATATTAGGCTTCTGTAATTTTGCAGCGTAGAAGTCGCATTTTAGTGATACGGAATAAATTTACAAGTATTACAGAGTATTGTCTTAATTTCTTTTCTTGTTTTTAAAGTTTCAGAGACAAATCCATGTAACTCTGCATATCCGAGCGGTGGTTATCTTCGATTGCGGCAATCATATCAAACAGCTTAATACCGGAAGTTTTTAAATAAAGATAAATGCAAACTTGGAGACACTTTGAAATGTCAAACATTCAATTTTTGATATGGATTAAAGCTAATTTTTTGTCACTTGCTATTTAGAATACTTTTCTTAAGTTTCTGCAATATATGTAATGTCTTTAAAATTAACCAGTTGTATACATTAAAGTTACACAATAAGTCCAAATAATGTGTTTCTTTTAAGATAATTGTATCACAAAACAAAAGATTTATGTGAAATATGAATATAGCAAAGTTTTGAAAACTCAACTGCACTGTAAAGCAAGAAAAGAACTGCGAAATGTAAGTGCCGGAAAAAGAAATGTATCTATCGCGTAGTTTTTATCGTCAGTGTCAACAATGTCAAGATAGCGTGAAACTTGTAAACAACATTGAATTGGAGCAAGCAAACGTAAAGAAATAATTTCTGATCATCTATTTTGAAGATTGTATCATAATTCTTGGTCATCCGACATTTATATCTATGGAATTGACACCATGGTAAATTCTTCAACTTTTCAGCGCATGCGTACAATAAAGAGGAAACAGTGCAGCAATATTTTACAAAGATATTTTTTGCTTCTATTTTTTCCATAAAAGTAGATTTTTTAGGTTCTGACACCTGTAATTTTCTGAAACCTAATATCTTCAGGAACTGAACAAAATTTACATGTGTCATGCAAAAATTCTACTTTTGTCAATTTTCCCGTTTTTCCGTCACAGTGTCACTTTAAAAATTATGTGTTCGTTATTGCAATGTAACTAAATGTAGATTATACAAACCAAATATATATCTTATGTAGGAAGCAGTAATTCATATTCTCTATTTAATCTCATAAGAGCTGGTCACCAAATTTGAGTATCAGAAATCATGTCCTTGTATGTTATCTTTTAAAGAAAAGAATTCCACCATTTTCAATGAAACTAATATATTGTACTTGGTATTGGCTTAAACCAGGATACTTTATAAGATCAAAATCTGTAATACGAAAAGAATAGTTTAGTTGAGTTAATGACAATTGCTGCGCGAATGATTAAATTTAAGGAGGCTGGGGGTCAACGAATTAACCATCAGTTATAACTTATTTTTTTTAGATATGATATCTTAAGCTGTCAACTATCATTTGGCAAAGAAAAAATTCATACATTTTAGTTTTAAAATTTGATCATTTTTGTATATCTTTATATGGAGCTCTTCTTCTAAAGGAGATCAATATAGTCTAAAAATGGCCACGACCACCCAGCCCTCTTAATATAAAAGAAAAATCTTGTTTGGAGTGACTCAAATATTTTTTGAAAAAAATAGAAACCTGAGAGACCTGTTTAGTTCCTGAGGATACATTAAGTTTCTATTACATGTACTTTCAACTTATAAATATAAATTATCATCAAAAGATTATAAAGATTCAGAATAAATCTTCATTTTGAATTGCTCTTATTTGTGTTTATTTATTTGAAAATTGAAAGTGATACAAAGTCTCTGTATATATGGATATTACTCTTGACAATTGTCACAGGAAATTTAAATTAAGATACATGTATGATGTATCTGCTGAGAAGAAACATCTTAATTTGACTCGATGATATAAATAAATGGAGCTAATGCTTTTCATCATAAAAGATTGAGATATTGTAGGTACCAGTACATTTGAAATGCACTAAATATGATTACTTTATTAAAACATCAGACACAGTTAAAAAATCGATTTTCATCAAAACAGTACTCTGCACTTTTTCGGAAGTTTTGAGTCAAAAGATTTGCTCGAACATTGTCACTGGTTAACAAGGTGATAGCTACCGTATACATGTAGATGTATATGTCGTCCCAAGTACCGAATGATCGATTCTACCCAGGTAAAATCAAAATCAGACCCCGGGATCACGAAACATCTTAAGCTTAAGTCAAAATCTTTATGTTTTTCTGAGATAAAGTAGACGTCAAGCAGACAAAAATTAGAATATTTGTTAATATTGCTTTACAAAAATGTTGTTATATGCAAAATTAGAGATTATTCAAATAATAAATAACCAAATTTGACTTAAGTTTAAGTCCGTTTCATGATACTGGGGCCTGCATGAATATGTAAAGTCACGTATTTTCGTGGAGTCAAATTTTCTTGTTTTGAGGGGGAAAAATGGTTCCAGAGGATTTGATTTCGTGGTTGACAAAGTCTTTGAAGCATTTGAAATTTTACATTTCGCGAAGGACTTGACTTCGTGGGTTCCTTCATACCATAAAAACAACGAAAATTAAAACCACAAAAACGAAAATAATGTGTTTTAGGACAGATGACACAAGCAAAAATGCATGTATTTTTTTTTTTACTTATTTTGGTTGTAAATTGTACAAATATTGTTTGTCATCACTCCAAACCTCTCAATGATGAGTACTTTGAGCTAAATACTAAGTTCACATTTTGAATGTAAATATGTTTATTAAAGTAGCTTCATTACATCAAATTTATTACATATACATTCTTGTTACGGATCTTACATCTTTTAAATGAAAGTGTGTGTGTGGGGTGGGGGTGGGGTGGGGGGTATAATACATTTTTCAATATATTTTTAACAAACGTAGGAAAAAGGTCGGATTTTCCTTGATCAAATATATTTAAATACGTACAATTAACTGGTTTCAACTATTTTAGATGTAAAACTGATATATCTTAAATTTACACACACTGAACAATTTGTTTCTGTAGATAGATTATTTTCAAATCAGGGCCCTTTCAGGCGTCACAAATTGCAAACACGATTGATACAATTATCAACAAGCACAGACATAGTTATGTGTGTATAAATCTACAGTACATGTTTTTGAATACATTGAAGTTGGGTAAGCATTACACTATTAGTATATATGAAAGTAATATTGATAATTGAAATAGTTCTACCATGTACCCAAATGTGAAGCGGGGAGATTCAACAATCCTTGCATTGCAAAAGATATCACGAGGCGATGCAAAAGTACTAATCATTACATTACATAAAGTTTTTTTTTTTTTAACAATTACACATATTTACATGTTCTACATATTTAAAGAAATTTTGTAATGTGACTGAATGATTAAAATATGGTTGCGTGCATGTGTATTATTTCTTTAGATATTATAATTATAATTAATAGTCAAAGTTTATAGGAAAGGAAAAAAAAAACGTGCCCCTGAGAGTGTCCATCTCTCCCCCCTCCCCCCCCCCCCCCAAATACTTTGATATTGGTTATTATTATTTTTCTCTTATCTAAAAATTTCTGGTAGGAACCCTCTGTGCTCTTCAGAGCTTCTAATAGGTATAACAGAAACATGTTTCCATTCCCTTGAAATATAGTTTTCACAATTGTTAAGTTCCTTAATTTGCCCTTGTAAAGACTATAGCATTTCCCATGATTTTTACTACATCGGATTTTATATGCATTATTGCTCTTATGAATGCCTACACATGAGAGAGAGAGAGAGAGAGAGAGAGAGAGAGAGAGAGTATACTTGCATTAAAAATGCATTTAACAATATTTATCCATAATCTTGCGGTTAGAGTTTCAAGTAATCCTTATACTATCTTTCAAGATTTTCGCAAAATACAAGAAATTGAATAGGTACCAAATTTTAGACTGCCTGCGGAAACTCTCCAGTCTGGAAAGGCTTCCTTTACATGCATATAAAAGAGTCAAGTAGCACCGTTTCTCAAAATGTGTGAGCGGGGGGGGGGGGGGGTAGTAAAATGATTGACAAGCAAAAGAAAAACTTTAAGCACTTAAAAATTAGGAGAAGTGAAGAAGGAAAACAGGCATTTAAAAAAATCCGTAATCAGGGGAAGGACAGATTTCATTCGATTATACTATCATTTTCGGCAGAAATGAGTGGGAAAGGGGGAGGTGGCAACCAGTCTTAAAATAAAAAAAAATCCTTACAAAATCAACCATAAAAGACAGGCCTGTAGAACGCGTGGGGGGATGCCCCCTCCCACTTTTTTCCGAGCATAATGTTTTACTGTTAAGTATGAAATGCACACTAAAAGGCTGATCCACTTTTTGTTGCACTATACTCAAATCGTCGAAAAAGTTGCCCCCCCCCCCCCATCACTACCACAAAATAGGATTTTGGTGATTTTTTTTAATTTTAATTTTTTAATTTTTTTATTATTACTATTATAATTTTTATTATTAATTTTTCTGCTTGTCAAAGATTTTTCAGGTAAAGTGTCAATGATTCCTTAGTTGCTAGGTGTCTGAAAGACACTCTCAGAAAAGGGGGTACCCCCCACCCCTGCTCCACGTGTATGTATATTTGTTAATTTGTGTTCTAGTTAAATACTTTCATGTCGTGCTCTAAATCATTTTCTTACATCAAATTACTCAGTTTAGTTTTAGATAATCAGCAATCAGACTTTTTTTTTTACTGATTTCTTATTTTTTTTTTACCTAGTCGCGCAAATACTAATTCCCTTCTTTACTTTTGATATTTTCCCTGACCAAAATCTGATCAGCACGGACTAAGTGTATTTGAGTGCAAGGCTGTACGATGAAGTGACAAGTGATTACTGTTTACTGTTGAGTATTTATGGAGTTTATTACTTTTTTGTGATGCATATTTCAATAAATGGAATACAAGGTGTAAATCACTCGACATGTGCACATCTTCGAACGGGTACAGTGGTCTATTTCCAGGTATGAATACGTTTACAGAGTTCGACGTGTTTTCTCGATATACATCAATTGTACTTGTGTTGAATGCATACGGACGTGCATAACAAATACGCTGGTTGTTTGTTCCATTATTGCAAATTGTTTGTACGATTTTACTGTGTATCACTTCAAGTTTATTATGCATATTTAAAAAAAAAACAAAAAAAAAAAAAAAAAAAAAAAAAACACAAAAAAAAAAGAAAAAAAAAAAAAAAAAGAAAACAAAAAAACACGCGCACCTTTGTTTTTTCTTCCAAACTTGCATATATATTATTCAAAACGATAATTATTCATAAATATCTTTATGACTGTTTTTATCTGTTATGATTTTAAAATGTTTTCAACAATTCATGTGTTCCAAAATACTTTACTATCGGAGATGTGCACGCGTCGATAGCCAAACCAAATATTCACTCAAGTGTAACGGGGGCACGGGTATTTTTCGTTACAACAGGGTATCTGAAAGAAATATGGCGAAATACGGCTAGTTGGTATGAAACAAGTCATACATTGATGCAAATGTTGCGTTTTTAAGAATTCATGTCAGCTTTAATTAAAGCTGTTATAAATACAGTTTTAAATTAAACAGAAAAAAGATCCGATATATTTGACAATTTCTTTGTATTATGCAAGAATTATTTTTTTAAAGACAAGCGGTTGATTTAAAAAACAGACGAGGTATATATATATGGCCTATTTATTTAAAGTACAATGCCACAGTGGATTAAATCGTAGGACCGTGACCATACATAAATGGTGGATGATTTAAAGGTTAAATACTAGGATAGATCATAAAAAGGTATGTTAATTAATCAATACGTTTTGCATTCCGTTGTAAATGTCCAACATTGTTTCCATACTACCATTTCATCGAAAAAATAGGAAAGTCATACTTGTCCATAGATTTGAGAGAAAATTACATGTACATACCTACTTTTCATGATTTTCGAAATAATGTTAACATCTGAATAACTTGGTTTTTACTTAATAAGACGGATGTTTGTAACTGTTATGTAGATATCTGTCCGTCTGTATCTCTCTCCATTTCCCCCCTCCCCTCTCTCTCTCTCTATGTATTTGTGACAGTGAAATCTGTACGTGTATGTCTACAGTATAAATATGCAATTTCCTCTATCTACATTTTTTGTTTGAATAAAAAAACATGCGAGCACTTAATACATTCAAATGGAATAAAACGATTTTCCTTTCAATTCTAAAGAGTAAAATGACGGCTTTAGGATCCAGAGTAGCTGTTACCATTTCCAGCTTATATTTGATCCTCCCAACATGTATACAAGCAGAGTCCTATCGAAATTGTAAGTAGTCATTTTCTCTATTGGTTTTATAATTAACACAGCAGATGAAATAATATCATTGTTTCTGTAAATCATGGTTTTCATCAATATACCAAGTAAACCAGCTGGGGTATTACAGCAATGATTTTTTAAAACTCCATGTTCACCAGTATATTCTTTGTCAAATGCAAAGTGACCTGGAAAAAAATCTATAAGGATAAAAATAAGTATCATGATACATTTAGCAAACAAAGGTCCTTCCTGTACCATCAACTTATTAAATATATTGATATCAGCAATTTAAATTAATTACAGTTCATTAAGGCTTGAGGTAAAGGTAAAAATTATAATCTTATTGTTTCTGCATAAATTCAAGCATTCTCTCTTGCTTGTTTAAATCTTTGAACCCTTATTTTGGCCCAACCTAGCTACAATAACCAATGATAAAAAAGCAAACAAAAAACATTTAAAAAACCCTTAAAACTATGTTAGTTTGGAAAATTTGCATATCATATGGCCGTGTTCATATCTTTTTTATTGTTTCCTTCCTATTTATTTAACTGTAAAACTAACCTATATTAAACCCAATTGATTCAAAGAAAAGATATATCAAAGACGTTACAATAATTTAATGCAAAACATTGAAAGCACCTCTTTTAGTGCCCCTGTCCTTGACTCAGTGGTCATGCTTTGGATTGTCTTTAATCTCAACAAATTAGAATGTTTGTATTTTAAAATAACCGATTATGACCTGTTGTTCCTGAAAAAAAATATTTTAAAGACTTTTTCCCCATGCATTCCTACATAAAACTTCGATTCCCATTTTGGCCTCTTCCTGGTGCAATGATTTGAAAGCAAAATTGAGTTTAAACTACATGGGAATGCTTGTACAACAGAATGATTGTAGTCTTTCTCTTCTTGAAAAAAAAAAGATCATTTCCTGTATTTTGCAATCTATAATTTTGACCCCTCATCTGACACTTTAGTGAACTTAATTTTGAACAAGCTTGAATCCTCACCAAATGGAATGTTTTATCATAATATAATCACTTATACTACTAATCTATTTTATAAAGATGCCAAATGCCATCTGCCTAAATATTCCTAGGTCAGACCATCTATGGTTCTACTGTAGTGCTTTGAGGCATTTTTGGAAAAAAAGAAAGAAAACTGAATCACTACTACTGAGGATGATTTTCAATACGATTAAGGTAGTATGGGATACCTCTACGTTATGACGTATTTCCGTTTGAAGTATTGTTTTGATTTGCATGAGTGCTTATTATCGGGTCAAAATTTGTAGATACACCGTTGAAAAGAACACTCTGAAGCCTATTTCAATGCAAGTTCTCACAAGTCGGCATTTTAAGTAAAAACAGACAAAAAAATCGCAAGTATATAAATTTACTTATAATTGTACAACGGACATTTAAAAACGCAAACCCCTGTAAAAGGTAGTTTCAACATTGCTGCTTTTGAACACTTTTAAGCAAAAGCTGTATTTCAATTGTTTGAGTAACTGTACAGCACCTTGTGTGCGGTGAGGCATGGATAAGTGCGATTACTTCACATTGTGCTGAATTATCACCAATCAATTATCACGTTAACCAGAGCTGGACTTTTTTGTTATTTAATTCAAGAAGTAACTGTTTGGTCACAAAACAGCTAGCTGTTGTATATAGTCCCAAAACGTTCAGATGAATGCAATTGCTCTGAACAAGACACGTCCTGGAAAGCGATTGTCCATGCATTGTTTTCAAAACCGCTCAAAGTTTAAAACTACAAAGTGCGATTTTTTTATGGTTGGGAAAAAATGCTCATCACTTCTAAAATAGCACCCAGGTTTTTTCAACCCTTGGAAAATAAAGAAGGATAACTCTTCCGCTCGGATCTTTTAATTCAAAAAATTTTAAATGCATTTTATATTTTCCATTTATATGTATATTTTCAATTTGTTTATTTCACTTTGCTAACATATTAAGATACATTCTTATTGTAGACTTTCATGAAATGTTATCCGTCTGTTTTCAAGAAATAAAGTTTTCCCAGTTTTTTACGCTTATTTTTTGTTGAAAATTAAAAAAATACTAAGACATTTCTTGTCATTTTTGTTTTTATAAACACTTTATATTAGCAAACGCCTGCCTATAATATTAAGCTTATGAAAAAAGAATTATGCAAGAAAAAAAATCGTTTTTGTATTTCTCATTAAAATAATAAAAAAATTATTAAAATTACACTTTAATATACTGAAAGGTGGTGGTATTTCAAATCCTTCTAATTTGGGTACATAAATATGTAGGAGAAGTTTCGTTTGGTATCCCATACCACCTTAAATGTCACACTTCTGTTCTTGAGGAGATTTTAATTGTTCCACCATATATTTAAATGTGGGCTTTGACCCATTGTATGGTCAATCTCAATCCCGAGAGTTATCATTGGAACAAACTTGACCTACTCTAAATAAGAAAGCCATCATCTGAGCTTTTTTTTCTCGACTCAGTTGTTTTTGAGGAGATTGTTTTTAAAGACAATGTTTTCATGTTAACCATTTAATACGTATTCTTTACTATACCAGAAAGCAGTTCTTACATCAATAAGTATGAATTACAATAAGGAATCCCAATCATCCAGGGTTGTTTTATATCAATTTTGATTGAAGTTAGTTCTGACCATTCATTCTAGAGATCTCAAAAATGTGATAAAACAGGCAGACGGGCAAACTTGGAGAGAATGTTCCCAAGTCTTTGGCTTAGGTGAGCAAAATCATTTATAAAATATCAATCGATCTCATTTCCAGATACATTTGGAAAAGATTGCTTTGTCAGCACGAAGGAGTTATCGAAAGATAAACCGATGACAGTATATTACAGAGGTAGCAAGAATGTAGGGGTTTTTTGCAATGGCATGGCATTTGAATGCAATGAAAATTCGGATTCCTGTAACGTGTGTGTTACGATAAAGGAATTTAACGATCCAGATTGTGTAATAATACTCCAGTTTAAAGAATCCTGGACAGAGGCTACAGAACATGTAAGGTTAACAGCTCCAGAGCTGAAATTTGTTTTCTCTTTTATCAGTTTACAGAATGGTTTAAGAGGTGTTCATTTTCTAGGGTAGTTTTTTCCACCAATGTCAAAATTTGCACAAATAGTAAGCTCGCACGTTGACGAATTGACAAATTCTCACAATTAAAGGAATTAAAAATTTGTAGGATTAATCATTTGTGACCTTTAATCGTTTAGCAAGAAAGAGAATAAAATTGAAATTGACACCTGGATTTTAAGGAAAAAAATCCTGAAATTATTTAAATGAATTTATATAATAACACTGATTTCATTTGTATTTTAACAATTTTCATACCTTTAAGTTTGTAAACAAGAATATCAACATTAACTATGCGTAATCCTTTACAATTACTAATTTTCAGACCATTACGTGCAGAGAAAATAATAAGAAGAAATATTGTCGAGATTCTTCAGTCTACATCCTCCTTAACTTAATAAGCACAAAGTCGCCATCCAGAGCATCTTTTGACCTACTGATAACATCAGAAGAAGAGGAAACAGGCAAGTACATATATATATGACATAAGATTCTTTTTGAAGGAGATAACATGGAATCATTTTTGAACGAAATATCTTTTCTTTTTTATGAAAAACTCGTTATTGAGTAAACTAACATGACTGCATTCATTCGAATGTGGTAAAAAATCCTGTACACATAATTAAACGTGTTGAAACTTTAAATGTTCACTATTGTACATATAATATAGAATTTTTTGTATTATTCTCAGCTTTTGTTGTAATTTAATATTTTTTTAGTTTTAAGTGTGTAATCTTTATACTCAGTGCAAGGTCTCTTTATACTCAGTGCAAGGTCATATTTGAAATTACTTAGCATTTATTACTGACAGATTGTACACATATTTCGTAACTTACATATCACGAGATAAATGCGTAATAAACCTTATTAGTTAACTAGTGCTAATTGTAACGGGAACCGTTACAGATGTTCCCCAAACGGCTCCCCAATCCCTTGTGATGCCCCATTCCCTACAAGCCTCAATAAATTAGACAATACTTTTGTAATATAGATGGACACTTTATTTTTAAGGGTATTTCATTGGAAAACTACTCCGATATAGCCATATGGGTATGAGCCAATCTAATAGCTACATTTTTTACATTAATTATCTTATAGTGTCTCACAATACATACATTTGTTTTAAATATTAAAGAATTTCATTGAAAAATAAGAGAGATGTAACCCTTTAAGTATTAGCCAATCAAAATTCAGCATACGCGCATGCATGGCCTTGCATTCAATTTTGATAGTATCATAATGTAGGAGCTCTATGTGCCTATCCATGTCTTAAATTTCATCCTGTTTTGTTAAAAACCAAGGGAGTTAAAGACATTTAAAGTTTCAACCAATCAGTTTGCAGCACACCTGCATGCGCGTGTTTTCAAGAAATTTCCTATATAACATGTTGTAGCACCTTATAATATATACTTATATTCTAAATTTCAAAGTATTTTGTCAAAAAACAAGGAAATTATTGAGATTTTTGTATCAGCCAATCAGAGAAGAGCGCACATGCATGCGCGTGAGTTCACGCTAATTTGACCATGTTGTCTTGTCTAGACTACTAATATATCTTTATATTTTGAGTTTCAAAGCAATTGATCAAGAAATATAAAAGTTACGGCTTCATCAAGTATATCAGTCATTTCACTCATTGCACGCGCGCGCACGTGCATGCATGTGCGCGCAAAATGACCTTCGTTCCACACACCTACACAACATGCCTATTAACCCTAAAAAGGTTTCATGTCAATCGGATGAGTGGTTCTATGAGAACACTCCCGGACAAAAAAGTACCGGAGAAGAAAGTAGAAAAAAAGAATAATAATAATAATAATAACTAGTGCTAATTGTAACGGGAACCATTACAGATGTTCCCCAAACGGCTCCCCAATTCCTTATGATGCCCCATTCCCTACAAGCTTCAATAAATTAGACTATACTTTTGTAGTATAGATGGACACTTTATTTATAAGGGTATTTCATTGGAAAACTACTCCGATATAGCCATATGGGTATTAGCCAATCAAATTTCAGCGCATGTGCTTGCTTCTACATTTTTCACATTAATTTTCTTATAGTGTCTCACAATACATACATTTGTGTTAAATATTAAAGAATTTCATTGAAAAACAAGAGAGATGTAACCCTTTAAGTATTAGCCAATCAGAATTCAGCATACGCGCATGCATGGCCTTGCATTCAATTTTGATAGTATCATAATGTAGGAGCCCTATGAGCATATCCATGTCGTAAATTCCATCATGTTTTGTTGAAAACCAAATGAGTTATAGACATTTAAAGTCTCAGCCAATCAGATTGCAGCACACCTGCCTGCGCGTGGTTTCAAGAGATTTCCTATGTAACATGTTGTAGCACCTTATAATATATACTTATATTTTAAATTTCAAAGTATTTCGTCAAAAAACAAGGAAATTATTGAGATTTTTGTATCAGCCAATCAGAGGAGAGCGCACGTGCATGCGCGTGAGTTCATGCTAATTTGACCATGTCAACTTGTCTAGACTACTAATATATCTTTATATTTTGAGTTTCAAAGCAATTCATCAAGAAATATAAAAGTTACGGCTTTATCAAGTATATCAGTCATTTCACTCAATGCACGCGCGCGCACGTGCATGCATGTGCGCACAAAATGACCTTTGTTCCGCACACCTACACAACATGCCTATTAACCCTAAAAAGGT
Source organism: Saccostrea echinata (assembly GCF_033153115.1). Classification (NCBI taxonomy): domain Eukaryota; kingdom Metazoa; phylum Mollusca; class Bivalvia; order Ostreida; family Ostreidae; genus Saccostrea; species Saccostrea echinata. Next base: position 298,716 of record NW_026889833.1, on the reverse strand, counting down.
TTCATGTCAATCGGATGAGAGGTTCTATGAGAACACTCCCGGACAAAAAAGTACCGGAGAAGAAAGTAGAAAAAAAGAATAATAATAATAATAATAATAATAATAATAAGAAACAGAGTAAAAACAATATGTTCCCAAACTTCGTTTGGGGAACATAATTAAACAGCTTAAATAAATTATTAGTAATCAGAACCTGTATTGTAAATAAAGTGTGTCGTGTCTTGTGCGCGCGCAGATGAATACTACGTAGTATTTGCAGAATTCCTCGGAACACAACACGTATCTTAACAAAAGTCCCTGTGTAAAATCCGATGCTTCTTTTGTATTTGTTAATAATAATTTTGCTTTCTACAACTTAAATGAAAAACTAAAAGAGAACAGAAAGCGTGGCTTAAATAAAAATTAGGAAGAAATTTTTTAATTTATGTGTGTCTGTTAAAGATAAAAACTTGTCAATTTGATAGCAGTACTAAGTCAAGTTTTCAATATGCATAGTTCTATCAGAAATTTATATATATCAAATATATTTTGTTTGAAATTTGCTAGCATTTTTATGTCGAGATTTTTTCATATTTTTTTATGACGAGAAAAAAGAGAGAATTAAAATAAATTTACCTACCTTTGTTTTACACAGATTGGGCTGTAGTGGGCGGTTTGATCGGCGGAGTATTTGGTGGAATTATTTTAATTACTGTGGTCGTCGCAGTCCTACTATGTATAGCTTGTAAAAGGCGAAGGTCACCAGGATATGTTCACAACCCGGGAAATTCAGGTCTCTATATTTTCATTGGGTTTATATCATAGGAATAATAATATCCAAAAATTAAATTATAGATTCATCATTTTTTAATATAATTATTTATTGCTTAAGACATGCATCTCATAGCATTAATGAACAGTTCTAGAAGAATTTAAAAAATACTGTTTATTGGATTATGACAAAATCGAAAAGGAAAAATGCTAAACACTGAAAAAAAAAAATGAAATAAACATACAATATTTTTCAATGTTTTTTTTATTAACTACCTTGCTGTTTTATTTTAAAGTTCCGATGACAAATCAGAGTAACCCTTCCTATCCCAGCACAGGGTATCCACAATATACATATGGAGGCTACCCTACTCAGTCACCTACCGGAAGTTATCCAACACAACCAACAGCAGAGACACAGTTCGGAGAAACTGCAAAATTTTAAAACCAATGAATGACATCAATGAATTTGATGATCGAAGATTGATATGTGAATGATTCCTCACTTTAAGATTTACGTTTTCGTGGAAATTTATTTGTCTGAAATGAAGCATCTAATATTAGTACCATTACCGTTACAACTTATATTAGTTGACTGAATTTCTTTCAGATTGAGATCTTTAACAAATATGTCAATTTCATGTAAGTTACATGTTCTTGAGTTTTATTTGCAAGTTTTATTGCAAGTTACGCTGTTTGAGTGGTCTGTATAAAGATCAATACGTCTCTTTTTCTAAAACTCTGTATTGAATTTTGAATAATATTTTAAACCCCGTGTTTTCGTAAATTAAAAAAAAATAATCGAGGCTATTCTGCACAAGTGATGATGCAGTAATAAGTTAAAATGCTAAAATACAATTACCTTGATAAAAGTTGCTTTGATATTATACGCAAAAGTCACCATTGCCTTGTCAAGTTCAAATTTAAGTGTAATCAGAGGGAAATAATACTATTACTTGATATTACCATAGCTCGCTTTAACTATAAAGCACTAACTGCAGCGTGTTGATATCGGTCAGCCCATGATTTTATCGTACAATTACACTGAGTTCTTAGCTGGTGCAATAAAGTCATGCAAGGACCTCCCCGACATGTTATAATTCTATAATACATGTATTTAACTTGCAGATTACAGTGTACATCTCTCATTGTCCTTTACGTTGTACAGATACTTGGGCCTACACTTGTACTGTTGTACGTGTATATAAAAGTCTATAGGAGTAAAGACATTTGAGAAAGATTTCATATTTAATATAAGAAATGTCAATGAATAATCAAATGTTCACTTTATGAATTGATATTCGAATGTGGAGTGAGAATTCGAATATCCTTGTTTGTTTTAATTCACAAATTTAAAATAAAAGAAACAACATAATCATGATAATTTAATTGGAACAGCACCAGAATTATCCCTGTCTTATTTACTTTCGGTCAATTTTGATAGCCGAAAGCACAGAAAAATTCACTTGATAAGGATACTCACTTCCTCCCCAACCTGGGGTTCAACCTGCAGAATCTGTCTCCTGGCAGTGCAGGAACAGCACGCTAGACCGAGTGGCTATTAAAGCAAGTCAATAAAACTTGCTTCTCTCTCTCTCTCTCTCTCTCTCTCTCTCTCTCTCTCTCTATAGCTTCACGAACTTTTTAAACTCACATGGTTTTTCGCACGAATTAAAGTCACATTGGTACAATGGATATTGTGTAACGAGAAAACAATATACATTTTGTAAGTGATTGGTTATCTTATTTTTTTTATTTCACTTAACTTTTATTGAATTGCTGTTTCACTTAATTAAGGATGACCTGTTTCATGTTATAATCTTTTTCCTCAACTCTCGCAGTGAATCGCATTACCTCCAATGCCAAATTCATGAAGATTCTCTCTTGTACTCTTGACTTTGACTTTCCCCCCTCGCCTAGACACAGACACAGTACAGCTCCTGTAACTTGTAGTTTCTGTTTATTAATATGACTTCATAGCGCAAGATGATAACTGTATTTTCTGCTCTCTATGTTAGATAAGGTTTCATTTTCAGAGTTACTTTCTGAAATCTAGCATGATGAGAGATCCGTCCCATTGCAAAATTACAAAGTTTCAAACTGTGAATGTAAAAAAAAATTCCTTTCAATAGTAACAATTTACCATTTTAAAAGATAAGCTCAACTTCATTATCCTAACTATTGGCATGCGTGGTTTCTATCTGCAGCGTTGTCCCTTTTCAACGTTACATTTCCACAAAACCAAGACGAGTATGGTAAATGAGCAAAGTACTTTGAAAAATACATAATTGGGTTGTATACACTTAAAATCAATAATTATAAAATTAATTTTAAATATTACATGTGAAATTCTTCCTGCACCCCTACAATATTCTACATGCAGTTTTTACTTCCAAATACCTTTTAGGACGTTACAAATTTAAAGTTAAGGAAACTTATTTTATCGAATATTCGAATATATTTGGATGCTTTTCTTGATCCATGAGTATTCAAATATGATTTTTTTTTTTGCAAATTTGATTTAATTTCTATGTTGTAAAAAAAAAACAACTAACTCCTAAAGACAACTGCAACCTCAAACTCTGTTACAGCTGACCCAAGCTCTACAGTTAGATCGGGATGGAATTCCTATACTGTTTTGCATACACATTTGCGTCCATGGGATGACGTAATAGAGTATCATTGGTGTCTGTTGGGATCATGCCAGACATTGATCTTTAATGACCATAAACTGTCAATGATTGTAAAATTGTAAAATTCAGCTGTAATTACGAGATTTAGATTGTAACCCAATTCTTCACGACATGCAGGGGATAATGTGTATCTAAGAGCATAGACTGATTATTATAATACGAGTATTTATAGTACAAGCTACGGTCGAACCTCTTTTGCTTGCTCAATATTATTTTTTAAATGCATTATTTTTTATGCAATGTATATTTCTTTTGCTTTACATTTCTCCATCATTCTGTGATTCTGGTGTAGTTTTGCGGAAAGACATTCAAAGCATATCCAAAAAGAACCATCAAAAATAGAAGTTATAAGAACATGATCATACAGTAAGTACATAGGTTATTTATTATAGTGACATGTGTTACAATCATGAATACAAAAATAAATAGTGAGCCTATATATGTCATTGTTTGACAAAATAATAGAATATCGCGAGATAAAAATAGGCACATGAATGTAAGTGAAATTTGAAAAAGAAAATCAACTTCACTTATCGATTTCTTCAACATATTCATTTTCAAATTTAAGTCATCATAATTAAGGTCTTCCGCTCCAGGCGGAAGACCTTCTACTGATTCTGATGGTTAAGATTATTAAGGTCTTCCGCTCCAGGCGGAAGACCTTCTACTGATTCTGATGGTTAAGATTATTCTTATTATTCTTTTTTTTTTTTTCCTAGACGCCAACTTTGAGACCTCATATCTTGCTCATTTCTCAACGGATTTTGCTCAAATTTGCAGGGTTTAAAGACGTTACAAAATTCTATCAGAATGCTGTCAAACATTTCAAAAACCCACTTCCGCTTTTGGGTTATCTCCCTTTAAATGAAAATTTACTAGGCTTCGTTTCCAGACAAAGGCTCAGAGACTACTGAAGCTGGAGTAGAAATTCTACCGAATTTAAATAATAGAAGCACTGAAGTTGTGCACATCGGTTTTTGTTTTTCAATTTCTGTATTCAAAATGGCGCTAGAGAGGGGTCAAAAATTAGAACGCCAAAAAGAGCGAAAATTTACACATATTTTCCTTTTTATCTTCTAAACTAAAAATATTTTGATAAAACATGTAGAATAAAAGTTGTGCACAATTTTAAGGCCTTTCATTTGAGACCACTAAAAAGGGTCTGGCCCCTAAGATTAGGGATCTGGAGCCCTTTAAAGTTTTTGCTTTATAACTCAAAAACGGTAAATATTTCGAAATAGCTGCCGTAATTAAAGTTGTTATTTAACATCTTATTGATCTCAAGAAAATGTTATTTTGTTTGAGTCTTGTGTTCTAAATGAGCTAGAAGCATAACACATATACAGGTAAGTGTTTTCATTCAGCAAGTAAACAAGAGCTCTTCATGCGTGTAATTAAAATAAACTTACTATAAATAATAAATCTTGCTATATTAGATGCTAATATTCTTTAGAATCAGGTTTTTGAAGTATTTTGTGCTTTATTTCCAAATTATTTACTGACAACTTTCCCTTTTATTTCGTTTGTCTTCAAATTTGGATAAACCAGTCTACTAAACAGGGAAGAAAAGATAACCTTTTCTTCTTATCATATAAAAACAAACAATAAAGTTAGAAAATAAAACAAAACTTTAAACATAGACTATTCACAGCCATTAAGTACACGCCTTTTACATTCACCTCGTGTGTTTACAATTATGTAACCCCTCCCTCGATAGCGCGTGGCAAAGGAGGTCACCGAGGATCAATCGGCGTGTGAACCAGCGACCTAAGGTCATACACAAAACAAACCATAGAATGACCATTCCAAATACATTTTAACTAAGTGATGAGTGGATAAATATGTTTAATCTTTCAGATTATTTCATATCTTTGATTAAGTCGCTAGTACATTTCGATTTATATTTTATTCGCTCAATTACAAGAAAGTTGCATATTTATTCTTATAAACATTGCATTGTTGAGATAATTGCGCTTTGTGGAAAATTACTTTAAAATCATTTCGAATCTTTCATATGATTCCGTCTTACTGTTTAATTATCACTCGCTCGTTTTAATCAGCTAGTCTTAAGTGCCTTTCACTTATTCACTTCAAATTCAATGCATTTTGAATGCCGAAAAGACCACTTTGTTTGCGTATTAAAGAAACAGTTTATTTATCTCTCTTATATATGTTATTATTTAACGAGTTGCTATTTCTTTCATGAACATTAAACAGGATGTATATAATTAAAAACGATAATTGTATGTAGAGGTCACATTTTTAATCGTCAGGAAAATCGAAAATAAAATTAAGTACTTTTGAGTTTGTATTATTTTCTTCCTAACTTACAATATTATTGCATACAAAATACTAGGTCGGACGCATGTAACTTAAGCGCCTCAATATTTCACTTGTATTTGAAAATTCTATCGAGCGTCGAATGAATTTTACCCGTTCAAAAGTGTACCAAAAAAGAACCCTTCCTATGCAGTTTTCTTTGGGAATCAATTGGCTTAGATAGTCTACTCCGACATGTGTTGACAAAACTCACGCAATGAGAAGCATGGATACATTTCAAACTTGTGACCTCTTGGTCCGTGCATGTGAAGATTACGCATGGCAATTAGTGTCTGGAAAACGAAGTATGTTTTATAAGTTATTTGACAGGTTAAGATTTGTTCTCATTCCAAATTAAATACAACCACAAACCCTTTATTTTCTTTGTTATTTTATACCGTCAGTTATATCAGATAGATTGTTTTAAAAACGCGTTGTTTAGGAAGATTAATCTTATGCATTTGTTTTATTTCATCTAATAAATTGAATTTACCCATGACACAAATTATTGGTACATGCATGTAAGTACGCGTAAATGCGATTTAACTTGTTTATGCGGAAGAGCGCCCAAAATAAATACACTTCGAACTCTGGAATTTCCCTATTTTACTGTTTAAATCATAGGTCCACTCAGCTGACGAGTTGTTTTAATAACGGTAATAAATTATATTCAAATCCTGGCCAGCGATCGTTACGGTTGGTGACATTGCAATTAAACAGGTCGATACTAAGGTACTAAGATACTAATGGGTGTATATATTTTCACCTAATATGTTTTCATTGAGTGTTTTCATAAGAAGTAAATTGCTGGAGGATATCATGTTCTCCCTGATCACATCGATACCGTGTAGAAACAGCGGTATATGAACACACGCTTTTGTGTACAAGCAAACGTGTAAACCAAAAGGATGGGGAAAAAAACGACGAAATAAAAACATTTCTCTATTAACTGAAATTATTGTCTTTAGACAGATAAAAATAAATGATTATCCGCCTGAGAACATGTGAAAATCATACCCAAATACAATGTAACGAAGGATTTTGGGTTTAATCCCGAGTACACAATTATAGTAATGATGTGTACATGTACATTCAGAATACCTCTTTTTTTATCCTTCGTCCATGTGTTCCTCCTTAGCGGAAAAAATTATCAGTAAATTATATTATACCGAACGAGGTTGAAAAATGCCGAACTTTATTTCTTAAAATTAACAGCAATTATCCGACTTTTCTCATATCACTATAAAAATGCCGTAAAAACTAAAACCGTCTGGTTTGACTTTGTCAACGCGTTTTAGATCGGGTTTGAGATTTTTATTAAATGTCCGGAGTATTTCGCTTATTCTGCAAGTCCGTATAATGAAAGAAAACACTGACAGATTTAGAGAAGGTTCAGGGGGCCTGCCCCCACTGGCGGATTTAAGTGGGGCTTGGGGACGCAGCCCCCCCCCCCTAAAATTTTCAAAATATGACATGACTAATATTAATAATGCCATACTTTGGTTTTATAATTAATGGTCAATTAAAAAATGGTAATTTTATTTTATGACCAAGTATCAGTTTTCTTTAAATCAAGTCTGAAAACCTTGCATTCCCTAGGCTATGAATATTATCTCATAATTATTCAAAGCGGAAAACGTCTCCCGATTTCGTTTGAAGGGTAGACAGCACTTGTCAATTTCCTATGATGATGCAAAGAAAAATACTGCAATATTTAAAGGCTGGTCGAAGGTAAATAACATTCGGCAAACCTCGGCTGATTCCGTCACCTTCATCCAGATGAGGTACGAATCGGCCGAGGTGTGCCGAGTGAGGTAAATAAATGAATTCAAAATCAGAAGGTCTACGTTACAAACCTATCCACTGATTGATGTATTTATTTATCAAATGGTGTAACTATGCAGTAATTTAGTTACATAGATACAAGACTTTTTTTTAACGTCAGGATATAGGTTAGGATGGTCACAGACGAGTGTAACTTCGACCACTTGGTTAATTTCGACTGTTCATAAATACCTTAAAATAATTTGTTTATAACCCATTATAGTGTACACACATCTATTTTATGCAGAAAGAAAATGCATTTTTCATATACAAATCAATGTTGATAATAATAGGCGAAATTTATTTTTTTACTGGAAAATTACACCCAAGAAGAAACTTTATCGCCCGAAAAATTACGGACGAGTATTTTTAAACCATTGCGGGGAATTATCAGTTTATCACGTCTAAAAATATCTTGTATATACAGAAAGACACAGTGGATATTCCTGGCGTGAAATTTATCAACTATGTTTAAATTTGCAACTTAAATTCATACCTTTTAAATTTATAGTATTTAGTTTTTACAAATAAAATGCAAATCAGCTGAACAGAAATCGGCCGAAGTTATCCTTGGCATGAATACGGCGTCAGCAGGTAACTCAGTTCGACCAATGAAAATGACGCAATGCTATTTGTTACCAGAAAAAAATCATGACCACCATCCGTATAAAAAAAGTATTAGGATAATATTATGTACAAGAATACTCCGTAGAAACTAGTTCTATAACGGTGAAAAAATCATCTGTTTTGTTTACATGCGGTTTAGATGCCTGCGCATATATATATTTGTAGCATGCCTTGATAAATCGGTAAATAAGTCTCTAGGCACCTGGTGCACTTAATGTCTTCAAATTAGGTACATTTTGAAAATTGCTTTTTTTCTTTTTGTCAGCATTTTTTCACAATCTTTTATGTTTTACAACAGAATAATTTAAATTAATATATATGTATTTTTTTTAAATTAGAGATGACGCGAATAATTTCATTTATATTTGCACATCGATCGAAAATACCCCGTGTGCAGTTGAAGTTACCCAACACACATATCTTGTAAATCGAACACATTTATTTTATAGCATGACGAATAATACATATAACACAATGTAATCTGAACAATAAAAGGTATTCCGAAGGAAAAATAATCCAGTAAATGTTGAGCGTAATACATGTTTCACAGTGACTTTTTCGTCTGTGAAGTTTGGGGTAATTAGCCTTGTAGAATAGCTACTCGCTTTTTCTACTGTAATGCTAAATTGGCAAAGAGAAACAATTCCGATAAAAGTTGAACGATGTTTATTGTAAAGTCAGCAGATAGAAAGTGAATTTTATAGAAGTTGTTACACAAAAAAATTATAATAAACAGTACAAGTAATTATCGAATAAACAATGTCAGATAAGTAAATAACTTTTGAAACAACCTGTAGCGAAACCCGCTAAGAGAAGGTACGATTACTAAAACAACAAATAAAGATCGATCAGTTACGTGAAATCAGTCATGCATAGCGCTTATCAAAGTTTTTACGGTTACAAAAGTTAAAAATCAAAAGTAGACAATAAAATCAGAAAAATTACAAACATTTGACTCCAAAGACAATGTTTACAAAACTTCGGGAAAATTTAGTTACCTTCTCTGACTAGAGAGTTCCGAACAGGAAACATAATTCATAAGCGGTAAAATTAAATTGCCAAAAATTTATACAAATAGAAAAATTCCAAAAACACTATTTCGTGAGTAATTCAACAAAGAAATGATTGCTAATAATGTAATTATATAATTTTAAACATTATATGAACATTAAATGAAACCAGCAATTTGAAATTAATGAAACATTTCAGATATTTAAAAATGAAGTGTAAGTCAAATGAACAAAGTAATTTATCCTAATTCCGTATCAAAAATACTTTATAGGAAATCATTAAAATATAAATTAAAAATAACTATAATGAAAATGAAATTAAATCTAATCTTTAACTTTCAAATAAAAAAAACACAAGCTTACCTAAACTGGCAAAGAGAAACAATTCCGATTAAAGTTGAACGATGTTTATTGTAAAGTCAGCAGATAGAAAGTGAATTTGCTAAATTCACAATGTATCCGGACTCTACATCGGAATTGAACTCTTGACCAATCAGGAAGCTTGTTACAAAAATTACTACAGGTAAGTCGGCAATTTCTTTTGATAGGCTTGACACTGATTACTTACATTATCAAAGAGCCGAAAGGTGATGAAGTCAAGATTGTTATAGTTAGTTTTAAATTCTATGAATTCTAAAACTTTAATGTAACACATGTAATAGGCAGTGACATACTTGAACAAATCTAAATATAAAAAAATAGCCGGTCGAAATTACACCACCCTACCCTACAGTGTATCTGTGATATCTATACTACTATATTAAAATAATAGACTCGAATTTTTGGCCTTTAATACCGATAAATCGGAAGAGTACTGTCTATTGTTTTATATATTTTAAACATCATTGGTACTTGAAGATTACCAATTTGTTTTTATTTTTTCTCAATTAAGCTTCGCTAATTAATAATCAACGAAAATTCCTCAAAAAATTCCGGAAATCATCTGGATTTTTTGGATTTTACAATCTTGCGCGTGCGCATTACATTCACGCTAAATCACGGTGTTCAAATCAGAGAAGACAAAAGAACTAAGTAGATATATATTTGTTATTTTATAATTTCTCTAATAAGAAATCATAAATATATATGAACAGAATATATAGCAAATTTCCAATGAAAATTTACACGTATTTGTATTATCGTTTTTGAGTTCATCCATGCAAATGTGATATTGTGGCCACGTGGATAATCATTCGACACATTTATTATATGTTATTTACGTCTCTGGCCATCTCAACGGAGGCAAAAACCTCATGATCGTAGGAGCAATATTAATGTAACTACCCGATTTTATTTTATCCTTCCTTTCTTTTATGCTTTTTTGAGGGGAAGGGGGGGGGGGGTGTTACAACTCCAGCTAGAATCACATTTTAGTGAAGTAGGCATTCTTTTTCCGCCAAAAATTACAATAACATTATTTTCATTTCTTAACTTTGAAATAAATCGAAATAATCAAATAACGTCAATATAATCGATATTTTCAATTTGAAATGTGTCTAAATGGTTGTACCTTGAATTTGTTCGCCATGTTTACTATTACCTTCACTGCTGAGATTCATAACGCGGTAAATATGAAACATAAACTAAGGACAAAGAAATATTTGATTCCATGCAAAAAGTTCACATTATATTTCTTACGAGAGTGTAGTGAAATTAATAGCATTGCTTTGTTATGTAAATACATGACCTCTGACCCTGACGTTATATAGAAGGGACAGCCTGTTCTTCTGAATATGTAAAGATTGTCGAGGTAACTACGCTTAATAGGTAGTCTGAAGTCAGCCCTTGCGGCCCGTACAGTTCATTTTATCTATGCTGCTAAAATATCGATCATTTGCATAGGCGTCGGAAGCAAATTAAAAGTGGGGTGGCTAAATGAAAGTGGAGGGGCTAAACCAACGAAAAAAGGTAAGCCCCAATTTTCAATACCTATACTATGTCTATCTTTGCAAAAAAAAAAAAAAAAAAAGTGGGGGGGGGGGGCTAAGCCCCCCCTAGCCCCCCCCCCCCGGTTCCGACGCCTATGATTTGTAAAATATAATCCATGCATAGTAAATCTCAAAACTATGAGGTGGGACAAAATTAGGATCATAAAGAATATTTATTCATTGATGAAATGAATTATATTTAATCGTAGCGAACGAACTAACGTTTAATTAAATCGCCAAAAGAAAAAATACACCAGCGTGAAACAAGTTGTCTTCTTCAGCAGCCATGACAGTTCTCATGTGATGTAATGACTTTTGATTGAAAACGTTTAATACTGCAGAAGATTAACTTTTGTTATCACTAAACAGATATATAAATGTTTATGAGGTATGTATTTTATTTTTGCTGCATTATTTACGTATGTAGTAAGAAAAATTCCCATATTCAGTTCAAGATCCGCTCCCAAATTCTCATTGGCTGTCCCAAAATAAAATCGGTCAAGGTCAGTAAACTTTAAAGTTTGGTAAACTCAGACTTTACTAAATATTTTGAAAAAAATATATACTTTGAATAATTACATCAAAAACATTTATTTTAAAATGTTTCTGATTACATTGTATGATTTCAATTAAAAAATGGAAATGATATTGTATGATCCAAAAAGAGTTGTAACCCCCCACCCCCCACCCCACCCCACCCCACCCCCACCCCCATGAAAAGGCTTCATTATTGCAGCAAGAAGTACTTTCAAGTTCATACTTTCCTACTTGGGATACCCATGGTAAATGTCCGATATGCACATGGATGCATTCATAACAATGTCAACCCGTGCACGCACGGGTCAAAGTCTAGTATGTATAATACTTATAAAAACAAACGTTGCAATATTTAATTTTTTAATATTCAGATATTCTTTGTGTATCATTGTGCTCGTTTATTTCATACTGCTATAAAGGGAACTGCACGTTACAGCGTGTTTGTTTATATTGTTTCGTTGGCTGCGGTGGAGATACATGTGTAGGTCAGTGAATGGAATTTAAAAAAAAAAAACAACAACACTTTTTGGAATAACATTAGAGTTACATACAAATATCAGGTTTACTAGCATCCTTGCTGAAATAATAATGATTCAGAACGACTTCTGACATACACGAAGTTCGGAGATTCACGAAGTTCCGAGATACACAAAGTTTCTGCTTTCTCAAGAGTAAATTTGAAATAAAAATTATCAAATGATTAATAAATTTGTACATTATTCTTAAGCAGACGTGAAATTCCTACAAAGACTTTAGAGTATTGTAAGTTACAAACTTAATTCATATCTTATAGGCTTTTGTGTAAAGGAAGTAATCAATACAACTATTTTTGTGTCTGGTTTTACTGACTCTTAAAATTCACGAAAACCCAGGAGCTTCCAGGGGCTTCGCGCCCTGGGCCACCACCAGGGCTTCGCCCTGGACCCACTGGGGGCCTTAAGGCGGCCCCCAGACCCCCTGCCTGAACGAAGTTATCCACGCCCCCCCATCACAAATCCTATATCCGCCCATGGCCCCCTTTTGTATCCAAAATATACACAAGATTTAATAAATCAATTTATAATGTTGCTTTGGGCCCCTACCCCGACACAAAACTGGTCGGGCCCCCTTTTCAAGATTCCTGTTTCCGCCACTGAAAAAGAATGTGTTGTTCTCTTGGATGTCGATATCTGAATTATGTTTTATTTAAACACATAGTCTTATATATCATGGGCGCCAATAATAGGACGATTATTTGTTTTTAAAATAAAGTGGTTCTTACAGATGTTAAAAAAACTTATAAACGGCTAAATAATTATTTAATTCATCTACAACAAATGTTAGTTTAGTTCTTTGCTTTCATAATCTAACTTTTTATAAATTAACACGAAAGTATTGCGATCGTATACAAATACTCAGAAGCAATCTTTCATATTTAACGAACGTATAGGTGAATAAATTTCCTCTCATCACTATACGTAAACCCCCATCCTCGAAATAAATAGAATGTTTTCCTTCGCAGTCGGTTGGTTTTACCAGGTACATGTCAGTACAAGTGAGGATGGAGCTTTATAGAAGCAGGTGATGAATTCCGAGAGAAAGGCACTGCCTTTTTTATATACATGTACATTCTTAGGGACCTGGTTTTCTGAACCGATCTCACTGTTATTCAAAGACCTAGCTAGAAATTCTCTCTCTCTCTCTCTCTGAAAAGCAGGCCCGTCGATTGTAAAAAAAAAATGACAAAATAATTTCAATTTTTAATAAGTATCTCATCTCCCAAGCCAAAGACCCAAGTAAGCTTTTGCTGTTCATAATTCTTCATCTTTGTTTGCTATATTGGTGTATATAAGCATTATCGTCGTTGTTGTTCTAAAGCTACTCGTAAATTTTTCTCATTTTTATCTTATCAAGAACCACTGGACCATAACAACGAAAATTAACACAGAATATTTTTGGTAAAGTTTTGTTCAAATGAAGGGTCACATCCCCTTTTAACGGATACATGTAGAAAAAATTAGATGGGGTCCAGGCGCAGATCAAGGATTTTTTTCCCACGGAGGGGGGGGGGGTGGAGGGGAGGGGATCCCAATAAAAAAAAATATTTCAACCCAGAAATTTCTTGACGAGCCAAAAAAAGAAACTCTTTTCCCAAACGTGAAAAACCTATTTCGTGTGTGTGTTTGTGTGTGTGTATGGGGGAGGGGGGGGGGGGGTCGTTGACTTTAAAGCTTCATACCTAAGACTTTTCATACCATTTTAACACTGATCCGCGTTTTCGAGGAAGGGTCCGTGTTTTCTAAGGGGGGGGGATGGTCAGTTTTACTTGTTAGCTCACCTGAGCTGAAAGCTCAAGTGAGCTTTTCTGACCACCCGTCGTCCGTCCGTCTGTCTGTCCGTCCGTCCGTCTGTAAACTTTTCACATTTTCAACTTCTTCTCAAGAACCACTGGTCCAATTTTAACCAAACTTGGTACAAAGTATCCTTGGGGGAAGGGGAGTTTAAATTTTTAAAATAAAGGACCAAGTCTCCTTACAAGGGGAGATAATCAAGAAAAAACAAAAATAGGGTGGGGTCATTAAAAAATCTTCTTCTCAAGAACCACTGGGCCAGAAAAGCTGAAACTTACGTGGAAGCATCCTGGGATAGTGAAAATTCTAAATTGTTAAAGTCATGACCCCCGGGGGTAGGGCGGGGCCACAATAGGGAATCCAAGTTTTACATTGAAATATATAGGAAAAATCTTTAAAAATCTTCTTCTCAAGAACCACTGGGCCAGAAAAGCTGAAACTTATGTGGAAGCATCCTGGGGTAGTGTAGATTCTAAGTTGTTCAAATCATGACCCCTGGGGGTAGGGCGAGGCCACAATAGGGAATACAAGTTTTACATTGAAATATGTAGGAAAAATCTTTAAAAATCTTCTTCTCAAGAACCACTGGGCCAGAAAAGCTGAAACTTATGTGGAAGCATCCTCAAGTAGTGTAGATTCTAAATTGTTCAAATCATGACCCCTGGGGGTAGGGCGTGGCCACAATAGGAAATACAAGTTTTACATTAAAATATATAGGAAAAATCTTTAAAAATCTTCTTCTCAAGAACCACTGAGCCAGAAAAGCTGAAACTTATGTGGAAGCATCCTGGGGTAGTGTAGATTCTAAATTGTTCAAATCATGACCCCTGGGGGTAGGGCGTGGCCACAATAGGGAATACAAGTTTTACATTGAAATATATAGGAAAAATCTTTAAAAATCTTCTTCTCAAGAACCACGGTGCCAGAAAAGCTGAAACTTATGTGGAAGCATCCTGGGGTAGTGTAGATTCTAAATTGTTCAAATCATGACCCCCGGGGGTAGGGCGGGGCCACAATAGGGGGAATCTCAAGTTTTACATTGAAATATATAGGAAAAATCTTTAAAAATCTTCTTCTCAAGAACCACTGGGCCAGAAAAGCTGAAACTTATGTGGAAGCATCCTGGGGTATTGTAGATTCTAAATTGTTCAAATCATGACCCCTGGGGGTAGGGCGAGGCCACAATAGGGAATACAAGGGGGGAAGTCTGGTAATGAACAGCATGGCCAAAGTTACTCTGGTGAGCGATGTGGCCCATGGGCCTCTTGTTTAGTATATACATTTAACTGCCCCCAACCCCCTCTAGATCCGCGCATGGGGTCATTTGAAACTAGTATTCTCAAGAATCCCTGGACTAGAATGAGAAAATTTCCAACATAGCATACATTCATTTTTTTTTTCAAATATTGATTCCAGGGAGAAGGTTTGGGCCGGAAAGAGTTTTCATAATTTAACAAAGGAATTTATATATCCCCCCAAACGAAGTGTGTGTGTTTGGGGTGGGGGTGTTTTGAGTCTTTTGGAATCTCACTGTCCGTCTGCCTAGCTGTCCGTCTGTACGTGATAGTTCGCCAAGGATATTATAACTTTGTTATGAAGAAACTGGAAGGTCATACTTGGTTCAAAGATTACTAATGATCCGAAGGTGTGTCATGGTTTTGATCCAACATCATTCCAGCAAGTTCAAGGTCATTGGAAAAAAATAGCAAGTATCATACTTGATACAGAAATTGCTTATGACAAAATTAAAGGGTTTGACACGACTTTCATCCAAGGTCATTCCTGTAAGTTCAAGGTCACTGACAGAAAACTGTAAGATTACTGTATGTGTTATAACTTTTGAAGCTCATACTTGGAACAAAGATTGCTTATGATCCACCGGTTTGAGGACTGGCAGAAGAAGTGGCAAAATTCGTGCCTGGATTATAAATTTATAAGGGGTGGGAGGAACACAGGAAACTTTTTCTCAGATTGCTTGAGATGGGTTTTCCTGACCTTGAACAAAGGTTTTTTCGGCAAGTTCAAGGTCACTGGCAGATAAATATTATTTTTTTTCCACATGCTATAACTTTGTTATATAAAATCACTGGAAGCTTTTACTTGATACAGAGATTGTTTATGATCCAAGAATGTGTTTTGACCTTGATCCAAGGTCTTTCTGGCAAGTTCAAGGTCACTGACAGAAAAGTGCAATATTCTTTTTCAGGTATATCTTTGTCATTGGGTATCACTGGAAACTCATAATTTGTTCAAAGGTTGTTTTTGACCTTAACGTAGGTCATTTAGGCAAGTTCAAGGTCACTGATATAATAAGTGTAAAATTCAAAAAGGTTTAGTCACCCAAGTGGCGCAGTGGTAAGAGTGTCTGCTCTAGAGTCGTGGATTATGGAGTTGATCCTTACGTCGCAGGTTCGAATCCCACTGTGGGACGCAGAGACTGATCCTTCGGATGAGACCGTACAAACTGAGGTCCCGTCTGGCAGTAGGTGCTGGCACGAAAAGATCCCTCACTGCTAAATGGCCATGTGTGCCGAGTATAGGTCAAAATTTGCAGATCTCCATCGGCAAATGGTGGCGTCTCCATATGATTGAAAAATTCTCGAAAGGGACGTTAAACAACATACAAACAAATAAACAAAAAGGTCTATACTTTTGTAATAGAAAAAATTGCATGCATTTGCATTTCACTGAAAAGATGATAAATATATCATCCAGAGTGTGTAATGGCCTTGATTTAAATTCGAGGTCACTTAGAATATGATGTTTTGGATGAATAGTCTGAAAGAATACGTGACTGTGATTTTTTTTTTATGTCGGTGACATAAAGATGGTGTTTGCTCTTAACCAGCTGCAGAATGTGTCATGGCTTGACGCAAAGTTATTTGGACAAGTTCAAGTTCACTGACAGGGGAATTTTACATTCCTTTACTGTCTTTCTACTGTTGAAACATTGAAAGTTGATGCCCCTTACAGGATTGTTTATAACCTTAAAATGTTGCATGACCTTGACTCAAGGTCGCTCTGTCCTGTCTGGAGCTCCGACGGAAGACCTATTCGTTGCATTGCAACGAGCTCGGCTCTAGTTCTTATTATTCTTTTTTTTTTTTTCCTAGACGCCAACTTTGAGACCTCATATCTTGCTCATTTCTCAACGGATTTTGCTCAAATTTGCAGGGTTTAAAGACGTTACAAAATTATATCAGAATGCTGTCAAACATTTCAAAAACCCACTTCCGCTTTTGGGTTATCTCCCTTTAAATGAAAATTTAGGGGGCTTCATTTCCAGACAAAGGCTCAGAGACTACTGAAGCTGGAGTAGAAATTCTACCGAATTTAAATAATAGAAGCACTGAAGTTGTGCACATCGGTTTTTGTTTTTCAATTTCTGTATTCAAAATGGCGCTAGAGAGGGGTCAAAAATTAGAACGCCAAAAAGAGCGAAAATTTACACATATTTTCCTTTTTATCTTCTAAACTAAAAATATTTTGATAAAACATGTAGAATAAAAGTTGTGCACAATTTTAAGGCCTATCATTTGAGACCACTAAAAAGGGTCTGGCCCCTAAAATTAGGGATCTGGGGCCCTTTAAAGTTTTTGCTTTATAACTCAAAAACGGTAAATATTTCGAAATAGCTGTCGTAATTAAAGTTGTTATTTAACATCTTATTGATCTCAAGAAAATGTTATTTTGTTTGAGTCTTGTGTTCTAAATGAGCTAGAAGCATAACACATATACAGGTAAGTGTTTTCATTCAGCAAGTAAATAAGAGCTCTTCATGCGTGTAATTAAAATAAACTTACTATAAATAATAAACCTTGCTATATTAGATGCTAATATTCTTTAGAATCAGGTTTTTGAAGTATTTTGTGTTTTATTTCCAAATTATTTACTGACAACTTTCCCTTTTATTTCGTTTTGTTTTCAAATTTGGATAAACCAGTCTACTAAACAGGGAAAAAAAGATAACCTTTTCTTCTTATCATATAAAAACAAACAATAAAGTCAGAAAGTAAAACAAAACATAGACTATTCACAGCCATTAAGTACACGCCTTTTACATTCACCTCGTGTGTTTACAATTATGTAACCCCTCCCTCGATAGCGCGTGGCAAAGGAGGTCACCGAGGATCAATCGGCGTGTGAACCAGCGACCTAAGGTCATACACAAAACAAACCATAGAATGGCCATTCCAAATACATTTTAACTAAGTGATGAGTGGATAAATATGTTGAATCTTTCAGATTATTTCATATCTTTGATTAAGTCGCTAGTACATTTCGATTTATATTTTATTCGCTCAATTACAAGAAAGTGCATATTTATTCTTATAAATATTGCATTGTTGAGATAATTGCGCTTTGTGGAAAATTACTTTAAAATCATTTCGAATCTTTCATATGATTCCGTCTTACTGTTTAATTATCACTCGCTCGTTTTAATCAGCTAGTCTTAAGTGCCTTTCACTTATTCACTTCAAATTCAATGCATTTTGAATGCCGAATAGACCACTTTCTTTGCGTATTAAAGAAACAGTTTATTTATCTCTCTAATGTTATTATTTAACGAGTTGCTATTTCTTTCATGAACATTAAACAGGATGTATATAATTAAAAATGATAATTGTATGTAGAGGTCACATTTTTAATTGTCAGGAAAATCGAAAATAAAATTAAGTACTTTTGAGTTTGTATTATTTTCTTCCTAACTTACAATATTATTGCATACAAAATACTAGGTCGGATGCATGTAACTTAACCGCCTCAATATTTCACTTGTATTTGAAAATTCTATCGAGCGTCGAATGAATTTTACCCGTTAAAAAGTGTACCAAAAAAGAACCCTTCCTATGCAGTTTTCTTTGGGAATCAATTGGCTTAGATAGTCTACTCCGACATGTGTTGACAAAACTCACGCAATGAGAAGCCATACATTTCAAACTTGTGACCTCTTGGTCAGTGCATGTGAAGATTACGCATGGAAATTAGTGTCTGGAAAACGAAGTATGTTTTATAAGTTATTTGACAGGTTAAGATTTGTTCTCATTCCAAATTAAATACAACACAAACCCTTTATTTTCTTTGTTATTTTATACCGTCAGTTATATCAGATAGATTGTTTTAAAAACGTGTTGTTTAGGAAGATTAATCTTATGCATTTGTTTTATTTCATCTAATAAATTGAATTTACCCATGACACAAATTATTGGTACATGCATGTAAGTACGCGTAAATGCGATTTAATTTGTTTATGCGGAAGAGCGCCCAAAATAAATACACTTCGAACTCTGGAATTTCCCTATTTTACTGTTTAAATCATAGGTCCACTCAGCTGACGAGTTGTTTTAATAACGGTAATAAATTATACTAGTCCTGGCCAGCGATCGTTACGGTTGGTGACATTGCAATTAAACAGGTCGATACTAAGGTACTAAGATACTAATGGGTGTATATATTTTCACCTAATATGTTTTCATTGAGTGTTTTCATAAGAAGTAAATTGCTGGAGGATATCATGTTCTCCCTGATCACATCGATAGCGTGTAGAAACAGCGGTATATGAACACACGCTTTTGTGTACAAAGCAAACGTGTAAACCAAAAGGATGGGGAAAAAACGACGAAATAAAAACATTTCTCTATTAACTGAAATTATTGTGTTTAGACAGATAAAAATAAATGATTATCCGCCTGAGAACATGTGAAAATTATACCCAAATACAATGTAACGAAGGATTTTGGGTTTAATCCCGAGTACACAATTATAGCAATGATGTGTACATGTACATGCAGAATACCTCTTTTTTTATCCTTCGTCCATGTGTTCCTCCTTAACGGAAAAAATTATCAGTAAATTATATTATACCGAACGAGGTTGAAAAATGCCGAACTTTATTTCTTAAAATTAAAAGCAATTATCCGACTTTTCTCATATCACTGTAAAAATGCCGTAAAAACTAAAACCGTCTGGTTTGACTTTGTCAACGCGTTTTAGATCGGGTTTGAGATTTTTATTAAATGTCTGGAGTATTTCGCTTATTCTGCAAGTCCGTATAATGAAAGAAAACACTGACAGATTTAGAGGAGGTTCAGGGGGCCTGCCCCCACTGGCGGATTTGAGTGGGGCTTGGGGGCGCACGCCCCCTTCCCCCCTAAAATTTTCAAAATATGACATGACTAATATTAATAATGCCATACTTTGGTTTTATAATTAATAGTCAATTAAAAAACGGTAATTTTATTTTATGACCAAGTATCAGTTTTCTTAAAAATCAAGTCTGAAAACCTTGCATTCCCTAGGCTATGAATATTATCTCATAATTATTCAAAGCAGAAAACGTCTCCCGATTTCGTTTGAAGGGTAGACAGCACTTGTCAATTTCCTATGATGATGCAAAGAAAAATACTGCAATATTTAAAGGCTGGTCGAAGGTAAATAACATTCGGCAAACCTCGGCTGATTCCGTCACCTTCATCCAGATGAGGTACGAATCGGCCGAGGTGTGCCGAGTGAGGTAAATAAATGAATTTAAAATCAGAAGGTCTACGTTACAAACCTATCCACTGATTGATGTATTTATTTATCAAATGGTGTAACTATGCAGTAATTAACTTACATAGATACAAGACTTTTTTTAACGTCAGGATATAGGTTAGGATGGTCACAGACGAGTGTAACTTCGACCACCTGGTTAATTTCGACTGTTCATAAATACCTTAAAATAATTTGTTTATAACCCATTATAGTGTACACACATCTATTTTATGCAGAAAGAAAATGCATTTTTCATATACAAATCAATGTTGATAATAATAGACGAAATTTATTTCTTTACTGGAAAATTACATCCAAGAAGAAACTTTATCGCCCGAAAAATTACGGACGAGTATTTTTAAACCATTGCGGGGAATTATCAGTTTATCACCTCTAAAAATATCTTGTATATACAGAAAGACACAGTGGATATTCCTGGCGTGAAATTTATCAACTATGTTTAAATTTGCAACTTAAATTCATACCTTTTAAATTTATAGTATTTAGTTTTTACAAATAAAATGCAAATCAGCTGAACAGAAATCGGCCGAAGTTACCCTTTGCATGAATACGGCGTCAGCAGGTAACTCAGTTCGACCAATGAAAATGACGCAATGCTATTTGTTACCAGAAAAAAATCATGACCACCATCCGTATAAAAAAAGTATTAGGATAATATTATGTACAAGAATACTCCGTAGAAACTAGTTCTATAACGGTGAAAAAATCATCTGTTTTGTTTACATGCGGTTTAGATGCCTGCGCATATATATTATATTTGTAGCATGCCTTGATAAATCGGTAAATTAGTCTCTAGGCACCTGGTGCACTTAATGTCTTCAAATTAGGTACATTTTGAAAATTGCTTTTTTTTCTTTTTGTCAGCATTTTTTCACAATCTTTTATGTTTTACAACAGAATATGTATTTTTTTTTTAAATTAGAGATGACGCGAATAATTTCATTTATATTTGCACATCGATCGAAAATACCCCGTGTGCAGTTGAAGTTACCCAACACACATATCTTGTAAATCGAACACATTTATTTTATATCATGACGAATAATACATATAACACAATGTAATCTGAACAATAAAAGGTATTCCGAAGGAAAAATAATCCAGTAAATGTTGAGCGTAATACATGTAATAGGCAGTGACATACTTGAACAAATCTAAATATAAAAAAATAATCGGTCGAAATTACACCACCTACCCTACAGTGTATCTGTCATATATGTATAATACTTATAAAAACAAACGTTGCAATATTTAAATTTTCAATATTCAGATATTCTTTTTGTATCACTGTGCTTCGTTTATTTCATACTGCTATAAAGGGAACTGCACGTTACAGCGTGTTTGTTTATATTGTTTCGTTGGCTGCGGTGGAGATACATGTGTAGGTCAGTGAATGGAATTTTACAAAAAAACAACAACACTCTTTGGAATAACATTAGAGTTACATACAAATATCAGGTTGACTAGCATCCTTGCTGAAATAATAATGATTCAGAACGACTTGTGACATACACGAAGTTCGGAGATTCACGAAGTTCGATTCCGAGATACACAAAGTTTCTGCTTTCTCAAGAGCAAATTTGAAATAAAAATTATCAAATGATTAATAAATTTGTACATTATTCTTAAGCAGACGCGAAATTCCTACAAAGACTTTAGAGTATTGTAAGTTACAAACTTAACTCATATCTTAGAGGCTTTTGTGTAAAGGAAGTAAACAAATCAATACAACTATTCTTGTGTCTGGTTTTACTGACTCTTAAAATTCACGAAAACCCAGGAGCTTCCGGGGGCTTCGCGCCCTGGGCCACCACCAGGGCTTCGCCCTGGACCCACTGGGGGCCTTAAGGCGGCCCACAGACCCCCTGCCTGAACGAAGTTATCCACGCCCCCCCATCACAAATCCTATATCCGCCCATGGCCCCCTTTTGTATCCAAAATATACACAAGATTTAATAAATCAATTTATAATGTGGCTTTGGGCCCCTACCCCGACACAAAACTGGTGGGGCCCCCTTTTCAAGATTCCTGTTTCCGCCACTGAAAAAGAATGTGTTGTTCTCTTGGATGTCGATATCTGAATTATGTTTTATTTAAACACATAGTCTAATATATCATGGGCGCCAATAATAGGACGATTATTTGTTTTTTAAAATAAAGTGGTTCTTACAGATGTTAAAAAAAACCTTATAAACGGCTAAATAATTATTTAATTCATCTACAACAAATGTTAGTTTAGTTCTTTGCTTTCATAATCTAACTTTTTATAATTAACACGAAAGTCGTGCGATCGTATACAAATACTCAGAAGCAATCTTTCATATTTAATGAACGTATAGGTGAATAAATTTCCTCTCATCACTATACGTAAACCCCCATCCTCGAAATAAATAGAATGTTTTCCTTCGCAGTCGGTTGGTTTTACCAGGTACATGTCAGTACAAGTGAGGATAGAGCTTTATAGAAGCAGGTGATGAATTCCGAGAGAAAGGCACTGCCTATTTTATATACATGTACATTCTTCATGTTCTTAGGGACCTGGTTTTCTGAACCCATCTCACTGTTATTCAAAGACCTAGCTAGAAATTCTCTCTCTCTCTCTCTCTCTCTCTCTCTTTGAAATGCAGGCCCGTCGATTGTAAAAAAAATGACAAAATAATTTCAATTTTTAATAAGTATCTCATCTCCCAAGCCAAAGACCCAAGTAAGCTTTTGCTGTTCATAATTCTTCATCTTTGTTTGCTATATTGGTGTATATAAGCATTATCGTCGTTGTTGTTCTAAAGCTACTCGTAAAGGATCACTTCTATATAAATAGGGATCTGACCTATAGGGCCGGGCTTGGTTTTTTTCTCTACAAAAAGCTTGTCGATTTCCGTTCCGATTAATGATATTAGGCTGAATACATGTAACAATTTGTTTTTCATAAATCTTTATTTCAGTGAGTAGAGGTAGGAGGAACATTGATATTCTGAGTTTGTTATTTCCAAATGTAACAATTGAATGATATTTTTCTTTACTTCTCATTGTACATAATGGTAATGTCTACTGTCTCTGGAACTCTGTTTTTTATGTCTAGGCTATTTATTTTACAACACATTTCCGTTGGATATAATAAAAACATGCAATTAATGTGTGCAAATCATATGGGCCTAAATGAAATCCAAGGGAGTACAGTTACTGATATATGTAGCCCTACTGTTTCAAAACTTAAGATCTTAAAACACTGACTGAAAACAAAAGTACATGTATGTTATTCTAAATATATTAAGCTCAAATAATTCAAGCAATGCGTAACATTCATGTACTACATGTAACCCAGACAAGCACTAGTAGCACATACAGAATAAAAGCAATGTGATTAAATTCTAAGGAATATAGATACAATTGAAATTCATCGCAGCTCAATGCTGCCGAGAATACCTGTATCTAGTAACATAGAGTGAGTTATTCTTGTCCTCGGGGAAAGTGTGCTATACTGAGACTTGTTCCGCCTGACTGACAACTGTATATTGGATTGTTAAGATTTGATCTCTCTCTAGTGTTTCTTATATCAAAAAATGGGAATGCATAAAGGATAGATAATTGAAGAAACATACACAAGCCTATAACAAAATTAAAATAGTCTTTGAAAAGGCAAAAATTTAAAACTATAAAAGTGTGGCAACAGGTGGATTCGAACCCCCGACTTTAAAAATAAAGTACCCACGATATAAAAGCCAGCGCAGCGCATATATCAAATGAGCTATTGTGACTACAAGATTGAACGGTATAAATTTGAAGCAGATTGTCAAAATCAAGTTTACTTATTTTTTGTAGGTTTTTTGTGAATTTCGACCCAAGGGCAGGGGTGCCCCTAAAAAAATCCTATCTTAAATTATTCCTTACATCCCAACCTATCAAAATATCACAATTTTATTTAGGGGCAGGCCTGCCCTGAAGGACTTCTAGGCCAAAATTTATGCAAAAATCAACGCTTTAACGGACGAAATGGTGTTTCGGCCAACTTTGGAGGTTTATTCTGAAGTTGTAAATAATAAATTTTAGTTGTAAAATTCAAATTTGAAAAATTTAGACATATATACGGTAGAAAACAACAAATAAAGATTGATTTTTAAATGTCACTTTTTCCGGGAAATTGTTCTCTCCTATAGGTCAATTCTTTTGTAATAGTGAATACATCCTTTTTCTCATTTTTATCTTATCAAGAACCACTGGACCATAACAACGAAAATTAACACAGAATATTTTTGGTAAAGTTTTGTTCAAATGAAGGGTCACATCCTCTTTTAACGGATACATGTAGAAAAAATTAGATGGGGTCCAGGCGCAGATCAAGGAATTTTTTTCCACGGGGGGGGGGGGGGGTAGGGGAGGGGATCCCAATAAAAAAAAATATTTCAACCCAGAAATTTCTTGACAAGCCAAAAAAAAAAAAGAAACTCTTTTCCCAAACGTGAAAAACCTATTTCGTGTGTGTGTTTGTGTGTGTGTGGGGGGGGAGGGGGGTCGTTGACTTTTAAAGCTTCATACCTAAGACTTTTCATACCATTTTAACACAGATCCGCGTTTTCGAGGAAGGGTCCGTGTTTTCTAAGGGGGGGGGCATGGTCAGTTTTACTTGTTAGCTCACCTGAGCTGAAAGCTCAAGTGAGCTTTTCTGATCACCCGTTGTCCGTCGTCCGTCCGTCTGTCTGTCTCCGTCCGTCTGTAAACTTTTCACATTTTCAGCTTCTTCTCAAGAACCACTGGGCCAATTTTAACCAAACTTGGTACAAAGTATCCTTGGGGGAAGGGGAGTTTAAATTTTTAAAATAAAGGACCAAGTCTCCTTACAAGGGGAGATAATCAAGAAAAGACAAAAATAGGGTGGGGTCATTAAAAAATCTTCTTCTCAAGAACCACTGGGCCAGAAAAGCTGAAACTTACGTGGAAGCATCCTGGTATAGTGAAAATTCTAAATTGTTAAAGTCATGACCCCCGGGGGTAGGGCGGGGCCACAATAGGAAATCCAAGTTTTACATTGAAATATATAGGAAAAATCTTTAAAAATCTTCTTCTCTAGAACCACTGAGCCAGAAAAGCTGAAACTTATGTGGAAGCATCCTGGGGTAGTGTAGATTCTAAATTGTTCAAATCATGACCCTTGGGGGTAGGGCGAGGCCACAATAGGGAATACAAGTTTTACATTGAAATATATAGGAAAAATCTTTAAAAATCTTCTTCTCAAGAACCACTGAGCCAGAAAAGCTGAAACTTATGTGGAAGCATCCTGGGGTAGTGTTGATTTTAAATTGTTCAAATCTTGACCCCCGGGGGTAGGGCGTGGCCACAATAGGAAATACAAGTTTTACATTGAAATATATAGGAAAAACCTTTAAAAATCTTCTTCTCAAGAACCACTGAGCCAGAAAAGCTGAAACTTATGTGGAAGCATTCTGGGGTAGTGTAGAATCTAAATTGTTCAAATCATGACCCCCGGGGGTAGGGCGAGGCCACAATAGGGAATACAAGTTTTACATTGAAATATATAGGAAAAATCTTTAAAAATCTTCTTCTCAAGAACCACTGAGCCAGAAAAGCTGAAACTTATGTGGAAGCATCCTCAAGTAGTGTAGACTCTAAATTGTTCAAATCATGACCCCGGGGATAGGGCGGGGCCACAATAGGGGGAATCTCAAGTTTAACATTGAAATATATAGGAAAGATCTTTAAAAATCTTCTCAAAAACCACTGGACTAGAAAAACTGAAACTTATGTGGAAGCATCCTGGGGTAGTGTAGATTCTAAATTGTTCAAATCATGGCCCCTGGGGGTAGGGAGGGGCCACAATAGGTATTACAAGGGGGGAAGTCTGGTAATGAACAGCATGGCCAAAGTTACTCAGGTGAGCGATGTGGCCCATGGGCCTCTTGTTTAGTATATACATTTAACTGCCCCCAACCCCCTCTAGATCCGCGCATGGGATCATTTGAAAATAGTATTCTCAAGAATCCCTGGACTAGAATGAGAAAATTTCCAACATAGCATACATTCATTTTTTTTTTTCAAATATTGATTCCAGGGAGAAGGTTTGGGCCGGAAAGAGTGTTCATAATTTAACAAAGGAATTTATATATCCCCCCAAACGAAGTGTGTGGGTTTGGGGTGGGGGTGTTTTGAGTCTTTTGGAATCACACTGTCCGTCTGCCTAGCAGTCCGTCTGTACGTGATAGTTCGCCAAGGATATTATAACTTTGTTATGAAGAAACTGGAAGGTCATACTTGGTACAAAGATTACTAATGATCCGAAGGTGTGTCATGGTTTTGATCCAACATCATTCCAGCAAGTTCAAGGTCATTGGAAAAAAAATAGCAAGTATCATACTTGATACAGAAATTGCTTATCACAAAATTAAAGGGTTTGACACGACTTTCATCCAAGGTCATTCCTGTAAGTTCAAGGTCACTGACAGAAAACTGTAAGATTACTGTATGTGTTATAACTTTTGAAGCTCATACTTGGAACAAAGATTGCTTATGATCCACCGGTTTGAGATAACATAGTACTAGACTGGCAGAAGAAGTGGCAAAATTCGTGCCTGGATTATAAATTTATGAGGGGTGGGAGGAACACAGGAAAATTTTTCTCAGATTGCTTGAGATGGGTTTTCCTGACCTTGAACAAAGGTTTTTCCGGCAAGTTCAAGGTCACTGGCAGATAAATATTATTTTTTTTTCACATGCTATAACTTTGTTATATAAAATCACTGGAAGCTTTTACTTGATACAGAGATTGCTTATGATCCAAGAATGTGTTTTAACCTTGATCCAAGGTCTTTCTGGCAAGTTCAAGGTCACTGACAGAAAAGTGCAATATTCTTTTTCAGGTATATCTTTGTCATTGGGTATCACTGGAAGCTCATAATTTGTTCAAAGGTTGTTTTTGACCTTAACATAGGTCATTTAGGCAAGTTCAAGGTCACTGATATAATAAGTGTAAAATTCAAAAAGGTCTAGTCGCCCAAGTGGCGCAGTGGTAAGAGTGTCTGCTCTAGAGTCGTGGATTATGGAGTTAATCCTTACGTCGCAGGTTCGAATCCCACTGTGGGACACAGAGACTGATCCTTCAGATGAGACCGTACAAACTGAGGTCCCGTCTGGCAGTAGGTGCTGGCACGAAAAAGATCCCTCACTGCTAAATGGCCATGTGTGCCGAGTATAGGTCAAAATTTGCAGATCTCCACCGGCAAATGGTGGCGTCTCCATATAATTGAAAAATTCTCGAAAGGGACGTTAAACAACATACAAACAAATAAACAAAAAGGTCTATACTTTTGTAATAGAAAAAATTGCAAGCATTTGCATTTCACTGAAAAGATGATAAATATATCATCCAGAGTGTGTAATGGCCTTGACTTAAATTCGAGGTCACTTAGAATATGATGTTTTGGATGAATAGTCTGAAAGAATACGTGACTGTGATTTTTTTTTATGTCGGTGACATAAAGATGGTGTTTGCTCTTAACCAGCTGCAGAATGTGTCATGGCTTGACGCAAAGTTATTTGGACAAGTTCAAGTTCACTGACAGGGGAATTTTACATTCCTTTACTGTCTTTCTACTGTTGAAACATTGAAAGTTGATGCCCCTTACAGGATTGTTTATAACCTTAAAATGTTGCATGACCTTGACTCAAGGTCGCTCTGTCCTGTCCGGAGCTCCGACGGAAGACCTATTCGTTGCATTGCAACGAGCTCGGCTCTAGTTTCATAGTATCTTTCTGGCCATTTTTTGACATTTAACCAAATAGTACAGTTTATTGATAATAGCGTTTAGGAATGACTTATCTGTCTTCGTTCGAAAATACCTTCAGTTACCATATTTGATAACAACCACGCACATTATACATGTACAGAGAGGCACAAGAGACCTTTAACCATTTATTCCTCGATCCTTATAAGATAAGTACCATGTTAGCTACAAATTTCGTTGTTCTAAGTACAATTGTCCTTTGTCACGGACAGAGAGTCCAACGTCTTCTGGTCACAGGTCCTCCGAATTCAAACGAAAGGATTTCTCATTTAGAGACTACTGTTCAGAATTTGGCGGCCACCGTTCAACAACTCACCCAAAGACTTGCAACAGTTGAAAAATACAGTATGTAACACCAACTGTACATTTGTAGTTTGAAGTATAAAAGAAAAAAGATAATTTGTTAGTATTACCAGTGTCTTATGAGATGTTTCTTTATGACGATTGAAAGCAGTACGGTACAGAGTAGATTGTTTTATACAAACCATTTTGACTTGAGAATAGTATGCCTTTCTATGTGTCTGTAATACCTCTTATCATTTGAACGAAATGAAAGAAAGATTTAATAATTTTCGAATGTATTTAATTGCACAAAAGGTTTTGTAGAAAGCTATGACTACTAACTTTATAACCCCTAACTTTACTTTTGATCTACTTTTCGATAATATTTCATGATGTACCATTATCTTTTGAGCAGAAGACCATCAAATAATACATTTTGTCTTATCTTGGAACATTAACCTTGACCTCTAACCAACATTTTGTTTCTTCAATAAAATGTTTTGCTGTAATTTTTTTTCCTAAAACACGTAAAATGATTTAGATTTTGGCATGTGTAATGCTAAGTACTAGACCTAACGACATTGTACTATACATATTTACCCTCACAAATTATAATGACATTCTACCTTTCTTAACGATAGTAATTATGATTTGATATCTACATGACGGTACTTTTAACATATAAAAATAGCATTTACAAAGTACGCGGATTACAGATCTCGTGACCTGGAACTTAATCTTTGACTTACTTACAAAAAACTATTCCTCACATCGTTCTTTGCTTATTCTTTGCTTTAAGACATGTTTTGAGTTTAATGATCATAATATGACTAACTTTAGATTTTGTTTAAATCAACTTTTTCATGTTTAACGCGCTGTTCATGTGATTTTTTTTATGACTTGTAAGCTCTAGTTTTTTAATACTGCTAGCAGCTACATGCCTCTTCATTGTGCTAATAGAAAGATGAAAATAAATTTGTTTGAACCTCTCATATAGTGAAGAGCATTGATTATGAGACGATAATTAGAGATTTCAATTCATATACTTTATTGGTCTGCATTATTTGGCATTGATTTCTCTTCACATTTTAGACTCCAATCCAATTTACTTTTCTGCATATCTAACCAACACATTCACCCCTCCTCGTGACCGCCAGACTAATGTGGTATATAATGGTGTTCACTTCGACAGTCATAAAACCTACAACCCATCCACGGGGTACTTCACGGCTCCTGTTACTGGATTATACGTCTTTAGTTGGGAGAATCTGACAGCGCCGGGAAAAGTGTTTGACACGGAATTGCTAGTAAATGGAGTTAGTAGAGAGCGAGACAACTGTAATAACGAAGGATCAACCGCCGGTTATCTCAGCTGTACCCAGGTTTTGCCGGTGAAACTTAACGCTGGTGACCTTGTGAATATAAGAACTACCTATGGGAATTATGCTCATGGTGGATGGTGTAGTTTCAGTGGCTGGCTTGTGCGTTGACTTAAATAAATTAATCCAAAAAAGTCATACAATGTTTTTGTGGTTTGGTTTTATTTGGTATTTTACATAATCATGATATGATCAAATTGTTATTTTTTCATCGTATTTAGTGACAATTGGTGCACATACAAAACAGCACAGCCTTACCTCTTATATGTCAAAAAATATGCTGTATATCGACATTATGAGTTATTTTGAAAAGTAGGTCATATGTCAAGGTCAAGGTCACAAGGTTGGTATCCATGGCAATTTACAAAACCCATAGTACCAAGCAATATATGTGCAAAATATCAAATCCATAGCCCTTACAGTTCTTGGGATACAAGGTGTGACCGACAGGTAGACAGACAGACAAACGCAGGGTAAAGTGATCTTTAAGTGTTGCTCTGCTCTGCAGGCGACACAAAAAAGAATATGTTAAGCGCAAGCGCATGGCACGATTGTTTTTTTTCTGTTTGTACCTTTAGAGCTGTTAACCATCACAGGCATCTAAGGTATTAATAGTGTTACACCTCCACTTTCTGTGAATTTTAGCAATTTATCAAAATAGATCAATTTCTAGAATATAATTCTGCTATAGTTTTGTTAATTTTCAGAGATTAATGTCCTTCTACCGTTGAAAAAAAAATTGAAACGTATGGATGGTGTATCCCCTACCAACATCACTGGCGGATTTAAGGGGGGGGCGTGGGGGGCGCACGCCCTCCCTAAAATTTTCAAAGTATGATATGACTAATATCAATAATGCCATACTTTGGTATATAACAAACCAATACCGCTATTTTTGTGCCTGGTTTTACTCTTAAAATACACGAAAACCCAGGAGCTTCCGGGGGCTTCGCCCCCTGGGCCCCCTATATTCAAAGTATGATATGACTAGTATTAATAATGCTAAACTTTGGTACATATAAACTAACCAATACCCCTATTATTGTGCCTGGTTTTACTCTTAAAATACACGAAAACCCAGGAGCATCCGGGGGCTTCGCCCCCTGGGCCCCCACCCAGGGCTTCGCCCTGGACCCACTGGGGGCCTTAAGGCGGCCCCCAGACCCCCTGCCTGAACAAAGTTATCCACGCCCCCCCTAATCACAAATCCTGTATCCGCCCATGAACATCTGATGAGTTTTTAAAGACATGATAACTTAATCCCCAGCTTAGAATGCCATAATTCTGACACTTTTTTGTAAGTTGAACTATGTTCAATCTCCCTTGGTCATCACGCACTTTCTCTGCGCAGTAATTTGTATTGATTATATAGTGGCCGTCGGTAGGGTTTCTGTGTCAGCTAATTTACTAATAATCAATATAAACATGAATAAACATCCGACATAAAGTAGTTTATGTCATTTTCTGAAATAATCCAGCTTTTATAAAAGACATGTAAGTGAATGCAATTGTATTTCATTTAACTTAATTTGAACATTATAATTTTATCAAATTAATATTAATTATACAGAACCAAAAACGATTGAAAATTGTCGTAATGGACCTCATTTGCAGCGCAGCTACACCCATAAACACCGAGAGGGATCTTTGCATTGTCTGAGGCGTAGTAAAAATGAGTTCACAAGCAATTTTTGTTTCATATTCTTCGCGGCTAGGATAAGACTGTCCGATAAATATCACAGTGTACCAGCCGTTGTTACTTCTCTGAACTACCCAGATATGACGTCATAATAGAATATGACGTCAAGTCACAGCAAACTTGAGCAGTCATGACGGGGAAAGTGTCATAACTTTTACATTCCTTCCCATGGCATGTAGATTTTATTTCGACGTTGATGTTTAAATCAGGTGTCTGAATTGTTGTTTAAAGTTTCTATGTGCTGTAATGATGGTGATTATTTGCAATACAATATCGTTATTCCTTTCTCTTTCTGATAATGTACGTATTCAGACAATAACAAAAATGAATATGAAACGTTCCTCCTTACACGTCCGTAGACAGAGTTAGAATTTATAAATCACTAGATGAAATCCCGCGCAAGCGCGGGGAATTGAATCTATACTACTACCGACAGAAAATATTTTGTAGTTTCTACTGACAGCCTACAGGCTTATAGCAGGAAGAAATACTTTGTTCAAAATCTCGCTTGAAGTAAATGTACGTCTCCACCCCCACCCCACCCCACCCCCACTCCCCTTTGTAAAAACTTGAAAATTAACAATTTCATTAATTGACGTTTATTGTGAAATCTGTTATACTATGTTATGGATATTGTACTTCAGATGCTCTTATTTCATTTCCGTCAAGTATAAAAGCACTGAATCTGCACATTTTACTGGTAAATTGATTTGGGGGGGGGGGGTCAAAATTCACAGGCACTTGGGTCTTGGTTTATAAATATGTTTATACCTTACTGATATGTAAATAATGTACTATACTTTTTTACATATCAATAAGATACGTACATATTTATAAACCAAGATTCAAGTAACTGTGTAAAATTAGCTTTTAACGCCCTATAAATAGGCCGAGTATTTGATACAAAAAAAAACAAAAAAACAAGAGGCCCAAGGGCCTTAACGGTCACCTGAGTATGAGACAACAATTTGAAGGATGCATAGAGTATAAAATGAACTGAAAGGTGAAGCTTTGTTGCCCAAAAGCAAGAAAAATAGGGGGATCATGATCAACAAAATAATTGGTCTTAATATTCATTAACAGTTCATAAATTAGGTTCTAATCTGTTCCCCATTTATCACTATCATCATACAGTATATTAACAAATTATCAATGCTTCTGTACTATTTTAATCCTTTGTTGAAATCTCTTACATTGGCCTCTCTTGGTCTTTGATGAATATTTAATAAGACAAGTTATTTTTGTCTCGTTTTTATATATCTACTACTTACAAGTCTATCTGATCATTAAAACAATGAAAGTACTTTTTGTATTATACAATAAAAGTTTTTGCATAATTCTCTTATTCTATTTACCTTTCAAGTACATTATTTACAGTGATAAATTATCAAAAGTAAATGGCAAAGGGTTATAACTCCTCTCAGTAGAATACAAACTAATAGAGCCCTGGCCAGGACCAGAACACTTGACTAAATGGTCCAGATGTTCAAAAATCTGGTAAAAATTCCCTTCCTTATAAAAACTTTTACTCTGTTTGCCTCAGATATGCCCAGGTGTGGAGAGGATTTTTAAATAAATAATGCATTTTTACTACAGATTCACTATATTATCAATAGAGCCCCCAACCCAAACACCCAACCCCGAAACACCAGAGCCTCTGACCCTGGGACCATATGTTTACTCATCATAACTAATCCCTTTGTTTATTTGCTTAACACTAAGGAGCAAACAGAATTATTTAATAGAATTAATGCATTTTCACTACATTATCAAGAGCCCCACCCTCACACCAGCACATCTGACCCAGGGGTCATGAAATTCACTACTCTGGAAGAAGCACACTAAGTCTTGCTCATCATAATTATACACTTAGCTTCTTTGCTTTTTTAACCAGAAGAAGAAAAGAATATTTTCAAAGAAATTTTGCTTTTTCACTTTATAATCAATAAAAGTCCCCCCCCCCCCCCCACCAGAATCCTTAAACCTGGGGTCATAAAATTCACAATTTTGGAAGAGGCATTCTTGCGCATCATAACAATGTACTTTTAAATTAGTATGTTTAAACCCAGGGGCAGAGAGGAAGATTTTCAGAGAAATAATTCACCTTCACTATATGTCTATATAGCCCCGCCCTAGCACCAGAACTCCTGTCCCGGGGGCCATGAATTTCACAATTTTGGAAGAGGCATCCTTGCTTATCATAACAATGTACTTAGTTTGTTTAAATAATACCCAGGTGCAGAGAAAAAGATTTTTAAAGAATTAAAACATTTTCACTTTATAATCAATAGAGCCCCGCCCTAACACCAGAACCCCTGATCCAGGGGCCACGAATTTCACAATTTTGAAAGAGGCATCCTTGATTATCATAACTATGTATTTAATGTGTTTCAATAATACCCAGGAGTAGAGAAGAAGATTTTCAAAGAATTAATGCATTTTCACTATATAATCAATAGAGCCCCACCCTAACACCAGAACCCCTGAACCTGGGGCCATGAATTTCACAATTTTGAAAGAGGCACTCTTGCTCATCATAACTATGTACTTAGTTACTGAATTTAATACCCAGGAGCAGAGAAGAAGATTTTCAAAGAATTAATGCATTTTCACTATATAATCAATAGAGTCCCGCCCTAACACCAGAACCCCTGAACCAGGGGCCATGAAATTCACAATTTTGGAAGAGGCACTCTTGCTCATCCTAACTATGTACTTAATTAGTTAGTTTATTTAATACCCAGGAGCAGAGAAGAAGATTTTCAATGAATTAATGCATTTTCACTAATAGTATATAATCAATAGAGCCCCACCCTAACACCAGAACCCCTGACCCTGGGGCCATGAATTTCACAATTTTGGCAGAGGCACTCTTACTCATCATAACTATATACTTAGTTAGTTTATTTGATACCCAGGAGCAGAGAAGAAGATTTTCAAAGAAATAATGCACTTTCACTATATGATCTATATAGCCCCGCCCTAGCACCAGAACCCCTGCCCCTGGGGCCATGAATTTCACAATTTTGGTAGAGGACTCAATGCTTATTACAATGGTGCCAACAGTTTGACTGCTTGATGTCCAGGAGTAAAGAAGAAGATTTTTAAAGATTGCATTAATTTTGATGGCTTTAGCCCCACCCTCAGGCCCCAGGGGGGCAGGGACCATGAAATTCACAATTTTTGTTCCCCTTCACCCATAGATGCTATATGCCAAATTTAGTTGAAATTGGTTGAGTGGTTTCAGAGAAGAAGCTAAAAATGTTCAAATGTTAACGCACATCGCACGACGCACGTCGCACGACGCACGCCGACGGACAAAAACGGATAGCAATAGGTCACCTGAGTGACTCAGGTGACCTAAAAAAAATGTATTGATTATAGCACAAAATTTTACATCTTTAATTGTTTTTGAACAATACCTTATTCATTAATTTTCTCTTTACATGTAAGCAAGTTTATTACGAAGTACAAATTGAACTTCGGGTTCGTTGCCACGACGCTCTCAGTAAGGAATATATACAAATTTTACCGATAAATTTATTAGGAAAACCTACTACATACATGTATATATATGTAATGGTCTTTCGATATATAAATATATTCACAACTTATAGTGATATCAATGATTTACCATTATTTCAATGACCATTCACACAAAAGCTTTTTTCAGCTATAAGCGCCTCGTTTTTTTTTAACATCGGGCTCGATGCTATATGATGTTCTAGAAGCTTCCGTCAATATTAAGATTGGTGAATGACGAAAATCATTTGCATATTTCTCTTTTTAATCGGTTATCACAACTTATTTCTTTTATATCATTTAAATCAAGTTTTCATTGAATAATTCAGTGATGACGTTTTATGAAATAAATAGACAATTGCTTGTTGTCAGTTTCATTAAAAATTGCCAGTAACTTAGATCCGCCAACCGGAAACGCCACCGTACTCACGTTTTTGCTATTTCATGGCTGTTTTTATAGAAAATAAAAGTAGACTTTTAATTTAATGTACGATTCTTACTATGCAAGTGAAATCTAAATATAGTTTACGGACATCATCTTGTATCTAGTGTATTGTTAGAGGAGTAAGTAAGAACTCTGGTGCACCCATTTCGGAGTTTATTTGCAAAATTTATTAATTTATAACTATAGATGCATATATTAGACTGGCACAAGTGATTAATAAAGATAAACTGAAGATGTTCTATGTGAATCTACTGGAGAAGTGTGTCTTCTAACTGAATTTTGCTGGGGGATCGTATGTAATTTATCCTATTTTGTATAAATTGCAATGAAGAGTGGAAAATGCCCCCTTGTATGTGGGTAAGTTGAATTTCTCGTGAAATATTTTCTTAAGAAGTAAAACTCAGACTTGCCCCAGCACTTTATACGTTTAATTGATTTATGTAACAAAATATTCTCAATAATTTTGTTTTTCACTTGTGCCGATGGGATTTTTGTGCAACAATTAGGAAATTCTATAAGTGTCCGTAACGTGATCAACACAGCCTTGTTACATCACAAATATGCCTTTTCTCAATACGTTATCAAAATCTCTTCACAAATTTACTGCACATGTATACAAAAATTGCAAATTGAAATCAAAATCTAGCTCAAAATATAATATCGTATTTTTAATGCATATTAAGCCTTCGAACAGCCTTAACATAGCCGCGTTGTAGCCAATTATATTAATCTTCATCAATATTTGTTTTGTAATATAAAATAAAGGTAAAAGAATAAAACATTCATTTGAATGATTGCTCATTTAATATTTAATACGCTTATACTTGATTTGTTATTTGTTAGAGATCTAAAAGGGTCATATGCACTGAAAGGTGAAAGATAAATTACCTTACTATTTTTTTGTGTGTTTTCATGTTGTGGCATATTGTTTTCATGTTGTGCATAAAAATTTTAAGCATTTTATATACGAAATGCTTGTTAATAGAAGTTAATAGAAGTCTGAACAGCCAGGTCTGGCACCCAAACTCAATTTTTAAAGAGCGGAAAACAATAAATAATAACCGTTTCGCTTTAGGTTTATGCCCATGGCGCTAATTATCCCACGTTTCAAACTATCGTTGATTCCCTGGCATACCCGACAAACTAGACAGTGATTCCATAAATCAAGCTGTAGATGTACTTATGTGTATCGACAAGCAAGTTAATTTCAGCAATGTTTTTAACCTGAAGACGTATCTTTTTCCATTTCCATTGTTCTCCAATCGACATGTGACCGTTTACCGATTTATTTACCGACAACAAAGCAAGTTTCTACCTGCTTTATATTGCATTCACTTCGAAAATTGTGCGTGCAGATTATTATAACTTACATAATTGATAACAGTAAAATATTACAACGGATGACTCTTTATTTTTATAATATTTAAAGAAAATTATTCCCGCCTTGTGTACTACAGGCTATTGGATCCGTTCCCGAGAATCGCGTAATTTTCCAATCGATATATTTCTACGCATTTGTCAGCATGTGAATTTCGTGCACAATTTTTCGAAAAATTTAAATAATTAGTATGTATATGAAAAGTAACATGTTTGTCACTACAATTGAATTATAAACATCGACTTTATATATTATTTTGTTCATCGAGAAATGAATCTAAAAAACAAATCGCACGCTTTATAAAAGATTCATAGATTCATTTCTTGATGAACAAAATAATTTATAAATATAGTCAATCCTCTATTGTATTTATGTTATTGCAAATCACATGTCGTTCTAGTTATTAACAGTATTCATGATTCCTTGTATCCGGACATTATTCAATGATATACACATGTCTAAATACATGCACAACAGTAATTGTAAGATTAAGACGGCTTACGGATCCATCATGTACAAATACCCAGGTTAGTTTAAGTGTTCTTCTTAATAATATTCATTATTATACTACTTGTACTTTCTATAAGAGGGACTGATCACTCTGAAAGCGCTCCATATAATCATATATATCAATAGCATTTCTTGATATTGTCGTTTATTTTCAATCTGAAGGTGAATATAATTACATGAAAAATTATGACTTATCATATAATCATTTTCAATTAATAAACGGCAACATTATACCTAATATCAATATTTCTTAATAATGATAATAATATTAATTATTTCAAATCCTCCATTAATATTCATATCAATTTAAATTCGAAATTATATACCAATGATATTTATCTTGCCAAATTTGGAAAAGAAATTAATAATTCATGTACACAAATACCGACAATTTATTGGTTTAAAGTGCCATTGCTAGAAGTTGCTAGAGAATTTAAAAAAAATTCATTTAAAGTAGGTGGGGTTAAACTAGTATCCTTGTTGTACACATACATGCCTTACATATGATAATATATCCCCGTTTTCTTTCCGTTTATAACAGTTAAGAATGACATTTTAACTTTGCTGTTACAGGTATATTTAAGTTGCTTCTGGCTGCTTTATTCGTATCGTGTTTGTGTGATTCAGAAAAGCCTGAGCAAAAAACTCGTAAGTGACAGTCAGGAAACATTCAACTCAATATTACTATGAACAACAGTTAACGTATTCATTAAAACTATTATCATATGCTGAAGCACAGATTACAAATCAAATGTTATATTGCTGTTTTCTCAGTCTATGTGATTATTTTCTTTCAGATTTTTTGTTTTACAAAATGTTTTTTGATTTTCCTTACCTTTATACTGTCATCTGCTTTTAGTAATGTTTGGCACTGACTGCAATGTGACGTCAGCAAAGATAGACGACGAGATTTCCATTAATATCTTATACAATGGATCTGTTGTCAACTCCAGTTGTGATGAGATGTCTTTTGTTAGTAAGGATGATCGTGAGGTATGTGTAAAATCAACAAAATTCGATGACCCTGATTGTGCAGTCGAACTTCTGATCCAGAGACGGGATGATAAAAAGGTGTTGTTAACAAACCATTTATAATTATAGTTTATAGGTTTAATTATAAATTCGATCAGAGTGTTGTTGTGTAAACAATAATACACAAGGTGATTTCAATCAGTTGCCATATGATTTATTACTACCTGTAAAGAGTGAAATCTATATAGGCTCATTTTATATCTATCAAATACGTTAATCAAATTAATAACATGTACTCCTTCTTATAAAATTGATCATTTTCTTGTTCAATGTTTTATTTATGATTTTCAGGAGTCTAAATTTAACTGCAAAGCAACAAAAACATTTTGTTCCAAACCGAAAGGATCACTAAGACTACAATATAAACTCCGCAACAACACTTCTCCTCAGAATGTCTCTTTCTCCATTGTTGTTTACACTGACGAATTTGGTGAGTATACATTTACAAGCATTATATCTCAGAAATCAGTTAGATGTGTGTTTTTTTAACCATAAAAACCTTTACCATGAAACAAAATCAAATGGATTGGAGTAAAATGAATCATTTCTGTTAAAAAAAACTTTTCGCTTATGTCATATCAAAATGTACACCTTTCTTCTTTAAGATTTAACATCGATAAAGATCTATAGGAAAATTACGTATTCAGTGAGGTGACGGCTATTGAATTTTAAATGTTGAATATGTTTCTAGAGAATTTAAATTTTCAAAAATCACATTGAATAGGAATGATGCACACATATAAAAGATGTATTAAAAGTGTTCTACAGCTTGGTTTGATGATAAATATGCCATGAAGTAAATACTTTCGAATTCATACAAAAATAACTAATTAAAAGTTTGTAAACTCTTCTAGATTAATAAAATTTTATTTGTCAAATTCTATATTATTTACATCACCTCTTAAGTTTCTCCATCTAAAAGGAGGACAAAACCCGAATAGAATGTTCTTTTAATTTGTATCTTAAACTTGTTGTTCTGGAGTGTCAGTCAAACATACAAGATCTTATTTAACAAAAGACGACAGAAAATAGAATACTTAATCTTAAGCTGCATTTTTCCGCATTGAACGTTGATCATAGTGTCCTTGAGTACCAAGATGATATTTGATTTATTTTCGTTTTACAGATTGGGAGCTTTTACGTACAGTGTTGAGTATCCTCATTCCTTCGTTTTTGTTTTTGATTACCGGAATCTTTTTAGCTATCTGTTTCTTCTGTAGCAGACGAAGACGAGCACGTGCGCCAATCAATCCACCTCCCGGAAGTTACCCCTCCCAGTCTTCTCCTTATAATCACCCACCTACCGAGACATACTCCTCACAGCCTCCTCCATATACCCCATATAACCAATATTCCGGAAGCTTTGCAACACAATCCCCTCAACAACATTCATCTTTTGGAACATACACTACTAAGTAACCGACCGGAAATTAGTTTTCCTTCAAAAATACTTTTGTACTCGTGACAAAAAGATGAGGAAATAAATAGAGTGCAAAGAACATTTCCTTTGCGTTGCTATCAAATTAAAGAATACGTAATTTAAAACTATAATTGCCTTAGTAACAGACATAAATCAGCAGCGTAAAACACGGCTTATGCAGTTTTTAAAAACAGAATTTTACCGTAAATACAAAATGTTGAAATAAATTGTTTTTGTTTCGGCTTATCACATGATTGCATATAAATATGCAATTATTGTTTGCTTCAGAGACTGACATTTAAAACGAATTTGTGAATATTCACATTACATAGTATTGCATGTGACATTGATCCGATGATCCAAGAGGCTATCTCGAATGTCTATGTGATTTTTCCAGAGACGATCTTCATAGATAATAAATAATGCCTCCGAAATTTTGACTTAACTATATTATTTAATGGTAGATACAGGAATGGACCACTTGTTAATTCATTAATATGTAGCTCAAACAGGTCCAGAATTTGAAATACTGCTGTAGAAATAGATATTTTTGAGTTTTCATATGGAAACCACACACGAGATTTGACTCCATGTACTTATGACTTTCATCAGAGAGAAAAGATTGATTAATTGATTGTGTGTTCTTTACCGTCCCATTCCAGAATTTTTCACTCATATAGAGACCTCACCGTATGCCAGTGAAAGGCTTCAAATTTAGACCTATTCTCGGTACTCAGGGCCATCGAGCAGTAAGGGTTATTTATCGTATCCACACCTACCATGACACGGGACCTCGGTTTTTAAGGTCTCATCCGAAAAACCCGTGACTTTCACTTCTAGTGCCGGGAGCATGGCGAAGGAACAGTCACTACCCATGTTTACGTCTTAGGTTTGACGCAAGAATCGAACCCGGGTCTCCCGTTCACGAAGCAAACTCCCTACCACTAGGCTACCGTGTCCGGTAGAGAAACTTCTTCAGATCAAGGTCTTAATGCTGATATCAGTGTTTATTTTTGAAATTTCTTCAATATAAAATTTGTGCGTGCTTGAAATATACATTGTTTGGGGGAAAGTACTTTTTATTACATATTGATTAAAAAAAAAAACAAGTTTATTTCCCTTACATATGCAACATGCCTTTTATCACAGTATCTAAATTACGGATCCGCTATGCATGCCTCAATCATGTATTACGGATATGTAATGCATTTCTTGCGAAGTCCCTCTATTGCCTTTGGAACTTTTCTTTGTTTTTCAAACCTGAGTAAATTATATTTACAGCAGACTAAACTATCAAACATCAAATAAATGGATATATATGTTATATGAATCTCTATGTCCTATTCATTTATTACTATAACCTACATGTGATAAATACTTATTACTTGTGATTTAGTTTTCTATTTTCCAATATACCTACATAGTTACGTTTAATTTCCTTCTGTTAAATTCACACTGAAAACGAAATATTGGTTAAATTTCATTTCATATTCTGATTTTCATTTAAAATTGATAAAATATGTTGAGTTCTTTTTGATGGGAAATACCTTTTTTTCTATCAAAGTTGTAAGAAGTGTTGTCAACAGTAGTTAATAAATAAAATCATGCTGTATATTAATTATTTATTGTGCTGATATTAGTGTGTCGGGTTGATTTGGGGTGTGATATGGAAAAGAAAATGTATTATTCTGTATTTAAAATAAGCAACAGCTCTATGCAAAGAATATTTTTGTCATTGCAAGGACTGAGGCTCATATGGTTTTAAGCTTTCTCAGATTACTTCGTGAAAAACACCTTTTTTAAATTCAAAATTGTGAAACCAATAAACGTGAGTTGCATGAACACAGACCAAAAAATCATCCTTCAATATACTTTTCATTTTTGTATTAATTATTCTCTAGTCACGTGAACAATACAAGGTGTTTGAAAAGTGTATATTGTTTAACCAACAATTGATAGATCTTGTAAAATTTGAGTATTAATGAGTTTGCATACATGAACATTGTATTTGGTTCTTTACTCTTCATTAAACGAATAACACAGGAAATGTTGTTTTATGTTATGGAAAAGTGATTCCCCTAGTTCGATAACATATTGGAATAAATGGGATATAACTACACTCATGTATAGCTATGGTATTTTCAGTAGAATTCTAGACTGCAGCTTTGCAAACTTTGCAGCAAGAGATCTGCGAGCAATGAGGATCGGGAACGGAATTCAAGTGGACAATTTTTTCCAGAATAAAATTATTCTCAGAGATTTATATTGAAGAATGGCAAAATTTATGGTAGTTACAAAAGTATGATAATTAATGTTTGCTGCAGAAAGTTTAAGTTTAAATACAAGTAGATTCAATTGATTCTAGAAAAAAAAACTGAATACTACGTATATACATGTAATTGAACAGAAGATGGACTCCTAAATTATTAAGAATTGAAATAGAAATGAAGGTGTTTA
The DNA here is from genome assembly GCF_033153115.1 of Saccostrea echinata. Lineage (NCBI taxonomy): Eukaryota > Metazoa > Mollusca > Bivalvia > Ostreida > Ostreidae > Saccostrea > Saccostrea echinata. The sequence continues at coordinate 256,226 of NW_026889833.1, read as the reverse complement.
GACATAAATTTAATGATTTGAAAGAAACTAATTAAACTAACTAACTAAGTATATACTGTTAACTAAGTGCCTAGGTTGGCAACTCTCCCTTCCCCAAACAGACCTCCACACAAGAATGTATTAACGTATTAAAAATATCTTACAACTTCTTAAAAAAACTACATTGTTTTCAAATCAGTAAAGTCGACATATTTTATCCTAAAGTCCGAACTTACGCGTACGTATGATATAAAATGTTGGTCTACCTTTAGTCTGGCGTAAATATACATGTACGCAATTAAATGATGAATCGCAAATATTTGCACTATTCTCTTTAAAGGACACAGCAAAGTCTGTCACATCTGTGTCGTATTTGGATGATTTGCTGACTATAGACGGTAACGTCTTCGCTAGCCAAGGGTTTCTGATCCGCTACTCCTCTCACAGACTCTTGGCCTATGGTGCTATCAAAAGTCGGGATTTTTTTTTTCCTCGAGTTGTGATTGGAGTTCATTGACATCGTTCGACCAATCAGCGATTGCTTTTTAAAATGATGATATCTCCGTCCAGGATATATCTGGACTCTTTAGTCTCGGGAATGGAAAAAAGATAAACAACGATCTGTAACATAACATGTCATTCTAAAAATATCTATGATGTCAATCAAGTTTTATCTGATATGCACATAATGTGATCAGAAATCAAAGGGTTGTCCGATAAAATTGTGGACAAGTTGTCTAGAGTGAAAAAAAAATCAACACTGGTCCCTAAAATCTTCCCTACTCTTTAGTAATTTTTTCATCAATATACATAGCAAATTTCAAATTGATAAATGCTCAAATAAACAAAATTAGCGATTGTAAGTTATGTTGGATATATCCTTACGGCGCATGGACGATCCCTAGCAAAAATACTATATTAAACTATAGTTAACTAATTTGTAAAATTAAATTAAGATATACAACAACCCAAACCCCATCCCCCCAAAAAGGCAAAATAAGCAATAAATTATTAAAATACTTTAATAAGTTGAAAAACTACAATGAAAACTTTGAGTTACTATAATGAAACTTTGATTCACTATAGTAAAAATTTTGATACTTTGTTTTACTATGGTACAAACTTTGAAACTTTGATTAATTATAATGAAAACTTTGATTTACTAAATTGCAACCTTTGAAACTTTGATTTACTATAGTAAAAACTTTGATTCTTTAATTTACTATTATAAAAACTTTGAATCTTTGATTAACTATTTTTAAAAGCTTTGAAACTTTGATTTATTATATAATAGTAAAAATTTTGAAACTTAGATTTACTAAAGTAAAAACTTTGAAACATTGATTAACTATAATTTTCTATAGTTTTTTTTTTGTTAGGGATAACGTCAAATGTCTAAAGCAACGGCACGTTTCATCTTGCCTTAAAAAGTTGGATAAACCCCATTAAAATTCCGGGAATTTTACTGCTGTACACACTCAAATTTCCCTTTATTCCTCTATGTCGTGGGACCAATCTCGCACACACATGACACCTTTTAAGATTTGTTTTCGTAAGAAATGGGAGGTTCTCTCACTTTCATTGAACTAAATAGGCAGGCTTTTTCGATGGTCTGTAGTGATAGTATCTTTCTTTATTGCCCTTGGCCGATTGTCTGTTTATTTTGTTCTACCTAGGGACTCGATCAAATCGCTTATGCTAAAAAAAATTTCCATCCACTTGTATACAAAAAACTAGTGAATTTTTTTTTTATTTCCTGTTATCTTTTATTATCATCTAAAGTCTCTTAAGGCGTCATTACTTAATCTACATATAATTGAACTGCCCCCCTCCCCCCCCCCCCCCGATGCGCCGTAACGTCATCAAATGTCGCCATTTTTTTCTCGTGGTGGTTTATCACTTTCCCGTTTAAATGCTCGGGAAATTGCCAAAAATTAAGCAAATGCCTTGAAAATTTCGAAATGACGAAACAAAGAGATAGTGAATTAAAAATAAGATAATTTTAATCTCAACCTTATCTATTTCATATTTTTATTTCAAGATATGTTCCCTGATAACTCCCTGATATTTTGGTCGTGCGTCGTACGATCATACCCTGTGCACATTCAAGTATAATAAAATCCTTATTTTTGCACAAAGTTTATTGAAAATATTAAAATGTACCTAAATATGATAAATTAACAATTACGGAAAATTTAAGCTTAGTACACGCATTATTTTTCAATAAAACGCGATTTACAGGACAACCCTCATACATAGTGCAGATAAAGGTTTGCACCCAAAATAACAATTAAAATCACTAGATACACGCTTGTTAGATATTCTCTAAATACCTTAATTTGTAATTTTTTTTTATTTTTGTCCATGACGCAAGCTCTGCATTTGCGGTAAGATTCGAGATCACGTAACGTAAACATTCCTTTTTTTCGTAACACCGTAGGCCAAGGGTTTGTGAGGAGAGTAGCAGATTAGAAACCCTTGGATAGCGAAGATGAGACGATAAGGGCCAACTAACAACTAAATTGTATGACAAAAATGTCCTAGTTTTCCGTCGTCAACTTTTCATATTCTATGTAGTATTATTATCTAGTCTATAGATAGTCCCTATATAATCAATAATTATTAATAGTTAATAATACAATTTATTATAACTCATTATTATTATTCTATACAACGTGTTATCTGGTTGGTTCTACAGTCTGACACATCTGTTTCATATTTGGATATTTTATTAGAAAAAGACGTCAATGGTAATCTAACAACAAAGCTTTATGATAAATGTGATGACTTTAACTTTTCAAACGTCAACTTCCCTTACTTATGCAGCTATATACCTTTGTCACCTGCATACGGGATTTATATCTCTCATTTAATGTGATACGCCAGAGCATGCTCTACGTATGAACAATTTCTAAAAGGAGGTAATTTATTGACAAACAAGTTGATGAAACAAGAATATCAGCAGTCTCGTTTAAAGTCATCATTTCGTAAGTTCTATGGTCGATGCAATGACCTTTCAGCTAATACAATCTATCATTAAGCCAATTGCTGACTGACTTTCTCCATACTAATTGTTAAACCATTATTTACACACTGAATTGTCGACGGATTTTTCCGTTATTTCCCAATCATGACAAGGAGCACATGGCAGGTGTGACCGGTCGGCAGGGGATGCTCACTTGTCCATGGCACCTGATCCCACCTCGGATGTCTTAGAGGTCCGTGTTTAATCTGCTCCTATTTTGTAATGTTTAATGGACTTTTGAGCTCGAATACTGTTTGTTATCTCCCCATATTTCTAGATTATCACGTTACAGGGCAGAAAAATTGCATAATTCCCTGAAGTCGTCGTCATGCTTTTCATCATATTCAACCTCTTCGTAGACTTAGTGCATTTTCCAGCAAAAGTTAACTTTCGTTGAACGAAAACTCCCGAGAGTACGAACCAGACTCAACCTGACACAAAGCGGTCCCAGAGCAGTCCCACAGCGGTCCCAGAGCAGTCCAACAGCGGTCCCAGCAGTCCCAGCGGTCCCAGAAAGCAGTCCCAGCAGTGCCAGAAAGCAGTCCCAGCAGTCCCAGTGGGCGGGGTTAATTAATTTAATGGGTGGAGCTTACTCAGAATGAGATTACCAATAAACAATGTAAGCATAAAAGGCAGTTGAAATTGATGATCATTTATTTCTGAGTAGTATCAACAAATATTTAAAATTCTTACGCGACAGTCTTTTCTGAACTGTTAAGAAAATCACAGTATGCGTATAGAAACAAATTATAATTATTGAACGAAGATGTTCACACCTATTAAAAACTTGACTATTTAAACACAATTATTTGGTGTATTCATTTTTCACCAAAATAAATCAATTTCTTTATTTTCTGTGATTGATATTTGTTTTATATTTATATAGAAAATTAAAGGTGGATTTTTTTTATTCTACCAGACTTAGCTTTATATAGATCTTATAATTAGAAAGCAAGGCCGATTCCCATACTATACTCTGAATGCATTTTTCTTAAGTATTGGAGCTTTTGAAAAATTCTTTTTTAAATATTGCCGAGTATTAAATTCAGTCAGGATTGTTTTCAAGGACTTGCCAATTTAATTAGCGATAGATTCTCAGTTTTAAGTGTTTTATTATTTAAATGTTCGAGTGTACATCTGTAAATCACGCAAATGGAACCCTCAGATTATGTTCAAAATTAATTAATCCCGAAATAGATTTATACACAATTATTGAAACAAAGATTTTTTTTTGCAGTACATACTAGTAGATTGAAATTAATGTCATTGTTGACCAGCGTGTTCAGTGATGAGTAACACTGATACCCAAATGACATGCATTGACTTTCTGCTAATTATACCCAAAGGCGATTGAAACCTCTGGTGTTGACACCATTTTATACAACTGTATTGCTTTTTATTAATCGGCCAGGTACACACAAACAAAACAAATAAGAAATAAGTCACAATTCCCGATATTTTCAAATGTTTATTTTTTAAATAAATGTACTCTTTTAATAACTTGTTTATGAATTAAAAACTAATTCATAAATAAACCCCCCAATAATTGTTCACCTTGTTTATATGACAAAAGAATGGTAGAATAATTTTATTTTATGGTCATTTAATAAATTATTAAGTTTTATTTGAGGGCAGTAAAAAATGGCATAGAATGCTCTTTTTTAAGCATGGTATTAGCTTTTTCAATTAAGGAAAAAATCAGCACAGTACGTCCCTCTGAATATCTGACTGAAATGACAAGTTTGTTTGTTGTTTTTTTTTTTAAATAGTTCTAATGCAAACTTTGAGGACATAAATTGACAGCATTAATTTATTAAATAGACCTAGATTTTTTTTTTTCAAACACCTGTATTGAAGTTTAATTTAAGGGATAAAAATTATCTACTGACTTCCCTTTTTAACTACCTGAAATTTCATTTTTTAAAATCGCAGGTGTGTTAAGGAAGCACTAAGATAATCTGACTTGACTAAATCAGTGATACAATATGACGTCATAGTGGGCGAGATGACGTCAATATTATAACACAAGTTTTCTTAAGATTGTTATTTAGAGATATAATTTAATTCCTGAAAATGAACAGAAATTTGCAAATATTAAAAAAAATAAAATGTTTTTATTTTGTTATGCTGTATCTGTCACTTGAATTAAAATCTCCGACCGATGATGTCATAACTGTTCAACAAGTAACTTGAGAATCGATCATGTTGTATAACGAGACTTTGGCCAAGACGGCATGTAAAAAGATACATAAATGGGGGCTTATAAGCAAATACCTTGAATATTGTGTGTTATTTATGTGAAGTTAAAGTTTGTTAAACAGGTATGTTGATTTATTTTCATCGATTATATCTTCTATTGAAGACAGTCAGCTATTTACGTATCCCGGTCGGCCTTTCCTCTGTCATTGACAACAATATTGCAAAAGAACAACACTAATTAAGCTGGATACTTATAAACATAAGATTTGTACATATCGAAAGCCTGTGTTCTATAATACTTGGAAAGTGCTGCTAGAATCGTGAGGTAAACATGGTTTGTAGAAATATCTCGGGTTATATGCATATAATGCAAAACATCTGGTAAGGTTTCGTGCATATATGTGGAATAATTATTTTCCCGATCGGACAGTGGGATTCTAGCAGCACTTTTTAAGCATAAGAGATGTTTTTCAACTATATTATTTATTCAAAGAAATTATTAAACCCCGGGGTAGTGTTGTTCTATGAACTTTTTCATTAAGGAATATTTTGCTATTAATAGCGGTCACGTGATGACGTCGAGGTGGTGCACTACTTGGCCTCGGACACTCCGTGTCTTTATGTAATAGTAAATAATAGTTTTCGTTTTATCGGGGACTTTGATAAATTATCAATCTTAATTTTCTTAGAAAGAGTCTTAACTTCCCGAGAAAAGATTTGTATGCTTCCTTAACATACCCGCGATTAATTCTTGACCACAACTGTGAAAATTTACAGCCCCTGAAGACATTGAGTAATTACATGTTTAACTATCTCTACTTATTTAATTTTTGTAGGAAATACTTGTTTTTTTATTAATATTTTTTTTTGTCTTAAACACCTCTCTGCAGAAAGTAAACAAAACAAAAACAGATAGCTGCAAATTCAGAATACACAAGGGGCGGAGCTATCATGTCACTCAGAACTTGTTTCACGCATGAGTGAACAAAGCAGTCCCAGGGACTGCCGGGTCTGCTTTCTAGAGCAGTCCCAGAGCAGTCCCACAGCGTTCCAAAGCAGTCCCGGGGACTGCTTTCTGGGACTGCTTAGGTATCAGGTTGGGTCTGGTTGGTACACTTTAGCATTCTATACTGAACATCAGGAAAAGAGAGATTGGTCAAATTCAGCTTTATTTCAAAAAAAAAAAAACATAAGGCCTGTTTAAGCATCAACTTCCGTTACAATACATGTACTTTAAAACCAATGGTATATTGAAACTGCTATGTCCCTTAGTTAGTGAATTATGTTGTTCAACTGGCTATTTGAAACAAATATATCTTTTCATGTTATTTTCCCTGAATTGTTTCTTTATCTTAGAATGACTGACTTCTCAACTTACCTGAGACAAAACCAATTTAAAAATATAACATTATTAAAGTCATATATGGTTCAGACTTATTAAAATTAAAACGTCTTTCTATTTGTTTTATTACTTTATATAAAGATAGGACTTTCCTGTAAATTACACAATTTAAATCAATCGCGTTTCATAGATATTAGAAATTTAAAACGATAACCAAATTATTTACCGACTCCGCATATAAATATCAGACATTGTTTAAAGTCAATTTAACTATAGAAACGTGGGGATATTCAAGTTCAAAATCGGTGAAATTTTAATTTGAACGTAAATAACAAATATCATGTTCATCTACACTCAATCTCGTATTTTTATTTTTTAGCTCAGATACGCCTTATATAGCTTTAAATATTCTGGGAAAAATCATCTAATGAAAAACGAAAAAAAAAACTAATTCATCCGGTCAGAACAAAATATTGAGTTAATTTTGAATCCAGGTTGGACCACTGGAGGCAAAAATGACCAGTTCAGATTTTAAAGTATGCCTGGTCAAACATAGAGCAAATACATACATTTTGTGGATTACCGAACGTCGTGAAATAGTAAGTTTAAGAGTCAATTATACATACGTCTCGATAGTATCTACTAAATGATCCTCTTTTTTTTCACACAGACATTCCTTAGAATTCATTTCCTAAAATAATATAAGATTGCTATATGGACAAAGGTCAAAATATTGATTCCTAGGGTGCAAACTGAGGTCAAGCATGTATGGGAATCTATAAATGTAATAATTCACTGTTTTCCGCCGTATACCAATTACATGTAATCATGTTTTTATTATTCTATCCTATTTTTCTATTTTGTCAGCTTTGATACCATCATGATAAACCTTAGATTGGAATATTATTCACGAATTTGTAGAATGAAGAAAGAAAATAGACACTTTTAATAGAAATCTTATTGTTCACAATAGATATATGCTTGCGTAATTTTTTATTTTAAATAACGTCAAGTCAAAACATATGGAGATATACTGATTATAAGTTACATAATCTTTTGACTATAGTTGTAACAATTTTTTACAACTTTATTTCTTCCTAGAATACTAAATGTGTTTTGTGTTTTTTTTTCTCCGTTTGCATTGATAGATGAAAACGTTTAAAATTATTTCGCAGTTAAGTGATAATTTTTTTTTGTTACATTAAAACATTGATAGACACCCCTCAATCCTTAATTGCTAAAAATAATCAATTTAGCTAATCTGTAGTTTCATGATTATCACAACTTTCCTTGCAGTAAGTAAGATAATTGTTTGGACGATTTGTTCTTATTTCAGACAATTACTGTTTTGGACCATTGAGGCCAAAACAGTATAACATGTATAAAAAGAACAGTAATCCATATTGTTGAAATTGTTGGAAAATATTGGCTCAATCTGTAAACATTAATATAGAACTTCATTTTGCAATGGCTATGGCGCCTATTGAAGATTAAAAAATAATCCATGATGAATCGCACAGAATTAATATTCATTGGTTATACTCTGATAAAAGAAGAAACTCTTACTGAGATAAATGTTTATTATTCCTTTATAAATGTATCCAACTTAATGCCTTTTTGACCATTTTTGTGCCGCAATATATGCTAAATTGTTTGCATTTTACATATAAAAATACTTTTAGAAAATCATAAGCATCATTAGAGCAAAATTTTATATGGGTGAACAAAGGCGTATGAACTTAACGTATTTTAAAAAAAAAAAAATACGGTGTTTGATGAATATGTTTGTCACTAATCCTGTAATGCAGCTGAAAGAAAGGTGTTTAAAACCTAGTTTTGCGTTAGTCGAAGGAGAAATTTTGTGGTTTGTGTGCGTTATACACTTGTTTTTATTCTCAGCTTTTTATACACTAAATATCTGCTTCTTTCACTTGCAGCTATTTATACAATTTATAATTTCTTCTTTCATTTACAGCTATTGATACAATTTATAATTGCTTCTTTCATTTACAGCTTTTAATAAAATTTACAAATCCTTCTTTCACTGACAGCTTCTCATGGAACCTATAAATGTTTCTTTCGTTTACACTATTTATGCATTTTATAGGCCATTGTTGGGCCATTATTTGCACACTGAAATTTCTACAGATGTTACTCGATCATGACCAGGAGCACAGGGCGGGTTTGACCAGTCGACAGGAGATGCTAACTTCTCCATGGCACCTAATCCTGTCTCTGATGTTTTTGGAGGTCCGTGTTTGCTCCGCCCCCGATTTGAATTGTTTAAATGGACTATGAGCTTGAATACTGTTCTCCATATTTCATAAATGCTTTTTTTTTACAGCTTTTTATACATTTCAATTTATATCTGCTTCTTTATTTACTTTATAAATTATTCTTTCATTTTCTGTTTTTTACAAATTATAAATGCCTCTTTCATGTGCAGCCTTTTATACAATTTATAAATATTTCTTTAATTTACAGCTTTTAAATCTCTGACAGATGGTGACCATCAATTGTTTTGTCACATTATTGGCATTATCATCGATTGCTAAGGTTTCTGCTAAAGAAAACTTTTGGATTCGTAAGTTTTATTATGATATTGATATAATTCTTGTTCTTTTTCTATGATACTTTTTGAAAATAATTATGTTTTTGAAATTTTAAACATCTAGTTCAACCAGTCTTTATTGGGGTTGTTGTGGCATGCTCTTCGATCGCAATTGTGATTGGTGTCTGCTGCTGTTGTACGTGCATGCGGAAATCATCGCAAGGACGAGTTTTAAACCCAACCCAAGATAACTCAGGTATACATCGAGTTTCAGTCCATTGCATCAATAAAACTACAAGGAATTTATAATCATTAAATGTCAAGCTGCACATAATAGTATTATTAACGTATGAGAAGTAGAGATACGATGTTTTAACATTACAATTGATTTATATATTTTTTTTATTAATGAAACAAGTCCCGAATTCTCTTTAATCTCGGTTAATTTAAAAACAGGACTTAATTCTAATAATTGTCAATTTAAGGTAGAGTCGTTATTTTTAACATCAGGTTTTAATTTGCACACTGATTGCGAACTTCCGATTATTTCTTCGGCTGTCATAACATGTATATTATATATGTGATAATAAATAACAATACAAAAATGCCCCGACCAATAAAAACAGCATGCTGCAAAATCATTGCACTACGTAGTGATTTGAGAGACTAGAAAAAGGACAAGTATATATATTTCTTTTCTCAAAGAATGTGCTTTTTTGTGCCGATTTTTTTTTACCATTTCCTCTTTTCATCTGATACTGCTTGATCTTTTTTGTCAACTAATCAATTTTGACTTTTAAAAAAAAATTATATATTGTTTGAAAAAGCTTAAGCTAATATTTGAAGATTAAACACATGGCTCAAAATTTTGGTTGCTGTTGATCTTAAATTGTTTATCATTTGAAAATTCTTTTTTTTTTTTTGTAGTTCCCTTGGTAAACCAGCAGGCGTATCCTTGTGCATCATATTATGCACAGCATCCGAACAATAGGGTTATTGTCTATCCACCAGAAAACTATGCAACACAAAGTACAGCTCAGTACAATACACAGTCCGAGTATAATACACAGCCTCAGTACAATACACAGCCCGAGTATAATACACAGCATCAGTATGAAACACAGCCTCAGTTTGATACACAGCCTCAATATGATATACAACCTCGGTATCAGTCCTCAGAAACAAGTGGATGGCACGAGACAGAAAAACAACTGTCAGCCCCTCCCCCTAGCTACGATGAAGTCATGAAGTGAAGTACTTTATACTGGAGTGTATTTGATTTTATCTGTCATAAGATATCAAATAGATGTCTTCAATTTAAACTTACCATGGCGGCCTTATACATATATGTTACGAAATAGCCAAACAAAAGTAGTAAAAAACATAGTAAGAGACAGAGACAGCCATTCAGACTATTTTGGAGGCAGCAGGGGATGTTTTCATGGATAGACACCTTCGACCACTATATTTTACCTTCAACTAAATTAATTGGTGTACTCTATTTTCATATATTGAGTCCTTCGACGCTAAACAAACTACTTGATGAAAATTATTATGGACATGTCAATGGAATGGATTCTTTATGGATATGATCTGAAGATATTCGTAGCCGGATAACAGGAGGGGAATTGTGATTCAGCACAAAAGGACCTTGGTATCTGAACCAGAAAAAAATAACACGCTTCAGCATGTAATATTATTTTATTGACCCCTACTCTACGTGTTTGTCTGTAATTTAAGCGATGCCTAAATATCGTGCGCAGTTTAGACAGAAATTAACACAAGAAAACTACACTTTACATTGTTTGCTGATCTCCCCAAATCGTGGTTAGACATAATGCTGAGGATCCTAAGTTCTCAGTTAACTTTGTTAAAGCTGAATGCGACTTGTGAACGAAAAAAATTATTTTTTTCTACCATGTTTCCCTTTAATTCCGCGATATTACTTTACATATGTCTTTATTTCTTGAGCTCAAACATAAGCTCTGTGTGACCAATGTTCAATGCAAACCGTTTTTGATATTTCTTTCATAGGGACATATCATTGTCATTGTTTAAAAAACCGCGAGAGAAATAACTTGTGAATGCGTTTGCAATGACATCTTATGCACAGGTCAGTCCTATACAATTAAATTAAAATGCACATGAAATGCAAAAATTGAAAACACGAATGCAATGAAGGATAACCAATACAACTAGACGGCGTCCATTTGAGCACATTAATGACATCAGAATCAAAGTCTGTCGCACTTGCAATTTCATATTAAAAACATAGGTAATCAAATATTACCTAGCTCACCTTAGCAAATCTAAGTAAGGCAAAGTTCTATACTTAACTTATAATCTTGTATAGTACATCCGTTCATGCAACATTTATGCAATTTTGGTACAGGTAGGGCTTGCAGTTACTTGAAATGGAATTGTCCTAAATACATAAACTGGTCATTCATCCAGAAAATACAGGTTAGATTTTACACACAATGCAAGTCTGTTAGTGTGCATCTCTTACTGCATAATCTATACATGTGTGGTCCAGGAAGGCTTTATACGTGTAGTCACCTGGGTATTAACCTGCTCATAAAGATTAACCTGGTCAGTCATTCGGAAAGCGTACTTCACATCCAGCATCCAACGTAAATCTGGTAGTGTTCATCCCTTGATGTATCATGAGGACAATTATCCTCTATGAAGGACTATAACTTGAACTGGGACAAAACTGCTCCAAAACCTTTAACTTATCCAGACATATAGTTCAAATCCAGCTTCTAAAGCAAGACTTGTAGTTTGCATCCCTAGATGCATCACCCATCGAAGTTTGGTCCAGGTAGGGCCTGAATCTTCACTGGAATGAACTTGGTGCAAAAAACCTTGTCACTGATCCAGGAAATGTAGGTCACATTTAGCATCCGACGCAAGGCTGAAAGTGTGGATCCCTACATGTAAAATACATGCATGCTTGGTGCAGGAAGGCCTTGAAGTAAGGGCCTGCTCCAAATTTATGACCTGGTCACTCATCCAGAAAATGTATGTCAAACCCATCATCTGAAGCAAGTCTGAAAGTGCATGTTCATCCCTTGATGCATTATCCCTGTAAGTTAGGTCTACGGAGGGCTTGGGGTTACCGCGAAGTGGATTATAAAACAGCGTAAACTCACCCAAACCAGGTTATACTCGAATAATTTGGCCAAGAATTAGAGACTTTTCTTATAATTTAATTTTAAAATCATTAAATAACTATGGGTGTAAAATTTCGTTGCTTTTTATTAGTTCAAATTTGCCGCTCAATAATACAACCGTAGTAACGGAAGTACCGGAAGTGATGAGAAGCGAGGGGAGGAAAATTGGTAAATAGGCCTAGCAGCCTTGTTGTTTGTTTACGTGTGGTAAGATCGAATTATTGTTTGGCACATTTATTAAATCTGGAATTTTCCATGAATTCCGAGGGCTAAAAATGAGAGGATTGTATGGATACAGATGATTCAGCTGGTTGTCAGGGGGGGGGGGGGTGTCCCCATACCAAACCAGGTTATACAGAAATAATTTGTGTTCCTTTTTGGATATTAACGAATCAGCGGCTAGAATACAAACAAAATTAAATTATATATATTTATTGCGCACAAAAAGCTGCGCTTGCTTTTGGGTTTATTTCTCCAAATTCTACTTCAACTGCACAAGAACTCGACTTCAAAAAATTCATTAGACCTCTTTGAACTACTCCTGTAGTTGACATCTGCACGAAGCGAGTTGGGCCGAGTCGTCTTGCCAAAAAAGTACATCTATAAATAGGCGAAATTTTGGATGTTCACAATTTCATCAGGTCCAGGAGGGCTATAAACAATGGTTATAGGAAATGTTTTGATATAGAAATACGCAGCACAGTTAAGGCTGCAGTAAGGAGGCGGGGCCTAATTTATACGGGAAATGCTTACTATGACATCACACAAAAATACAAGTTCTTCAAATTACCACAAAATGAAATGATTTGCTATTTTAAACTGTTGAATACTAGTAGCTTTAAACTACATCAATACTAACCAGTGCATGTATTATTGTCGTTGGTTAAATCCCACACAGCAATATTATAAACAATTCACTGATCGCAATGCACTTGTCAATGTGACGTCATATCGTAAAATTTGCAGCAGGTTCGCAGCACTTTTCACAAACTACAAAGAGTATTGAAAATAATTATATGTTAAACTTAGATTTATAACTTGGTTATGCCCTTGCAATATTAGAATTTATAGATGACCTCAATACTTCAGGTATATTTGCTAAAAACACGTGACTGCCACATCACGTGACAAGTCTAAATAAGAAATCTAATCGTCCTCAACATGTAGTTTTCAACCACATTCCATTTGTCCGATAATAGTAAAGTCCTAAAAAGAAACGCACATCCTTGTAAAGAATGCATTTTCTATCTAAAAACTTCGCCGATATTTCCATTTGGCACCTTAACTGTACTGTGTAGTGAATAGCAATCTTTCTTCTACAACAAGCCTGAGTCGAAAGTAAGAGCAAGTGAAACTTGGCTAGGAAAATTTCGAAAACGCTTACGAAAGTAATACTTTTAATTTGTTTCATTTGTTTCTTTTATTTGTTTATTTACTGTCTTGTCCCTTTGTGCTGCCTCTTGCTCCATACAAAAGTACTCTCCTTTTTGAATAGGAATAGGGTTTTTGAATATGACATACGACTACTCCGTAGTCAAAGTTATGATAAAAACATTTGGTATGAAATGGGACCCATTGATAGACTGTATGTGCTAACAAGGTCCTTAAAACAACCAAAGAATTTACAAAATGCTGACTGTGAACGAGGTTGATAAAATCACTAAAGCATCCACTTAATGGTCAGTAGCCCGTCTCGGTTAAAAAATTGATCGTACTCACTATACATGCTCTTTAGTATTGAATAAGCATGGAGACATAAGCACCACATACAGGTGAAAAGGAATATTACTATATTAATAAGGGAAGCTGACGATAGAAAAGCTAAAGTCATCTTGTTTGTCATGAGTTTCAGATTGAGATCGTAATCTATATTTAGGACGTCAAATCTTTCACTGAAATAAAGTTGTTTCTTTCCTATTTATTATCTATTTAATCATTTATTTAATTTTATCTTCTCCTTTAAAAAAATATCCACCCAAGTTATTACAAAATTAAATTATTAAATTTACCGAACGAATATACAAACATTCACATGTCGATGCCGCGGCATATAATTATCTATTTCTATACGCTGCATCGGTAATTAGAAAGAAACATCGCTATGAGTCTATGTATATATCATACATTTGATAACAACAGTTTTGTTTCAGAATGAATAATTTCAATGAAGTTTGAAATCTATATATATCACGGGCTACCCTGCTAAAATGTCATGTACAATTTGTGAAGTATATGTGGGTGTAAAAGGTCAATTTACTAGCGGTGATTGGTGTGAACGGCCAGCCATACATATTTTCCATAACCAAGGGATCATCGAACGTCGTAAAATAGTAAGTTTGTCAGTAATTTGAACCATTTACTTAAATTTTGTGCAAGATTTAAGATCTTCATGTTTTGATTAGAAATTCCGATTTATTTATTGTTGAAAAATCTACAGGCTGGAACAGATATTTAGACCTTAATATATTATCTGGTTGCGGATAAAGGTCAAGCTTGTATGGTAAGCCGTAAACGTTATAAATCTATTTACTAGCCGTGGATGCATATTTTTATCTTATCCTTTTTTGTTCTACGTTGAAATATATATCGCTCTCAATTTTTAATTCTTTTTCAGCCCTTCTTCAGCGTTTAAGTCAGTTATTAACAGCAAGGTATATACCATACAAAAAATAAAGAGGTAAAAAAAAATTAATATTTTAATTCATTACTTTTACCTTGTTCTCCTTATCGAAGATATGCCTGTGTAGAAAAAAATGTTGCACAGTTTTTCTCATCGATGCCGTGGTATTGTTGATGGATGACACATGATTGATACATAGAACGGAATTTTATAAGCTTCCATGAACATACCCCCCCTCCCCCCCAAATTTTAAAAGTTATTGCCGCATTTGTAGCCCCCTACAATTTGGGCAACTTCGAATCTCGTGTGTACATGTAGGCTCGATATTTTTATAACATTGGTATTCTTTGAGTGCAAGAGATATGAAAGTAACAATATGACAAAGGAAGCTCTTTTAAGACTAGCCCGGGTATACTTGAGGAATAACTGTCTAGTTTTTTTGTTTTTGTTTGTTTGTTTGTTTGTTTGTTTTTTTTTTTGTTTTGTTTTATGATGTGATCAATCAGTTTGTTCGCTTGATAATTTCCATAAATGCTGAAGGCGTTTATACGTAAACTTATCACGTGAGCAAATTGATTGATCTTCTTCTTTAAAAAAAACCCTCTATATTTTAATACATTCTTACCCGATCCTTTGCAGAAGCCAATTTACGAACTATCAAAATGTATTTTTGAATTCGATACAGCGAATTCAACGAATATGTTAAAATGAATTTAATAGGTTTTTATTAACAATTTTTTGAATTTGTTATAAAGAATTCAAAAGTTTGTTATACAGATGTAAGAGACTGAATTCGTTTTAACGAATTCTCAAATCTGTAATAACAAAAGTAATTAAATTCGTTTAAACAAATTCTAAAATTTGTTATAACGAATTAAGTCATTTAATCAAATTCGACATTTAGAACCTATAAATAAGTATTATTGAATTCGATATAACGAATTGTCGAAATCCTTTAAATGAATTAATTCATTAAAACACATTTAAGAATTCGTTTAAATGAATATAATTCGTTATTACAAATTTTAGAATTCGTTGAAACGAATTGAATTCGTTATAATAAATTTGTTGAATTTTACGAATATTCAACCGTTATTACGATTTAACAAATTCGACAATTCAAATTTTTTTATAGGTCCTACATTGGCTTCCGTATTAAGATCCTTGATTCAATAAAAAAAAAAAATATTTTATTCAATAATAAGTAATCTCAGTATCCCTTCCAGATGCATTACTAAGCAACTCGCAGCGATAAAGCCTGCAGCTCTGCGAAGTGCTGAGCAAATCTCTTTATGCGGTTATAAAGCTATTACCTTATTTGTATTTTTATCTCAGACCAAGACATTGTAAAATGTAAAAAATATATTGATCAATGTATACAATAAGTTATACAAATTATATGTCATACTTAATAAATGTTTAATACCTAAACATGAGTTGGTTTAATTCATTTTCATACATTTTTTTTATTACCATTATTATTTTTTGTACCATACTCAGAGTTATGATGAACTAAGTAATTTTCAAATTAAATTGTTTTGCATTCAAATGAAACTTCACTATAATTTAAAAAAATTACATAATAATTATTTATTAACAATAAACAAGTAAATAATTCTTTTT
The DNA here is from genome assembly GCF_033153115.1 of Saccostrea echinata. Taxonomy (NCBI): domain Eukaryota; kingdom Metazoa; phylum Mollusca; class Bivalvia; order Ostreida; family Ostreidae; genus Saccostrea; species Saccostrea echinata. The sequence continues at coordinate 239,711 of NW_026889833.1, read as the reverse complement.
ATTTTTGGATAAACGATACCCCCTGGATACCTACAAATTCATTAATTATAATGTTGTAATCAGTTATCTTTTTACCTGTATAATTGTGGTGATTCGAAATACCCGGAAGTGACCCATAATACACTATAAAGGTGGTGTAAATATAATCCTCGTCAAGGTCGCTATTTCGAAGATCAACTCACCTTGTGATGCAGATCTGATTTTTCATAGAACTGACTTTCCTTTAATACCAAACAACCTATAAATACTTGTTAATCAAACTGTTTGCAGTAAAAAATGTAAAAGGTGATTCAAATTACCCAAAATGACTATATTTACTTAAATTGATTTAAAAGAATTCAATGAAAGATTCAGTTATACTTTTGAACATAAATTTAAGTCGACGCCCTTCTACACGGATTATATAGATTAGAATATATTTCGTAGAGAAATTATAAGTCTATTTAAAATAATTAGTATTGTTATATCATTAAAATGCCTCCTTTATGTATATACCAGTACATATATATATTTACATGTACCGGTATATGTGTACAACATAACAGAAAAAAAAATCTTCGAAGTATAGTTTTTGGACGTTTAATAATCGTGTAAAATGGGACAAAAGTGTACAAAATTATTTCTGTACCTATGAATGAGTGGAATAGGGAACCGGAGTCGGTTATCTTATCTTGTATCGGTAGGGGGCGCCACAGGAAAATGCGGTCCATTACAAAATTGATATAGCCTGAGAAGATGGATAATCAGCATCCATTCTCGAATTCGATATCGCAGATCATACACGTTTCAATTACTATCTTTTACTTACTATGGCATCTAATTGTGGTGATATGACCATACCCGAACTTAGGAAAGAGTTAGAAAAGTTTGGAGCAAAGAAATCAGGAAGGAAGTGGGGACTTGTGGAGAGGTAAATAAACATACGATGTTTTCATGCAAATCCAATGTAAACATTATTAATAACACAGTAAATCATTATCAATGGTGTGTAAAAGGTTTAAAATTGGTCAATTCAATAGTGAATAACAGAATTACCTGCTTTAAGAAAGTAATTCTTAAATAATCTGTAGCTTTAGCGTATTAGATTTTTAACTCGAATTTCCTCATTAATTCCAACGTCGATGTCATATTGCTTGTTGCTTGCAGTAAAATAGGAATACTTCTCTACATTTTTATTATGATGCAGTATTATCATTTTCTGATTGTTTCCACTCTGTTTTACACAAAAAAAATGCATGAAAAAGAATTATAAAAGCTTATTTCATTACAGACTTGAAGCCTACAGAAGAAATGCACATTGTGCTAGGACCGATGTCTCTGGACCTGAATTTATGATGATGACGCCAGATCCACAACTCTACAAGGACCTTCATGGCGACAAGATTTTTCCAGGATGCACCGAGGCAGAAATTTCCACTTTCTTGTCAAAGTTTAATAAGACAACTGATAAGAAAGGAAGGGATATGTATAACGATGGGTTTATCCAGTATGTGAGGGTGACATTTCATGATTCACATTGGTTTGTTAGAAGCAGTGTAAAAGCTTCAATGATGAAGTCTGTGAAGTACGTTGTTGATATTATGATTGGAAAAGACAGAAGTGTTGTGGAGTCTCAATGTGAGTGTGCAGCAGGTATGGGACCCGATGCACATTGCAAACATGTCTGTGCTGTACTTTTTTCATGTGCAGATTTTGTTAAGCATGGGACTTATAACACGGAACTCACCTGCACACAGAGATTACAAACTTTTCATCGTGCTAAGCCCCATAAAGGAAGCCCTTTGAAAGCAAGACAACTGGACATGCCAGGCTGTGACGAAGTATGTAATAACGACTATGGCCCTCGTCCAGTTGAATTTAGAGGCAATCCGGGATACCAGTCTCACTTTAGAAATGTGTGTCTGAATTACCAAGGTATTAGTAGGACCCCAATTTTTCAGCTGTATGAACCAGTAAATACGAGAGCTTACAACCTGGACCATGACTATCTGAAAGATACATTTAGTGAGACTCATTTGAAACTTTTGAATGTTTCAGAAATTTCAGAGGAGAGTGCACGTCAAGTTATGGTAAAAACAGCAACACAAGCGGCCAATGACCTTTGGTTTGAGGAACGTTGCAAACGTCTGCATTCCTCAGTGTTCGGTAGAATATGCAAAGCAACTGATCGAACTGATAAAGTGAAACTTGCCGACTTCCTAACAACAAAGGGACAAAAAATTAATGCCAAACCTATTCTTCATGGAAGAAAATATGAAAAAGAAGCTGTGAAGAAGTATCAGGAAATTTCGGGACGCACAGTTTACGACAGTGGAATCTGTGTCAGTCTGGGGTCCCCTCATTTAGCAGCAACCCCGGCAAAAATTTTGGTAGAGCTAGAAACAGTTTCCTCAGATACTTGCAGATCATCAGTTGACGTATAGATGACTTCATCTACAGAAGGCAAAGAAGAAAATTCATCTGCTAGTTTTCGTTTGATGCCTCTAGACTTGGCTCTGTCAGCTCGTTCAAGTGAATGTTGACTTGGTTCTATCCAGGAAAAAAATGCTTGGCACTGCACTTTTCTTTAATCTTTTACTTAAAGGAGTAGTTCCTAAAAATTAAATGATTTATTCAATAATTTTAAATGGTTTTAATTTATTTATTTATGAATTTAATGAAGCACTAAATTTTGTATATGTTATGCATACTTAAATATTCCTTTGTAATAAGAAGTTTAAGTTTTCATAGAAAAGCAAATTAAGTTACTAAATATATTTAATACTATTATGAAATTGATATTTATGAAATATGCACATGTGTTGCTCAATTCAACTGAAATCTGTCAAATTTGTTTGTAAGCAGAGTGCTAATTAAACATCAATGTCAAAACACAGTATCTCGTACTAGCAGATATGCATAAATTATCAGACAACAGCATGTGTTCTTTTAGACATGCCTTGTGTTTATACTATTAAGAGATAATGGGTTGTAATAAGTGACCAGTAATTGAAGTTGTCAGTGGGGAGTCTGCATGTGGCAGTTTCTGTAGCATTTTCAGATTACTTCGAATGAGACGTAAACAGATACTAGTAAACAGACGATCCGATATTATTTGTGCATTTTATCTAAGTAAATGAGACATAAATATTGCACAAAATAAAATCTATAAACATTACTTTGCACATGTGTTTATCAAAAAGATTTCAAGATGATAAAAAAATGTTACCATGCTGAGTTTCCGTCAAATAGTCGTCTGATTTAAAATGTGCTCTGCAAACAACAGCATGAGTTGACGGAGTCCAGGTTTGGAAACGAGTCTCACCCCGTTTTATTGCATGTATCCATGCTTTTCTTCTTAACGGGTCTGTTGGAAATATATGACCACCCCGATTACTACAATTCGGCACACAACAAGAAGTTTCTGGCATGTTTTATAGGCACGTGTTTGACAGCAGATTGTTTACGTTTTTCTTCGATCGGTAACTACAGATAAGGCGCGAGGGTGTTCCGATATAGGACCGTGTTTGCCTGTGGCGCCCTCTAATGAAAAGATAACCGGAGCAGGTACCTTATTGGATTTGATTTTCATTTAATAACTGCTGTAAAGTAGAAAAGACATGTATGCAGGCTAGGACTGGGACGATATATTTATAATATTGATTCAATGTGAGGAGGATACGCATATCGATACGTATGAAGAAATATCGAAATATTGCAAAAAAAGTTCTGACTTATGTTTTTCTTTGTTTACTTCACATTTTGGGTTAGATTTATAAAATAAATAAGCAAAATATAAATATAAATATGAAATACATTATAATAAACACCACTTGTGTAAAATAATTTTGTTTTACAACAGATATACAATTTCTTTAAATAATTTTTTCTTTTTTTGTGAAGAAATGTTTTGTTCATTTAAATACAAAAAAATATAAAGTTCTACACTGTAATTTAACATATCGACTTCGTGATACATATTGTATCGTGATACGTATCGATATAGAAAATGTTGTATCGTCCCAGCCCTAGTGCAAGAGGTAGTTACCAATCAGAGTAATTACTTCTGTTGTTGATTCTACAAATTACGCATCCGTATAAATATTAGTTTCATTTTCAGACTGAAAATTTCGGACAAAAGATGATCCCCATCATAGGTTTTTTCCGATTAATGGTAATTTCTGTAGTACCAGTTTTTGCAGAAGGAACTCTTTCCTTTACATGTAAGTCTTGTTTATGATTATAACAGTGCGACATTTAACTCCGGACACGACATTTGTCCGGACTTTCGCCAACCACTTTTCCAAAGATACATGGAAACCATTTATGTCATCTGGTGGGATTTTTTTAATCGCACAACATGGACTAACCTTTACACCTGAATATCTTCTAGATTAAAAGATATCACACCTGCAATCAAGAAATCCCATGGGATTATGGTGGGATTTTCTCTCCTAACTAATATCCCACCATTATTCTGTGGGAGAAAAATGAGTTCTGTGGGATTTTTTCTCCTATAGAAGCAAAACTCCCATTTTTAACCTTACATGGGATTTTTTATCCCATAATTTGTGAAATAGGACAAGAAGTTCTATAATTGTCACTAATAGGATTAAAAGTTCTCTAACAAAATGATTTATAGAATATTTTATCCTACAGGAGAATGGAAATTGTTTTTATCTCTTTAATGTACAGGGAAAAACAGTCCATCTTCTTTTAATCTAATACAGTCAAGGGTCAAAATTATTTTTGAAAGCTTTTTGCCATATAATTCATTGCAAACTTAACATTTTAAAATCATTACTTTAATATTTCTACTCTAGCTTTATATCACTATGAAAAAAAACTTCACTGTCATATTATATACATGCTGTGGTCTAGATATAAAATTGTTATTCTTTACTTTTATCAGTGTTTATCATAAACCTTAAATAGACTTCTGCATGGATCTATCTTGAAATGATTTCATAATGAATGGTAACTAAAATATTTTTGTAAATATCATTGAAATAGGTTTGTAATGGGTTATAATTATAAGTGCTGAAATACTTCCGACCTTTAAATGTATTTTATGAAACCACCTTCTCGGGTGCTCCTTATACATAGGAGGGAATTCCATAACTGAACTGAACTAAAGCACCTTTCTTTTTGACTTATTAATTGCGCTGAGGTGATTGTGGACTAATTCAAGCATTACGTATTAAACCAATAGCTCAATAAAATGAATATAAATGAGACTAAATTGATTTAAAAGTACGTGAATTAATCCTTTCAGCAGACTGCATCTTTCCCTGTTCTTGCATCACAGTTGCAACAATGCATTTACAGAATGTGTAATTTTACTACGAATACAAAGCGCAGTGGAGATCTTGATCGGTATTGGGTGGATTCGTCGCGACTATTTGGATTCACTCCGGGCGTTTCGTTTCATTCTAAAAAAAGTATTCAATTGTTCTATAACGACTATATTTTTCTACTTTAAATGAATGTTGAATTATTTTTAATCATGGTAGCGTTTTCACTCGGAGAGCGTTATCAAATAAAAGTACTCAGCCAAGTGAATTTGCATGAAATAAAAGGAGAAAACTTGTAGTCCACTCAGGTTTCACAGATGAATTTAGGGGTCAAATAAATTCATATGTTATATGCATGCAGGTATCTGACTTTAAAAACTTAATTTCTATTTTTGAATAGTAATTATGACTGTATTTATAAGGCAGATAAAGCTCTCCCTTTTCAAATAATTTATTTAAATTTTAAAACCTGGTCTTGAGTAGAAAAAAAGTCTCCCATTGGTCATTTTCTTAATGTTTCAAAAAATATACACAAATTCATTTATTAGGTTTGATTTACTAAGTGAATGCTATGACAAAAAAATCTATTCCAAACTGGCTAAATTTCATTGAAAAGTACAAAAAGTTATGGTAATTTAATTAAGTGAACACACCAATTCCTATCGATGGAGTATACCATGATGATGGATTCTCCCTATGAAAATTTCAGTCCTCTTACAATTTATCATTTGACATTTAGAAAGTACATGCTATTGCAAGCAAAATAATATCAAACTGGCAAAATTTCATTGAGAAATAAAAAAGTTATGGCCATTCAAGAGAACACACCAGTACGATTGACAAAGTATAATATGATGATGGATTCTCCCTATGAAAATTTCAGTCCTTTTACAATTTATCATTTGACATTTAGAAAGTACATGCTATTGCAAGCAAAATAATATCAAACTGGCAAAATTTCATTGAGAAATAAAAAAGTTATGGCCATTCAAGAGAACACACCAGTACGATTGACAGAGTATAATATGATGATGGATTCTCCCTATGAAAATTTCAGTCCTTTTACAATTTATCATTTGACATTTAGAAAGTACATGCTATTGCAAGCAAAATAATATCAAACTGGCAAAATTTCATTGAGAAATAAAAAAGTTATGGCCATTCAAGAGAACACACCAGTACGATTGACAGAGTATAATATGATGATGGATTCTCCCTATGAAAATGTCAGTCCTTTTACAATTTATCATTTGACATTTAGAAAGTACATGCTATTGCAAGCAAAATAATATCAAATTGGCAAAATTTCATTCAGAAATAAAAAAGTTATGGCCATTCAAGAGAACATACCAGTACGATTGACAGAGTATAATATGATGATGGATTCTCCCTATGAAAATGTCAGTCCTTTTACAATTTATCATTTGACATTTAGAAAGTACATGCTATTGCAAGCAAAATAATATCAAACTGGCAAAATTTCATTCAGAAATAAAAAAGTTATGGCCATTCAAGAGAACACACCAGTACGATTGACAGAGTATAATATGATGATGGATTCTCCCTATGAAAATTTCAGTCCTTTTACAATTTATCATTTGACATTTAGAAAGTACATGCTATTGCAAGCAAAATAATTCCAAATTGGCAAAATTTCATTGAGAAATAAAAAAAGTTATATATAGCCATTTAAGAGAACACACCAGTATGATTAGGTGAGTTTAATTAACATGGCAAATGTTCCCTATGAAAATTGAAGTCTTAATTTTTACAATATCAGAATTTCTACTCTTTTCTATATCAGTATAACTTTAAATTTTGGGTCATTTTTAAATTTAAAGGATTGTAATTATATTGATAATTTTTTCAAGGAATGAATCAAAGAGCTGAGATGTATACCTATATAGTTTTTCTTCATACAAAAACTTACGATGAAATATGGCACAGTTAGATATTCTTCATTTAATTTATACACTTATTATTATCATTAAATTTCCCAAACAATTAGTTATGAAATGAAAGATACAATTTCTGGTAAATTGAGTCTAAATTCTGTAAGTGATTGTAATCTGCACCATAAAAGACAGTACTGAATGCATTGTAATAGGAAAGGTCATATTATATGTATGCATATATATAAATTGGTAAAATTAAATTGAAATGTTAGAAAAGTATATTTTATGAATATATATTTTTAATCTGTTAAATAAGAAAAAAATAAAATGTTGAATAAATGATGGTTTTTAATTATGAAAATGAGTTGAAACAGATCTTTGAATGAGCAAACCATGAAGCCTCATGTGTACATTCAAATACATGTATTTTGAATTTTTTTTTTTTTTGAAACAGATACCAATAACTGTTTTCATGTGATAATAGCACTAACAACATAATTAGTCCAACATGTTGTTACCTAAACTTAATTAACAAGGTTAACTATATTTACTAATTATTAGCCATTGTCATCTTCATTGTTTTGCAGTAAAAAAAAAAACTATTAATAACTATACATATTTTTGTATGTCCATTAATCAACACTTTAAAATGTTGTTGTTTTTTCTTGGAAAATGTTTTAAAATAATTTTTAGAGTAGGTACTCCAAAACAAAGTATATACACAAATTGATAATAAACAGGAAATGGCTCGAGTCATCATCAGTCGGTGTGGAGATGAATTGTTGAATATATGTGTATATCACTGTTTACATTGAAGTTCTGGGAAAAAAAAGGTGTGAGAATATTCCCTTCAGGCTAATTTTACAATATATTTTCAAAGGTGTGAAATTAGAATCCATTCAATGATTTCAATCTGATCACTCTTTTACAACATTATTATAAGATTTTCCAGAATCAATAAATTACTCTAGATCTCTTGAAAATTCTTCAGCAAATCAAAGATACTGAAATACAATCAAGCCTTTGGAAGCAATTTCAGTACTCTTTTGAGATGGGGTGGGGTACATGTAAGGAGGTGGGCTCAACTGATGAAGAATTTATAGAAGCATACAACTTTTATAATTTTGTTGCATAATATTCGTAGCGTAAAAGAGACGTCTGCATATGGGGGCAACATTTCTTCTGCTTGATTTTTTAAAATTGTTTTAATTTTATTTTTTGTTTTACTGAATAACGATAAAATGTGTGAATCGTTAGCTTTCCACTCTTACTCTGTATTTGGTGTTGATGTGCAGTGCTAAGTTTGTACAATCTCGTAAGATTTCAATACATGTCCATAAAAAAAAACCCTGAAATAGACTTGAAATTAAACAACAGTGGCCTTATCGGCAGACATATGGCTGCAATTAGCCCTTTGTTTTATTTCACAAGTCCTGCATCTAGTATCTGAAATGTACTGTTTGTACACAAGATTATTGATAGGAAAGTTAAGTATATGTGTATACTTTTCACACGGAATTTACATTTGGTACATCATTAACTTTCAAATATCAAATTATATATTTTTATTCATTTTTACTATTTACAATTTAATCAGTTTGGTCTTCCACGAAAGATATTTTTAAATGCGAATGTGATCTACAGGATAACATTAAAACAAGGTGATCGAAGTTATATAGTATAATGACATATTATCTTCTTTATATACCAACAGTCCTAAGGGGACCGCTTTGATTATTTACTATAATTTAAATCAAGGATCTATAAATTGTCATTTTTTTCTACTAAACTTTAAAAAAATTCCTTTTCGTCCAAAGTTTCTTAAAATAAAAGTTACATTGGCTATTATTGTTTAGATGAAAAAAATAAATCACGTAAACATAAAGACCATAAGTATTTAAAATCTATAACTTACATTCTAGAAAGGGACATAACTCTGTAAAGAGTATCGTATTATGCTATAGTGTCCTAGATCGGACATAGATATTCTTTAAGCTAGAGTTAAAGCTATAATTTTATAAATGATTTATTTTTATTTTATCAATAAAAAACAATAATAGGACATATTCATAAATGCGTCACAAGACCCACTTCGAGATATTGACTCTGCTGACTTCTAAACGCTTTAGCTTTGGACGGGACTATATTTTTGGACGGGGGTGTCGATCCCAAGTTAAGCTCAATCTGATTTTTTTTTTTTTTTTTTTTTTTTTGATATTTGTCATCTGAGTTTGATTTCACAGAAAAATAATCAACTTCTGTTGTATTACCTGTTTTTCTTAATCTTGCAGTAAATGTTTGAATACTAATAAAGCAACTTAAGTCTGCTGTTAAACCTACCCCCCCCCCCCCTTGCTAACTTCCAAGAAACCAATATCTTCACCCCAGATCTCCATAGGGTATGATACATGTATGTATATACCTAGAGGCATTTAAGAGTCTTTTGTTTTCCCCAGGTAGCAAAACTGTCACAATTTGCTTGGAACTAACAAAACATACACAAGGGATATTAACACACAGCAAGTCGATTTAACAAATGAATCTACAATAGAAATTCATGAAAAACAAACTCCATGCTTTTACTAAACCTTTGGATTAAGTCATAATTTTTTTTTTTTTTCATTTTCAATTTAAAAATTAAATCCAAACAATTTTACATCGTTCATAATTGATAGCAAACAATTAATATAAAATTGCATCCCCCCCCCCCCCTTAAGGACAGATGATACAAACAAACGTTTGTCAAAAAATTCGAAAATATAAACTTGAATCATGTTTATGAAAGTAAAATGAATGCTCGTATAGCTTTTGATTTTTCATTCTACGTTTCACAAAAATGGGATTTGAAGTGACAAAAATTTATAGGTTACTATTGATTATCACATGAAGGATGGTTGGTGAATGATACAATTTTGAACATCATAGAAAGTTAACAATATATCAAAATGTCGTGAATTAAAAGAAGAAGAAGGGGCTTTATTGAGTCTATGTACTGACTGGACTTTTAAACTTGTACTGAATATCCCACTGACCATGCAAATAAAATTTTCTTGACTTTTCAAGGGAAACATTAATTTTTATTTTAGAGATACAGAGAGACTACCCACCCGTCCACTACCCCTCCTCCTTCTTATCATGTTCTCAATGATCATGATGATGTCCCATTTATATAAAATGTTAATATTTTTGGTATTGGGCATTTTAATTACCATTATTACCCATGGCAGTATTTACAACAACAACAAAAAAATAATCTGAAAAAAATAGGCCTGATAATTTATTTCATTTCTTTGTTTTCTCGTGAACTATGCATTGTTTAAATTAAAAAAAGATAAACCAATAAATAAAAAGAAGCAGTAATATTCTGTCTATGGATTCACTTCTTAAAAATTCTGTGCAGACGGATGCATTATATTCCTAGAATTACCCAATACCAACCAAAGAAAAAAAAAACGGCGACAAGATTATGAGGATATTGGAATTTCCACATGATGTTTGTAAACAAAATTATGACGAAGACCTGCTCTATTTTTGTAAGTAGATCTAGAATTATTGAATTTGTTATTTATTTCATTTAAAGCATGTTAATACATGGCTCATAGATTCTTCTTTTTTTCTTTTTGAAGTCTAAAGATCTATAGATCATCCTGATTCCTCGTTAACTGATGAAACAATCTTATGAATTTCTGTCACTGTAAAGTGTTTGCAGAGCTACATGTGTAGCAGTCGATGGGGTTATTCAGTAGTACATTATACAAGTTAACAAAGTAAATAATCGTCAGAAAATTATACACATCGGAATATTATTCTTTCGTTCGAATTTCCTCAATGACAACGTTGTAGGCTAGTATTCGTTCGTTCGAATATTCTCAATGTGTACACTAGCTGATGATTGTACTGAAAAAATTATACTGTCATGTCTAAATTTGTCTGTAATTTGCAAGTTACAATTTATAAGTATCTTGATCACAGTCATCAGCATTACTGATTAGAAAATTAATTATCTTCTCTCAGACATGGTTAAAAGTATCCTACTACTGTAGTGTACTAGGGATTAACAAACATTGCATGTGTTGCAAGTATTTTTTTTTTTTTTTTTTTTGGTGTCAAGATAAATTTTGAGATATGGGGGGTCAGTGCTTATAGTACATGTCATGATGGACATAATTAATAACCCCCAAAACTCCTACTTATATTGTTTGGAAGTATCCAAATATCAAATTACTAATTCTCTGTTAGAAAATTGGTTGATCCTCTGAAGTTTACATAGGACATGTACCCACATGATTATTGATATAATCAATGTTTTTTTTTTTAATCTCTGAAAAACAGTCTTAAAACTTTGAGTGAAAAATCAATCTTTATACTGCTAAACTCATTTTTTATACCATGAATACATACTTAGGATTATCATTATTAAGTTATGTTCATGTTCTTTTGAGGGGAAAAAATATACATCATGTAGATGCTTATGTGTAAGTAAATTATAAAAGACAAAAATGCTAGGACTTTTATTTTACATATTTATTTGTAAAAATATTTTTTCTATTAATTGGAAATGTAATAAAAAAAAGTTCTAGCTTTATTACTAATAATATGATTTTTTATTAGAATTGATAGGATATTGGATGTTTAAGAAATAAAGACCGCATTCTTGTGCATGTTGCAGGATAACCTGCAATGTTAATGTAGACATAGATTTAAATTACACAAGGACTCCCATGCCAATTTCAATAGTCCTCACCCACTGAAGTCAAACACAAAGGTAGTCGCACGAGATTTACATGCATATTTAGCCTCCTTAGCGTCAGACACAGAGACAGGTGCGCACGAGATTTTCATGCATATTAGGCCTTCTTAGCTCCTGACCTATCGACCTGCCTAATTTACATTCCGATAGAATTATCAAGAAATCAATTCCGCTAACTTTCAAAGAGTTACCACAGAGAAAAAAAAAACGAACATGGAAATATTATGGCATGACATCATGAAAAATTCTCAAGGGCATAAAACTACTATATACAGATACCGGTAAATGAATGCAGAACATGCACAAAGTTTCATTTATGGTATATTGATAGATAAAAATAATTTATACTTTTATACTTCGACCTCAGTAGGGGTAAATTTTAGCGTCAGTCATTTTGGCTGGATCGAGAAATTTGAGTGATCGATATTCAATTCATTTTCTAATTTTAGTGAAAATTTTAATCCATGCTTTGTTATTGTACATGTAATTGGTATTGTATGATTTATTCTATTTTTTTTCTTTAACAGAAAATGAAGGTATAGTAGCTGACATATAGTGCACATGTACCACTTGAAGATTTGTCCCCCTTGTAGATACAAGAAATGCAAAGGTAATTCTTTGTGAAAATAGAGAGAATGAATAATAAAATTTTTCAAACCATACAACAAAAACTACTTTGAATAATTAGTATGCAACCAACCATTTACAATTTAATTTTGCAGTTTTATTTCTTTAACATTGAAAAAAAAATCAAATTTGATATTTTTTTTAGCTCTACTGGTCAGAGACCAGAAGAGCTTATGGGATAGGAAGGTGTCCCTCGTCCATCCGTCTAGCTGTCCGTCTGTCTGTCTGTCCATGGCGTCTAGTTGTCTGTCTGTCTAGCTGTCCATCTGTTTGTAATTTTTCAAAACACTACTCCTCCTACAGTTTTATTCTGATTTCAATATAACTTAGACTGCACTAAGGTACATTTCAATGAACGGTGCTGCCATGGTTACTAAAAGTAGAAATTTCTGTAAAATTCCTTTAAAACGCTACTCCACCTACAATTTTGGTATGATTTCAATATAATGTGGCACACAAGTAGACTACACTTAGATACATAATTCTATTTATTGCTGTCTGTTGCAAAGTTTCAAATCCAAGTGTTACTTTTTCTTTGTTATACATATAGACCAGGAGAGCTACAGTCTCATCAGAGACTTCTGGTTTATCCTTTTCATCACACAGCGACTTTCTTTTTTTTTCAGTGTACACAGATACATACACATAAAAGGAGACATCACCTCATGATCTGTGGATCCATTGAAAACTTTAAGGACAAAACTTTTGATAATTCATTCATGTATAGAGTGTTGACTCGAATATTGAATATCTAATGAATGGAAGCAAGAGAATTAATTTAAGAAGTATTATATTGTATATTACTCTTCTTATTCATCTGTCAAATTTCTTAATTAAAAATTAAACTTAAAGGCTTAAATAAGGATTTTTTTTTCATTATTTTAATTAGAACAAGTTCTTTAATTTATTTTTCTCTTATATAAACGGGCATTTAAGGTCATACGCAACGTAGTTTGCACTTTATTGGGTTCTTCCCTGGAGTTGAAGAGTTCCACTAAATGAAGGACCTGTGTGCAATATTTTTATTGTCTATATATGGATTTGTAAATCTCTTCTAAAACAATTTTGATAAAAAAAAATCTGGAATTTATGTTTTGTAATTTTTGTACATTTTTCTTTGAATAATGCAAAATTTTTCAAACTTTAATATCTTTTCAAAATCCCTGGAAATGCATGCTGATTTTTTGTTTAAAAATATGTTATATGGTACATGTATTATAAGTTTAAATTTAGAATATCTTGAAAAATTATCAGTAGGTAAGGTATCTTGCGTATGTCCTTAAATGTAAAATGAAGGTATGTGTACCTTTATTCAATGAACTAGGGAACTCATGAAGTGTGAATATTTATATAATAGTGTTGTATTTTGCATGCACTATTCTTAAAAAGTAGTCAGGGTTTGACACATGGTGCACAAGCCGGAGGCTTTAGGTATAATGTACAGATAGTTTTAGAGAATAGTAGTTGAGTGATGGGGTCAATTGCAAGAAACTATTTTAGAAGAATTATTTTGTTTATTTTTCATCTTAAGTGTTAGCTGCAGAACTGTAGCTCTCTGAAAAAATATATATTGACAGACGGGAGAGCTACAGTGCCACCCATAGAAAAAACTGTATATTTATTGTGCACTTTTTGTGCGCAGTTTCTCGATTTATTTCTCAGTGTTTTTAAAACTGTCATCTCAAAATATTACTAAACGTGTGTTTCTAACATATTCTTTCACTGTTTCCACAATAAAACATTCCTTATAATTGTTTTTAACAGCCCTCCTGGCCCTGAAATTGAAATCATTGAAAATTTTGCCTATTTATACTGCCATTTTGGTCTTCACGAGAATTCGGTCCAACGCACTTAGTACAAGTGTAAACTACGAAAGTTATAGAGGAGTAAGGACTTTTTTGAAATGTAGCTTTTTTTTCAATTGAGGTAAGAATTTCGAAGAATTAATTCAGAACCGAGCGCACTTTTTTGTGCGCAATAAATATACAGTTTTTTCAATGGGTGGCACTGTAGCTCTCTGGTCTGTCAACATATATTTTTTCTGAGAGCTACAGTTCTGCAGCTACTTAAGTGTAAAATATTTGAAACTAAGTTTATATATATTATAGTACATTGATATTTATAACGGCGTCTGTGTTGTAATCGGTAGCGCGTCGGAATGACAATCTCGGGGTTGTGAGTTCGCTCCCAGGCGTGGGCGCAGTCAGTTTTTCTTCAGAAAATGAAGTCGTGCACTATTTCGGCATAGTATGCTTATGCTATTTAAATCCTTAGAACACTATGCAAGAATAGTAGGGTATGGGTTATGTAGAGACAAACTGACAGGAAGCATAATAATTGACAATATGCATTTATGACAAGAAAATTGAAAATCTTCCTGAAAGAAGTTGAATAAATTTAAGCCACTTAAGTACCAATCTAGTTAAAATTAGATGTTAGATCCGCTCACATAGTCACTACAGTCAGTTTAGCGAGTATGCGTGCGGATCTAACATCTTATTTAAATTACACGTAGATTGCTGAGGTAAAAGTTTAATACATGTACCCAATATCATTCTGCTATATTTGCATCCGCGTGGGTATTAACAGTGAGCATTAACTAACTGTGGCCTGGACCTCTTATTTTATGTGTTATGGGGTGTCCAAAACAAGGTGCATGCTGACGTTTAACAAAGAAGAAACTTGCAATGGCCTAAGGTGACTTGGCTATTATCAGTTGAATACATGTCAATGGTGCATGGTTATTATATGTACCAAAAAATAACAAGTAAAAGATCAGCAGAGTGCTTTTATTAAAGAAGTAACAGAACTAAGGAAAACTTGTTTTCTACTGGATGATATGAAACAATGAGTAGAGTACCACCGCAAATATTTCTGGATCCATGCCCTTTCATCATGTTTATTTTTGAACGGGTTCAATGAACTGTCAAAAATTCTTGATATGTTAAGTAGGTGTAGGTAGAAAGTTTTGAAATTAGTGAAAAGGTTGTTAAATATTTTTAATGCAAACTACCAGTAAATGTGCATAATGAAGATGGTTGAATTTTTTTCAACATTATTTTCTGTTCATTTGTCAGATCGGGTTCGTTATGAGTAAAATAATTTCCAGCTGTCATTGGAACAAAACAAGGCATGATCAGGATCATACAAAGAAAATTAAAAGTAAAAATTAGGTAAATTATTACAGTTTGTGCATCTAAATAAGTTTTAAAACTCTCTTAAGAATCTCAGAGTGACTGATACGACCCAATTTCATGTGATTTTTTAATTGGAAACCTATCAGTTTAGTGCAGCAAACAGGCAAAGATCTAACAACGTGCATGGATCTGATCATGTTGTAAAGCTTGACAAATGGCACTTATGCAATAAATTAACCTAAATGATTAGGAGGAAAATAAACATAAAAAGATTTGTTCTTCCTTAATTGCATTTTTTATTTTTCCCATTCAAAATTTACATACAAGGAATAAAAGAAGGTAATCTACATACAAGGGAAATTGCCTTTTTACTTAAAAAAAAAAACAAAAAAAAAAAAACTGAAAGTTATAGAGATAAAACCACTTTCGATTTTTTGATCTTTAATCATTGAAAAAATTAAACATTACCCCAAAATTGGTTAATTTTAAGAAATTAAAAAAAAATGGTTTAGGAAACACATAACTTAAATGAAAATAAATAATTAATAGTAGTTAAACTGTTCAATAGTTTCTTTATTTGGTTTAAAACTGTTGTTTCTTTATCCCATGGGAGAATTTTTTTCTATTTTGTAATGAATATGGGATAAATCCCACATTTATAAAGAGATGGGAGATTATCTTCTATATACAAGTATATGGGAGATTTTGTCCCATTATAAAGCATTCATGGGATTTTCAAACTTCTATGGGAGAAAAAATCCCACAGAATACCTTTTTCTCCCACAGAATAATGGTGGGATATTGGTTAGGAGAAAAAATCCCACCATTATCCCATGGGATTTCTTGGTTTCAGGTGTAATATCTTTTTACCTAGAAGATAATCAGGTGTAAATTTTGGTTCATGTGTTAAGTTTTAAAAAATCCCATCAGATGACATAAATGGTTTCCACATATCTTTGGAAAAGTGGTTGGCGAAAGTCCGGACAAATGTCGTGTCCGGAGTTAAATGTCGCACTGTTTTATTCATACTTTATATCAATGACAATATCGTATTGGTTCGTATTTAGCTTGATGTTTCTTACTTTTTGTTGACCATACTTCTTAGGAAAATTTGTCAATGTTGCTTTACCAGTTAGATGAGTAAATACTTTTTTATTCGGGACATTAGTATGAGAAATAGTTGTGAACAGATGTGTCCGAGGGAATTTGTACATTGTACATGTTCATGTGTGGCCTCGGATAAATGATAAAAAGGGATCGATAATCTATCAATATACTTATATTTTCCTTGTACCAACTAATATTATTTACAGAGATTTAAAAAAATATATTACAATAAAAATGATCATCAAAAACTCTTTTTTTTCCTGATAAAAGTTAAGAAATATTATGGTTGATATTCAGTATCTTATAGTTGGGAAAGGAACTTATTTCGAGAATGGGACAGGATTTTTTTATATTTTCACAAGTGCGAAGCACGAGTCAAAATATTTAAAAAATCCGCCTCACGAGTGAAATAAAGTCCATATTCAACTAAAAAAAAATATTGAATTTTCTATTTATTACATTTTCTTTGATTTTCCTTTTTTCCGTAACACAGTGCCATAGTCTTTGACATCAAAGTTGAGCGGTTGATTCGTTGTGAGATTAAAAACATGGATTTCAACAATATATTTGGAGACATTTGATAGTTTTAGTCTCTCAGGATGGTTTATTTAGTCTCTCGTCTTGTATCAGATCAGGGAGTAATTTTTTTCTCTTCGCAAAGAGAAGGAAAATCAAGAATTTTGCCGCACTTCTGATATTCTTTCACATTGTGACAAAATATTACTTTTAGTCAAGAAATGAAATTTACAATATTTCACTGAAAATGAAATAAAAGAGCATTATTGTTATGTTTAAACAATTTAATGAATTTTCGTGTATGAAGTATTTCATCACTTTTTATGTCTTTATGTAAGACTTTAAGATATACTGGAAGTATGTTGATTTCTTCTATTCTACATATTGATGAATTTTAATGAAGGAATATAATAGAGATCCGCCAGGAAAGGAAAGGGAATATGTATTTCTCTTGCATTCATTTGCTGCAAATTCAGAAAAGCTATTTATGTTCCTTTATTCTTTAAGCAGTTACTTGCTACAATTTTACAAAACTTATAATGATAAAAAAAAACTTCATTCCCCGAAGAAGGAAACACTGATATTTGATATATTTTATATCTGCAATATTTAACAGATGAATTCGGAGAGGACTGCTCAGTGTCGTTAGAGGATGTGAATGAGAATCTCGAGATTTACGCTGAATATCATGGTAAAGATGTTTCGTCTTGGTGCGATTATTTTTCATTTAATGGAAGAGGAAGAAAGATCTTGGATGAATATGAAATCTGTGTTAGACCAATATATTTCAGGGATCCAGACTGTTCCCTAAGATTGGACTATAAATCTTCTTACAACGGTCGAACACTACAGGTACTCTTATAAACCCTACTTCATTCCAATGCCATACATAATACGAGGGTAATTAAAAAAATCCATAAGACAATGTCGCTCTTAGTCATGTATGTACATATATACCTTACGTATTTTTCAGGAATTCAAAGTCAACACATTATAATATATAAAAACATTCATTTTGTCGATGTTTGCAATTTCATTTTATTTGATCCAACGGAACTCTTCCGTCATCACGGAGAACATTTGATAATATTGTAACATCAAAAACATAACATCATGTCAGTTTCTCAAAGATAGCCCCTGTACATTTCACGAACAGCCTTACACATTCACTAAAAATGTTCTGTTGCCACTTGATATTTAGTTTGCTAACAATTGTACATGTTCTTTACCTTAAGTTACATGTAATTCATCAATGCTCTCTCTCTCTCTCTTACTTTATAACCCTGCTTTCACATGTTCCACATTAGAGAGGCGCTCATCACTTTACATAACATTACTAACTCTTGACCAGAGTTTTATTCCCTTAGACTGTCCATTGTCCGATGCAGACTTAAACCTTTTGCCACTTATACAAAAATGCATGGCTCACTTTTGAATTTTAATATCTGGTTCCCGCTTCTTCAATCATTGTAGAGTTTACTAGAGTGCAATTATTTACGAAATTGTACTGACACTCGCTGCTCCCTGACGTCCTGCAACGTCAATTTTTTTTTTTTTTTTTGGGGGGGGGGGCTTTTTCAATGAGGACTAAAATGTCTTCTGAAATTGATTTCTGCTCAGCAAGGCAATATATTAGTTCACAACTGCAGGGTTTGACACTAAGGCACGTCCGACCGACCCAGTCTAGTAAAAGAGCGGTCCGGTCGTGTCAAATGTTCGTGAACTAGACCGACTGGTCGTGTGGATGAAATAATGTTAACCCTCATTGCAGTCTTCCAAATAAATGTTCTAAAAACATTTTAAAGAAATTTTCTTAATTTTGCGATTGTAAACACAGCCATCGCTCTGAAAAAGAAAACTTCCCCGCATGACACAATCGCTGTTTTTAGCCCGGCTGTAATAGACAACTCGCGATCGAAACTAACCAAGTTATCGAATAATATATTCTCTAATTTATTTATATTTACGGTAATATTTTTTTTTATTTCCTTGAATGTTCTTTAAAGCCCATAATATTCGCATGTTCCGCATAACCCGATTCAATGGGCTGCGACCTATGGAAAGTGTAATCTTAACACGTGCTAGAGATAGTATGGTTTCGAACTTTTTTCATTAAAATACCAGGTTATAAAAAGAAAATTGTCAAGTTTAGTCGGGGCTTGTGATTTTATGGTCATGGCTAGTAAAAACTATGGGAAGTAGCCCGACTGGTCTAGTACTCATTAAAGTTAATGTCAAACCCTGCAACTTGACAGTTATACCCAGTTTCAAGGTTTAAATTTTATGCCGTTTTAGCGCCATTTTAAAGAGATATTACATTAGACATTATATACTGTATTTTTATATTGTAAATTATTAAATTGTGACGTGCTCCGTGACCCCAGTTTTGTAGTTTTCAATTTACAATTGCAATTTAATGGAATTTATCATGATATATTTAAGTTTTTATATTTCAATATGTATATATTTTGTTAAAATATATCTGTGGTATTTAGTTAAATTATGAATTTAACTATATAAAACAGTTATGACAAAAATTGCGTTATATTTGAAAGACCCTCGTATTTGGGAAAAATCATTGACGGTCAAAGGGAAAAGGGGGGGGGGTGATGCGACGTTTAATGAAAGTTTTTTGTTCTTGGGTAATTTTAACTCCCTAGGAATTTTACCAGCGAAAACTTCAAAAGTTCATTCAAAAGAAATGCTTAGGTGAAAAGTTTGTTAATAACAAGAGTAAAAAGTACTTCCCTAATTCTTTTAAATGTCATTTACAGTATAATATATCAGTCAATACATGTTGGCAAGTACACTGAGTACATACATGTACAAGGATGACAAGAAGGCAATGAATCATACCCAAATAAATACACGTAATAGACATTTTAGGAAAATAAAAACTACTATCATTATTTTTTATTCATTTATTTTTGCAGAGTGTAAGTTGCGAGAAAAATTCCAACACAAAATATTGTGGTTCTCAGGACGAATACTTGTACATATATTTTGAAAAGCGCAACGGTAAATCAACGTCAAAAGCCAGCTTTAGACTTCACATCACCGCTAGAAAGGTTTTTGATTGTAAGTTTCCTTTTTTCAATTTCCTTAAGGAAGAGATTGCAAGGGTACGTGAAAAAAATCCGCTCTATGAATTTTTCTCATTTTTACATATAACTTGCCTTACGTTAATGGTATCATAATATGAAAATGTCAACCATGGTCATCAGGGTTATAAGGAAGATATGGTTGCCATGGTAACCACCGTTTTTCAATATTTTGATATTTATGTAGTGAATTTTTAATTATGCCATACAGGTATCAAAATTGAAACAAATTAAATAATTTTCACCAGATATTGAATAATATGCTTTATATTCATCGAAAATAAAAATTGTATCGGAAACTATTGATAGATGTACTACATGTAATGCCACAGTTGCTTTGGGGAGTAGTCATTGTAAATTTGCAGTAATATTTTCACCCCTAGAGCAGTTTTCAACGTCTTGACAAAAATTGCCCAATGAATTTTCCTAAAATTAATATATTTTGTAACAATTATTATATGTGACTTATGGTTAAAATATGAAGTGGGGTCATCACATTCTTTTTTAAGCTACATGCATTTCAATACCCCCCCCCTTCCTAAAATATTGAAAGATTTCATAAATTTTAATCTGATGGTTTCTTGCTGAACCTTTAATATGCATAATCTGTTATAAACTATAGAAAATATGTATAGATTAATAAATATCATTTTTAACGTTGAATTAATATCTTATATACATGTAACGTTAAAAATGATCTTTTGTTATTCATACTGATCTCGACTGTACGGAGGCCCATTTAGGACCTATCAAAAATATTTTTGAATTCGATATAACGAATTGTCGTATTTGTTATAACGAATTTAATCCTTTATAACAATTTCTTTAAAATGGTTATAACGAATTATATTTGTTATAAGAGATTTTTTTGAATTCCTAACAACGAATTCAAAAAAGTTATTATAACAGATTAATTCGTTTAAACGAATCCGAAAATTTGTTATAAATAATTAAATTCGTTTATACAAATTCTAAAATCTGTTATAACGAATTATATTCATTTAATCAAATTCAACATTAGAAAAATTATGTGAATTTGATATAAGGATTTGTCGAATTCGTTTTAAGGAATTTAATTCGTTATAAAAAATTAAAAATTAAAGAAATCGTTTTAGCAGATTTAATTCGTTATAAAAAGTTTCAGAATGCTTTCTCATAATGAATTTACTAGTAATTTATGATAACAAATTTTTGAGTTCGTTTAACGAATTCAACAATTGTGTTTTAACAGATTGAATTTGTTATAACAAATTCAAAGAAATTGTTATAACGAATTATATTCGTTATAACATATTCGACAATTCGTTATATCGAATTCAAAAATATTTTTTGATAGGATCTAAATGGGCTTCCATACGACAGAGATTCGATTTGGCTGGATATTTGGACTGCATGGCGCCTGTCGAATACAAAAATTATAACGTCACAGAAATCATCATTTGAACGGAAAATATATTAAGTCCTGGTTTTTAACTTTACATACATACAGAGGAAGCAATGCACTTTTAATAGTAATAATGAATCACTTAAGCATTGAAATAACATATTTAAAGCGATTGGCAATCTAAAACCGGCTGAAGTTGAGTCTGCATGAATTTCAAGACTTGAATTATTAAACACTGTCTCGAGATTCGACAGGCATCAGTCCAAATATCCAATCAAGTCGGAGGTTAGATATCATAATATGTTTTGATTACTGATTTATTTAATTACTGCTTTTAAATGAAAAAAAAAATAGACGAAGAAAATCAGAAGAGTCTTGTTGGAGCGATCGTTGGAGGTGTCGTGGGGGGTTGTTTTTTCGTCGCAGTTGTGACGGGTATCTGCTGCTGGTGTGCCTGCAGGCGGAAGCCATCGCAAGGCCAAGTATTAAACCCAACGCAAGCAAATGCAGGTTTGCAATGATTTCCAGTCTTACAGAAATTAATCTTTAAGGAAAATTATTCATTTAATTTCAATCCGTATAGATTTGTTTATTTACTATTAGTGAAGGAGAAATTCGAGTTGAGAAATTATTTATGTATGTAATGAAAATTTCACATGCCCTATCTTTCATCCAATTAAACTAAATTTTCTGATTTTCATCATGGAATATTTTGATCATTATATATATATATATATATATATATATATATATATATATATATATATATATATATATATATATATATATATATATTATATATATATATATATATATATATATATATATATATATTAAAACATTACCTTCCATGAAATGAATCTTATGGACAATTCTCCTATGTGTGATGTTTATGATACTTCCCTTAAATTGTTTTTTAAATATTTCGTTTCCTCTTTTTAACCATAATAATTACACCATCAGTCGTTTATTTTTTTAACAACTTTTAGTTGATATTAAATTGATCGCTAAATAAAATTAATGGTGTCTTTGAAAAAGAACATTTTTTTCTTGTTTTGTAGTTCCCTTGGTCAACCAACCAGCTTATCCTTATCCATCACATAATGTACAACATACAGAAAACAACACTGGTACTTATCCACCTGCCAACTATGCAGCACAGTACACAGCATACAATTCACAGCCTCAGTACAATCCACAGCCTGGGTACAATACACAACCTCAGTACAACACACAGGCTCAGTATAATTCACAGCCTCAATATGATACACAGCCTCAATATCAGTCCTCAGAAACAAGTGGATGGCAAGAACCGGAAAAACAAGCATCAGCTCCTCCCCCTAGCTATGATGAAGTCAACAAATGAAATGATTTCCTATCTGTGTTGATTCAAATTTTATGCATAAAGTTCTCATATCATATCCGTCAAAAAATGTGCAAATGTTGTGGGTCTGTTGGTGTTTTTTTTTATTCTGAACATAAGAATATGTTGATTTTTATTGATGATTTTTAAATTTACAATTTACACTTATTTGTGCTTTGTTAACACGAGTATAATGAACTTACCTGTACTGTACTGTCGTTTTTACACTTTGATTATATGTACACTAAACAAAATTGTTAACGCACCAGTCAGTACTTTCATCTGCAAATGCGACATCTACTTCTTCCACATGAGTAAACTTCAAGGATATCAAACAAAATGTCAAGCAAGATGTTGCCTAGTAATAACTCTGTGCTTCGGAATCCTTACCCGGTCCATCGCACATCCGGTTGTCATAGTTTTATTTGTACAATCTTGTAATATTTGTTTGGTGACTATTAAATGCCGTGTTTGTCCACAGAAGACATTTTTATATTAATTAATCTAATCAAAGTACTTTTTATTCAATTAAAAACAATTTTTGAATGGCTTTTTTGAAACAAACATCTCATAAGGAACACCTTGCAGACACCATACCAACTACTCTTCTATGGTCAAACGCTGCTTACTCTGCAATGTGTTCTTTTTAGTTTTCAATGAATTCAAGAACATAAAGAACACAATTCCAGAGAAGAAAATGGAAATGTATTGCTCTAAAACGTTTGAGCACGGTTTTCATTTATTTCTTTGAAATGGTTACACTCAAGTTATCAGCTGTTTATTCACTTGTTTTGGCATTTAAACATCTTATTTCTAAAAATGGTTACATATTTGTATGTCAGATAACTCTAAAAGAACCTTTAAAAAAGTAAACATTACTTTTCTATGATAGTGCTTTAGCAATTTTGTCTAGTGTACAATGTACATATAATACAAGATAGTTTTATAAATTGCCATTTTAAGAGCGCGGTCCCTAAAATATATATATTAATGTGTTTTTAGTACTATTTTAAACTTGCCTATAGAATATTAGTATAGTCAAATTACTATATATATATATATATATATATATATATATATATATATATATATATATATATATATATATATATATACTTCTGAAATTATTTTCCTTAAATGAACTTATTGTTTAAAAAATAGTTTCAGTACTTTGGATGATAACCACGATTACCTCGTAGTTATCCAATTTACTATCGCTCTATTGGAATATTCGTCTCAAATGTAAATACAAGTAATAAATAACAAGTTTAAAAAAGTTCACTGGGAAATGAACTTGGTTGGTACGTGATCAAATCTACCAAGAATTCATTGTTCCACTGTATTCCCAGATTGTTTATGGATGGCTATTATGCATCTTTTGAATTTGTGTATGATCTGTTTTGTTTATTTGAAGTTTTTTTTAAAATTGTATGTGCTGTTTTTCACTAAATTCTATTTCAAACTTGTTCATTGTTACATCATTACATGTATTAATTCTAAATATTAATACATGTAATATATGAAAATATTCAGTTTGCTGATAAAAAACTGTACGCATGTTCAAAAGGAAGTTGATTTTTTATGATATTTAATTTGACAAGTACAATACTTGGTGAAGATGAATTTTGACTTAAAACTTTAATTGCTGCTATGCTATGCATATACAAATCTTACCCGCAATTATAAACACAGGCACAAAAAAGCACTTATTAGAAATATACATGTATATGGTGACGTGCTTTGGAAAGATCGCAGATCGATTTAAAAAAATATAGTGGTTGTAATGGGATGGGTACTCTTATTAATATAATATTATGTTATCATTCTTTTAAAACATTGTTTCCTGTATACATCTATAAAAAAATAAAATGTATAACATTTCTCGTTTTTTTTACTGAGCGGTCAAAAAAGCTGTTAATCCTCTAGATGAAATGTTGGACCGGTTGAATAGATCTTAGACTTCTACTAAAAAAAAGGTAGGATCAGTGTTCAACAGGTTTAGAATTGACCAAGTTAAATAGTCAGTGCGTATAAACAAAAGTAACATGAAAGTTTTGCCAATTTCTTCATAACATTTAGGTCATACTTTGCAATTCAAATTAAAAGTTAATCGTACAACAAAACATTTACTGAATGTGTTCTCGGGCAACATGCATTTTGCCGAACCCTCAAACCAAAGGGTTTTTTTTTTTGGTTTCTTTAGTTTGACAAAACACATGTTGCCCTTTAGGGCATTCAATAAATGTTTAGTAATATCGTCGTATGTATGTCCTACAGTAATTCATATGTAAAAAAGTATGCACAATTACATAATCAGTTAGGAGGCTACACTTTCATAATGGTGAGAACCTCGCGCGAGTCGGCCCTCTTGCTGAAATTTTTTCTCGCGTCTATTTGTGTAAAGATTACATATAACAATATCCAAAATTTGATACCTCTCCCCTGTTATAAATATCAAAGGAATACAAGATATAGCGAAAAATTGGTGATTAGCAGTAATACACCTCTAACGTGATGGAAAAACGGAAGGGCAAAATATGAAACTCTTGAAAAAATTATGAATCTTTACATTTACCTAAAATAAGTTGAATGAATTTTGAAAATACTATGGATGCACACTACCAGGCTTGCTTTGGATGTTGGATCTGACCTACATTTTCCGGATGAGTGACCAGGTTAAAAGGAATGACAGACACCTCGGCCCATTGACATCTAGGCTCAGACGGGTCGGCCCAAGATTTAAGACAGGTCGGCCCATATATAAGACACCGCGGCCCAAGCAAAATTTTACTATGAAATATTTTTTTTTCCAATTTTGAGAACTGAATTAAATATTGATTTAAAAATGTACATGAATAAACTATCAAGATGTTTTTAGGAAGACTTTCCACGATCGCGAGCACATTGAAGATATTCAAACAAAATGCCGCGGCGCATCCTTTGGAGGGAAGTGCGTGTTAACAGGGGGTTAATGACTTAATTGGGAGACTGTAATTTAATATTTTCTCATTTATTTCTAAAAAAAAAAAAAAAGAGAAAAAAGAAAAGAAAAAAAAAAAAAGAAAGAAACATACAATGAAGTACAGACCAAGAATGCAACTATTTGACATGTTTAAACATAGTTCTTTATACGATAATAGAACTATGTAAACAATAAAATGTCTTTCATTTCTTCTTTTTCTTCTTCTTTTTTAAATACAAGATTAACGGTTGCAACCCTGATATTGCCAAAAAAAAAAAACATTTCCCACAAGACTTAGATGTTAAAGAAAGAATGCTCTAATAAAGTTGGAAAAATAAAACGATTAGTTATCAAAGACCCCCATTTTTTTAATTTAAAAAATCGTTTAATCATCAGAATGAATAATTTCACCAATAATAATGTCAGTTCAAACGGTTAATCTGTTAATTTTGTTTGGGCCGAGGTGTCTTTTATATGTGCCGACGTGTCAACAATCTTGGGCCGACCTGTCAGGACCGAGGTGTCAAGTGTGTCGGGCCAAGGTGTCGTTGGGCCGAGATGTCCAGCTGCCGTTAAGAGTTTTGGAGCAGGTGCATTCTAAAGTAACTATTTGCCCTACCTGGACCAAACGTTCATTGATGTTGCATCAAGAGATGAACACTCTCAAACTTGCTTCAGATGCTGGATTTGACTTACATTTTCTGGATCAGTAACCAGTTTAAAGTTTTAAGGTAAGTCCATTCTCAAGTAACTGCAAATCCTATCAGAGCAAATTGCATAAATGTTGCATCTAGGGATGCACACTACTAGATAACTAAGTTTTATGTGGGACTTTGCCTTACTTAAAGACAACATTTGTTGAGGTGAGCTCTGTAATCTCTGATTACCTATGTTTCGCATAAGTGATAATATTCCTCTATTCAAAGGTTGGTATTCTTATATCAGGGTATGAAATGTATTCCAGTGACAACGATACATTTTTAATTTTCCTATTTCGTTGCGAAAGAAACCCCATTGTTTGTCATATGTGTTCTGCCTTTGTGTTCATTGATAATGCCAAAGTGATGATTCAATTTATTTAGTCATGTTAGGTTTAACAATTTTTCATGAAATTTAATCACAATTACGGAGTGCACACAGAAGGATAACTATTATCAATTACATCAAGGTAATTATACTTTGCGCAAATTCAGGGCTTTAGAAACATCTACTCTAGATAGCTTTTGCAATATGAAAATGTTTAAACCTCGTTTATCTTTTGGAATAAAAAAAAAACTGTTTCACAAAAAAGTAGAATTATCGGCATTCCCGTAGCTTTCTCTGGAGTTTTTTATTTTTTAGTTTTGATGTCATTACATTTTAGTAGTGTTAACGATTTCTACGTTTTAGGGAATTTCTGCTTTAGGTTATACCAAACTTTGAAAAAGTTTCAGAATCATGTCATAACGCAACAACATAATCCAAATGAATAATCTTTTCACAATGAGTACAAAAGCATATAGAATTGCATCCGACATGCTTTGGCCAATTCGTACCTCATCTAACCTCGAGGTATGATGAAGGCGACGAAATCATCCGAGTTTCGTCGAATGAGAGGATTGCTCAAAGGTGAAGGCTCCCTAATCCATCCTCTAACTATAAAGAGTTTAGATTTTAAAGTTTTTAATAATTATAAATACAACTCCATGAATAATACGGTTAGTCCTAATGCTATCCATACATTGTGTCATCAGTCACAGTTGAATGCACTTCTACAATAACACACCTTGAGGTAAGCTGGTTATAATTTCTCCGTATATTTATACTTTTCATATTTCATTAGTGTTACTATTTTCAAACCTAGTATTAAAATATAATCGCCAAAAATTATCAAAATGAGTGTTACAGTAATTGAAATCTGATTTAAACGTGAGATTTCCAGATTTTTTTACCAGGTATTTGAAAAATTTGTAAATCTACACTGATAATAAGTTGATAAACCACCTATTGGCTAAAAAAAAGAAATGATGATTAGAATAGAAATGAATCACAGAAAAATTAATAATGAATCTTTTAAAAAAAACTTAGAACCATTCAATTCTGTTTACTAAGGACAGGTCCAGAATGAAAAGTTATCAATTTGCCTCTAGGCATCCTGTTCTTTAATCATATCTTATCTACTTGAATATAGCATGAGTTCCGTGTTTAGAACATTTCCCACAAAATTCATTACAGTTACACATGATTTATTCTAATGAATTCATACCGAAAGCAGTTGAGGTTAATAAGAAAATTGGAATAAATCTCGTATTTTCAAACAACTGAAAACCTAAAGTAAATCTTAGTTACATGTAAATATACACGTAATTGTGGCGACATTTCAAGTATTTTATTATTATTATTATTATTATTATTATTTTCTTTTACAAATCCTTAGTTAAAATTTTTGCATAGGATTTCCATTCTAATTATAAACAATTAACAAATCATAAATGAACATGTTGCAAAGAATTTATTGGAAATATCAAACCAAAAAGGGCTAACGATGTATAATTGTATCATTATGTATCAATGTGTTTGTTATACGATGGGTGATCAAAAAGTTCGCAAACTATCTTTATATTTACAAAACCACCATTCAGACCAGAATGAAATTTGGCATACATATAGTCATACACATGTTCTATAAATAGCATATCATATGCAATGTTTTTCCCATGTTTTTGACATCTCAATGTGAAAATGACGTCAATATGTAGATGACTTGTGTCAAAAAATGGTTGACTCAATCGTACTCAAGTAACGAACGGCTGTAAAATTTAAATTAAATCTTGGAAATTCCTTTGTAGTAGCATATGATAATTTGTACAAGGTTTATGAAGACAACAAACTTGCCAGAAGTCAATCATTAACTTGATTTGTCTGTTTTAGTGAAGGAAGGAAGATGGTTAAAAATGATGTTTGTTCTGTTATCCAGTGAAAGCAAGCTGGAGAAGAGATGTGTCCTTAGTTGAGCAATTTGTTATGAAAGATCGCCAAGTTACAGTTAGAAATATAGTAGAATATCTTAACAATAATATAATTATTAAATCGATCCTAAAATATCGCTCACTTTAGACTTTAAACATATCAGATATGATAAAAAAAGGCGCCTATACGTTATCGGATAAACGACGCTCTGAAGACAGAAGACTCGGGCTGTGATCTTCATCATGCTCCTCCTGGGAAAGGATATTCTTATTCACCAATCCTATTACCGAGATTTAGCCATTTTTGACAAACAGACTGTTCTTGTTATAAAAAGTAAATTGCATGGTAAGAAATATAAGACTCGGAAAACTCTTTTAGCTTCTGTGAACAGAACGCTATGGAGCTGGTGACGTGACCACTTGGATCACGTGATTCGCTCATGGGAGAATGGTTTCAAATGTGCTTTAAAATTGGAGAGGACTACTTTAAAAATAATGAATACTGGAACATAATCTTATTTCTTTCATGGAAGTATTCAATTAGTTCGCGAACTTTTTGATCACCCCTCGTAAATATAAGCCATTTCATACTAATGAATTAAATTTAAAAAAAAAGAAGTGAAGAAAAAGAAAGAGTAGACTCTTAAACATCATAGCCAACCTCTTCCTCAATAAAAATGAAACTCGAAATTTGTTTTATATCTCATAGTTGGTCATCTGCGAATTTACTTTGTTAAAAATCATTGTGATTTAAGATACAAGTACTCTGAAGTTAATATTAAAAAGACGCTTTAATTCCTCATTGATAAAATCTGTTAAACAATTACAACCTGTTGTTAGGTAGAATATTGACTGGGGTTTTACTACAATTTTTTTTACTATACTACATGTGCGTTTACTCAATCAAGATAACGACCTCAAGGTGGGCGTGATGTGACCGATCGAGAGAGGAGCGCTTGCTACTCCATGGCACCTGATCTCACTTGTGATGTTTTCTGAAGTTCGTGTTTACTCGAGCTCTGCACTCAATTTGTATTGTTTAATTGGACTTTTGAGCATGATTACATGACTACTGTTCATTATATTCTAATTTCATACAGTCAGAGGGAGGACGGAATCATCAATCGATAAACCAGATTTTGCACCAACCCACTCCAACTCTACTAAAAATAAAGCAAAACAACATTTAAAAAAAAAACAAAGAGAAACTAATCCACATAAAAACACTTGAACTACGCAAAGAAACGAAAAAAAGGAGTTTTGGTTCTACATATAATAAAATCGAAGAATATAATTTTCACGAGGCACAAGATTTCAAGATGTAATATAAAATTGAAATATTGTAATCGATGATCTCCATGGAAAGTGAACAGTAACTAATCTCAGAAATCCGTTAAACAAAACAAATCGTGAACATTCAAAAGAAACCCGGAGGCCCCTGGAATTTCCAGAGGGAAATTTAGGGGGAGGAAATATTACCTTGGAAAAATAAATATATTAATATTATGTGTTATGGCTGTAAATTCAACACTAAAAGATCATGAAAGGATTAATAATGATGTAATAGTAATTTACATGTACGTCCGTAATTAAAAGCAAATAATGACATTGGAAAATCTGTTTCTGAAGTAAAGAAACTGAAATTAAAGTATATCAAGTTTTATTAAGCGCACTCAAGATTAAGGCTTTAGATTTTTAAGTCTGTAATGGGAAATGTTTTGTTTGTTTATTGTTTAATGTTTAATGTCCCTCTCGAGAATTTTTCACTGATATGGAGACGCCGCAACTTGCCGGTGGAAAGCTGCAAATTTTGACCTATACTCAGCGCTCAGGGCCATTAAGCAGTGAGGGATCTTTTTCGTGGCAGCACCTACTGCGAAACGGGACCTCGGTTTATACGGTCTCATCCGAAGGACCAGTCTCCACGTCCCACAGTGGGATTCAAACCCGCGACGTAAGGATCTACTCCTTACTCCGCGACTCTAGAGCGAACGCTCTAACCACGGCGCCTCGTGGGCGTAATGGAAAATGAATGGAACTTGTTCTCTTTATATAAGCATTTAGATCATTAAAACCTTTGATCGGCCTTTACATATATTGCTAGACATTTGTAAAGCAATAAGCTTGAATGAAGTATGAAGATCACGAACCTTATTCAATCTCGAAAGTCCAACGAAACGATAAAAATTTGGACCTCAAAATTTAGAGGTGAAATCAGGTGCCATGGAGGAGTGAGTATCCCCTGCCGACCGGTCCCAACCGTCGTGTGCTCCTTGTCATGATCAAATGATTTGATATTAATCAGATCGCAGGCAATTAATAATGCAATTATTATTCGACAGCTATGAGATGAAGAATGTGTTCTCCAGGATTCGCAAGCAAATATGTATTTGTTGCAATTGCATCCATTGTCAAAGTGTTTGCACAGATTCCTAGTGCAACATGTAAGTTTCCTTACTACTTGAACACTTCAATTTACTTTGTTTCAGTTTTTATACCTCCTGCAAAAGAAGATTAGGGGGGTTATAGGGGAATCAGTATAACCGACTATCCGCCTGTCTGTAGATTTTTTCTGATTTTTTCCGGACTTGTTCTCGGAGACTATTGCATTGATTTGTCTGAAAAGTTGCACACTCATTATTAACCACATGAAGGTGTGCACCTGGTATTTGCATCACGAATGAATAATTTTCTTCTTTTACAGATGTTTTCTTCTCATTTTTATTGACCTAGTCATTTTGGCTTTGTGTAAGTTTGAGACATCGAATCTAGAACTGCCAGTTGGTACATCTGACAATGTACAAAAATGCAGCTTAAAACTACTCATCTAAACTCAAAAAAAAAAACCCAGAAAGTATTAAACAATTGTTTTTGGTAGATAGTCGCTACAAATCTAAGAGTCATGCAGTAACCTTATTTAAAACATTGCATCAAGATAACACAGTTTTTGTCACAATATAAAGCTTTGTAACAAATTTAAACAAAAATCTTTGTTTTCAACAAAATGACACAAATGTGCATTTTCTATTGTGCTACAGACTCACGGTGCATTACATAGCAGATAGTGTTAATCCATTTGTCCCTATTAGGAGTAATGGGTGGACATGCATCCAGTTAAAGATTAATTGATGAGTTCAATGAGGAAAGCCGTCTGAGCATATCTGATCTAGCTAGCAGGTGTTATCTATACCTCCTGAAAATTATGTAGAAG
Organism: Saccostrea echinata; assembly: GCF_033153115.1. Classification (NCBI taxonomy): domain Eukaryota; kingdom Metazoa; phylum Mollusca; class Bivalvia; order Ostreida; family Ostreidae; genus Saccostrea; species Saccostrea echinata. The sequence continues at coordinate 207,437 of NW_026889833.1, read as the reverse complement.
AATTAAAGACTCTCTTAATTGGAATTTATAGTCTATCAAATTAAAATACTTAGTTACTGGATGACCATCCTTTTATGTTTAAAATGAATTTGATATAAACTTATCAAGATTAAGTTGATGTTGTATGATATAATTTTTTTTTCAGCAAATAAATGGCAGAGTGTCATGTCTCACAAAGATGACAGATACATGTAGTTGCAATTTATTTTTTTATCTCATAAAAAACAATATAATTATAACTAAAGTTTTGATGTTTTATTAGGTGGGCCTCAGTTAATCATTCATTAAAAATATAATGAGCAATTAAATTTTCACTGTTAATGTTTAAACAAATTGTGAACACCTGTTAGATCCATAAAACATGTTAAGTGAATTGGCACCTTTTCTGAAGATCCCAGCTGTTCATTTGTCATTTTGGGCAGTTCTAGTTAGAAATCCTTTTATATTTTACCTCATTCCCTTGTCTGTATCATGTAGAAATATAATCATTATCATCCATATCTTCATTTCTGCTTCCATTTTAAATTTTTGTATTATTTATGTAAGAGTTTTTACCTTGTAAACCTTGTGATACCTCATGAGAAAGATTTAAAATTTGAGAATCATGATCTATATGTAAATGATAGGAGAAATTAAAGTTGACATTTTTTATCATTACGTGAAAAAAAAATCCTAAAGAAAGCAATGCAAAACCATAATGACTGGTAAATTAGTTGTTAAAATCGTTTTAAAGAAATTATATATGTTTTAATGAATGCAACATTGAAAAAAATTCAAACCTATTCTCATAAATTAATTAGGAAAACGTAAGGGTTACTCACAAAATCCATAAACATTGATCCTCTCAGGAACAATGATAATTCCACAATAAATCAGAATTTGGCAATTTTAATGGATATTTTTGTTCATTTATTTTTTTTTATTTTGAAGATGAATTTGGAAGAGACTGCAATGTACATCTTGAAAACGTGAATGAGGATCGTCCAGTAGACGTAACATACAACGGAGAAAAAGTTTCATGCTCGAATCATTTTTCATTTAGAATTGAAAACCAAGTTAATTCGGATACCTATGCAATTTGCGTTACACCCAAATATTTCAAGGACCCAGATTGTGCTGTTGAATTAAGCTTTGAATATGCATTTACAGCTAATAAGCTTCAGGTGAAGTCTTTTATTTTAAGTACAATTTTCTTGTTCGTACAAGAGATAATTATATCACATTTTATCTTAATATCTCTAAAGGGGCCTGGACACAGATTTGAAGTTAATATTTTCTCAATTTTTCTGTATAATATCATGACTTAAATGTTGCTTTATCATTTCACACGGAAATACAATAAAAGTGTGTTCACAAACGTTTTTTATCTGGTAATTATTGAAACTACGAATTTCGGGACGCGTTTGATTGACACATCCTTGCACTTTCACAAAGTAGAATTTATTCTTAATACTTACGAAGAGTAGAAATTTTGTTGTGTATTAGTGAAAAATATTAAAACTATAATCTAGAAAATTCAGAGTAGAAATGAGAGAAAGCAAAACCAATTCCCCAGTATTGTCTGTTCATGCTCAGTGATGTGTGCAGAGTTAAACAAGTTGAACACACCCGGTGAAATGTAAACATTAACAATGACAGAGCTCGTGCCCTGTTTATAAAAGCAGATGTTTGACCTGATATCAAGAAGAATGCCGTTGTCATTGAATTTTAAGAATATTCATGGAATGTTGCAAATGTACTCATATCTTTATCTTTTAGTTTATTAACTGTACCAGTTATTACGATTCCAAATTCTGTGCCTCTGTGGGACGGGATCTGCACATACTCTTTGAAAAGCACGAGGGAAAAACCCCATCAAACTCAAAGTTCAAATTTCTAGTCACTGCTAAAAAGGTTCCTTATTGTAAGACATATCCTAATCTCATAGCAAGAGTTTGGTAATATTTTTGTCGAATTTTGTTAACTCTTACATTTATGGACATGTTATGTAGTTTCGTTTGATGCGATAATTCATCTATTGAATATGCCACCATTTACTTACTTTTTAACAGATCGGGAAGAACATAAGAATAACTTCGGTTTAATTGGTGGTGGTGTTGGTGGATCAATTTTTCAACTGATACTTTGTTTAGCTTGTTGTCGTCGTTTGAGAAGGAAATCTTCAGAAGGACGAGTATTGAGTCGGACACCTACAAATGAAAGTAAGTCTGAGCTTGTTTATATTTTCATTGAAAGAAAATATTCATATCTTCATTTTTTGGGGGGTGGGGGGTGGGGGGGGTGGGGGTGGGGGGTGGGAGTGTATTTCAAAACGTACCAAATTCATTATATGTATTACACTGCAACTTACATTTTCTTGTTTGATATTAAGGTTAATATAATGAATCTATTGCTTAGTTTCAACATATTTTATTGAATAAAGCGATAGAATAGTGGAATTAAGTTGTAAAAAAACTTATTGGTTCCTCTCCTTAAATGTCTCAAATTATGTTATACATACTGACGAAAAAGTTTGTTTTGTTGCTCTGACTTTTTAAGACTAATTTGCAAAGTTTTTAGAATAATTCTAACAAAACTCTCCTTTATTGTAGCTTCAACAGTACATCAAATTTCACATCCACCTACATCGTACCCCAGTCAATCAACAACACATGTTGTCCCATCATATCTGGATTCCCCAAGCTCATCATATCATTCAGCAGGAGATGATATGCAACATCATTTCCAATTTCGCCATCCTGCAGATTTTCATGTGCTAAATAACAAAGACAACAAATCTGCACCCCCACCAAGCTATGATGAAGTTTTCAACAACAAAATTCGTCCTTAAACTTTAATTGTTCAAATGTCCATTCAAAACAACAGAACATGGAATAAAAAATAATAATTTTTTGGGACTAGACGACAATCTCAATATGGTCACATGAGATTTCACTGATGTTAAAAAAGTTAAACTGCTTTTCCAAATTTATTCTTGTTGATTGAACACACAAGTACTCTGAAGTTGATATTAAAAGGATGCGTGAGTTTCTGATTGACAATATGCTTGTAGTAGCATGCATTTGAAACGTCATAAGACACATTTGTTGACGTTTAAATCTAGCTTCTTCGTTTAATTTCTCCATATAGGACTTTAAAAATTCACCGTAGCAATAGAGAAATATTCCCCTTCTCGTTAGAAATGTCAGAGAATATACCTCCCAGTCCAGATATTTGTTGGAAAATAAAACCTCCCCCTTCTTTGTTTCTATTTTCCAACAAAATTTGTCCTTCTATTATCGTCAAAATTGTTCAATTTGCCATCCTTTCTAAATTGTTTACATTAGTAAAATGATAAAGGCAAACTAACACACATAACTGTGTATTTGATACGCAATAGCATGTTGATTGTACACACAAGTACTCCGAAGTTGATATTAAAAAGATGAGTGAGTTTTTGATTGACAGTATCTCTGTAGTTGTTGGAGATCAAGTTTTCTAACAATCTGCGATCCATTTAATGGCGACCCCTAATTAGCAGACCTATTTTTATATTAATATGAAGCAGAATGTATTAAAAAAACCTGATACATGAGAAGAAAAAACTTGTGGCATTTAACTTAACATTTAGGTATATCTACGACGTATTATCAATTAACAACCGTTACTTCTATTTATATGTCGATTCGATAAATCCCAGTGAACTTGAAATAACAGATACCACAGAGTCTGACACATCTGTTTTATATTCAGATTAGCGGAAGAGACGCTAAATAGTGATTTAACAACAAGTATATTTGATAAACGTGATGACTTCAACTTTTCTATCGTCAGCTTCCCTTATTTATATAGCAATGTATCTTTATCACCTGCAAATGGAGTTTATGTCTCCTAGTTGATTTGATACACAAGAGCATGCTTTACGTACGAACAATTTCTTCAACAAAGCAAGCTATTGACAAGCAAGATGATGAAACAAGGATATCAACTGTATCGTTTGTTGTCAACATTTGGCAAGTTCTGAGGTCGACACATTTACCTTGTCAGCAAATACAATCTATCATTAAGTTAAATGCTGATTGACGTTTTTCATACTACTTGTTAGGTCATTATTTACACACTGAATTATCTACTGATTTTCCCGTTTGCCCGATCATGACAATAAGCACACGGCGGGTGTGACCGGTCAACAGGGGAGCTTACTCCTCCATGGTACCTTATCCTACCTCTAATGGTTTTAGAGGTCCGTGTTTGCTCTGCTCCCGATTTGTATTATTTCAATGGATTTTGAGCTTGATTACTGTTTCTTATCTCCATATGCCATTGTACGTACGAACAATTTCTTAAACGAGGCAGGTTATTGACAAATAATATGATGATAACAGGATATCAACGATCTTGTGTAAAGTCAACATTTTGCAAATTTTATGATCGATACAATGACCTTGTTTGCAAACACAATCTGTCGATATGTCAAACTTTTGAAAATAATCACTGTTTGTTAACCTCACATTTCATATTGAAATTAACACAAATACTGATTTTAAAAGCCATCCTCGTTTTCTAATATTGAAGCTTTCATATGGTTGTGTGCATTTGAAACTGATATTGTTTTAAAAGCTAAAACACAAGGTAAACTGTATATTACTTTCCTAGCACTATTTTTAATTAGGGTTTATGAATGATTATTATTGATTATTTATCATCTTCCATAGGAGCCGTCTCCTGTGTAAAAGACTGGTTTGTTGTGTTAAACATTTGCAGTTTACAGAAGATTGTAGTATATTTATGGGTTAAAGATGCCTTTTAATTTAAACATTAATAAATCAACACCATGTTTTGGCCTAGGGCTCCCGGATCAAATGACTAAGATAATCAATCTTCAATGTCATATGCACAAGAAAATTAATCATATGACTAAGATACATGTGTTTTTCAATTCATTAAAAAAAGACATTTGTGATTATCCCTCTGACTTGGTAAAGTAACCTATGTGTTCTTCATCTTATTCCTTTTTTATTTGCTTGATAAAATGTGTTTTATTTGTTGCTTGAAAGCATAAAAGTATAAAATTAAAAAAAAAAAAAAAAAAAAAAAAAAAAAAAAAAAAAAAAAAAAACATAAAAATGATACAAATTTAATATTTCCTATCATTTATTATTCCCTATCAGAAAAATGTTTTGATTGCGTATTTTCAGAAATATTACACGGCAAATTAGAAACAAATTGAATTTCGTTATCTTAGATAGGGTGCTATCCTTTTATAATTTTTTGGTGAGGATGGACTATAATTTAAACATGTATTTTACAGAAGCTACAATAAATTTCTTTTATTCAAAAGACTACATAATATTAAACATATGGATGGAAAATGCTACATGAACTCTGAGGTTAAATATTTTAAATCTCAAAATCTTTCGACCATGAGTCAAAGGGCAAATTCCTTTGACAAGCATATGGCTTCCAATTTTCACGTTAATTCACTCATGTGATGCGACACAAATATAATTTAAAATTTATCATTTTAATATCATTTTTCAGTTCTGTGAAGTATTATCGTAAATTCTTTAGAGAGTGATAATAAACTAGGGGGTTAAAATGACGCCGGAGCTTGGCAAGGGGTAGGGGGGCATCTTTTAGTAATTTCACTTCAAAATTTTGGAACAAGTCGTAGAGAGACAAAATATGTCCTGATAAACTGTTTTTGAATTACACAAATAATCAGAGAGAGAGAGAGAGAGAGAGAGAGAGAGAGAGAGTTAATGTCTATTCGTTGTCCGTGAGTCCTGAATTCCGACAAGCAGATTAAGTTGACACAGTCAAGTCAGGATCTTTTTCTTTTGTATACTAGTATTGTATTGTATTGTAATAAACAGTGCATAAAGTTTTAAGTTCAGATAACAATATAGGAATCAGTCTTTATTTAACTCCGGCTAGGGTATCTAGTCAAGGAAAGTATATTGGGACAGAGTGAAGGGATATTAAAGATGCAACGACGTCGCTGCTCGTATTAAAATTCAATGGCGACAGCGACGGGTAATCATAATCATCTTAATGATAAATCCGCAAACAATCTGTAAGCATAACCTACATAATTTTACTTTTTTTTCTCATAAGTCCATAAACTTTTTTAATTACTTCTCAACAAAGGAAGCAGAAAATAACTTACAGTCAAACATAACAGGTATTTTAACAAAAATAATAAAGAAATAAATATTACAATATATAAGTTATATTAAGAATGAACATTTAGAGTTTTTCAAAGAAAAAAATTAAAGCCTAAAATAACATTGATTTCTTATTTTTTGAATATTTTAGAATAATGTTAATTTATACAATATATAATATATATAGTTTATTTAAAAACTTCTACATGAGAAGAAGAAAACACTTTCTGTCGCCTTCAGCTCGACATTTCGATATATCGACGACGTATTATCAATTAACAATAGTTACTTTCATTCATATGTCGAATCGACATATCCCAGTGAGCTTGAAATAAATGATACCACAGATTCTGACACATCTGTCTCATATTAAGATATTTTACTAGAAAAAGACGTTAATGGTAACCTAACAACAAAGCTTTATGATAAACGTAATGACTTCAACTTTTCAATCGCCAACTTCCCTTACTTATGTAGCAATGTACCCTTATCACCTGTTTAAGGGGTTTATGTCTCTCAGTTGATTCGATACACAAGAGCATGCTCTACGTATGAACAATTTCTTAAACGAGGCAAGCTATTGAAAAACAAGTTGACGAAACAAAGATATCAACAGTCTCGTTTGACGTTATCTTTTCGCAAGTTTTTCGGTCGATACAATGACCTTTTCAGCACATATATACGACCTATCATTGAGTCAAATGCTGACTGACTTTTTTCATACAAACTGTTAGGCCATTATTTACACACTGAATTATCTACGGATTTCTCTGGTTTTGTTTCCCGATCATGATAGGAGCACACGGCGGGTGTGACCTGTCGGCAGGGGATGCTCACTCCTCCATGGTACCTGATCCCACCTCTAGATGTTGAGGTCCGTGGTTGCTCTGCTCCAAATTTGTATCGTTTCATTGGACTTTTGAGATTGAATACTGTTCGCTATCTTCATATTTCATTCACGCAGTACACATAACTTACATAGGAAATTACAATTCAAATCCCGTATCTACGTATATATTTTGAGAAAAAAATAATCATTTAACTCCATTTTCTACCTACTCTTATCCAACAGAAATCCCTGTAACATCACCTTATCTGTCAGTTGCCTGTCTCGGTTTAAAAACTGATCGTACTCGAAGCACGCTCTTGAGTATCGAATAAGTTGGGAGATGTAAACACCATATGCAGGTGGTAACTGAATATTACTTCATAAATAAGGAAAGTTGACGATGGAAAAGCTGCAGTCATCTTGTTTGTCATACAGTTTAGTTTTTAGTTGGCCATTATCGTCTACAGTCAGCAAAAAATCCTAATATGAAACAGATGTGGCAGACAATGTGGTGTCTTTTAAGTTACTGGAATATATCGAATCGACATATGAATGAAAGTAACTATAGTTAATTGATAATACATCGTCGATACATACAAATGTCGAGTTGAAAGCCACAGCAAGTGTTTTCTTGTACATGGGAATTCCAACAGTATGGTCTAAAAAGACTAAATAAATGTTGTTAATTATGAACTCCAGCATTATTTTAATATCTTCTTCCGAGTACCTGTGTGTAGAATCAGATCGGTTTTTTAAGAAAGAATTTTGTTGATGACCAATGACAAGAATTCGAAGAAACTGTTGTCTATGATATAAAAAATTCTAGCTTTTATTTATCATTAGGAATGGATGTATAAAGTGTAGAAAATCGTATAGAGAACCCACTTCTGATTTACACCATTTCTAGAATATGTTGTAGCACAGTACGTCTGAATTTCTTCCTTTCAGCAGTTAAAATTTTTGTAAGGAGCAATTATAAGATCTCTGAAATAGTTGAACGGAAGCATTTCAGACCTATTTTTCCGAGTATACCGAAGAAAGTACATATCTTAGTTGATAACCATGAAATAATAAATTAATACTATTAGGAAGCAAAATGACTATTTTTGACATTTATAGTCCTGTACTCATTTATTTTCAAATAAATATAAGTTAACGACAATACTAATCAAATGAAATATTTCAAAGGTTAAGTTTACAGTTAAGGTTGCAGATGTTTTGAATCAAACCAAGTGAACCTTTAATGTTTCACTTCAGTATAATCATAAAGTTGGTATATGCTGTTTAGTTTGAGGCTTTAAAATAATATGGTCTAAAACTAAAATTTAAAAAAAAAAAGCTTTTTTAGATAAAATCATAACACGTTTGAACCTCTATGATGGTACATGTAGTATCTTGCCCAGGTAAGGATGAATAAAAATTTACTGAATGTGATTGCGTAGTCATCATATTTATTTCTGTTGACGACTACAGGTAACCATATATTTTTCTTCTTATCTCGGGTGTTTACACACAAAGGTACAAGTAAATTAGCTGCAAAGTTTCTTAAATCAATTATTTCTGTGTTTTAAAAACTACTATTTTCCTGATTTTTTTCAGAAGGTATGTAGACAGTTTAGTTGATACTTCTTTATTATCAATATACATAATATTAATATTGTATCCCATGTATAAATGAAAAAGAAAAAAAATATATCGATGGTGTCGCATGTCAAAAGTTGGCCCAGATGTGGTGACCTATCTAAGCAGGAAAATACATACATATATATGTATCTGGGATTTTAAGAAGTTTTCTCCGTGAGGGGCATGACTTACTCTTTCATACCAATTGTTAAGCCATTGTTTTTACATTCATTTAGACTAACAATTATTCCGTTTACTTGTATCAATACAGAGTGCTAGATAGCCGATGCCAGCTCTGGTGTTTCCCAATGGTCCGTGTTATTGCCCTTTCATAAACTGTATTTTACACAGGATTTGTAAGATCAAAAACAATTCGTGTTCTTCACTTTTCTCATTTTTAAAGGAATTGATATTTGTTATGAACTGATAATGATTGATTAGATTCAAGGCATCGATCTGTTGCATTTATCATGGAATGGAATACTTTGCTTTATAATTCTTTGTATCCTTTATTCTTTATTTTTCAATGTACAACATACTTGGTATTTTGACGTGAGGTATTTTCTGAAGAATACATATGTGTAAATGTTATTAGAATTTTTATTTTTCAAACAAGTTTACATAGAATAAGCACAAATCCGTAAACTTTATTTAATTAGCTCTGCTTGATTAATTTGCTCATGAATCAACTTATCAACTTTGCAGATGGTAATAAGATATGCCATGTTTATGTCAGAGAAACTATATGCAAACAAGTGAATTTTTATGCAAGGAAAATACATTTTTTAAAAACAAAAAGGAAAAAAAATACTATCATCCATGTCCAAGTATGAATGAATTATAACATATAGATGTGGTTTGTGATTACAGATGCATATAAACAACTCATAATTTCTTATTAATGCTTAGCGATTTTACAAGATGTAGTGTTCAAAAACCAATAATTTAATCGAAAACATAAAAGAGAAATGGAAAGAAGCCTAATTATACTTCGGGAAAATACATTTTCCTTCAATTTGTATTTTTCTCATATTGTGATTAATAAGTTTTTAGAATTATATAAATTCTGTCCAAAAGTTAAGGTTTTATAATATTATTTATCTAATTATAGCCATGCCAAGAATTTGCTGCAAAAATTATCATATCTAAAGCTTGTTACCTATTTATTAGTTCTTTCTGGATTTCTCTTTCAGCTCATGTAAACGTTTTACATACTTAATTTTTTTTATTGATCAATTCTTTATATCTAACGTGGGGATATGAATTGACCTACATACACTGTACTAAATCTTTACACTTGGAAAAAATGTGGGCGTTATTGTTATATTTATAGCTATCTTTAAAAATTGTTCAAATATCGATTGCAAGAAGATATTGATTTAAATCTTGTCTAAGAACACGGTGAAATGGTATTTTTGGGCTTGATCTCATATTTCCTTTTAATTAAAAACAATCAAATTAATTTTGCATGTAGAAATATTTCAAATTTACTTTAAGGGAGAATATCGAGCAACTTCTGAATGCCTAAATTTCCTGGTATTCTCAATCAAAATTATTTTTAAATCATCTCACTCACTCAGATAATCTGTTGCCATCTGTTTATTTCTCTCCTTGCGTTATATGCGTCGTCAGTAACTTTTGAATATTTTCAGCTTCTTCTCAAAAGCCTTTTTTATGTATATTTTTTCTCTACACGGAGAAATCCAGGACAGTTTTTAAAACGACGTCGAGATAGATATGTATAATTTTCCTGGATCATCTACTCTATATTTGTCAATGTTGGTTTTATTATATCAAAGGGTACATTTAAATGAAAACATGGCAAATCAGAGGTTTGGTAATTTCTGTTTATAAGCAATTAAATGTAAAGCAGCAAAATTAATTTTTAGTACTTATGTGCATTAGAAAAAAATATGCTATAAATTATATTCACTTTTAACAGATCTGACAGGATGAAGCTAGCAAGATTGGCGGTTGGGTGTGGATTTATTGTAATTGTTATTTTATCGAAAGTTGTTACAACGGAAACTATGTCTTGTAAGTTAATTTCCATTAAATCGGTAAAATGCATTTTTTTTTATTAAAGAAATATAATAAGCTAAAGGTTACTATGTACAGGCCCTTAGGAAGCAATTTTAGTTTGGTGGGGGGGGGGGGGGGGACAGCCATACATTTTTCAGTTGACAGTTGAAGGGGCACTACCCAAAATGACAAGCAAAAAAAAAGGTCATCAGCTTCCAAATATTCCTTGACAAGCAAAAAAAAAAAAAAATAAATAAAATAAATAATAAAAAAATAAATAAAAAAAAAAGGTCATTAGACGTTTTTATTGAGGGCCACATCTATGTTTACTATAGCAATCTATATCGGCAAAATTAGCCCCCCACGTGACCCCCCCTCCCCGGTTCCTACGGCCATGACGTAACTATCTTCTACTAACTTGCTTATTCTTGATAATATTCCGTAGTTCTCTATGTCTCAGTCATTATGTTTGATTTAAGAGATGAATCTTATAATTTATTCTTTTGTACTTTTGTACCAAGTTCATTTTCATGTTACAAAAATAAAATATCTCTATTTCCTAATAGGAACTTGTATAATTTACAGTGTACAATATGTACTATGTAGAGCATTTTTATTAGTATTATATTTTTTCTTTAGAAAATAGAAAAAAAATTAAAGAACAATAACTCTTGGTGATGGACACAATTTTACAAGCATATATTGATTGACAACACGATATTCTTACTTACGTTCTTAAGTTTTTAAATATCAACCTAATATGTATGACACTAAATATTATTTCTAAGTATACCTCATATTTTTTTAATTTATGTTACGATAATAAGTTTATACTCTTTCTATCTACTGTGTCAATTGGAAATGTGTAAATTTTTTTTAATCAAATTTAGAACAGAGGGATATTAGGCCTTAACATCTGTCTAATGAATTATTCCTTTCTTTCTCGTAACTTCGTTACTTTCGTAATGCAGACGACTTGATTTCGTAGCAAAGTAGGGCAATTCAAAAAGAAAGGAAGGTAGAAAAAACCCAGGAACGTATCGCTGATCTCCAGGGAGGAAAAGCGTAAAAAAAAAAGAAAAAAAGATTTCATTCTTCTTGTACACAGTGCTCTAGAAGGGGAAATATGCAAACTTCAGGGCAGTCATTATGCACATCAAAAGCATATCCTCGGCTGATTTGTCTACAATAGACAGGCTTATTCATTTTGTATTCCGTAAATCTGTAGCCGGCTAAGAAACATTTAAAATGGTAGTTTAGAAATCATATTTCTATTTAAAGAAGTATTTTTTTTTACATTTACAGTTTGCAAAACTACGTTTAAGGTTATATACCATCGAATTTCTTTTTAGTAGAGACCTTAATATACACGTACAGTGCATTCTGTAGATGTGGTATCAGTTTTGATATCAAATGTACATTTATGAAAAGAAATTAACTACAACTTAAAAAATAACGGTTTCATTTAATTATTTACAGATGAATTTGGAGATACTTGCTCTGTTTTCTTAAAAGAATTGGATGAAAGTCGCCAATTTTATGTTGAATACCATGGGAAACGTGTTAGTACCTTGTGCGATGACTTCTCATTCGAGGGAAGAGGAGATGAAATCATGGATGAGTACAAAGTTTGTGTTACACCTCAATATTTCAACGATCCAGATTGTGCCATAGAGTTAGTGTATACCTCTTCCGTTTTTGGAAAACCGCTACAGGTTCGCATATCGTCATTTCATGCAAGGACAGTTAACGTGTTTTTTTTTTCCATTTTTCTTTGCTTTTTTTTATTTAATACAATTTTGTTACTCTGTAAATATCTGAGAAGATCTATTGAGGTAAAAGGCTTCAAAATATAACAAAGCTATAACTTTACGCTGAAAACACTACAATAAATTCTTAGAATTCAAAAATTCAATTCAAAAATTTCTTTTCTAAAATTTCGTGAATGTACTGAGTAGTTAAGAAATTAGATACAGTTATCATTTAATAAATTTTATAGAAACATAATCTTGAATGGATTTTTTTTTCAGAGTGTAACGTGTTCAAAAAACATTCACACTAAATTTTGTGGTAAAAAGGAGGACTATCTTTATATCAATTTCAAGAAACGCGATGATAAGTCAACATCAAGTGCTAGTTTCAAACTACTTGTCACCGCTGAAAAAGTTTTTGATTGTAAGTGTTTTCCCATTCAAAATAAAAGAATATTTGAGCTTCGGTTGTCTTTCCTTAGTACCGTATTGCTCCTCCCTTAAATTGTCTGCCTGTCCTGAAAATCGTAGTACTGTTTAAAGACATAATATGCAAATATTAAATCAACAGTCATTAGCTGTATACATGTAATTTGATATATTTTTTTTTTTTACAACATGCAGATGGAACTTTCGTTGGAGCTATTGTTGGAGGTGTGATCGGCGGTATAATTTTAATTACAATACTAACAGGTATATTTTGTTGGTGTGTGTGCAGACGGAAACCTAATCAAGGTCAAGTACTAGGAACGACTCAGAATACCTCAGGTACATCTATGTTTAATTTATAATAATTTTATTTATTCTGAGAGTAATATTAAATTCAGGTTTTTTTTTTATCAATACTAATATGTATATTTCATTTTCTAAGTATACGGTGTACTATATTATTAACTTCTGTCTTCCTTACTGTAATAAAAATATGAATATAATTATTCTGTTCAAGAACAATCTTTAGAAGTTCCAGCTAGTGTATTTGATTCATAAGAATTTTTTTCTAATTTTTTTTTTTTGAGATACTGCTTTCGTGAATATTGAACTATATTCTTTTAAAAAAAAACATTAGCCTATTTTATTAGTTGTATCAATTTTCTTCAAAGGTCAAACAACAAACCAACCAGGTATTCCATATGCTACATATTCAACACAGCAGTCAAACAACACAACCACATTGTATCCGACAGGAAATTACTCAACGCAATATTCTGCAGGATACAGTGCACAACAGCCGTTTCAATACTCACAGACAATTGGTTCACAACAGTAGAACGTTGATAGTTTCTCGGCTTTGTAAACCAAAGATCTGGAAGGATAGTTGATTTTAGTTCACCTGAGCTGAGAGTTCAAATGATGATTTCTGATCAAAATTTGTTCGTTGTCTGTTGTTTCCGACGTCGTCGTTGTTGTCATAAACCTTTTATGATTTCATCTTCTTCCCCATACCACTAAAGGCAATCAAAGTTTCACGTAGGAAATCAAAAGAAAAATCTTTTTTTTTTCAAGAACAGCAAAGTCATGAGCATTCATATTTATATGGAATCATCTTCAAGTAGTGTAGCTTCAAAATTGTTCAAATCATGAGCCCTTGGGAAAAGGTGTTTTTCCATTGGGCGACTAATATTTTAAATAGGAAAACAGGAAAAATATTCTTAATAACATCAAAGACACGATTAGCTATGATTATATACATTTAGATGGAAGTATCCTCAGTCACCATAGAGTTTCAATTTTATTTTTTCAAAATATGACTCTGAGAATAAGGATAGGGGTACAAGGGTTTTACATAGGAATTTATCGGGAAAAGAACAAGAAGGATCATGATTAATCAGGTGAACGTTTTGGCCTATAGGCCTCTTGTCTTTCTGTCGTTAAAACAATTTTTTTTTGTAATCAATTTATCACTAAAATTATTGAAACTTTTACTTTTTTCCTCCTTTTTCTGCTTTTATGATCAATAATGTAGAAGCAAATCTAAGTTTCATTTCTCCTGCTTTGTAACCGTATGATATGTGATGTATGTAATAAAGAGAGATCTTTTGTTATCTTTGTTACAGTTTACATGATGAATTAAGAAACAATATCAATTTGGCTTGGTTTAAATAAATAAAAGTCAAATTTTGGCAAAAATCGAAGTACAATTACAAGGTTGTATAAAGAAAACTCCTAAAATGATGGTGGACAAACCGACTGGTTCAGGATAACAACAGGAGTGTAGCAGGGTTGCGAAATATATGGACTTTTTTGTAAAGAAGAGATCCAACAGGTATAAGGTGTAAATTAACCAAGAAACTATAAGATCTAGACTTCGTAAAGACACAAAACGTTCCTGAAATTGTAGGTCGGATACGCCTCGGGATAAATATTAAAAAAACCGAAGTAAAGAATCTCAAGTCGGACATTAGGGAACCTGTTTAGATCAAAGGACAAGACACGGGGAAGCTCTTTTCAGATAGTCCAGAAAAATCTGTGGCTCTTCAATATGTCTCATTCAAACTACAGTACCAACCAAACCCAACCTGACAGAAAGAGGTTTCAAAGCAGTCACACAGCGGTCCCAGGGCAGTTCCACAGCATGCAGTCTCAGAGCAGTCCCATAGAGGTTCTAGAGCAGCCTCACAGCGGTTCAAGCAGTCCCAGAAAGCAGTCCCAGTAAGTGGGGTAGTAAATTTAATGGGCGGGGCTTAGTCCTTACTGATATTGCACAGTGTATCTACAATGTCAGTATAATAAAGGCAGTTGAAATTAATGATGCACTTGGGGGGGGGGGGGGGGGAGAAAAGTGTATATACAATACATACATGTATACATGGGGCACATACCGCATATTCACAAAAAATGCAGTGTATAAACAAAGAAAAATAACAAGGAAAGAGACTTTCACACTAAATAATTACATGTAGTATATCAACACCAAATTAAACAAATTTGTTTATTAACTGTGATACATTGATATTGGTTACCGTATAATTTCATAGAAAATTATCATGTGCTAAATAAATTGAATGGCTATTTTTTAGGCCAGAATTTAATGACTAAAAAATACATCTTACGATTATAGAGAAAGACTGATTCCCATATTACTCTGTATAAGGTTTTCATTGATCTTAAATCTTGCAAAAAATATATCAAGAATCTGTTTACAGTTAATGCTTTAAAAACTTTGGCTTATTAGTATATTGTGGTTATTATTTTCGATGACTTGCCGATTTAATTATCCTTAGAATTTTTTTGCAGCGTAAACGATTTCACTATAATATTTCCTGAGCGTTTACATGTACGTGTAAATCACGCAGAGCAGTCCCATATTTTGAGAAAGCAGTCTTTAGGGACTGCTTTCTGGGACTGCTTGGGTGTCAGATTGGGTCTGATTGGTGCTGTAGGTGAAACTGTTCTATAAGTAGTCTTATGTATAGAGGAGAAACATTGAGGACAAAATGTAGCTTGATACCTCCAGGATAGATAATTGAGCCAACTTCTGAGAAGATGTTAAAATAAGATGTCAATATAAAATATCAAACAAAGAACTACATCACAGAACAGGAACAAAAAGACCCAGTGAAATGATAATTAACAGCCAGGGAGTGGAAATGGAATCGGAACATCAGAATTTACACTAATGGTTTAACTTTGCACCAAGAAGGGAGGAGAAAAGTTAGTCAATTAAAAATATGGAGGGTGACTACCGAGCATGAATAGTTACAGCAGGGGTAGCGTAGATGGGCGTCAGCCGGGGAAGACGGAGGTATAGGTGAGGCGGTCATTCAGTAGAAACAATGCTTTATGAGTTACGAATCTGAGGGTTTTATAAATTAATCAAATGTAGAAATAATAATTATATATTTATTTATATTCTGATTGTTGCTATATATGGCAGGCTACACATGGATTCTTTAGAATTTAATGCTAAAGATTATTAATATTCTCTCCCTACAGTCATTGGTCACTTATAGTTAATTATTTATTGTGCACATTTCGATGGCTATTTTTTTTCTTTTTTGTGCAGTGACTAAGAAATAGAGAATTCCATTCAAGGACTCACTCGAATAATATTTGAGTTAAAGAGAAACAAGAGGAGATTCGTTAATTAGATTGTTATTATCGTTATCGGATATTTCTGTTTGTATCTGTACAGCTAACCATACATTTTGGTTTCTTTGTGTGCATTTCACAATAACAAAAATCTGCAAGGTAAGTTAGTTCCTACATTAATTAAACTCATTTATACACATAAGTGTTTTTTTTTTAAAGTTACACTGTATATTTACATTTTATATAATAAGTAGATATCATCTTTAGCAGCCTTTCATAAATCTACATTAATACAACATTCAGTCGTTCAACAAGTATGGAAGTCCAAAAGTGCATCCCGAATTACTGAAATAAACTTACATTCGATTTCTTCTCATAGAGTAATTTTTGTGAATTTTATTTACAGGGTATCAGGAAGGTGAATATTTTGCCATGAGAACAACATTAGAATGTGGAATTATTGTATTTTTGAATTTTGCCGTTTTTGCAGATTCTGAAGAAAAAGACAGTATAACATGTGGGTTTTGTCCATTAATTTACGTTTTTTTCCCTAAAATACTTAATGCATTTATTTTAATTCAAATGATGCATTTGATTTTATGGCCTGCTCCTGTATTTTTTTCTGGAAAAAAAAAGTTATTTTAATTTTTTAACTAACAGATCATTGTTTCTCTGTTTCTTGCGAAGATTCTATTGCCTTGTATGAAGTGGGGAGTGGAGTGATTTTGATCATATTTTTTCTTTGTTTGGTTATTATTTTTAAAAGATGAGAAGACAAAGTTAAGGTTCTTAGACCTCAGATAAGAAAGATAACTATTTACTATCAACTCTTTCGAATTTTGCCACGCATTGTATCCTGAAATTATGGGGGTTTTTTAAAAGTAAAAATTAGTTTTTTTCTGAAAAATTATATATGGATATATATTTTACTATTATTATTAATTACCAATTACTATGGATATTAAGAGTAACGTACGCCAAATTTAGTATGTATGTGAATTTAATAATGAATCTAAAGAAATGGATTTGTAGCTATGTATACGTACGTGTATCATATGTTGTGGATATTAAGAGAAATGTATAACAAATTTAGTATGTATGTGAATTTTACAGACGAATTTGGAAAAGATTGTCCCGTTTTCCTAAGAAAATTAGACGAAAACCTTCAAATTTACGTTCAATACAAAGGGAAATTTGTTCATTGGATGTGCAAATACTTTTCATTTGAAGGAATAGGAATTGAAAGTTTGGACGAATATATAATCTGCGTCAGACCTCAATACTTCAATGATCCGGACTGCGCTGTAACATTGGAGTATAAATCTACTTTCGATGGTGCTACATTAGCGGTAGGTCTCACCTCATTTAAACATGCACAGTCAAAAATTGAACATAAAAAGTAACCATGTTTATAATAGATACATGTATTTGGTTGTCTAAACCCAGATTAGCTGTTATTGTACTTAGTTACGAAATATGTAAAGACACCAGTATATTGACTAAGGATAAAGAAAATTATTCCATATGCATATTTCAAGTTCTTGATAACATTTTTTTTTCAAAAATACCTCTTGAAAATTAAGAGATTAGTCACTTAAAAGCACTTAATTCATTATTTAATTTGACATAAAAATGAAATTACATATACACTATAGAATGTAACAATTTATATACTTTGTTTTTTAAGGATTTTATTTAAAGGATGCCCTCATTATTTTGTAGAATGTGACCTGTTCGAATAATTTCGAAAGAAAATTCTGTGGTGATCGAGATGAATTTCTTTATATATATTTAGAAACACGTGACGAAAAACCAACATCAAACACCAGCTTTAAGCTACTTGTTACAGCTGAAAGGGTATTCAATTGTATGTATTTTTCATTGTTAATTACACATGGAACGAGTAATTTATTATCGGATTGGATTGTTTAAACTTACCTTTACTAGTATTTGCTTCGTCAGTCAAAAGTTAAGATCATATAACATCATTATCATAGATGGAAGTTTTGCCTTGCCCATTCTTGGTGGTGTAATTGGAGGAATCGTTTTAATAGGTGTTCTTACTGCTGTCATCTGTCGAAGGGGGTGTAGGCGGAAAACGACCCAGAGTCAAATACTACGAGCTGTTCAGGGTACCTCAGGTAAGCAAAGGATATAAAACATACGAAAGACTTTTATAATTGAAAATAATAGAGAAAATTGTTTCAAGAAATTCAAAACAGTTTGATTTGTTTTTCATGTCCTTGTCATATAACATACGGTATTGATATATATTTATTCATGTCAAAGGTTCAACAGTCAACCAATGTGTAGAATACAATATTGCGACGTCTACTGAACAATCAGAGTACAGCACTTCACAAAACTACAACCTAAGAGACTTAACGAAGAATGCCAGCACTTGTAATAGTTTTGCGTCCTCAAAGACAGATTGTTTGCAACAAGCAGAAACTAGTTCATTGTCCCCTCCTCCAACCTATGACGAAGTGATTAATAGCTCAGTTAACTCATATTCAGTTCACTCATATTTTGGTGATTGATTTATCACCGTGTAGGCGACATTGGCTACCCAAGGGATAATAAAAAAATGTTTGTGTACATATATTGAATTAAACCTAAGGAATGAATTGTTTTATTACTGAAGCTGTCCTAGGAAATTAGACTTGTTTTTTCCCTTATCATCATTTTGTTTAAATTTTGATTTCCAAAAAAAGTCAATTTTGGAATTTATTTCAGTCTTGGGAAGTGAACAGAATTTCAGAATGAACTTTGGTAGAAATTCGCTCCGTGGTCGGAAGGTCGTGTGTTCGAATCAGGCCAGCGATTGACCCAGGTCGATAAATAGGTAGCAACTGCTCCTTCGCCAAGCGTTCGGCACTTTGAAGTAAAACTTGTGGGTCCTTAGGATGAGACCTTAAAAACCGAGGTCCCGTGTCACGGTAGGTGCTGGCACGACAAAGAACCCTCACTGCTCAATGGCCCTAAGTGCTGATTAAAGGTCTAAATTTGAAACCATTCACCAGTATATGGTGACGTCTAGCTCTATATGAGTGAAAAAAATCTCGAACAAGACGTAAAACAACATAAAAACAAAAAGACAATATATTTAAAGTAATGTATTTAAATGCATAACTATTACATTTAGCGTACCCCCAAGACTGCATTGTAATTGCTTGAAAACTGAAACCATTTTCTGTGAACAAATTGTATTGCTTACATGTTGCGCCTCACCATGAATCCATACGTACTGATATTGATCTTTCCGAGAAATTGAGTTTCTGGAAATATTCCAAGCAAAAAAGATGGCATTGACAGACCTACAGATGTAGTGTTCTGGCGAGAGGATGCACCTCTATTAGATTGTTTTTAAGCTGCGGCATTTTCTTTGAAGGTTTCAGGACAAGTGATGGTTTCACAAATATTCTCAAGATGGAGGAATGTGCCCAACAGGGTGCAGCTAGGAGGGCTGCAGCTTTGTCCATCAGGATTTTTGACATACCCAGTGGATAATGCATAATGGAAGAAAAGCTTACAACGTGCAAAGACGGATTAGTCCACTTGCTGTGGCCTTCAACTCGACATATCGATATATCGACGACTTATTATCAATTAACAATTATAGGTACTTCCATTCATATGTCGACTCGATATATCCCAGTGAGCTTGAAATAAAAGATAGCACAGAGTCTAACACATCTGTTTTATATTTAGTTTTTTTTTTTTTTTTTTTTTTTTTTTTTTTTTTTTTTTTTTTTTTTGCTAGAAAAAGACGTTAATGGCAACGTTAAAACAAAGCTTTATGATAAACGCGATGACTTCAACTTTTCAATCGTCCATTTCCCTTACTCATGTAGCAATATACCCTTATCACCTGCATATGGGGTTTATGTCTCTCAGTTGATTCCATACGCAAGGGCATGCTCTACGTATGAGCAAGTTCTTAAACGAGGCAAGCTATTGACAAACAAGTTGATGAAACAGGGATATCAACAGTCTCGTTTGAAGTCATCATTTGGCAAGTTTTATGGTCGATACAATGACCTTGTCAGCACATACAACCTATCATTGAGTCAAATGCTGACTGACGTTTTTCATACTAATTGATAGTCCATTATTGAAACACTGAACTGTCTACAGATTTTTCCGTTTTTTTTTTTTTTTTTTTTTTTTTTTTTTTTTTTTTTTGGGATCATGACAAGGAGCACAAGGTGAACGGTAAGCAGGGAATGCTCACTCTTCCATGGCACCTGATCCAACCTTGAATTTTGAGGTCCGTGTTTGCTCTGCTCGAAATTTGTATTGTTTCATTGGACTTTTGAGATTGAATACTGTTCGTTATCTTCGTTAATTAAATAATCCAAGAGATGCCCCAGGCACATTTCCCCAACCACAAAAAATTTAATTGCGTTTTAAGTCAAGGCGCGATTTTGAAATAAAACCAAGTTATACATGTATGTCATATAAGTTATACGTTTAGTTTTAGAAGGGTTTTTTTTAATAAACATTCACTCTCGTCTCAAACCTCAGTGAGACCTTTTTTTCTATCAATCACTACACTTTAAGCACTTGGTAAGTGAGCAGCTGCTAACCACATGTATTTGTCTTTGCATAAAAGTCGATATCTAGCAAACTTGACATTTATATGCATTGACTTTGTAATACCCATACTGTCAACGTAAGAAATTATAACATGAAATTTTCACACGTTTATTGTACAGGGTGTTTCATAATAACTGGTCCCTAATAGAAGCTGGTATAAAATAACAACAGACTGATTTAGTAAGAATGTTGTAATAAATTCAGAAAATTCAAGTCAATACTTCTTCTTTTTGAGGGGGGGGGGTGTTCCGGTAATTACATTCAAAGCTTCTCTTTCACCATTGTTTTAATTTTCTTTAAAAAGTAGTTTATTTTACAGGATGTTTTCAAGATGATGTTCTCTTTTTGACAAAACAAGCTTTACACAATGTCTGAAATGTGGCATAAATGACAAGATCGAGTTATTCCTCTCATTCCATGCTTGATGGCCAATTAAAGATCGGTCAATGTTTATGGAGCAGGTTGGTTCACATGATTCTTCAGGTAACCCCAAAGGAAAAAATCAAAGGGGTTCAAATCTGGAGAATGACGAGGCCACTCATTGTTTGTTTTGAAAGAGATAAAATGGTTGCCGAATGTTTCTTCTAACCAGTTAATCACTTGTAAGGCAGTGTGAGGATAGCACCATCTTGTTGAAACCACACATCATTGACATAAAAGCCTTTTAAAGCAAAATTCTGAACAAACTTTCTGCTGAGTAAATTAAGGTATAGGTCACTATTGACAGTCTGAACGTCACCATTTATGTCCTCAAAGAAATACGGACCTATGAGACCAGAGGCACTGAGAGCTCCCAGACTATAAATTTCTCCCCATCCATTGGTTTCTCAATGCAAAATTAAGCTTTTCTATTCCCCAGAAGTACCAAATCCTCTTATTCACGGCAGCGAGTTTCCTCTGAAAACCAAAGTCTGTCAACAATATCTGAGTGTTCCTGTATCCATCTTCCGAACTGAAGTCTGCTTGCGATGTCCGTTTGTTTAAAATGCTGCATGATAGATACCGTATTAAAATTAGGTGTTAATTTTATATCAAAATGAAGCATTCCGTTGATACTGGTTTTAATTTGCTGACGCTGTGGTTTAACTAGTCGGTCACTTTCCGCACTGACATTTGAGGAGTTTCTTCAATCGCCTTTTTAACTTCTTCAATAGAGTGCATAGGTTTCCTTGCAGATTATGGTCTTCCGGTGTTCCTTTTTTTTCTTCCATCCTCTGTGGACCCTGTGCTCCCAAATCTCTCTAATAGACATTGAATCTGTTTCTTATTTTTTCGTGGTGTGGATACCTTTTTTGCATTATTCTTATGACAGTTACTGGTGAATGATTTTCAACACTTTGTTCTTTGGACAGAGACATTCTAAAATGTCATTGTAGTATTATGATTTCATTGTGTTAAAAATAGTTCCTGACTTTCTTTAAATGTAAAACATTCTTTTTTAAATAAATTTTTTAGTTTTTAAAACACATGTATGTAAAAAATTAGAGATCTTACAGGTAATTGTAATTGGGACAGATATTATGAAATACCCTGAACAAATGATTATAAAAAAAAAAAAACTTTGTATTCGTATTAAAACTAGCCCTGCATATAATTCGAAATAATTTATGTTAGCTATGTTCTGTTTTGCATGATGGCCCTGACACTACGTTTTATTTGTATTTGACAAAAAATCA
The DNA here is from genome assembly GCF_033153115.1 of Saccostrea echinata. NCBI lineage: Eukaryota > Metazoa > Mollusca > Bivalvia > Ostreida > Ostreidae > Saccostrea > Saccostrea echinata. Next base: position 184,762 of record NW_026889833.1, on the reverse strand, counting down.
TGAAGTGTCCTATTTTTACATGTTTTTCCACATCTGCTCTTCCGCCATATTTCAAAGTATATCGAATAAATTTTGACTTGTTTTCAAAGAAAATCTAATTAAACATTAAAATTTCTTAGGATGAAATTATTAAATTCAATTAACTGAAAGGTGACTGAAACTTTACAGAAAGGTACTTCATATCATTACGCTACTGAAGAAAAGCAACGGAAAATCACGATTAATGAAGCTTAATCTATTCGAAGCGGTCACCATTTTCGTAATGATAAATCTTCGTAGATGCCAATATATTCATATAACTCAAGAATTCCAAATCTAGAGCTGTAGGCAGATATCTAGCAAGGGAGTGTGGGGAGAGTCTAGGAGGGTTACTGCTCCTCGTTAACATGGGAATATGTAGGGAAAATCTTTAAAAATCGTCTTTTAAAAGCTAATTGTCATATGACTCACCTTCGGTCTTATTTCGGTCCGGACCATTTTTTTTTATACGAGTCGGACCTTTTCTTCTAAAATGCTGACCTTATATGTTATAAGCCTAGGGTATATAACCTTTACATATATATCCTATATAAATCTATATATCCTGTTGATTTAGGAATGACTCTAATTCTTGGCCAAATTATTCGAGTATAACCTGGTTTGGGTCAGTTACGCTTTATAATCCACGAAGCGGATTATAAAACAGCGTAAGCTGACCCAAACCAGGTTATACTCGAATAATTTGGCCAAGAATTAGAGTCATTCCTTATAATTTAATCTTAAAATCATTAAATAACTATGGGTGTAAATTTTCGTTGCTTTTTATTAGTTCAAATTTGCCGCTCAATAATACAACCGTAGTAACGGAATTAACGGAAGTGATGGGAAGCGAGGGGAGGTAAAAAATGATACATAGGCCTAGCAGCCTTGTTGTTTGTTTACATGTGGTAAGATCGAATTATTGTTTGAAGTTAAAGATACATTTATCAAATCTGGTATTATCCATGAATCCCGAGGACTGGAAATGAGAGGACTGTATGGATACAGATGATTCAGCTGGTTGTGAGGGGGGTGTATCCCCATACCAAACCAGGTTACACAGAAATAATTTGTGTTCCTTTTTGGATATTAACCAATTAGAGGCTAGAATACAAACGAAATTAAATTATTTGATAATATTGATGCTAATGTATAAACGTTTACTCATATCAGAGACTTTACATGTATTTATGTCTCTGCTATTTCTTTTCTGACTGCCTCTTTACAAAAGAAAATGTTATCGTTGTATTTTCACGTTTTATTGCATGCATGGCCACCCGTACTTTGCATCAACGTAACTGGTGCTTATAAATTATTGCGTTTGTTTACATTTCGAAATAAGGTGGAAGGTAAGTTATGTGATCATTTCTTTTTACCCTAATAATCGGCGTCCTTTTTATTACGTTCTTATCACGTCGAATCTATTAAAAGAATATTCACAATATTCAGAATTTCAATAAAATCACAAGACGAAAATTTTAACAAAAGGTCGATCTCAAACACCCGGAAATGTACTTTACGAACCACCGGTCGCCGAGTATATACATGGATTTTCTGTGTTTAGTTTCCATAAGATATGATGACATTTCGCACGAGTGTAATATTTATTATAATATATTATACAATACACCGTACATATGACTGTCAGTGCTGGGATTTCTAAGTAAGGAATTCCAGACTAATCACATTTCCATGAAAAAAAGAGAGTTTTATTTTCTTTCTAGAAAACATTTATTATTTAGTACCCTTAACGTTTCACATTTTCTATTCACTTTAATTTTAATAGTCTTTGTTATTTAACTTAAGGATAAGGACTATGTTTCTAAAATCATTCAACGTATGAAAACATACTGCATATACATGTATCAGAATATTTCATGCATGAGAAGCATCAAACAGGATAGTAGTTAGAGTCAGTTACGTGAGTATACTATAAGTATGTATTTACCTGTAGATATGAGTCCTAGGTCGGAATTGATCCAGCAAAATTAATTTCTTTCAGGAAGACGTGCCGGTGGTTATCATTTCGTTGAGAAAATGTTAATCGGATGTACGATTTTCTTTGTGTCGTACTTCACTAGTCAATTAGCAGAAGGAATAGAGACTCAAGAATGTAAGTTTTCTCTGTACAGTTATATTTCCGTATCTCTTTCATTGATATCTTAAAATACCATGGCTATGCCAAAGTGAGATGGAAGTCCCAATTAATTTTACTTTCATGTACATGTATTCTAACCTATAGATTATATGCATGAATCTTTAGATATCTTAAAGTATTTTTCTCGGTCCCATCCAGTTCCCTCATGAAACAGTCCGGGGGCTTAGACAAAGGCACAGATTCAGCTTCCAAAAACCTGTGACTGCAGTAAACCTGCTTCTGTGTAAACCGGGCGATAAAAAAAATTGTCTAGGCACGGACAAGGCATGCCAGAAAGCCGTGCTAGTTTCCTTGTGTCATTCTCCGTATATGGAGACAAGGATTTGGGAAACCCGTGTCAAATGGCTATGTGACATACTAAGGGATGTTAAGAAAGTTTGTTTCATAATTAATAAAATATTTTTGAAAATTCCAAAGTAGTGTTAAACTGAAGAGATAAATTTTACAGTCTGACAAAATCCATAAGGAAAATATATAAAAACATCTTTAAAACATCCAAATGACAGAACTGCTGGTGATTTTGTATGAAAATTTTGGATAATTTACTATTGTTTCTTCATAGCCTATCTTGCATCATACAAAACTGATGAACTTAGATAAAAGAAAGATTAGTCACTTTTTAAAAGAATGGGTTTGTCATATTGGAATTCCATACTGACTTCATAAATTTTGCATAGGCATTTGAAAGGATATTATGACCTGTGTGCTTAAGATATTTCACAAATATGCTGCATCCCTGAGATTTCTGCACAGACATCATCTGTTTCAATACCTCCCCCCCCCCCTTTCGTTTCAACAAAACACAGCTAAAGCCTAATCAGTAGCAAGAATGGACTCTGTGAACATATTAAACATCTTCTCATTGTATGAAAGGGTTTTTTTTTTTTTTTTGCTTTAATTTTTTATAGCTACATTTTTATTGTTGATTTAAAACTATTATTTTTGTTTTCATTTTGCCCTACTGAAGTATATTTCTCCTGTCTTGCAATAAAAATATTTTTTCGCACATTTTGAAAGATGTTAATAAATAGAACTTAAATTTTATGAACAATGACAGTTTACAATAACATTTTACACAAGTTAAAAGACCTTTAACGTCTTCACATCGAAACAATGTAATTAACAATTATTTTTGTTTTAAAAAGATAATTTTGGAGAGGACTGCTCCACTTTGCAAGAAGTTAACGAGGATCGCCAAATACACCTTGATTACGAAGGGCAAAGAGTTAGATCGTGTTATTACATGTCCTTTGAGGGACAAGGAGAGGACATCAGTGATGAATATCAAGTCTGTGTTACACCAAAGTGGTTCCGTGACCCAGACTGCAGTGTTGAAATAATTTTTAGGTCTGGTTATATGGGCAAAAAATTAAAGGTACATGCATATATAATACTTAGTTTTGCTATTATATTTAGTTTACTTCCGCTCTTTTGGGTCAAAGTCAAGAAAGCACTAATCTTGCAAAATTTTCGGTGCATGCATTTAGCATTAAGCTAGTGGTAATCTTATGATTCGAACAATCAGTCTTCACATTTTAGAGAAATTATTATTAGAGAGATTTAGAGATATTAAGCTATTTGAAAAGTGCTGCGATCCTGGTGAAATCTTAAAAATGAATTAATTATTTCTATGTTTAATGCAGTAACGAGTTGACCAGTAAAAAAAAAAATCAGCATGCATCCATACAAATATAATTTTAACAAAGAAATATTATAATCTGTTTAGGATCGCAGCACTTTTCACAAACTACATGTATAATAGGTGTTGAAATATTAATAAACTTAAGTTTTAAATTTAACTTTGCAATGCCCTTACACTAGTGAAATTCATCAGTGACCTCAATAATGCAAGTATATATGCTAAAATCACGTGACTGCCACATCACGTGACAAGTCTCAATAGAAAATCTAATCGTCATCAATATGTAGTTCATAACCATAAATACATGTGTCCGGTATTAGTAAAGTACTAAAAAGAATCGCTATCCTGATTAAGTATGTATTTTTATCACAAAAAAATGACCGATATTCCCATTAGGCACCTTAACTCTACTGCGAAGGGGGGGGGGGGGGGGGGTCAAAAGGACTGAAATTCGTATATTCAAATATATAGGAAGAATCTTGAAAACCTTTTGAAAAGAAATTCTCATGAATCACAGTACCAGAAAAGATAAAGCTTGGTTGGAGCTTCCTTAGGAAGTGTAAATTCTTTGGATTGTTCGAATGTCCCCCGCGAGTAAAATTGGACTACAATAGGGGATGAAAGATGGACATTGAAATATATAAGAAAAATCTTTAAAAATCTTCTAATATAAAGAACAGCTTGACTAGAAAAGATGAAACTTATCTTAAAGCTTCCTGATATATTGCATTTCAAAGTTGTTCAAATCATGACCCCAGGGGTTAGGGTGGGCCACAATAGGGCATAAGTTTTACATTGAATATTTCAGAAAAATCTATAAAAATCTTCTTCTCAAGAACCACTTGACGAGGAAAAAAACTTATACGTGAAAGTTTCTTGTGTAGATTCAAGAATCCCAAGGGTAGGATGGGACAAAATAAGAGATCAGAAATTTACATTGAAATATATAAGACAATTTTCTCAAGAACCACTCGACCAGAAAAGAGGAAATTTATGTGAAGGCTTTTTACATATAGTGTAGATTCCAAACTGTTCAATGTGTAGCCCACTGCGCCACGTGGGCGACAGCAATTAAAGACTGATGAAATTTTGGTAACTGAGGAGATATGGTATTTATCGTCTGCTCTAGAGTCGCAGAGTAAGGAGTTGATCCTTACGTCGCGGGTTCGAATCCCACTGCGGGACATGGAGACCGGTCCTTCGGATGAGACCGTATAACCCGAGGTCCCGTGTCGCAGTAGATGCTTGCACGAAAAAGATCCCTCACGGCTCAATGGCCCTGAGTTCCGAGTATAGGTCAAAATTTGTAGCCCTCCACCGGCAAGTGATGGCGTCTCCATACGAATGAAAAAACAACTAATCAATCAATCTTAGTTGCTTCATTCAGGTCTTTAAATGGTGCAAAGAGGGTATACAAGCAATAAACGTATAATTATTTTCTCCGTCTCCAAAGTTTTATTCTGTACTCGTGTCATAGCATTTATACGACAGTGCAGCTCTAAAATCTCGACAGTACCAACATATATAATTAATAAATTAATTAATTGATTGATTCATCATTAATGCCGAGTCGGCAATATTTCAGCCATATTTCGGAGGTCGTACATATATGATAATAAACTGAAAATTATGGAGTGTTTAAAAAATAAGAAATAAACACAAGTCCAACCTATCGATAAAACCAACAAAAAACAAAGAAAGTTATAGCCATTTTAGGTTTAAACCAATCAAAATGCAACGTATGTAAATGTGTATGTTTTCAAGAATTCCTGCAATAATCATGCTGTTAAACATTGTAGTATACACAAATATTTTAAAATGTAAAAGTATTTTGTCAAAATATATAACAGGTATTGAGATTTTTTTATCATACAATTAGAGCGTAGCACATATGCGTGCTAAATCACATACATGTATGTTATATTTCCTACACACCTAAAATAATTTTATGTTTATTTTCTGAGTTTCAAAGCATTTCGAAGATATATGATTGTTACATGTATATCTATTTCAATTGTATCAATCATACCATTCACTGCACTCGCATGTAAATTTTTAAAATGACGAAAAATAAAACCTTATATCGTTTTAAAGATAAAACCCTAGAAATTACCTTAAAAAGTATGGATTTATCAGCTGTAAAATAAATTACATATTAAGCATTCTGATAAGATCCTCTATTATCCCTACTAATATTACAAAAATATTTAAAAGCAAAAAGTTGAAAAAATGGATTTTTGAAATTCACCTCTTGTAGCGGCAGGAAGAGCCGATGGCATACAAAAATTAGCTTCCAAGCAAGTCTACATCACGATCCATTATCCATGAACGTTTGGCATTGATATCTTTAGTCTTTTTTGAGGTTTTCGCTGGGCAAAATTTCATTTTGATATCAGGAAATGATCCATGAAATATGTGGAGATAACGTACAGTATTCGAGCTCAAAAGTCCATTAAAATTACAAAATAAGAGCAGAGCAAACAAGAACCTCTAAGACATCAGAGGTGGGATCAGGTGCCATGGAGGAGTGAGCATCCCCTGCCGACAGGTCACACCCTCCGTGTGCTCCTTGTCATGATCGGGAAATAACGGAAAAATCCGTCGACAATTCAGTGTGTAAATAACGGCCTAACAATTAGTATGAAAAACGTCAGTCAGCATTTGACTTAATGATAGATTGTATTTTCTGACAAGGTCACTGTATCGACCATAGAACTTACGAAATTATGACTTTAAACGAGACTGCTGATATTCTTGTTTCATCAACTTGTTTGTCAATAACTTACCCCGTTTTAAAAATTGTTCATACGTAGAGGATGCTCTGGCGTATCGAATCAACTGAGAGATATAAACCTCGTATGTAGGTGATAAGGGTATATTGCTTCATAAGTAAGGGAAGTTGACGCGATTGAAAAGTTAAATTAAGTCGTCACGTTTATCTCGGCATCGGATGTGATTTGAAATTTGCTCTTGGATAAAATTGCTGCAGCCTAACTACGACTCTGCAAATTTCGTCCCAATCCAGCCTATTGTCTCCGACAAATCCCTTGCACAAAATTAGAAATTAAAAAATAAAAAAATAAATGAATTATAATAAACAGTAGAATCACTATAAGGTATTGCCTAAGGCGGATGACCTTAATAATAATAAACATTTTCTCTTTTGCAGAGTTTTACTTGCACAAATTCTTATGAACCAAAATTCTGCGCAGACAATGGTGATTCGCTTTATGTCTACTTTGATACACGTACTGGGAAATCAACATCTAATGTCAGTTTCAGATTTCTTATAACTGCTACAAAGGTTCTTGATTGTAAGTATTACATACTGTACGGAGAGAGAGAGAGAATAATGCATGGCAAAATCTGTATCGTATCCCAGAGGGCTGATATAGGTTGAGGGTTGTGAGATATAGATTTTCACATGTACTGTTTTTATTATACATGCATATTTGAAAAATAATGTCCCTAATCTGAATAGATCTGATCAAATAATTATTTAATTTTAATCATTGAACACGCATTCTTCTCGCCGTTTCTCGTCATTTTATCGATGGCGACAATGCATTATAAGGGTTAACGGAAGGCTAAAAATTAAAATAATTACAACTTTATATTCAATAAGATAAAATTACAATATCAATTGTAAAAGATCAAAGTTCCTCTGCATGTGTTAAAAAGGATTATTATACAGGGTGTGTGATAAAGGGAACATATCTTTGTTCATATCATGGTTGCAAAATTCCTGTATAACAAATAAATAATTCATATTGTATAAAACACAAATACTGTAGATCACCAAATTTTCGCAAGATCCTATTTTCGCGAGATATATACTTGGTACTTTCATCACGAATTCTTATTATTTTTGTATATAATCTATGCTAATAAAATTATACGCGAATATTTCGCGTCTCGTGGAATTACGCGAAAATGAAGTTCAAATAATTTAAAAAAAAGTAAAAAGTGATCTACAGTAATCAAAAACAATTTTGAATATCCTTATAACATGTATAATGATAGTTCAGTAGTAAATATACCTCTACAGGTAACTAAATGAATCTTTTCAGTCATTCTGACACTTTAGATTTTTTGGGCTCCAGTCTTTGGCACCCTTTCTCAGCTCTTCCAAGTCTCTTTTTATTAACATAATTTGGATTTCCAGCGTTTCGGCTTGAGCGTCACTGAAGAGACATAATTTGTCGAAATGCGCTTCTGGCGCATCAAAATTGGTACCTTATATGATTTACATTGAAATCATTTGAAACTGAAAGATTCAGTTTAATTTTGACTTTACAAATTACTAAAATATATTCTACAGAATCTACCGGGTAGTTAGTTTTTTTCATATTTTGAAAAAGAAAAAACAAACAAGAAATTTGTAATAACAAAACTTCTTAATATTACAACACTTTACCAAGTAGTAATTTATAATAAGTCCATAGTATAATTTGTTGTTTTAAATTGATAACTTGTTAAAGTAACAATTTGTTGAAGTAAATGTTTGTTGAAGTAAATGTAACGAAACATCAGTACAAAAAAATATATATCCATAATATTCGTATGTCATTAAACGCAGTAATGTAAAAAATTCAGAATGCATATACATGTAAATATATATATATATATATATATATATATATATATATATATATATATATATATATATATATATATATATATATATATATATATATATATATATATATATATATACGGTATATATATATATAATACTGCTGATCTGCTGACTCAGCGTAAATATTTTTATGGATGTACATGTTGAATTATATGTTATGTTCAAAAAGTGCCTCATTTAAAATGTTTTTTTTTTTTTAAAAAAAAAATAAACTATACCATTAGTTTAATTTGTTTTCCAGACAGTAATTTAGTTTGGGCCATTATTGGAGGTGTGATCGGGGGCATCGTGTTTGTCACGTTGCTTACTGCTCTGTTTTGCTGGTGTGTCTGTAAACGAAAACCAGCAACGGGTCAAGTTCTCCGTTCAGCTGGACAAGTTACAAGTAGGCATGAATTAATAAACATTAGCCCTTTCTTATTTTTCATCAGAGTGCAGTTGATGAGGTCATTTGGCATCTGAATTTGTTTAATTCTAAAGCTTTTAGATAATTCTCTCTATAAACGCTTAATTGGGGGATGCTGCTGGGAGATCTGATCAAAATGACAGACATAGGTTCAATACTTTTTTTATTCATTTTTTGAAACTAGTATTGAAAACTAATGTTTAAAGAAAGATTTTTAAAATTGACAAATCGTGAAGTTTATCTAATAAATCTAATTAACTTTATGACCTTTTACTTCCATTCTGATGATATATTTATTTTGGAAAGCGAACTCACCCATTCAATTGTCCTATTTTATGTCATTTAAATAAATTTAAAACAGAAATTAAGCTATACAATAACTAGACAAAATTAATCTTTAATATTTATTTCTTTTATCCACCCAGCTATAACTCAGCCTGCCTATCCCTATGCCAATTATTCTGCACAACCAACCGGAAACATTGCTCCTTTCCCGGCGCCCAACTATTCAACACAATATTCGACAGGTTATGGTACACAACCTCCAGTTCAATCTCCGCAGACTGTCGAATGGCAGCAAACCCAAAAACAAGCATCTGCTCCTCCACCACCAAGTTACGACGAGTTATAAACAAGATTGAATGCTTGAATCGGTGATTAAGAAATCCAAAGGCATATACAGGTTTATGTAAATTACAAGATCATGTCATATAAATAAGTTTACCTTATTTAAAAATAACGTAGTATTGTAGCTTTTTATTCATGTACTGATCTGATAGATTTGCAATGAAACAATTTGATCATGGTGTTATCTTTTAATTATCAAGCATTGCCTTTTTTCATTTTATATACATAAATGTGTTGTTTAAGCAAATCGTAGAGCACAGGGAGACACATGTAATGTCTTTAGGATAAATGTTCTTCATGCAGTTTTAAAAAATGTGTCATACCATCCAACTGTTTGTTTTATATTTATATTATCAAAAGAATTTTTGTTTGATTACTTGAAGTCTACACTCATTTCTTGTACTTCTCCACATATATTACATTTGCAAATTAAAATATAATCATGTATGCAGTACATGAGCTGCTTTACGTAGACAAATCTATTGCACGTGGAGAGATTTTGTATTCATTTTATTTCCTTTTTAATTATTTTTTAAATGAAAAAATCATTTATTTGGTATCAATCATCACTAACAATATACTCATCAGTGAAAAGGGGAACAAAAAGGAATTGTTTGTATGGATGACACAATAATATTGAATACCAAACAACTCCTGAATTTTTTTTTAAGTTTTAAGCATTTTTAAATTAATGATCTGAAAAACTTTACGTTTTATGAAGAGTAATCTTTTGGATAAAAAATAATTGCAATATAAAGAATATTAATAGATACTCTTATTTACCTTTTACCAATGATTATTTTTTTTTCTATTTTTTATTGAATTGTTTAAATTGTATTATGTTTATGAATAAAGAGATGAAATTATGGTTGCATAATTGTGATGTATATTGCCTTGCTTCATTATTTGGAAACATATAACAAAAATAACAATTTATACTTTACTATTGTTAGCTATAGTATACTAGTACCATTATAATCAAATGATTTTCTGTAGAAAATCAATGTATAAAAGTTTTTACTTTTAGAATATCAGAGATTTATCGAAATTAAATGTTCTACTGAATTCTAATAGTTACAGTATATACGGATCTTTCATAAAATATGTGGATTTGTTGTGACTTTTTTTTTCTAATGTCATATTATAATCAAAAAATTTGGAAGACAAATTTTTTACAACAAATAATTTCGATTAAAAAGAAATGAATAAATTATAATATTTATCAAATAATTTAAAATTTAAGGATCTTTCATAAAATACGTGGATTTGTTGTGACTTTTTTTTCTTATGTCATATAATAATCAAATTTGGAAGACAAATTTTTACAACAAATAATTTCGATTAAAAAAATGAATAAATTATAATATTTATCAAATAATCTAAAATTTAATACAAGGAAAGATAGGTCACGGAGCACGGTCAAAATTAAGTAATTTACTAACAATGAAAGATAAAATGTCTCCAGTCATACTTTTAATGGTGCTTAAATGGAATAAAAGTAAAACGTTCAAATTAAGTATTGTTTATATAATCTCAGATGCCAAATTGTAATGTAATGCATTGCTTCGCTTAAAAGAAATCAGTTGTAATTAAGTAAATCCGTCTACCTGATCAATACACAGGGCTCACGTTGGGTGCGACCGGTCATCGGGAGATGCTTTCTCCTCTTAGGCACCTGATCCTACCTGTGGAATTTCCAGGGGTCTGTGCTTTATGCCCTGTTCACGGATTTGTATTGTTTAAAGATTTTATGATCACTATTTGTTATGTTCATTTTTTTTTCATTTCAAAAGACAGGTAGACCTTACTAAAAAAAATTGAAGATGACGTCGAGGGACGTCACGAAGCAGGAATTAGCGATGGAAATTTCTTATGCACTCGGGAAACCTCTCAAAACAAACTCAGAAAATGCTAAAGAAAAAAAAAAAGAAATATATACACTAGACAAAATTGCAAACGCACTACCAAAGAAAATTAATATTTTACTTGTCAAAACTTATTTATGATGTATGTTACTTAAATAAAAAATGAGGCATTTAAATGTCTTTACTGATAGATAACTACAATGTTAAATGAAGTGACTAACCATTTCATAGAAAAAATTAAAATCGTGTCCACACTTTTTTGGAAGAATAAATTTCTATTTTTTCTTTGTGTTTGTGTTCTTTATATTTTTACTAATTAAAAACTCAGAAAAAAGTTACTCCGTATGCGGCGTTTGACCTTAGAAGAGCGTGCTAAAGCAGACAGTATGGTGGCTACAGGGGGTTCCTTTGGAGAAATTTGTCAAACATGAAAACAATTAAAAGATTATGAATTTCTTTAATGAGAAATTGTTGCAAATAGATTAACAAACATAAAAATGTTTTTTATAGATAGTCACGGCATTAAGTAAACAACACATGATAATTTGAAAATTGTACCACAAAATTGGGTCAACCGGAAGTTGGGTGGATTTGGTATGGACACCAAGGCACTGGATGACCACAAGGCGATATGATAGTCAATAGCTTATGTTATTTGATTTTTAACTGGGAGAATGCTTCTGTGGTAACCTCACGGACCACCTTTGGTGATCACCAACTTCATATCTGGGCAAAACCGGTGCGCAGTGCACGTCGGGAAATTGGTTTTCGGGCAAGAAAGTCATTTAAGGGTCTTGTCATGATACCAAGACATTTGTCAATCCCACTGTTTTGGAAAAGATGGCATATTATATATGCTATTACCGATCGGGCAAATGTTCAATTCACAAATAAGAATAACAAGTGGTGCGTTAGCAATTTTGTCTAGTGTATATAAAAAATGAGCTGACCGTTCACGGTAGCTCAGTCGGTAGATCGCTCGCTCCGTGATCGGGAGGTCGTGAGTTCGAATCTCGGCTGCGACTGACCTAAGTCGATAAAAAATGGGTAGCAACTGTTCCTTCGTCATGCGCTCTGCACTTTGAAGTGAAAGTTGCGAGTCCTTCGGATGAGACCTTAAAAACCGAGGCCCCTCACTGCTCAATGGCCCTGAGTGCCGAGTAAAGGTCAAAATTTTAAGCCCTTCACCGGTATATGGTGACGTCTCTATATGAGTGAAAAATTCTCGAATGGGACGTAAAACAACATACAATCAATCAATCAATCAAAAATGAGCTGTGCATTTCTTGATAAATGGAAAAGAGTTTTGAAGTGGTAGATCTAGGGACTTTGAATTGGCCGATGGACGTTTTGAAAAAGAATCAGATTATAGTTACAAATATGAGTAAGTAACGTCATGGAAAGTGATGTGAGCTTAACCGATCTTGTGAAAGCAGAGTTACGCGGGAAAAAAAATGAAAACGCTGACAAACTAACAATCTATTTGAACAATTGTTAGCAAGCTAGGTGTCAAGTGTTGTGGAGACGTTGTATGAATGGGTAAGGCGGTACAGATCGTGTATGGAATAAAAACTGAAGGCAGAGTAATTCCAATAAACTTTCACGGCATTGTTTTTGACGTCACAATGCTTTACATCTTGCTTACTTATGACAGATATGAAGATTTCAAAATTAAGTAACATAAGTTCCATTTAATCAATTGAATAAAAATTCACACATCGACAAAATAAATATTTTACATTTGAAAACATATTGATCTTAAATATGATTAAGAGGGACCCTGTCTGCGTGTATATATATATATATATATATATATATATATATATATATATATATATATATATATATATATATATATATATATATATATATATTCTACCAAAACTGTAAATTCAAACTCTTGCCCGTGTTTCAGACCCAAGGATAGGAATAGTTTGTTATATTTTGAACGTACATTACATCTTTGAAATACTATTTCATCGCTCATGGACATCCTACAGGCAAATTAATTTCATGAATATGCCTTTTACAAAAAAAAAAGATAATAATTTTTTACCCCGGGTCCAGGGATCTGGACCCAGGATTAGGTATAATTATGTATACATTAAAATTTATTTTACAGTGTACCTTATTTTCTCTACTCATAAATTTCTAGGTAATGAGAGCATGAATATGATAATGATTTTAGAGTCCTAGCCAAACTGTAAAACTTTTTGTTACCTGAGAAGAGGACAAGTTTAACCTGGGACTAAAGTGGTAATAACCTGACAAACTCATGGTGCTATGGTGACTGTCAAGGCTCATTGGCCTCTTTATTTGATTTTCTATTATTATAAACATTTAATATATGTACATTATTGTGTTGTTGACGCAAAGTATGGACGATAGTGCATAGGGGAAAATATCTTTGATATAAAAGACTCCGATGTAGTTGAAATGTGGCATATTGTCCGAGTATTTATCTAAAGTTTATACACTATTTGATTTCATAGTTTTGAAATCCAAAAATTCATTCTACTTCTCTACATGTAGGACGTGTGCAAATTATAATCATACATTTTTTACAGGAGCCACTGTATCTAGTTAAATTTTGTCGCATATCAAGAGCTTTTTTATTAATACTGTATCCTTTTATATATTTGTTTAACGAAAAATTATCTATGGGTTGTCAAGAATCAAAACTGATGTCAGAGAGACTGAGGAAAGACACGAAAGGGTATTATATGTAGATATGGTAATAAGAAAGTGGATGCCAAACAACGTTCGACAGTTTTACATTTGTACGATCTGAGATATGTTACGTTTTAACAATATACACGTTTTGAACCAAAGTGTCACTGAGACATAGAGACATTACAAGAATATATACATGTATTATAATTACCTTTTACTCCGTGATATTTGTTTTGTGTTATTTTATTCTTGTTATAAATTATTTTATCATTTTGTATGATTTTTTTTGTATAAAGATGAAATTTTGAAAGCACACTTATGTTTTCCCACTCACTGTTCTGATTCAATTAACACATTTTCAAGACATAGCACCATTCTTTGCAAAGAAGAGAAAAATGCAAACACTTGCTGCTTAAACTTGAAAAATCTTAAAGTTGCAGATCAATTTCTTTACTGTACATCAGTTATTGTGAGATAATATCATCAATCAACAACAGTCGTTTAAATTTACTTTGTCGGGGGTTTATGGATGCGGAGTTGGAGGGGTTGGGTGGGATAAAAGAAGCATTATGTTAGACTGTCTAGATATGTTCGTAAGTCGGAGTAGAGGAATACTAGTAACTCATAATGAACGAAAAGGATGGTTCTCATCAGAAGGTTTATACGCTAAGATCTTCACATCAAGGTCTATGTAATACAAAAAGATGTAAGCGAGGGTCCTGTCTGAGCCCCAAGTTCGTAGTTGATGTTCATCAAAAGTCCGTATACATGTACTTGTTGTAAAGGCTGATTACCATCAAAAAAACAAAAAATGGTTGGAACAGTCCTGTCCAGACTGTAATTTAAAATTCGAGAACCAAAGCTTTAGATAAAAGCTCATCTTTTCCACAAAAGTTAACTTAAAATTAGAATCAATAGTTAAAATTAGCATTTTTTTTGTTAGGCTTATAGCAACATTTATTACAGAAACAATTTTCAAACATTGAATGCATTAACTCATAGCAACTTGAAGATCGATCCCAATTGAAATAGTGTCTTCTTTATGCCCTGTAATCGAAGATTCGGGGCATGTTGTTTTTGCCCTGTCCGTCGATCTGACTGTCTAGCTGTCCGTTTGTCTGTTTGTTCGCAAAAACTCTAACATTGCCCATACCTTTTGATTGGTTGGTGCTAGGGCTTTCATACTTCAAATGTGTATTTTTTTGACAATTCCTTTCTTTGGATACAAACAAGTATAGCCCATTGACCTTGACCTGGAGCTTGATCTGCTTTTCGAAAACTTTAACCTTGTCCATTACTCTTGAATAGTTGGTGCTAGGGCTTTCATAATTCAGATATGTAATCCTTGTGACAAGACCCTACTTTGGATATCAACAACGTTGACCATTTGACCTTGACCTAGAAGTTTGATTTACTTTTGAAAAACTTTAACGTTGGCCATTACATTTGAACAGTTGGTGCTAGGGCTTTCATACTTCACATATGTAATTCTTGTGACAAGACCTTACTTTGGATACCAACAACATTGAACCTTTGACTTTGGAGTTTGGCCTACATTTGGAAAACTTTAATCTTGGCCATAACTTTTGAACCGTAAGTGCTAGGGCTTTCATACTTCACATATGTAATTCTTGTGACAAGACCTTACTTTGGATACCAACAACATTGAACCTTTGACTTTGGAGTTTGGCCTACATTTGGAAAACTTTAATCTTGGCCATAACTTTTGAACTGTAAGTGCTAGGGCTTTCATATTTCACATGACTGTGTATTCCTTGTAAGAAGGTCTTTCCTTGGACACCATTAATTTTGACCATTTGACCTTGACCTTGATGTTTGACTTCGGTTTTGAAATTTTTTTACCTTTTCCATATCTATTCAATGGTTGCTGCTGGGGTTTCATATTTATATTCCCCGAGACAAGACTTTACTTTGGGTACTAAGATATTTGATTTGCATTTGAGAAAGTTTAACTTCCGCTGTAAGTTGCCATACGGGGGCATCAGTGCTTTACAAACACAACTTGTTGTTAATTAGTTATTAAGGATGAATATCATCAATCAACACTTTGCATGCTTTCAATTAAGATCGGTTTAAATTGTCAATACACATGTATACGTTGAAGTTTTATAATTGTATACTGTTTCATTGTAATTGTTCAAAGTCTGAGTATCCATGTTATCTTTAAACTTTTCATAAAAGATACGGAACAACTCATTCTTATCCCACCATTTTTTTAAAACTCTGAATAATGCAATATTTTGCAACTCGATGAGTTTTGAAATGCCATGTATATTTATAAAAGATAAAATCAAACTCCTGAATAACGGAATTTATTGTGTTTGGAACACTAATCAGAAAATGTGTTATCTCTGGGATACTTAGTATTTTAACTATGGTTTTTCTACCTGTTGTTGACAGTATTCTTCTAGACCATGCAAAAAATCGTTTTCTTTATTCATTTTCAAAGTTAAGTAAAAAATACATTCACATATTGCATCTGTCCAGATTAATAGTATATGTTATTTTGACTGACGTCTTTGATAACAATTGTTGGGTCTCTGTTTTATACTAAATTTGACTACGGACTATTCCTTCTACCTGATCAATACATGTACTTGGGGTTCGAGATGGGTGTGACCTTTCGACAGGAGATACTTACTCCTCCTAGATACCTGATCCCACGTGGACGTCTGGAAATTCCAGGGGTCTGTGCTGGTTCACAGAATTATATTATTTGTATTTTATTTTTAGATCGAACACTGTTTGTTATTTTCTGTCACTTAAGTTTTTTTTTATTATACCAAGAACTATGATTGGTTCCAGGGACCGTTTTAATTCGTATGCTGCGAAACAACTATTTTCAATATTTGAGTTTTCAACTAAACTGTAAGTTTTTTTTTGTTTTTTTTTGTTTTTTTGTTTTTTAATTTTTTTTAATACATTTTTTCTAAATGCTCAAATGTTGATAATTAGAAATATCCCGAATTTCTTTTAAACGGGGGACATAGGCATCACCATGTCGGACTGTCTATCAGTATTTTAAAATTGAAACTGAGGAAGACTAGCTCCTACAGGTCATTAAAGTTGCTTTAAGCCGGAAGGTTTATACAGTGGAAAAGATCATGACGACAAAGTCATGAGTGCATTTCAATAAAGTGCTTGAGGACATTGCGAAATAAGACCGTATCATGCAAACGTTAGTCATATGAAATTTCCTTGAATTTTAATATTAATTATAATCTGACATATTTGTGAATATAATATTGATACAAAAATGGTATCGTTCTATGCATGTTTATTAATATAATATATTGATTATCTGATAATGTCTGTCTGTAAAATAAAACCATGATAGAAAGAAAATAGAATAAAATAGAATATATTCGCATATGTACACACGGCCATCCATACATTACACCTGCGTACGTCACGGGTGTTATTGTGTTTATTTACATATCGAAAATAAATCGAAGGTAAGTTATGTTATCTATTTTGGTAAAATTGATGTTCATCTTACCATTAACGATATCAAACTTTATTATATTGTAACGGTGTCTTATTATAAATCTGGAGCATGGAAATATAAATAAGTCCGTTTCAGGGTTCTACGGACATATCCATTTATTACATACACAGATGAACACATAGGATAGTTGGAATAATGGAACAATGAAGGAATATTTGGAATAATGCCCTGAAAAATCATAATAACAAATAATAAATACATAGCATAAAATATTCTGATATATCCGTATCAATATAGTAATTACAATCTGCGGTTAACAGATACGCTGCATAAAGGGAGGTAACTCTGTACATGATTTACATACAATCAATGCCCCCTTTTTATATTACGCTTTGAAAAATATAAAAACATTAATATCATATCATACCAATCTATGGGACTGAGCCTCTCCCATTCATTGTAGTCACAATATGGCTCACTGTACACGTATGTCCAGATCATAAAACTACAAATTATCTTAGTTTACATAAGTAAACCTATCATCATAAAAATATCTAGTAGATATATACAGTGCTGGGAACTAATTTTGTTACATAAACCAGCATCAGCATAAGCATAAGTAGCATCAGGATCGAGCTAGCATCAGGATCAGCATTTGAAAAACAGCATTACCAGGATCAGCATCAGCAAGCATAGGATAAAACCAGCATTGACCTACATAAAACCAGCATAATCCTACTAGCATCAGAAAATCAATGAGCTTTAATTCAGTAAAAAATTAAAAAAGAAAGAAAGAAGATTGGTTAAAGTATTCACATTATTGATACATAGTGAGATATTATGATAAAATAATTGTAAAAGGCACTTTTATTGCTTTAAACGGCAATGCTGAAATTCATTATCTACTTCCGGTAGCATGATGCTGCTTCCGGTAGCATTGACCTAATTATAAAACAGCATCAGGATAAGGATTACTAGCATTAGATCAGCAAGCAAAGGAAGCATTCAAATCAGCAAGCAAAGGAAGCATTCAAATCAGCATCGATGCTGTAACAAAATTAGTTTCCTGCACTGTATAGAATAAAAAATACTTTCAATAAAACAGTAACTCCTTAAATACTGAGTCTCAAATCAGATTCTGACTGTGCTAGTGCTATGGAATTAACTTTGGCAAAATTACAGATTTTACAGTTAAATCAAATATTAGAAATCATATTAAAATTAGTATATAAATGTTATCTTACCTTAATAGAGAAAAGTATTGTTTCTGTCAATGTCAGAAAGTCGTAATTATAAAATTTGTTAAATACAACCCTTTCTGGACAAATACTGGACAAAGAATGACCATAACAAACAACTTTTTGGAGGGAAAAATACTGAACCAATAAAACACAACCTTACAAAGTCCAAACCAATGAAAACAGTGAATACTTCAAACCAAAGACCAAAGACCAGAACCTTCATAACCCAAGGCAATAATAACTAGTGCTAATTGTAACGGGAACCGTTACAGATGTTCCCCAAACGGCTCCCCAATCCCTTATGATGCCCAATTCCCTACAAGCTTCAATAAATTAGACAATACTTTCGTAATATAGATGGACAGTTTATTTTTAAGGGTATTTCATCGGAAAACTACTCCGATATAGCCATATGGGTATTAGCCAATCAAATTTCAGCTCATGTGCTTGCACATAGTTTCTACATTTTTCACATTAATTTTCTTATAGTGTCTCACAATACATACATTTGTGTTAAATATTAAAGAATCTCATTGAAAAGTAAGAGAGATGTAACCCTTTAAGTATTAGCCAATCAGAATTCAGCATACGCGCATGCATAGCCTTGCATTCAATTTTGATAGTATCATAATGTAGGAGCTCTATGTGCCTATCCATGTCGTACATTTCATCCTGTTTTGTTGAAAACCACGGGAGTTATAGACATTTAAAGTTTCAACCAATCAGATTGCAGCACACCTGCATGCGCGTGTTTTCAAGAAATTTCCTATATAACATGTTGTAGCACCTTATAATATATACTTATATTCTAAATTTCAAAGTATTTTGTCAGAAAACAAGGAAATTATTGAGATTTTTGTATCAGCCAATCAGAGAAGAGCGCACGTGCATGCGCGTGAGTTCACGCTACTTTGATCATGTTATCTTGTCTAGACTACTAATGTATCTTTATATTTTGAGTTTCAAAGCAATTCATCAAGAAATATCAAAGTTACGGCTTCATCAAGTATATCAGTCATTTTACTCATTGCACGCGCGCGCACGTGCATGCATGTGCGCGCAAAATGACCTTCGTTCCGAACACCTACACAACATGCCTATTAACCCTAAAAAGGTTTCATGTCAATCGGATGAGTGGTTCTATGAGAACACTCCCGGACAAAAAGGTACCGGAGAAGAAAGTAGAAAAAAAGAATAATAATAATAATAATAATAATAATAAGAAACAGAGTAAAAACAATATGTTCCCAAACTTCGTTTGGGGAACATAATTAAGTACAGGTACTGCCTGTCCTACTTGGGTGACCTTTAAAGATTTAATAATGCATTTATATTTACAATTTAAAAACATATGAAATACATTATAGATTTATTAAATAAATTAATAAATCTAATACTGTAACAATATATTAGAATATGTATCGTACAACATTCATTTTATCTAAAGAACGATATTCAGTTACATTTAATTCATTCATTGTAAGTACAGCTTAATATTCCGATATCCGCCTGAAAGCTTCCTGGTCGCTAAATACACAAGCTGAGTTTTGTCATTATAACGACTTAAATCCATTTTATATCCAAATACTTACTTAGTGTCATACGGATCATGAAATTCTGTACCAGTATAATATATCTATTAATAATTTCTAAATAAGGAATTCTAGACCAATCACATTTCGATGAGAAAACTGCAAGTTTAATTTTCCTTGCAGAAAATAAATGCATTTTTACAGTTTCACGTTTTACTTATCTCAATAATTATTTAAAGGACCATTATTTCTTAATTTTCTTAATACTATGTTATAGCAGTTATTAAAGCCTATATATTTAACATACATGTAATTATGGCATGGCGTACATTTTTATAGTTTATACCTATATCCGTTGAATTGTCTTTCGGTAGGAAGAGGTTATCAATAGGGAAACAAAATGTTAATTGGATATACCATCATCTTTGTGTCATTCTATGCCTGTCATGTAGCAGAAGGAACAGTAATAGAGATTCATGAATGTAAGTTTTATTAGTATTTTGATTAACATGTAGGTCCTAATTGTTTATCTTTTTGTGTGTCTTACAATAAGAATGTACTAGCTGGCAATCTTTGAAAGTTGGAAATAAATAGAATGTAACTCTGAAAAAAAAATGAAAATTGGGGGATAATACTCGCAGTCAAATTTGACACTTACTAGCACAGAAGGTCTTGGTCTTGAAACAATGTTTAACTTATTGTTTTAAAAGATACTTTTGGAGAGGACTGTCCCAGATCAGAAGAAGTTAACGAGTATCGTCAAATACACCTTGAGTACGAAGGACAAAGAGTCAGTTCGTGTTCTTACATGTCCTTCCAAGGACAAGGGAAGAAAATTAGTGATGATTATCAAGTCTGTGTTATAAAAAAATGGTTCGTTGACGGTGACTGCAGCATGGAGATAGTTTTTAGATCTGGTTATGAAGGGAAAAAATTAAAGGTACAATTATTATTGATATTTTTTCATGAGCATTATTAATTCCTAACATTTGTCAAGGGTTCCAATATATAAAATATAAAATGTACATTCATATCAGTTAATTTTTGAAAGCATAATTTTACTTTTTTTTTTTAATAACTTTTTTACCTTATATGAATGGAGTAAAATAAATTCCAGAAGTATTTTCTTCTAATTTTGAATGTTTGTATTTTGTGGTAGAAGGTGTATTTTCTAGAATTAGCTTAAAAGGTGACAGAATTTAAAATTCAATTTTTTAAAAACAAAATTTCCCTAAATATTTTCAATTTCTACATATCGAGAACAAAGGTATGAACATAATATTATACACTCTATAAGCTAAAGCATATGTACATTTGGTATTCAAATCATGAATATGATCAATACCCCCCCCCCCCCCCCCCCGTAAAGTATTACAGTACATGATTGTATTAAATGAATAATACAATCCATGTATAAAGGGGAGGAAATTTTTCAAAGATTTTTCTTCCCTAGAACAGTTAGACTGCATTTTCAGCATCCATATTTACTGTACATGTGAATCAAGTTTGGTTAAGTTTTGACCCCTTGTGATAGATGCAGCTGCAATTTGGGGGTTAAAATTTACACAGTGGGATATATACAATGATCAGTATATGAAAACGAATAAAATTAAACTGCAATTTCTTTACAGAGCTTTACTTGTTCCAGTTCTTATTCAAACACAGAATTCTGCGCCGATTCTGGTGAAAAGCTTTACGTATACTTTAAATCGCGTAATGGAAAATCAACATCCAGTGTCAGTTTCAGATTTCTTATTACAGCTACAAAGCTTGATTGTAAGTATCTTACAAGTTGTAGTTGTGTATACATGATATAGGCGTTATTTATTATCAATGAATAATAAAACATCATTTTTGTTGTAATAATGATAATTAAGGGGAAAAGAAATGTTACTTTCCAAGACATAGATTGAAGAGAGAATAATTTTGTTCAAATATTATAGCAGATGTTTTTAGGCAAACTTAAAGACAAAGCCTTGCTCGAGATAAAACATTTCTGGGAAAAAAAATCATGTTCTTTTTTTACGAAGTTATTTGTCTTAAGGTCAAGATCTAGTAAATTAAAGATGCCTACATATTTTTTTTCAAATTTTAGAAACGAGTTCTTTTAATGATCCATTACAAATATAGCGTTGCAAAATAAGGTGTATCGGGACATAATTTTAAGGTAAACTCAACTAAAATATATATTTTAATCTGGCATTTTCAATGCAAAATGAAGAAAATTAGGTAATAATTTCGTTTTTTTTTTTTTCATTTTAAGAAAGGAAATGTATCAATAGGTTTTTTTCTTATCTTATTGACCTTTACTTTAAAATGATATTGAATTGAATGTAGGTATCGGGGTTACTTTTGACATGATTTCAATGCCATGAAAGTGCTTCATTTTCTACATAATTCTATTACAGTCGTAAAGTAGGGGGAAGATTGAGTCAACTATGATGTCATAATGGATTTAGCACCAAACAGTCTAAACTCATGATTTACTAGATCTTGACCTTAACATATCTTGTAAATATATGGAAAAGTGGGCGTTATCATGTGTTTCCCCCTTTATTGACAACCAAAACACAAAATATGATAAAATATCAGTTCTATACCTTACACAATATACTAAATAAGGAATTAGTCGTGTACATGACATGCATTTATCTTTTTTTAAATATTAAAAAAAAAACACTCCGAGTAGATCTAATTTAAAAGTTCACCCATTCCTATTGAAGTCAGGAGATCTCATTATTAGGATCTTCGACAGACAAATATATTAAAAACATCATTCGAGCAATGAGGAGCAGTGAAAACGGTAACTGTCATAAAATTCTAATTGCATATACTATTTCGATCATTGTCTCACTTGAAGAAGTTGAATAACATGCATTGTAATTGCTAGGTTAAAAAACAAAAATATGTCTCATTAAAAACTATATCATTACGTACATGTGTAAGTGTAAGAGTATTCTTCTTACAGATAGTAACTTAGTTTGGGCCGTTATTGGAGGAGTGATCGGGGGCATCGTGTTAGTTACGTTGCTTACTGCTTTATTTTGCTGGTGTGTTTGTAAAAGGAAGTCAGCATCAGGTCGAGTACTAACCAAGCCAGACAAGTTACAACAAGTTCAGGTAAGTATAAATTGACTGCTGGAGTAATGAATTCGAACAAAACTGAACCAAATTCCGAAGTTTCATTCAATAATTTTTGCATGTTTGAAATAAAAGCTAAAGATATTTATCGCTTCTTTTCAAAGTTTTAAAATTTACATGTTTCAATCGAGATATTGCATGAAACTCTGATTAATAACTCGTAAGTCTTCAAATCAAAGAATCCCTTAAGTAACACACCCTCAAAATCAAACTTCACTTAACAGTTAGTATACGACGGTGATCACATCTGATTACAGCATGAACATGTTGCGCCATTGATAAAATGTGTACATGTAATAATATATATGGATAAATGGGATTTACACATTCAAATTCAATTTTATTACAATTATGAAAATCACAACTGAGTAATTTACTATATGGAAATGGTCTTTTCTTACAACTTTGTTCATTTTATCCACTCAGCTTTGACTCAACAAGCCTATCCGTATACTACACATTCTGCACAACCAACCGGAAACATTGCTCCATTCCCGGCGGCAAACTATTCAACACAGTATTCGGCAGGCTATGGTAAACAACCCTTATGTCAATCCTTGCAAACAGTCGAATGGCAACAAACACAGAAACAACCGTCCGCTCCTCTCCCGCCAAGTTATAATGATGTCATGAACAAGCTTTAGAATTGATTACTGTAATCTGTGGACAAGAAATCAAAAGGCATATAATTATGTATATGACATTATCATAATGTTATATTGCTCTGTTCACCTTATTTATTTTTTACGAAGTATTGAAGAAATGTTATTTTTAAGATATGCATCTGATCTGCTAGATTAGCAATGAACAAAATATGGTTATTATACGCCAGTCCAAGACGGAACGTATTATGGTATTGCGTTCATGTTCGTCCAATCTGGTCATCTGTCTGTTAGTTTTTTTTTTTCGTGTCGTGTATATAGGTCACTTAAAACTTTAATTAACTTGATAAGGCCAAATAAGGCAAATCCCTGTCTGGCTCATAACTAGAAAAAAAATGACCTAGAATCATCAAACTTGGTCAGTTAATGCATCTGAGAAAGTTTAGAAAGAGTGTTGCATACTACATTGAGGTCACTTTGAGCTTTAATAATGGTGTTTTTTTTAATATGTTTTAAGGGAGATACATGTAATCTCTACAAATGTATATAAGAGTACAGCAGTAACCTTATTAAAAATGTTACATCAAGAAAATAAACATTTTTATGATATATATGTGTTTGTATATAACAATTCTCTTTTATAGCAATATTGACATAAATATCCAATAATAATGTGCTACAAAAAATGTAAAAACCTAGTGAAAACATCCCACAACTGGGAGAGAAATTCCACTTTCCTATGGGAGTAATTATCTAAGGCATGGATTTCAAAAAGTTCAGTTGGACATGCAAAAAGCATTTTGCAGAGTCAAACTCCATCTGTCAATATAAAGATTAGTAAATAAGTTTTATATAGGAAAGTTGTCATAATCATTTCTGTTATAGCATCGGTGTTACCCATATGTCTCGGGAATAAGGGAGGGGAATTTAAAATTTTTGCTTTTGGTTGCGATTGATAATATATCTCAAATTTTAAAAAAAAATCTTACTTTATTTTTTATATCAAAACAACCAAATTGGAGAGTACCAAGTATCAGTAAGATGACATATGATTGCAATTAAGTTTTAAAGTCTAACAATAATGATTAGTATATTCATGTTTTATTAGCAGCGGCATTATTCATTGATAAAAAATACAATTAACAACGCTACAGATTGGACATTTGTGTCACTTCAATATAACGAGTTGAGAATTTGTTCTAATTAAAAACTACAGCATAGAAGATGCACATCAAACATTAGGAATAGAGATATCATTGAGATCTTTCTACCAAGATTGACATGATTTGTTTCCTGCTCACTCATCCATTTAAGATTAAAAAAAAAATATTTGTCGGGCGTATCATGCACCTAATGGCGCACATTTTGATTTACTTTTTATGCCCCCGGATCGAAAGATCCCGGGGGTATATTGTTTTTGTCCTGTCTGTCTGTTTGTCTGTTTATCTGTTTGTCTGTTTGTCTGTCTGTCTGTTGTCAACTTTAAACTTGCCCATAACTTTTGATTGGTTGGAGCTATGACTTTTATATTTCACCTGTGTATTCCTTGTGACAAGACATTTCTATGGGTACCATCATATTTGACCTTTTGACCTTGACCTTGGAGTTTGACCCACTTTTGCAAAATTTTATGAGAGTTTAACCTTGGCCATAACTTCTGAACAGTTGGCGCTTGGGTTTCAAACTTCATATGTGTATTTTTTGTGATAAGGCCTTCCTTTGGATACCAACAACTTTGACCTTTTGACCTTGACCTTGGAGTTTGAGCTACTTTTGAAAAACTTTAACCTTGGCCATAACTTTTGAACAGTTGGTGCTTGGGGTTTAAAACTTCACATGTGTATTCCTTGTGACAGGACCTTTATCTGGATATCAACCTCTTTGACCCTTTGACCTTGACCTAGGAGTTTGACCTACTTTTGAAAAACTTTAACCTTGGCCATAACTTTTGAATGGTTGATGCTAGGGCTTTCATACTTCACATAATTATGTAATTCTTGTGACATCACCTTCCTTTGAATACCAAAAACTTTTACCCTTTGACCTTGACGTAGAAGTTTGACCTATTTTTGAAAAACTTTAACCTTGGCCATAATTTTTGAATGGTTGATGCTAGAGCTTTCGTACTCCACATATGTAATCCTTGTGACAAGACCTTTCCTTGGATACCAACCACTTTGACCCTTTGACCTTGACATAGGAATTTGACCTACTTTCGAAAAACTTTAACCTTGGCCAAAACTTTTGAATGGTTGGTGCTAGGGCTTTCATACTTTACATATGTAATCCTTGTGACAAAGCCTTCCTTTGGATACCAACCACTTTGACCCTTTGACCTTGACATAGGAGTTTGACCTACTTTCGAAAAACTTTAACCTTGGCCATAACTTTTGAATGGCTGGTGCTAGGGCTTTCATACTTTACATATGTAATCCTTGTGACAAGACCTTCCTTTGGATACCAACAACTTTGACCTTGACCTTGATGTTTTACTTACTTTTAAAAAACCTTAACCTTCGCCATAACTTTTGAACAGTTGGAGCTAGGGCTTTCAAATTTAACATTTTTTTTATCTTTTGGCCTGGATTTTGACTTGCATTTGTAAAAACTTTAAACTTCGCCATAAGCTGCCATACGGGGGAATCAGTGTTTCACAAACACATCTTGTTTTAAATGTGTTTTTTAATGTTATTTGCGTGATAGTGTTGTTGAAGCTTATTGTAGACCATAATGCACCAAAGGGAGAATATCCTTAAAATAAGTGTCCCTGGTGCAGTTACAATGAAGAGTGCCATACCGTCCTAGTGTTTGTTTAATGTTGATACACTCAGGAATGGTTTTGAGATTTTGAAAAATACACACATTTATTCTACTTTTCTATATGCATAACATTGGCAAATTGTGATCATATATGCCTTTTGCGTTAATGTATTAAGGCAAATCTATCGCATGTAGAGAGAGTAATTTGGATACAAGATTCTTTTTCAAATTTTTGTTTTATGAAGTGCCATTTATGTGGAAAGGGGGAGGGGGGGGGTGACAAAATGTGTTATTTATAGGAACGATACAATAATATTGTTCACCAAAATAAATTAATGAAATTTTTGTCAATATTTTTTTTTACATATTAATAATCATTTACATTTTTTTTTACATATTAATAATCTGAGATCTGTTATTTTTATTTTTATAAATATATTTTTTAAGTAAAATTTTAATGTAACACATAGAGATATTTAAAAAGGCATCAATAATACATGTTTTAACATTTTACTCTCTGATTTTTGCTTCATGATATTTTATATGATGTTATGAATAAAGATGAAAACTTGATAGCATGATTGTATTTTTTAACTTGAAGACTTAA
Organism: Saccostrea echinata; assembly: GCF_033153115.1. Taxonomy (NCBI): domain Eukaryota; kingdom Metazoa; phylum Mollusca; class Bivalvia; order Ostreida; family Ostreidae; genus Saccostrea; species Saccostrea echinata. Next base: position 157,382 of record NW_026889833.1, on the reverse strand, counting down.
TGCCTTGATTCAACTTGTAACATTTCATGACTTAAAGCAACATTTGTTGCCATAGAAAAATAAACAAAAAATTCAATACATCATCTCAAAGAATTTTAAAGTTGTAGATAAAACCTTTCTGAAGTAGTTTTTAGCTTACCTCGACGAAGTTGGAGGAGCTTATGTAATACCCTCGGCGTCGGCATCCCAGGTTAAAGTTTTTGGAGCAGTTTTCTTTTCAAGTACTTCTATGGCCTATATTAGTCAGAGATGCATGGAGGATGCTTCTAGTGTGTTTCATTGTACCAGTCAAGGTTTCAGATGCTGCAATATCAGCTAAAGAATGACCAGGTTAAAGTTTTTGGAGCAGGTTAAAGTTTTTGGAGCAGGTCTCATTTCCAAGTAACTATAAGCCCTATATTGACCAAACTTGCATGGATGATATCTAAGGATGCACACTACTGGACTTGCTTCGGATGCTGGATCTGACCTACATTTTCCGGATGAGTGACTAGGTTAAAGTTTTTGGAGTAGAACTCATTTCCAAGTAACTATAAGCCCTATATTGACCAAACTTGCATGGATGATATCTAAGGATGCACACTACTGGACTTGCTTCGGATGCTGTATCTGACCTACATTTTCCGAATGAGTAACCATGTTAAAGGTTTTGGAGCAGATGTCATTTCCAAGTAACTATAAGCCCTGTATTGACTAAACTTGCATGGATGATACATCCAAGGATGTACACTACTGGACTTGCTTCGGATGCTGTATCTGACCTACATTTTCCGGATGAGTAACCAGGTTAAAGTTTTAGGAGCAGATCTCATTTCCAAGTAACTATAAGGCCTATCTGAACCAAACTTGCATGGATGATGCACCAAGGGACGAACAATCTCAGACTTGCTTTGGATGCTGGATTTGACTTACATTTTCTGGATGAGTGACTAGTTTTAAGTTTTCAGATAAGTATATTCCCAAGTAACTGCAAGCCCTATCCGACCAAAATTGCATAAATGTTGCATCTAGGGATGCATGCTCCTAGATTATTATTTTAGTGTGGGACTTTGCCTTATTTAAAGACAACATTCGTTGAGGTGAGCTCTGTAATCTCTGATTCCCTATGTTTTTTATTTGGTCATAAGAATATGAGAGTAAAATATCATCAACAGTGAAAAATTTCTTTCCGCGAAGCAAGTTTTAGCAGAAAGCTTTTCCAAAAGCTCAACTATTGAATAAGAAATATCCTCAAACACACATATTGTAATGGAAAGGAATATAGGAATCACCATGTAAACAGTCTAACAGTGTCTTCAACATTGAAGTAGAGGAACAACGGCAGCTCTTACAAATTATAAAGGTTGCCATAAACCAGATGGTTTATACACTTACCTAAGATCCTGACGACTAGGTCTACGTAACCAGGGATGACATTACTGTCCTGTTTTGACCATAACTTTGAAGTCGGCCAAGTTGTCAGGTTATAACTTTTACTTGGAGAACCATTATAGGATCTGGATGATGGTTCATATTTTCGACAATATTTGCTTATATGATAAGAGTATATCTTAAACTTCTAAATTAATGTTATTTTGGGAAGGATGAAGGTATTATGTTTCTAAAAAGTGTGATATTTTTGTCTAGACCGTGTCTTATTGTACTTTAAAGACATAAGAAGTTAAATCTAAACAAAGGACTCTCATGAACTGAAAGCACTAGCAATGATTTTATAAAAAGCCGTAGAGATCGCACAATTTTGAACCTTTTACTAGAACACAAAATAATGTGCCTACATGTATGTTACAGAGATGTAAAAGGTCCTACTTCACACAATGGTGCCTTTTCACCTTGGGATACCTTGAGAGCTTTAATCAGTTATTTCAGCAAAATATCTATGTGTACCTGAAATCTTGATCAGTTTTTGTAATATGTTCGTATCTTCATCATCGTATGAGATATCAATGAGTTGAAAGCTAAGAATACAGATATCCAAAAGATCTTTTTATGGTTAACCGTTCAGTAAGAGGTCAGTTTAGTGTCTTAAAAATATAACTCATGCATCATTTAAATGGATTTTTAATACGTTTTGTAAAGAGGCAAAACTTCAGCCTAGAGTTCAAAAATAATTTCGAGATATCAAAATTACACTAAAGCAGTGTTGTGTCAAAGGTCAGTCAAGGATCTAAACTATTGGGAAAATAACATAAACGTTACTCTCTGGAATTGCATTGCATGCTTCTTTACTTGTACTTGACCGGTTTCCGTTGACTTTGGTCACAGCTGGACAACTCCTAGCTGAAACAGATAATCTCCTAAACTGCACGTAGTCTGGGCTTACGGCCGACAAAGGCATAAAACTACGAGTAACAGTTGAAAAGGAATGCAAAAGGCACAAAACTCCCATATTGTGATGAAATTTAATAGATTTTTTTACCCCTTCTTTCATTTTCGTCTTGGCTTACTGGGTTATCAATGCACTTTAGAGTGCAATATTCGACTTAGATTGCAATGTCAGGCTAATATTAACTTTATGGTCGGGATCTCAGCATGGACTATCTAGCATACGGTAGTGTAGCCAGTGGTAGAACAATTCAAAGAATGGTTCAGGTTTCGAAAATCTTAATAAAGATATCGTTTTAAAAAAATGAAATATCATGGCTAGGCTAGAAGTGCTGGTCGTTAGTAAAAAAAAAAAAAAAAAAAAGCGGGACTTGACTAGGATGAAAAATCATGTAACCGTCTGACCAGGGTCTTAAACTCGCAAACCACATTCACACAAACTCTTTCATACCCCATACTCGTACATACCGAAGTAGCACAAGTTGCATTTTTTATTTTATTTATACATAACTCTGGATACAATAAGAAGAGGAAGAAAGAATGGCAGAGGAGATCCGTGATATAGAGCGCGAATGCCTGAATTACAGTGTATGATTGCTTGATATTTTGAAGAGGCGTCACTCTGGCCTTAAAGGCCTACATTAAGACGTGAATGGATCACATTATCACTAATCAGAACACATTTTACAGGGTCCCTCTTAATCAATGTTTGAAATTAAACATTACACATCTTGCATCAGAGTCAACGTATGCCGAAAAGCAGTTCGGGTATTGAATACCTCACAAAAATATTTCTGTTGTCTTGAGAGAAGTAAGTTCTGCCTTCAGGGTTCCTATAATCATTCACAAATATATTTATTTTGTAAAATATTTATATCAATTCAAATGATAATATTCATTTAACTTAGCGTGAGTAAAACAAGAGATGTTCAATATCTTCTTTATTTCCAGGTGTACATTATATTTGTTTTCTGTCAATATCGTTAAATTTAACTTGACTTGAATTTGACTATACATTTGACGAGCTTATTTACTTTTTCCAACTTCCGGTGTGCATAGTTTAACTTTTACGAGTATGTGGACGTATGCCTTGTTTGCCAATCACAGCTGCTGAGTGGAGTCAGTTTTCGAATGGCTTTGTGCACAATGGTACTTTCCTTAGGACTTTTGATGCATAGGAAAGTGTGCATATTTGCGTGAGAAAATCCTCCTGGTTCAGTTCAATAATTTAATACTGTAGTTCCTCAGTTGATACATTGCATGGATGTAATGGTGAATGATTAATTCAAATGCAAAAACTTATTTTCAAAACTTAATGAAGGTTATATAAACTCGTATAGGTATAGTTCTACATTTTTGATTACAAATGATATGTGAGGTTAAAAAAAGGATAAACTCAATTCTATAATTTATATATAACAAATAGTAAAAATATTCCTCTTTAATGTGTTCAAAAGCAGTGGTACATTATAGAGCATACATGTATAAATAAAAACCTATGAAAATATAACAACCCGGAAGATGTTCTGTGAAAATATGTCAGTGAAACAATATATCTTGACTAAAATGATACAGATTTTCGCCCATGATGTAACCTGTATTGTTATTTTTTTGTGTATACAGTATAGTATATCATCCATGACATAGGGTGTATAACCATCAGCAAAAATGGTGGTAGGGATTGAAGGCTGATGAAACTTTTGACGGAAAATTAAAGTGGAAAGAATTATCCATAAGTAATGAATTGATGAAGTTTTAACAAAGGAAGAAATTTTTCCACTGTAGCACCAAGCAGAATTAAGAGACTTCAGGTATGCATGAAATTCTAACATACATATATATGTAGTACTGTATACCCCAATGAAAAAAATTCGGTTCAGTTAAATTTCCCATTTATTGAGATAATTAAAAGAGAGATATTGAGATTCGCAGGAATTAATCACTTTCAATTACCAGCTTTGAACTTCTGGAAGTGATTGAATTCTTGCATTTCATTGACTTGAATCAGATCCTTTTCCATTTTTATCCTTTCAGATTCAATTATGAAAAGGTTCCTTGGAGTTTTCATATGATGGTTTTAATAAAATGCTCGTGACTGAACGCAATATATTCGTTAGCGTTACAATGAATTAATATATGAGCAAAAATCAACAAGTATCAAGGCCGTCAAAGTGCCGGGGGGTGGGGGTGGGGTGGGGGTGGGGGGGGGGGTTGCACCCATTTAAGAAAAGATTCGCACAAAATATCTATCTGAAACAAAAAATAAATGTTTAAATCAATGCTGCTCAGATTTTGTTTTTTGTTTTTTTTTTTTTTTTATATGTATTGGGGAAAATCCTGCAAGTATGCAACAGAACTAACCAAAATGATACCAATTTATAAAAATAATTCTGCTTCAGTGAAAAGAAACTCCCTTCAGACGCCCCTTTTCAAAAACCTGTCGAGTATAGTTTTTCAGAATTTTTAGCAACTTTTGTTTGACCAAGTTGTGGTCATGGCTGATGTTGAAAAATGTTTTATACCATGTCAAGAGTGCAACAGAAAAAATGTAGTGCGCCAAAAAATTCTGTAAGACAATTAAGTCAAAAAAAGAAATTTCAAAGTGTGAAACAATAACTGATATACAATTTAAAGCTTAAAAAATGTTGTATAAATCAGCCAAGTACCTGTGCATACCCAATAATATCAAGAATACAACATTTGATGGTTTGCTCCCCAGCATGAAAAAACTTTTCAGTACTGTACATGATTCTCTGACTATTATTTTGGAAAATAAAGACACAAAGAACATTTTTATCAAATCGATTTGTCAATTACTGGGTCAGATCTATATGTCTATGGTCAGGAGCGCAATACATTTTTTAAAGATTCAAGTTATCTGATGAAAAGACTTCTATTCATACTAATAAATATTCTTTAATTACTAATTATCTATTTGAATAATTTAGTGCTAAATTATTGACAGTTCATTATTAAAATCCTTCTCTTTTACAATTTTATCAATGCAGATGTGTTTTTATCTTTTCTTAGATTTTTTATGAATGTAAAATATATACACACTGAAAAAAGGTTATAAAATTCAAATAATTTCACCTTAACTTCATTGAAACAACAGAACAAGTTTTGATGTAATTTTTGCCTTACAATTCTACTTTAAAGATTCCCAAGCTGTTGGTCAGGAGTGCAACAAAAACGTCACAAATATTGCTTATCAAATATGAATGAATATAATGGAAAAAAAATGATGAGTAAAATGTTTCTGTTTGAACTGTGAGTTGCTTACAGTGTATTTCCTGTGAAGGAAACTATACTATAAAATAGTAAAATACATTTTATCTTCTTAATATATATTTTAACTAGTCTTTTTTTTATATATAAATCGGAATAATTCAATAATATATAATATATATTAAGATATAAAGCCAAGTTTAAATACATTCGAGTGTTTAAATTATGAAGCATTGGACTATGAATATTGCACAATATTGTTACCACTTGATGTAGCCAACACTTTGTGAGTTTTTGTGTTCTATGGTTTTAATTCAAATTTTCTGCAGTCAGGAGTGCAACAAAACTGTTTTATAATTATCAATGATCTTCATTTACCTTTACTAAAACTACATTGAAAAAAAAAAATTTTTTGATCCTATTTGATGTTCAAAACATTGTCTATCAACAAATTACATATATATTGTTTGGACAGTTTGCAGTCAATTCAGAGAATATTTTTTATCACTTAACATATATTTTTAATACTATATATATATATTACACATTGCTAATAATCGTGTTTTGAAGTCTTGAAAATATGAAAAACTTGTCGTAAATGATACATAATATCAAAACGATGAACTGATTTAAATGAGTTATAATTGTGTGTTATAATTTTCAAAACAATATTAAATAAAATACATCTCAGATGTCAGGAGTAGAAAAGGGTCAGTTCAAAATCGAGTATTTTTGTAAGAAAACTTGTATCAAAAAATTCTATATCAAATATATCAAATATATATCAATATCAATATCAATAAATATCAAAATTCTTTTTGGTTTAGATATAAAGAATTGACTTAAATGGACAAAAAAGTGATTTTGGGGGAGTTTTATTGTTAGATATTTCTTTCATATTAAAACTTTTCAAACCAGAATTGAAAAAAAATAATGTAAAATAACAATCAAAAGACCAATTTCTGTCACATATACAAGATTATGATTATTTTTATGTATTTTAGAAAGTCTTTTAGGATGTAGTAATATTTTCTTTTTTCAAATAAAGTTTTACTAATAAAAATTCTGAAACTTTTTATGCAATTACAATTATCTATTCTATTGTCACTTAAAAATCATAAGTAGAATGAATGTATATTATGATGATATAAGTGAAGAATATGTTATGGTTAGTTGAATTTAAAAAAAAAATCAAGTTGGTGATTATTATTTCTGAATTTCACCCATATACTTTTATTTCATGTCAATGCAGAGACATGAATAACACGCTGCTTATATGTTTGTTAAATCATAGTCAATCTATTATTTTTTTTTTTAATTTTTCAAATTCTGTACTCACCGAAGACGAATGTTCTACGATCCCACTCACTGTATAGTTTATTCCTTCGATTTTGAACGTATACGCCAACCACTCAACACCCAGTGATAGGGCTAAATTTTGAATACGTCAGTTTATGTATACGTACCAAAGTCGTCTCTACTGTATCATGTAATTTTTATTCTTATTATATATTTATTAATATGGCTTATGATAATTAATGGAAAATAATAGTGCAACTGTATTCAGGTATACGATTTTGCACTAGAAAATAATCTTTACACTAGTTCTCTCTAATAATAATATGAATAGATTCATAATTTTTAGATTTGTCTAATTGCAAATGAAAACTCTAGAAGTGTTACATGTATGTAAATGATCCCATAATGTATTATTACAACAAAATTAATCTTGACTGGGTATCAAGAATGTAAGAAGGTTTCCCGCTGTATAAATTTTCCTCCTCATTTCATTCAAACTTTTCACCAATGAAAAAAACAGGTCAATGGCGTGACCAGGAAGAAAAAATAATCGCCCTCTTTGTTAAAAATACTCCAGTGCAACATTATATTTCTTGTAAAATTGTACATTTAATCCTTAAAAATGTAATTTGAATTTTTATCTTGCATGGTTGTAACAAGTAAAATAAATTTTGCTATAGAGGGTTCCAAATTATGTACAATGTTGTATCAATGTGTAAAGACTGGATAAACAAAGAATTTATAAATTTTATTTGAATAATGAGGAAGATGTGTCTTATTCTTTCTTTCAACCAGGAAAACGTTTGTTATTAAGGTATGCATCAATTTTTAACCTTATATTATTTTATTTCATAAATGAGAACTTATATAGATGTACACTTGCGTCTTCTCCAGTTTATATGCAGAAAATCTAGAGTGATTTATAAATTATGATGAGAGACCCCCTAAGTCCTTCTCTGATTAGTAGGTATCTATTCATTGTGTACAGGTATCTTGCATATTACTAATAATCAAAATACATGACTGTACTTGATACCCAAGCCAAAGAGTAACACTGACCTTAATGCATGTATTACATTAATTCTTCTCTTAAGAAATTCACAACTATCTATAGCAATCTTGATTGTTATACAATTATGGATAGTTTTGAATTTCTTAAATAATAAAACTTTAATGTAACACACGAAATAACAAAAAAATTTGTGTAACTGAAATGTCATAATGTAACCCATTCTTCTTCAACCCGCCCCTCATCTTTCAAATCTAAATTTTAATCCAACTGTTTTGATAATAAGTATTTGAATTCGTTCTTCGTTATACATGTATTTTACAAATGAATCATATAATATTATTACCATGATAGACACATGTAATATAATCATAAGATATTGAAGTGCATTTCTATATTTCATCAAATTATGCTATTTTATCATGCCAAACGCCTTCAGTCAAAATCAAGTTAACTTGTAATAAACTGTTTTTACCAAAATATTGCACAACAAAGAAAGAGGACATTTTAAAAACATATAATCCGTGTAATTATAAATCACCAGATACATTAAAAGCCTCAATAAACAAATTTAACATTAATCCTAATTTAACGACATTGGCAAGTAGAGTGTGAAAGAATAATGCGAAAGGATCTCTACACAAGTAATTGAATCCGGTCCTGTGTATGACAATATTTTTGGTGTTCCAGTATTAGGCATGCATGTGTATTAACCCCTTGTTCAGTTTTATAGCTTTTATAGTTGCAGAATTGGGTGTATTATCAAGTTACCTTTATGAAGACCACACCTTGGAAGGAAATATTAAAAGAATTGTAAGCGAAAAGCTTCCTTTAGATCTTTAAATTAAAATGTACCCACTTCCAGCTATGTACAAACAATATATCACAAGGGGACAAAATCACTATAATATTGCAGATATCGATTTTGCACTTGGTTAATTTCAATTTGTTATTTTTACAACTCAATTTGACACGATTTCAGTAATGAATTCTGTTGCAGGTAGGATTGGAATGTTTATAGAACAGTGTCCAAACAACCTTACAAGTCTTTGTTTTCACCATTAATTTGATCAGTATTACTTCTATATATTTGCAAAGGTTTTATGCGATCAGTTGAAGTTATTTTTGCAACCTTTTTAGGTAATAAAGAGCTCTAATATACTAGTGATTACCTGCACTCGAGATTTCACCAATTTAATGCCTTAGATTAACGTTAAAAGTTACTGATTTGACCAAAGAACGTTTAATTGACATAATGCAGTGATCCCTTTTCATGTAACAAAAGTAACCAATTTTGAAAACTTAATTTATCGATTCACTCATACAGTAAATAAAGAAAATATATATTTCTATTTCAGAACAAATATGGTAAATCGTCCGTTAATATACGCAATTGTGTACACTGTGTTGACTTTTACATTTGTCGATGCAGCAGAACATGAAATATGTAAGTAATATTTTAAAATACATTTATGATTTGTAATCAAAACAGGGAATTTTTAACATTTTCGAATCCAATTTTGTTTCAGTTCAGTTTGGAAAGATTTGCTCTCTACGACCTCAGCAAATAACAGAGGATTTGCCTTTTTACGTGTATTATGATAGTATGTTTGAAACTGGACCTATATGGTGTTCATATATAGGATTTAGTGCTCGTGGTGCCAATTCCAGAGACAAATATCAAATATGCACGACCCTTCATACATTTCGTGACCCAATGTGCTCTGTGAAAGTATCCCTTAGAAACAGCTTGAATGGAACAGCATTGAGGGTATGAATTTAATTGATTTCATCCTTAATTAAGCTAAAAATATCATACACGATACAATTTTCTGAATGCATTTCCATTGTTCTGTATATAAAATGTAATCAAGACACAACGTGAATATAAGTTTATAACTGAGTAAATATGGGTACCTGTACATGCAGGAATGATAAGAAGTGAAGCTCTTTTAATTATTTTCTACTTTTGCAATTTATATTTCATTATAGTATTTGAAAGGAATATTTTTAAATATAATTGTACAGTGTCGTAGTATGCACGCTGAAAATGGATATTAAGGACAAGTGCTACATACAAAAAATGGATGCTTAAGTTGATATATATTTTCGGACGTATTTTTGTTGTAAATGATACATATACACTGTATCAAATCTCTAAATTATTATGAAATTGTAGATTTCTATCATGTTTAACTTTCTTCCTTTTTGCCACCCCCTTATAAATTTATACTTTTTTTTAATCAAATTATAGGACGTTACTGAGAAACGTTGAATGAAAGATATAACTTAATGCGGCTAATTTTATTTTACTTATATGAGCAGATTAAGTTGTTACTTTCTTGATTTGTTTGTATCATTTGTACTAAAGTTTTTTTTTTTTTGAAGTTCAGTCCATATGTACCGACATGTACATATATCTATGATTTCTCAATTCCAGACATTTTCCTGCACTGAAACATCGAAATCTAAATTCTGTGTGACGCAAGGAGAGGATCTTTACATTGTGTTGGATTTTATGTCTTCTGTGGAAGAGAAACCTGCGGAATTTATATTTTATGTGGATGCAACGAAGACTTATAATCGTTAGTTTCATATACTAGTGAATATATATATATATATATATATATATATATATATATATATATATATATATATATATATATATATATATATATATATATATATATATATTAGGGATGTCAATTTTGTTAATAATTCATATTCGAATATTCAATGAAAGTATTCGAATATTTGATAAAATAAATAAAATCTGTTTTATTTTAAATATGCATCACCCTACTCTCATGAAGGGTTTAGCATAGGTGTACTTATATTGGAAGTAAAATTGTATGAAAACTTTTGTAGGTGTAAAATAAGAAATTCCATTTGATATTTGTCAATGCTTGAAATTAATAATTGATTTAAATGTAGAAAAGAGTCATATTAACAAACAAAACCTGCGTATTTATAGTAGCTTCAACTGAGGAACCAGTCGTCTTACCAAAGGCAAGATAGTCGTTACGGTATACTGTTTAGAATTCAATACTTGTAATAAATTACAATTATCTGGCAGGCCTAATAAGAGATATAATAGTAATCTTTGATACAATGTTTTTTTTAAATATGAACAAATATTTCCATAGACAATTTTCATAGATAATTAACTAATTTCCCGATAATGAATAAAAAATTCAGGATTATGTACAACCCGAGATAATCAAGTAATTTACACATTTATTTTGAAATTGAGCCCCTTACATTAATTACAGACTAATTCTATCGGACATTCATTCAATAATCAATTAAATTTATTTTGATAAGTATACTCTTCACGTCTTTTAGACATTCTAAGAAGGATTTCCTTTTGTTGTTCTCGATTCTAGATCCGATCGTACAATGTATCTAGCTAATAAAACTATGAAAGTAATTTTTGTATTATACATAAAGCATTATTGTATAATTCTTTAACACCTTACTCAAAAAACAAATAATTTAGTAAATCTATAAGATTAGAAAGTGGTGAAAGAAATCAGGCGAAATCGAATTGATCGCTAGTAAATTAAACAGGGATAATTCCAGCACTGTTCTAATCAAAATTTATTTAATCACAGTACTTCTTTTTATTAAATCTGAAAAACACCGAATATTCAAATCTTAAATTCATATTCGAATATCAACTCATCGAATGAATATTCGAATGTTCGAATATTCGTTGCCATCCCTAATATATATATATATATATATATATATATATATATATATATATATATATATATATATATATATATATATATATATATATATATATATATATATATATATATATATATATATATACACACACACACACAAGTTGTCTTAGAGTATAAAATAATGAACTGCTTTCTTAAGTTTTTCCTACTCTTTAGTACCTTTTTCATCAATATACACAAATTGACATACATGTTTACCTTACGGCGCACGGATACATGTAATTGTGTCAAATTCTAAAGCAACGTCACGTTTCATCTTAGCTGTTAAATTTTGGATAAACCCCATTTAAATTCCAGGATCCCACTGATGCCCATACTCAACTTCCCCTTTATTCCTCCATAAACAGCCGAGGGACCAATCTCGCACACACATGGGACCTTTTGAAGATTTGATTTAGTAAGTTATGGAAGGTATTCTCACTTTCATCTGAACTAAATATGCGGTCTATTTTCAACGGTCTGCAGTGATTGCGTCTTTTGTTAGTTCCATGCATTAGCCGATTGGTCTGTATGTTTCGTGCTACCCGGGGGCTCGATAAAAAAAACATTAAAAATGCCCATCCACTTGAATACTAAAGTATAAATGATATTTTTTTATATTTTGTTATCTACTGTTATCATTTAAAATCTCTTAAGGCTTCATTACTTAATTTGCGCGCGTGGCGAAGGGGTAACCGCGTTCCCTCCAGAGTCGCGGAATAAGGAGATGATCCTTACGTCGCGGGTTCCAATCCCACTGTGGGACGTGGAGACCGGTCCTTCGGGTGAGACCGTATAAACCGAGGTCCCGTGTCGCAGTGGGTGCTGGCACGAAAAAGATCCCTCACTGCACAATGGCCCTAATTTAAGTGCCGAGTATAGGTCAAAATTTGTAGCTTTCTTTAGAGGGACGTTAAACAACAAACAAAGAAACTTAATCTACAGGTAACTGAACTGTTCTCCGGTGCGCCGTAAAGTCATCAAACGTCGCCATTTTTCTCGTGTTTACCACTTTCACATTTGATATGCTCTGAAAATTGCCAAACCTTAGCAAATGCCTTGAAATTTTCCAAATGACGATATAATAGATAGTAAATTAAAAATAAGATAATTTTCCCCAATCTTATTTATTTACTACTTTAATTTCGAGATTAATATTCACGTATTCTCTTATAAGTCGCCTTAGGACTACACCCGGTGCGCATTCAAGTATAAGAAAATCCTTATTTTTGCCTATAATTTATCAAAAATATTAAAATGCACCTGAATATGACAAAAAAAAAACATTTGATGAAAATTTCAGTTTTAGTTCGCGCATTATTTTTTGATGAAAACGCGATGTCCACGATTTTACCGGACAAGTCTCGTATTTATTTATTTATTTATTTATTTATTTATTTTTTTATTTATTCATTTGATACTGTGTTACAAATTAATTAAATACGAAAAAATTCATTTTAGGACAACTAAGGGGAAACCAGAGATATAAAAACTGTATATCTAAATAGTAAATTAAGTTAAAATAGACAATATTTGTCACGATTATCGATATCGTAATTTCATTATCTTGAAAACTCTGGTATTAAAATTCTAAAACATAAAGCGACCTTCTGGATGGTCCTTGATTTAAGTTTGTATTTTTGTACTCTTGTGTCCATACATTTAAACACTGCGAACAAATTCCAGCTACCTAAATTATTTGAAATACCAAACTTTCCTATGTCAAGTCCTACATTTGTTTCATTTCAGATACCATTAAGCTAATCTTATACCTGTGTATGTCAAGCCTTTCGTGTGTGAAATTGTAGATATAGCCACTGTAAGTTTATACCTGTGCATGTTAATTCTGTCATTTGTATAATATTGTAGATATTGCCACCGTGGCAGGTGTATCTGTAGGCGTTGCCGCCATCTGCATTGTCATTTTCGTGTTAATTGTTGTGAAGTGCAGAAATCGCAAGTCACATAGTCCTTTATTGAGAAACAGGTTCAGAAATACGTCAGGTAAATGAAAAAAAAAGGTTACAAGTAATTTATGTACACCAGTCATAAAATATGCAAGCAAAATTTCTTCATGGACAGATCAATTCTGGGTTAAATATGACGGACTGTATTATTATTAGGTCACCTGAGTCACTCAGGTGACCTATTGCTATCTGTTTTCGTCCGTCGTCGTGCGTCGTGTGTTAACATTTGAACATTTTCAGCTTCTTCTCTGAAACCGCTGAACCAATTTCAGCCAATTTTAGCATATGCATGGTATCTATGTGTGAAGGGAAACAAAATTTGTGAATTTCATGATCCCTGCTCCCCTGGGGCCTGAGAGGTGGGGCTAAAACCACCAAAATTAGTGCAATCTTTAAAAATCTTCTTCTTTACTCCTGGACATCAAGCAGTCAAACTGTTGGCATAATTGTAATAAGCATTGAGCCCTCTACCAAAATTGTGAAATTCATGGCCCCAGGGTCAGGAGTTCTGGTGCTGGGGCGGGGCTATATAGATCATATAGTGAAAGTGCATTATTTCTTTGAAAATCTTCTTCTCTACTCCTGGGTATTATTTAAACAAATTAAATACATAGTTATGATAAGCAAGGGCGACTCTACCAAAACTGTGAAATTCGTGGTCCCAGGGCCAGGGGTTCTGGTGCTAGGGCGGGGCTCTAGATGATATAGTGAAAATACATTAATTCTTTTAAAATCTTCTTCTCTGCTCCTGGGTATTATTTACACAAACTAAGTACATTGTTATGATAAGCAAGGATTCCTCTTCCAAAATTTTGAAAATCATGACCCCAGGGACAGGGGTTCTGGTACTAGGGCGGGGCTATATAGATCCTATAGTGAAGGTGAATTATTTCTTTGAAAATCTTATCTGCTCCAGGGTATTATTTAAACAAACTAAGTACATTGTTATGATACGCAAGAATGCCTCATCCAAAATTGTGAATTTCATTGCCCCAGGGTCAAGGGTTCTGGTGAAAAGGGGTGGGGCTCAATTGATTATATAGTGAAAAAGCAAAATTTCTTTGAAAATATTCTTTTCTGCTTCTGGTTAAAAAGCAAAGAAGCTAAGTGTAAAGTTATGATGAGCAAGAGTGCTTCTCCAGAGTAGTGAATTTCATGACCCCTGGGTCAGATGTGCTGGTGTATGGGTGGGGCTCTTGATAATATAGTGATAATGCATTAATTCTATTATATAATCCTGTCTGCTCCTTAGTGTTAAGCAGATAAACAAAGTGATTAGTTATGATGAGCAAACTTCTGGTCCCAGGGTCAGAGGCTCTGGTGTTTCTCAGTGGGCGGGGGGGGGGGGGGGGGGCTCAATTGATAATATAGTGAATCTGTAGTAAAAATGCATTTATCATTTCTTTATGAATCTTCTCTGCACCCTGCACCTGGGCATATCGGAGGCAAAAAGAATAAAAATTTTAATAGGGAAGGGTATTTTTACCAGATTTTTGAAGATCTGGACAATTGGGTCAAGTGTTCTGGTCCTAGCCAGGGCTCTATTAATTTGTATTCTTGTATTCTACTGAGAGGAGTTATTCCCCTTTGCCATTTACTTTTGATATAAAATTAATCACTGTAAATAATGTACTTGAAAGGTTAATAGAAAAAGAGAACTATGCAAGTCTTATTAAATGTTTATCAAAGACCAAGCGAGGCCAGTATAAGAGATTTCAACAAGGGATTAAAATAGTAGAGAAGTACTAATAGTTTCTTAATATACAGTATGGTGATAGTGAAAAATGGGGAACAGATTAGAACCTAATTTATGAACTGTTAATGAATACTAGACTATAATTATTTTGTTGATCCTGATCATCCTATTTTTCTTGCTTTTGGGCAACAAGGCTTCACCTTTCAGTTCATTTTATACTCTATGGATCCTCTCAATTATTGTATTATACTCAGGTGACCGTTAAGGCCTTTGGGCCTCTTGTTTATTTTTTTTTTTTACATTTAAAGATCTAATGAAAGAAAATGGTATTAAACAAGTCACAATAATAACAATAATTTGATTTTGATTTGTATTTGAAACATGTATATGTTGCAAACATTTATAGTAAAACTATATGTTTTAAATAAGAGGCAATTTACTTCCTAGTATGGTTTTCAGTTTCATTTTTCTGCCGAAACACACCCTGCAATCAAGAAAGTAGCCAATCATCTACGGCGTCATCGTTGGTGGGCACAGAGGATATAGAATCAAGACAACCGATTGGATATCGCCATTTTCCTCCAGTAGAAACGTTGACAAGAACGACAATTAACAACGTTTCATCGATAAATCCATGTATAACACGGGGCAACAGTGTTTCGCATATCCTGGATCCCCCACCCCCGTATCAGGAACGTGGGGAGGACTCATTAAGCCCTCCCGCATATTCGTCATTATACATGTGAACATTGCACGTCTTGTTTAATAAATGAGTTTAACTTTTTATTAATGTCTTAAGAAAGTCAGGTAACTGTATGATACAACTACTAGATATTTCTTGTGTTCAGAAAGATAATTGATCACCTTTATGTATTTTTCGTCATATGGATAAATATTTTAGTTCATGATTTTAAAGAAGGTATACGTTGTTTTTTCTATTGATAGCTAGTCATGAAATACTCAATATTACTAGTATATGATTTGCATACAGTCATTCATATGTGATGTATATGTATGTAAGCAAAAAATCTACCTGTCAGATTTTATGTTAGGGTAAAAAAAAAAGGGCTTTGTTCTTCATCTTATCATCATCGTCGTCATCATTTTCATTAATATTATATATTAATTTATATGTAGAAATTAACACATTATATTGATAACTTCAAAGATTAAAAATATGTAGACTAGAAATGTATACATGTATGTTTTATTATAATTATCAAATGTATACTTGTACGTTTAATTAAGTATTATACATGTATTTTGTAAGTTCTTTTTCTGCCTATTTCCTTGTAGCTTTGGATTACTTTTATTCAAAGATTGTAGGGGAAAATAGTAGTGAAAATATTTCAGAATACTTTTTAAATCATACACTTTGTCTTTTAATTATTTTCTAAGGGGGGGGGGGGACAACTAGCATCTAAATGAAAATTTACTATAGCAAAATACTATACTCAGAAAAAAGTGTGGGGGTGCCCCATCCCCCCCCCCCCACCCCACCCCGCCGGGCGTTCTACGGGCCTGGGACTGTATGAACTGTAAGCCGTACTTTTTTGGTCTCTGAGGATGATAATCTATTTATTATCGACCGCAGGAGCGGCCGATCTATTTGTGGTTGTGTTAGAAATTGCACATGGGGAAATGAGACGTTAATTTTTCATTGATTCGGTAAAATAATTCGTTCATGATAACATGCTTAAAAATTATGAGTAAAATATTTAAATGAATTAATTATTTGTTGTTATTATGTTTCAATTTAATTTTCATTTTCACCAGATAATTATTAATCTTTGATTATATAAGAAGGTTTTACAATAACTTACCCCAACATGGGAGTGTGTAATATATGAATACAAATCGTTATGTTGTTTTTTTTTTTTTTTCGGATGATAATAGCAGTTCTTGGTAAAAGTGATGAAAATTGAAAAGTTGGTAAAACTTTTAAAAATTGTTTTGAATATGCTACAGCTGCGAATGACGCAATATTTTTTTTCTACACTTTGCGTTGCCCAACACCGCCCCCTGCCAGATAGTCTGCAGAAATTATTCGCATCGTCACGTGACAAAGAGCCAGAGTATCAGCACGTTGTTCACTGATCTGGAGATCTGAACGTCTTCATGTTGATGACAATATATTTTTATAATTTATTCATATGGTAAATCAATTTGATGAACACGTGCTAAAATTATTCATCTTCAGGCGCGGATCCAGGAATTGAAGTTAGAGGGGGCGCAAAAAGTAGGCAGGGGTCTGGGGGCCGCCTTCAGGCCGCCAGTGGGTCCAGGGCGAAGGCCTGGTGGGGACCCAGGGGTGAAGCCCCCGGAAGCTCCTGGATTCTAGAGATTTTTGTAGGGTAAAAATGAGGTCTAGAGAGTAGACATTTTTACTTTTTCTCAATGATTTACGCCAACTTTGTCAATTTTAGGGGGGGGGGGGGGGCGCCCGCCCTTAAATCCGCCACTGATCTTATATTTTGTGCCCCTCTCCTCCGTTTTTAAAGACAGTTTGAAATAAAAATCATGGGCGGATACAGGATTTGTGATTAGGGGGGGGCGTGGATAACTTCGTTCTGGCAGGGGGTCTGGGGCCGCCTTAAGGCCCCCAGTGGGGGCCCAGGGGGCGAAGCCCCCGGAAGCTCCTGGGTTTTCGTGTATTTTAAGAGTAAAACCAGGCACAATAATAGTGGTATTGGTTAGTTATATACTTAAGTATGGCATTATTAATATTAGTCATATCATAGTTTGAAAATTTTAGGGGGGGGCGTGCGCCCCCCACGCCCCCCCCCCCCTTAAATCCAGTGAAAATGTTCACTCTTTCAGCTTTGAATATCTTGTGCTTTCCTTGAATGCATGATTGTGAAAGTACTTTTTATAATGCTTAAATCTGTTTCCTGCCAATTTGATGTTTTGCATCAATTTTACTGGTTTTACTTAAACATCGCAGTTTGGTTTGACCCTCAACAAAGCCCGCTCATGTACACTGATTTCTATTATAGAATGATCTATCATAAAATTTATATATAGCTTAATCATGGATGAATCATCTTTAGTGAGAGAGTCATTAATCTCTTAACGATAGTGCTTGAACATGTTGAAGTGAAGAAACATTTATATCGTAAGTGGAAATAACTGTATACGTAAGATATATCGGTTCAAAATCTTTTTACACAACATCTACATAACAATGTACCTATCCCCTTTTCCTTACAATGTTAAGTATGTCGGGTTCGGTGTTCAAGGTGGGGGTTGTTTGTAAACATGGAGACACAAAAGAGGCAGAAAGACGGAAAGCTGTAACAATTGCGGTCTACAGTATATAGCTATTAGGTTTTTTTTTTTATCTCTGTCTTTTACGTACTTATTTTAATAGTAGTGTTCGCGGTATGAAAATCCAGGACTTGACATCGTGTGTAATTAGTGTCTTCACGTGGTGTATATTTCAGTCGACTGTGGATTCACAGACAATATGTAAGCCATCTATTTCCTACAATTGTGTTTCTACTGTATGTACATTCAGTTTAACATGAATTTCAGATCAGTGCGAAAACAAAATATATACATGTATAAATCAATAATTACATCACTGTACATGTAACAGATTTCTGATTAAACCTTGTCTGCAGTCTGTCTGTATATATATTTACTTGCCGCATTCAATGGATCATCTTATCGGAAACGACAAAACCAGATAACCAGTTAGCCAGCTTTGGGATTCAAGTCTTTCCAAACAAAGGGTCACATTGATTTACAACGGAAGATAAGAAAAATAATACAAAATATTAATATAATTATGAAATGATTATTTAGAAATATTTCCAGAAACCAGTAGGTTAGAAAAACCAAACATTACACGAAAGCTTCCCGATACAAATGAATGACAGGTCCGACACAATCTTTTGATTAAGCTACATGTATATATAAATAAATATAGTTTGAATTAACTCTACAGGTTTTTGAAATAAGATGTTTAATCTGTTTAAATCTTTAAATCATGCATTTGCATTTTAATATATTGAATAGACAAAATGATACAAGACTGTATATGACTACCTACTTGTATTTATACCATGCACTACTTTGAATAGAGTAGTTTAGATATTGCAGCTTTTGATGCAAAAGATGTATTTCCATAGTTTGGGTACAGGTAACTTTACATCACTTTGTGTGCTTTACACTTGGCATTGAGTAGTATGACTTCTTAAAATAGTTCTGAATTGTTTCCAAATAGTTATCTTGTAACAAATGGACCACATCATATACCTGTAGGCCCAAAATTTTAAGAACTTGGCAAATGCTTTAAGGGGACAAATTTTGAAAGCAGTTTCTTTCATGCATTGTTTTCAGAACTGTACATAGTTGCAAATTATCATGTCACTGAAGTGCAAAATTTTTCGTGTGATGTAAAAATTGCATACTAACAAAAGAAAAAAGTACAATGAGCAAGCTAAATCAAGCTATATACAGTTGAACTTTAGTATCTCTAACACAAATATCTTACAATGTAAATATCAAGGATATAGTACAAAAATCATTTTTGAATTTTCAGTAAGGCGTGACAATCTCGGCGATACATAATTAGCGTCTCTCAAATTGTGACCTAGATTCTCATTGGTTAAGAAATTAATAACATTAGCAACTTAAGATTGTTGTTAAGGAGGTTGGATCCTGTCTTCAAAAGTAATGAGAATTTTTTATCAACTATATTTTTAGAATTTATACACATAGCTTAATTAAAAATCAAAACAAAAAATGGGGGTCAATGCGCTTCTTTTGGCGCTACAGAGCATTTAGTTTGACCTTTTTGCACTGTAAATACGTCTTACACATAAATCAATTTTTAAAGTTTTTCCTCCAATATTTTTTATTCAAATAAATTATGGGAACAAACACAGCCTTATTTCATCTTGAATAGACACATTTAAATTTGTGACAATGAAAAAAAATTCAAATTACTCCGCATGTTCAATTACTTGACCTTTTTGCACTCAAAAAATTTCATTTTTCTGGCATTAAAAATTTAACAAGCAAAAAAAATAATTTGAAAGTAATGACATTTTACTGAATTTAAGAAGAATGGTTAAAAGTATCTTATATATTCAGAAAAGAAAATAAAAAGTGGGGGTCTGTGATGTTAATTTTTAGATATTACTAAAAAAGTGCCAATTTTAAGCTTAAGTTATGGCTATTTTTTCTTGATTTTTCACAATATATTTGCTATATTTATCAAATATGATGATAGAATCCATGACAGTTTATTTGATATATAATTTAGGACCAGTATAAAACAGTTCACTGCACAAAATAACTCTGTGTGCAGGCTGCATAGAAAAATAGGAATCCAAACTTAACATACTTTAAATACTTCGAAAAAGAAATAATGATCATTTTCTTCGAAAAAACCTTCCGCCACAAAATATAGTTCCTCGCTTAATGCCTTTGGTATGGAATTTAATCATGGAGTTTTAACTGATTATTGTTTAATTGGCATTGTAGAATCCAAATTTATTGTAAGAATTAAAACTTTATGAAGAATTTTTGAAATATAGGTTAAGATATAAATCTGCTCAAAAGCTCAGGAGCGAACCTCGTTAACAAACAATGAGATGGCATAAGCCGCACCTCTTTACTGTAAGAAACGATGTAATTGGATCCTTGCGTCACTCGTTGACGTCTGAACCGTTTTTATTCCATGTGTATTTCACCAGTGAATGAAAAGCTGTGTAAATTTCTGTATTGATGAGCTAATCTGGCAACCAATGAGAATCTACATCACTATTTGAGAGACGCTAATTAAGTATAGCCGAGAATATCACGCCTTTCTGAAATTTCAAGCAGAAATGATATTTGTACTATATCGAAGTGATTTGGAAGTCCCAAATGCTTATTCCTTAAGTATTTGCCCTGGATATCTGGAATCCTCAGGTATCTTGAAGTATTGTCTCAGTCCCCTCAAGTTCAAGATAACAAGGTTTAACTGTATCTTAATCAAGAGATTGTGCCAGGTCTGATGGAAGCATCTGCAAAAACAGGAAAGACTACAACCAGCAAAATACGAAGTAAATGATCATTCTTTTTTGAATTTTGTAACATATTTCTTTGCAACTGTGCATGATACATGTATGCTAAATATTAATCATCTACTTTAATTTTGTGCAGACAGAATAGGCACAGACTGTGGTGTTACAAGTACCATCAATGAGAACAGTAAAACACAAATAGAATTTGATGGGCGATATGATGGGAAAAAGATATTATCTGGAGATTCCAAATATCAACAATGTGACAGAATAATATTCCAGACAAAGAATTATGAAGATCCTGATGCCAAATATAGAATATGTATATCACCAATTTATTTTAATGATCGAGTGTGTGCAGCATCTTTAGATTACAAAAATGACTTGTTTGCCTCACCCTTACAGGTAAATATACATTTATATTTATGACAGACTTGAAATATACAAAAGTACATGTGAGTGATACTATAGAAAGTCAAGAATATGTACTTAGAATTCAACATTAAGGAGTACTGACAGAATAATGTAGTCAGCAGGTCCAGCACAATACCCTGATAAAGGTATATAGCTTGATAAAGCTATATAGCTTTATCAAGGTATTACAAATACCTTGATCAAGGTATTTTATGTAATGAAAATACAAAAAAAAATCCTAAAATAATGAATACTGAAAGTCGAGTTCTGAGTTGTTCTCGGTAAATTCACTCATGCGCGTAAAGTGCTCAAACACAAAGAAATCAGTATAAAAGCATGTCGTGTGAGGAAACGTTCTTTTATGCTGTCTTTTTGATACCTGAGTACTTTTCATGCACGAGTGAACACACTGACCACAACTCATAATTCAACTTTTAAATTTATTTTTTTTAGGTTTTTTTTTGTATGTTCATTACATACAAAACCTTGATCAAGGTATTTGTAATACCTTGATAAAGCGAAATAGCTTTATCAAGCTATATACCTTTATCGGGGTATTGTGCTGGACCTGGTCAGTACATACTGCTAATGACAATTTTATATAATTCTCCTTTGATTATGCTGGCATGCTTTTGAATTATAGAAAATACCTGTTTAACAGATCAAGCCCTAGGGTGGGACAAAGTGTGTCAGAAAACTCAAAATTAATTATGCATGTAGTGTGATTCTTAAAAAGTCTGAAAAGTCTTATGATTCCTGGCCCCGGGATTATTAAGCTTCTTAAGCTTAAGGGCACCCTATACCCTAAATGAAAAAAAAATGGACATTTTGAAATTTATAGTGTGTAAAGGTGTAAATGTTGAGTTTATAAATCACATTTTCAACATAGGGTACCTTGCATTTAGTGTTCAAAGACAATGAATTACTGATGAACAGAAATCACTGTAATTATTACTTAAGTCGGTAAAATAGCTGCAAATGAAGGTGTTCAATCTATTCATCTTGGCCAATCAAAATGTTATGAATGTTTGATTTGATCACACATTAAGTAAGAAACTCTAATTTCAATTTATTTTATTCTAGATCAAAGGGGCAGATTACTCTATCTGTACATGTATAAAATGTAACATATTAGAACTCTTTAGTGTGCAGTGTATAGTTAGAGGGCTCTGAAGTCTTTTATAGAAGTTGAGCAGTTCAGAATCAAAATACTTTACAAACTTTATGCATAATGGTACATTATTTATAGATGGCACCAAGTTAATCATATATTTAAGATACATTTTTTCTATCTTAACTTCTTTGCTCCTGAACTTGCAGGAGACAACCTGCATGAATACAATAATGATCATTAAGTCCTCACCAAATTTTGAAACTAATAACAGGTGAGTTCATATTAAATATTTCCATTCAAGGTGGGGCTGAATTAGTTATAACTGAGAAACTCATGATACTCAGGTGATTTTACAAACCAATGGGCCTCTTGTAAAAATAAATGTTGTATACCAGGTGCAAGATCATTAAATTATGATCATATGTACAGTATATTAAGGAGGGATTCTTCTCATATTTCTTGTATTTAAAAATTACCGTATTTGGCTGAATATAATACGCACTTTTTTTCCCAAAATAATTTTCTGTGAGAAAGGGGTGCGTATTTTACACCACAATGGGATTTTGATATGTTTTTCTTTCATGTCAAACACGGCTATCATACGCACATACCGTAGTATTACCTAGAGACTTATGCAATTTCTTGCTATTTATCGCCGTATTTAAAACTTCGGAAAGTTATTGTTGGAATATAGGCTTGTTAAAAATGTTATATTTATAACCTTTTTATAGTTAAATTAAATTTAAAAGCAAGTTAAAATTAATTTGAGCTGCATGTTCATCGTCTCCGTGTAGGCCGCCATTAACAATGTTATTTATAGATGTTCACACATTCCTTTGCCACGTGCTTCCGTAATCATAGTACACATGTACCTAATCACTCAGACACTCGGTCAAAAGAGTAACAAGTCAATTTTTAATGAAATACAATTAAATAAAATTTTATTTTAGGTTTTAAATAACTCAGTGAAAATTCATTTCAACATAAACACCCCTCTATACGTCCCAATGAATGGAAGCCAATGTTGTGAACACGTGCGCTTGTCACTTGATAATTACCCCTCAACACCCTTCCAGGCAATTAAATTGTTTACCGACTCCAATGCATTGTTTTTACAGTTAGAGCACTGATTATTTACTGCCCTTAATTATGGCTTTGATTATTTTCTTTGTTAAAAATCGGGAGTTGGTTTATGATCTTTCGTAGGTAATAGCGTGTGTTAATTAGGACACATTAAACAGTTAAACGCTTTTTAAATGTAATTTTACTTTATCTTATATCGGCCTCGTGTTAAAATGATCGAGAAACACTGCGGCATTTAAGTCCGGACACGACATAGTCCGGACTTTTAGGTACCCTTT
Organism: Saccostrea echinata; assembly: GCF_033153115.1. NCBI lineage: Eukaryota > Metazoa > Mollusca > Bivalvia > Ostreida > Ostreidae > Saccostrea > Saccostrea echinata. Next base: position 133,221 of record NW_026889833.1, on the reverse strand, counting down.
CGAAAAGAAATAATTAAAAAATTTTCCTGGATTTTGGTGGGATTTTTTGTTCTCACCTCATCATGTCAATCTTAACTTCTACAATGTTGTAGTTTTCTTATAAACTTCTCCCAAAACTTAAAATCCCATGGGAGAATGGGGGGATTTTTCATCCCACCTGAAATCCCACCAAAATCCCATGGGAGAAAAAAATCTGTGAGGGATATTTCCTCCCATGGGATTTTTTTATCCCATCAAGGGATTTTTTATCCCATCATTGGAGAAATAGGATTAAAAATCCCATTATTAGCTATTCTTAGGATTTAAAGTCCCATGAAGTATCATTTTGGGACTTTTTATCCCATAGGATATAAAATACCTTGCTATATTGATGTGTGTAATGAAGGGAATGCTTTGTTTGATCACAGTTTATACTGGCATCCATAAGAAAACAATAGGAGGAAACACACAAAACATAGGTAATCAGAGATTACAGAGCTCACCTCAACAAATGTTGTCTTCAAGAAAGGCAAATTCCCACACTAAACTAATAATCTAGTGGTGAGCATCCCTAGATGCAACAATTATGTAATTTTTTCTGAAGGAGTTTGGGGATACTTAGGAATGAACTTATCTAAAATCTCTAATCTAGTCAATCATCCAGAAAATGTAAGTCAAATCCAGCATTTCAATCAAATTTTAGAATTTTTATACCTTGATGCATTATCCTTGTATGTTTAGTTCAGATATAGGTATTATAGTTTCTTGTTAATGGATTTGCTCCAAAAACTTTAACCTGTTCACTCATCTGAAAAATGTAGGTCAAATTCTGTATCAAAAGCAACTCTGGTAGTGTTCATCAATAAATGTCTCTTCAATTCAAAGTAAGTTAAGGTGTGGCTTTTAGAAACTTTAGAGAGAAACTGCTCCTAAAAACTTTTTATCATGGTCACTCATTTGAACAAGATGTGTTTGTGAAACACTGATGCCCTCGTATGGCAGCTTATAGTGAAGGTTAAAGTTTCTCAAATGCAAGTCAAAATCCAGGCCAAAAGATAAAAAATGTTTAATTTGAAAGCCCTAACTGCAACTGTTCAAAAGTTATGGCGAAGGTTAAAGTTTTTTAAAAGTAAGTAAAACATCAAGGTCAAGGTCAAAGTTGTTGGTATCCAAAGGAAGGTTTTGTCACAGAATTACATATGTAAAGTATGAAAGCCCTAGCTCCAACCATTCAAAAGTTATGGCCAAGGTTAAAGTTTTTCGAAAGTAGGTCAAACGCCTGTGTCAAGGTCAAAGTTGTTGGTATTCAAAGGAAGGTCTTGTCACATGGATTACATATGTAAAGTATTAAAGCCCTAGCACCAACCATTCAAAAGTTATGGCCAAGGTTAAAGTTTTTCAAAAGTAGGTCAAACTCCTATGTCAAGGTCAAAGTGGTAGGTATCCAGAGGAAGGTCTTGTCACAAGGATTACATATGTGAAGTATGAAAGCCCTAGCACCAACTAGTTAAAAATTATGGCCAAGGTTAAAGTTTTTCAAAAGAGCTCAAACTCCTATGTCAAGGTCAAAGGGTCAAAGTGGTTGGTGCCCAAAGGATGGTGATGTCACAAGGATTACGTATGTGAAGTATGAAAGCCCTTGCATCAACCATTCAAATGTTATGGCCAAGGTAAAAGTTTTTCAAATGTAGGTCAAACTCCTAGGTCAAGGTCAAAAGGTCAAAGTGGTTGATATTCAAATGAAGGTTTTGTCACAAGGATTACATATGTGAAGTATGAAAGCCCTAGCTCTAACCGTTCAAAAGTTAGGGCCAAGGTTAAAGTTTTTCAAAAGTAGGTCAAAATCCTAGGTCAAAGGGTCAAAGAGGTTGATATCCAGAGGAAGGTCTTGTCACAAGGAATACACTTGTGAAGTTTGAAATCCCAAGCACCAACTGTTCAAAAGTTATAGCCAAGGTTAAACTTTTTCAAAAGTAGGTCAAACTCCAAGGTCAACATCAAAGGGTCAAAGTTGTTGGTATCCAAAGAAAGGCCTCGTCACAAAGAATACACATGTGAAGTTTGCAACCCCAAGCACCAACTGTTCAGAAGTTATGGCCAAGGTTAAAGTCACAAAAATTTTGCAAAAGTGGGTCAAACTCCAAGGTCAAAGTCAAAAGGTACCCAAAGAAAGGTCTTGTCACATGGAATACACATGTGAAATATGAAAGTCATAGCTCCAACCAATCAAAAGTTATGGGCAAGGTTAAAGTTGACAACAGTCAGACAGACAAACAGATAAATAGACAAACAGATAAACAGACAAACAGACAGACAGGACAAAAACATTATACCCCCGGGGTCTTTCGATCCAGGGGCATGAAAATATAGGTCAAATTCAGCATCTGAAGCAAGTCCAGTAGTGTGCATCCTTAGATGTATCATCCATACAAGTTTGGTCAGAATAGGGTTTATAGTAATAGTACATGTAACTTTAGAATGAGAATGAACTTGCTAAAAAAACATTAACCTGGTCCTTCATAAGAAGAAATCTAGTTCAGATCCAGCATCCAAAGTCTGGTAGTGTAAAATCCTTAGATATGTCATCCGTGTAAGTTTGGTCAACATGTAGCATTTAGTTAGTTTAGAATGAACATGCTTTATAAACTTTAATCTAGTCACTCATCCAGAAAATGTAGGTCAGATTCCGCATCCAAAACAAGCCTGGTAGTGTGCAGCCTTAGATGTATCATCCATTCAAGTTTGATCAATATAGGGCTTATAATTACTTGGGAATGAGACCTGCTCCTAAAATTTTAACCTGCTTCAGAAGTTTATAAGAAAAGTACAACATTGTGGAAGTTAAGATTGACATGATGAGATGAGAATAAAAAATCCCACCAAAATCCAGGAAAATTTTTAAATTATGTCTTTTCGAAAGGGTACCTACAAGTCCGGACTATGTCGTGTCCGGACTTAAATGTCGCAGTGTTGAGAGTTAAAAAAGGAAATATGAAGTATGTTGAAACTTAAGTGTTATCATTTTACTCGTGTTCTGTGGAAAATAAGATATCCACGAAGATACCTCGATGTATGAAGACATATATCCCATTTTTGTACATCATTTTTCACAGCTTTGGAGGTGTGTTGATAACTACACTTTACACGCTTGTTAAATTTTGATTTTATTTTTATAACATCAGCTATGTATTTAATTAATTAATTTCAAGTTCAAAAGAGGAAAATCGTAGTCTATGAATACTTTGTTGATGCAATATCGCTTGCCCTGTTAAATTTACATAATTTTCAACATGATTACCTTCAACTAAATATAAATATGACAACTGTTAAACTTGCAACAATATCTCGTGCTTTGTTGAAATAAAATTATTTCCACAAAGAATAGTTAGAATACGGCGACGTATAATTTCAATATCACCGTATGCTAAAAAAAAATTAATAATAAACTCTGTTAATACTTGAATGCAACATTATCTCGTGCTTTGTTAAAATAAATAATTTCCTGCTGATTGCCGCGATATGGAAAGTCAAGATTAAGAAATAAAGACGCATTTGAATAAAATATCGTGTTCTGTAAATTTTCGGCACTTTATCTCCGCGCCGATTTTCATAGCAAATTACCGCGATTTTTAAAAGTTCAGAACACCGCTTGGTAAAATTTTCTGCTGCGTATAATACAACCGAACTGCGTTTTTTCCCCCAGTTTCAGCCTCAAAACGGGGGTGCGTATTTTACACCAATGCGTATTATATTCGGCCAAATACGGTAATGAAATTTTCATAGATTCAAGGTGACATTGTCATTAAGTGATAGTATCAATTAGATTAAATTTGACCGTTTTATTTTAAAAGCAAGGTCATGTCAAGGTCATTATCTTTTTCCTTGACCATAAGAATAAAAAATCACTGTTGCCAATCATGCAATGCCTACTTCTATTTCAAAAGATTAAATGTTTTTCTTTTTGCATAAAAAGATATTAACATATAAGATCTATCAGATGCTACTACCAAACTGACGTAAAGAATTTAACTAAAATAGATATTGGCTAATCTGAATTTCCTCTATTTTTCTTAGATTTTTAGGATATATTAGTTATTTTTATATGCTTTGTATATTTATATTTTTCTTATTTTCACATATGGTAAAGTCATCATATAAATATACAAATTGATATAAAAACAGAAAAGTTTTGACCGTTTACTAAGAGAGAAAAAACACTTTTTACGGATTTTTTGCTCAAATCTGTACTTAGATTGGAAGCTTTTAAAAGTTAACAAAATGGTAGTTTGTTTGGGAAATCATTATTATTTGATATATTTTATAGCTTCAGTCCATTAATATTAATTTTACTTACATTTGAAATTTTCTTAAGTCTTTGATTGTTTAAAAAAATTTAACTAAATTCATTGTTCTATTGGAATTTTGAGAAGCAGAAAAAGGAGATATTTTCATACGCCGCTGTTCCGCCAAAAATATAGTCCCTGCTAGATTTCAAACTCAGTTTACCATTTTAATTTAAAATTGTACAATTATGTTGAGGAAAGAAAATTATGATCTTTTAAATTCCTTACATCTAAATATTTAAGACGTATATACAAATATACTTTGAATATTTCATCTAGTCAGAAACCAGACGAGAATCCCTCCTGAAGACTTTTTACCTCTTCTAAAAAAGTTGAGCCTAAGATGTATCTATGTTTGAATGCCCCCAGGTATCTTGCTTTAAAGAGCAGATACATTTCAAGTAACTGTAAGCTTTTCTTGGGTCATATTTGCAGTGATGATGCATCTTGGGATTTACATGTACACTATGATATTGCTTCGAATGCTGAGTGGACCTACATTTTGTGGATGATTGAACAGGTTAAAGGTTTTTCAACAGGTCCTCTTCAAAGTAACTATTAGATTTGGGAAGACTAAAATTGCATAGATGATACATCTGCTTACTACAAGACTTGCTTTGGGTGATTAAACTGGTTAAAGTTTTTGGAGCAGGTCCGTTTCTAAGAAACTGAAAGCCCTATTGTGACTAAACTTGCATTAATGATTAATCCTAGGATACACTACAATACATGCTTAGGATGTTTGCCCTGACCTACATCGTCCAGATGATTAAAAAAGTTTGTTTTGTGCAGATGCATTTCAAAGGAATTATTGACCCCGTCATGTCTAAACTGGCATGGATAATGCATCTAGGAATTCATGGTACAAAACTTGCTTTGATGCTGGATTTGACCTACTTTTTGTGGGTAACTTAATTATAACTAGATGTTTAATAGCAGGTCCATTCCCAACTAACTGTAAGTCCTGTTCTGCACGATTGTTGCGTCTAGGATTGCACATTACTAAAAAAATATTTGATGTGAAACTCTTTTCTGATAGATAACATTTGTCGAGGTGTGCTTCGTAATATATGAGAACCTAATGTTTTTTTTTATTGTCGTTGATTCCTTCAATGGGTTTTCTGTTTGGACTCCATCATGATGAAATGAAGGTTCAGTGTACATATTAAGATACTATTGAGAAATTTTCAAATTTGGGCTTTTCAACTCTGTGATATTGCACATTCTTTCTTTTTAGTCGTTTGATTGTCACAAAAACCTAAACTCCAGATTTTGTGTTCCAACTCACGATAAACTGTATGTTTTCCTAAAACTGGATGAGGTAAAATCGCTTTCAACGACTACGTTTTTATTCCGCGTAACAGCAGAGCGAGTTGATGGTAAGTATCTGCTATAATTGAATATAAATTTAAAAGTGATTATGGTAAACATCATTACAAATTTATACACATTTTGATAAGACCTACATGTAAGGACCACAGATCATGTTTATTCTGGTTATATGTTTATAATAATGCCATTATTATACTGAACATTTTCAAGTTAACTCTACCTTAATAAAATTAAATCACATTCATTAGTATTTACTATACAAAGACAAATCGTATAATGTATTGTAACTATACACACAGTGTATATAAATATATATATTTTGCTGTATGGAAATTACACACATGAGGACCTCTTATATAATTGCAGATTTTACAGTGAAATAAAGTAGTAGTAATCCTGATCTGTATTTCAAATTGTTAGTTCTGTTCTGTGGATAACGAACAGCGAGCGATCTTAAAAAAACATACAAACAATACAAATCTCTTTAATGAGCATAAAACACGGACCCTGGGAAATTCAAGAGGTACATGTAAGATCAGGTGCCTAGGAGGAGTAAGCATCCCCTGGCGACTGGTCACATCCGCCGTGAGGCTTATGTATTGATCAGGTAGACGGGATAATCCTTGGTCAAATTTAGTATAAAGCAAAGGCCTAACAATTGGTTTGAAATACATGTATGTCAGTCAAAATACGACCCATTGGTAGGTTGTATTTGCTAACTTAAACAAGGTCATTATAACGACCTTAGAATTTAGAATGCTGACTGTAAACGAGGTTGTTGAAATCCCTGTAACATCAACTTACCTGTTAGTAACCTGCATCGGTTTAAACGTTGATCGAACTCAGGACGTGCTCTTGAGTTATCGAATAAGCTGAATGACATAAACACCATATGCAGGTGGTGTTGGAATATTACTATATAACTAAGGAAAATTGGAAAAACTGAAATCATCTAGTTTCTTATTAAGTTTAGTTGTTAGTTTGCTTCCATTTTTTTATAGTCAGTAAAACAAATATGAATATGAAAAAGAAGTGACAGACTCTGTTTTTATTTTTATTTCACGTTTACTGAGATACGATTACCCGGGAAATTATTATTTTCAGAGATCCAACACTGTTATTGAATTTATGGAAATAATGTCAACAAAGAGGGAAAATCCTAAAAAAAAAATTGTATATTTATTTAAAAAACATTATGATGCTCTCTGTCTTCATTGATATTATATTTTTCTTCTTCTTTTTATTTTTTACCATGTTCTGTCTGTTTTTGTATTCTATGTGTACTTCTGACAATTTTTATTAAAAGTATATATGTTGTTAATGTTGTACCCCGTGTACCAGTATTTAGTTTTAGGCGAATTTGATTTTGATATTACATCATCTATACTGTAGAAACAAAGAAAGTAGTCATAGGAGCAGCAGTGGGAGGAGCGATAGGTGGACTTGCCGTCCTCGGTCTTGTCTGCGTTATAGTTGTTCTATGTAGGAGATCAAAGAAGAGGAAACACGAATCAGGTGGCACCGAAATAGCCTTTATCTGAGAAACTCGTGATACTCAGGTGATCGTCAAGGCTCATGGGCATTGTTTAAGATTGTTGTTGCATGTGAGATGTCATTAAGTTTATGATGACAAAACTATGTTTGTCATGATTGTTGTAAGGAAGTGTTGTATTTGTGTCAAGTATGTATGGTATAATACACAAGTGAAACGTCTACATGTGTGCACGAAGTTAGGTACACGTATTAATGTTTTGATTGTTTTTTTTCTTTCAGTTAAATGTATTTGATTTCTTTAGGCAGTTATGTCCATCATTATACCATATATACAATTGCCAATGGTTTGTGATTATGATTTTATCTAGTGTGATGTGTATTATTTCTATCCGAGTCAGGATAGAAAGTACTTGAGTTGGATAAAAATCATATCCTATCACAAAATATAAATGATTCTTTTTTTATCACACATGTTTTAGTTTATATATATATACCTCAGCAACTGCCTTATGCCGCATGACAAAGTCGTCAATATTACGTTGACATTTTGACATATTACGTAACGTAATAAACACAAACATGTCTTTCAAGAGTAAGCTCTGTTATTTTAATGATTTTATTTCAAAATGATTTTGAATTCAAATTCGATAGATAGTCTTAAAGTTTTGTTTTTACAAATTGTCATTTGTGTTTGTGTATATTAGCATCACGAGGCGTTGGAATACTATTAATGTGGGATACAAAAATTTGCCCAACTGGGTTAAGGGATAGTTATATGGTAAATTGGAATATTGTCAATAATTGGTAATACATTAAGAACAATCGGCGATTGACATCTTTTGTACCTCTGTAAGTATTATATCAAACAACATCTTAACGATGTTTGTATCTTTTTACATTTTTACATTTAAGAAATGTTTTTATATTTGAAAGTATTTTTAAAATGTTTTTTTTTTTAAATTTCCATTGCTAGCATTCTTTCTTGTCATTCGTTATATATTATTCATTAAAATATATATCAATCCAAGACGTCGTTCATTTTTTTATGAAGAATTAGACCACAAACAATTTTTGACAAGTTTTTGATATAAATATTTTCTGTCTTGAGAAAACTGTTTGCATTTTCTCCATATATTCTGAGACACTTGTCCTTAAGCATGTTGATTCAAATGTAACCCCAAAATAAACTTGATGATAAATGTGATGATTTCATCTTTTCTATCGGCAACTTTCCTTACTTATGTAACAATGTACCCTTATCACCTGCATATGGGGTTTATGTCTTCTAGTTGATTTGATATCAAGAGCATTCTCTACATACAAATAATTTCTAAAACTTGGCAAGCTATTGACAAACAAGCTGATAAAAAACAAGAATATCAACAGTATCCATATTAAAGCCACCGTCTCATTCAAAGTTATCATTTCACAAGTTCTATGGAAGATATTATGACCTTGTCAGCAAACACAGCCTATCATTAATTCGAATGCTGACTGACGTTTCTCATACAAATTGTTTGGCCATCAATTACACACTGAATTGAGTCGCCCGCGTGGCACAGTGGTTAGAGCGTCTGCTCTAGAGTCGCGAAGTAAGGAGTTGATCCTTACGTCGCGGGTTCGAATCCCACTGGGGGACGTGGAGACCGGTCCTTCGGATGAGACCGTATAAACCGAGGTCCCGTGTCGCAGTAGGTGCTGGCACGAAAATGATCCCTCACTGCTCAATGGCCGTAAGTGCCGAGTATAGGACAAAATTTGCAGCTCTCCACCGGCAAGTGGTGGCGTCTCCATATGAGTGAAAAATTCTCGAGAGGGACGTTAACAACGTACAAACAAACAAAAAACACACTGAATTGTCTACGTATTTTTCCGTTTATCCGCTCACAAAAAAGCACAGAAAAAGTTGGACATATGCTCTTTACAGATGTTTATGTCTGTCTGTAAAATTTCTCAAAATTTGGAATTGGATGTTTAATCCTAAAAATTAAAATATGCGCTATTTTTGTGATGGCTCTATGGTAAAATAAGTTTGCCCATCTACCTGTCCATTAGTTTTCTTCTCAAAATTTAAATTCATTGGCTCCAACATAAAATAGTTATCATCATTTCCATTTTGCTGAGGAGAAACTTCGAAGTTATGTTGAACTTCTAACGGTGATGTTTTAAGATACAGATCATCATCATTTTTCAACGAAGGAGACCCTTTTGGTTCAGAAAACTGGGGACCATTTAAAAGTACCCTTTCCTTTGTAGACTTGTCCATGGAAAATAAATTGCCATTTCTGTCATCTGTTTGAGAAAAGCCCGAATCTATGTTGTCAGAATTAGCTACGTCAGACGCAGGATATATCACCATCTCGTATTCAATTTGATTTGCTGTTAAAATCTGTTCACTGCCTTGGTGAAAATCTACAAACTGAAGTCATAGATACTTAATTATTAACGTTTAGTTGGATAAAAAAAAACTTGCCTACGTGCATTGTGCATGATGTTTATTTTTCAATATCATATACCCAAGCAACCAATTACAATGCCGTCATATATATATATATATATATATATATATATATATATATATATATATATATATACCTCCGTCTGATCAACATGTGAGTAGTGGTTATATGTCTCAGTTAATGCTTCCTTCCTCCGACGACAAAAGAGCCAACAAACAAAGATGATTACAAAGAACACCATAACTGCTACCGATGCCGGAAGTAAGATAAATAGCGTCGTTTTGCTTGAAATGGTTGGTGAAGTGTTGGTAGTCACTTAGAATTATGCAATACAAAAAAGAAATATTGTTAAATTGCAGAATATTTTTCATATAGTTTGCCAGAAGAATTATTTTTTTTAGAAAAATCTTATGAATATATCTACTATATCTTAGTACATGTAAAAGTTTTCAAGGTTATTTCTGTATTTCTTGTTAAGGTAATAGGATAAGCAAAATGCGGAGAAAGTTCGGTATTTTTATCACAGCTTTTTGTATATAGCTGTTTTTAAATTCAATTCAATTTGTTACATTATAAACTTGAAAATAAATATATAAAATGTATTTGGAGGGATTTCATTTTTTTTCTTGTTTTGGCATTTAATTTCAATACAGAGTATAGATTTGGAGAGAATGAAAATATAAGACTGATATGGTAGGAAATTTTCATCATAAATATGAGTTTAATCAATTAAAAAGACATAACGAGCTGTTTAATAAATTTATATAAAAAATTCTTGGGTATCCCGTGTCCTTAAAAACTTACATTCTGATGATTTTGTGAAGGTAAAAATATTTGTAAGGCTTGAAGTGGTTTGACCTGTAAAAAAGTATCAAACATCTCATATTTATATGTATACATTGTATATTTATAAATATGTTAAAAATTCTTTTTATAAAACTATCCATACTTGAATTTTTAAGGAGTATAGTCATAGAGATTACATTTAATAAAAAAGCTTTAAGGACGAAACCAAAATCCTTCAATATACCTTAGCTTTTAAAATACATTTTATTTTTAAACTTATATTTAATGAATTTTAATTCAATTTATCTATTCTTTTATCAATGCTGTCTGTAAGAAGACAATAATTCATTAAATCAAAACAATAATCAATAATGTCAATGGAGAGATTTAGCAAAAGTTAAATAAAAAAGACATAAACTTAAGCATACCTTGTGTGAATCGGGGACTTCGTCCTGCCATTTCTTACAGTCTGTTCAAATTCAAGTGCTTTTTGTATGACAACTTATGTTCCTTTGCATAGTATGTGTTACTTACTTAGTCTTCTTATATTGTTATCTTTAGTAAACCTTGAGTGAAGACTTATTTTACGTTTGTTTCCTGTCTCCGTGAATACTGTTATTATACCGGCAATGTTTTACTTCCCTTTATCATATTACAAGTAAACCATCACGACTGCTTTCTTATAACAAAAAGATATCCAGATTGCATTGCTTATTTTCGAATTTTTCCTGGTAAACTTACGTCAATACTTTATGGATGTGTGTTTATACATGTATATGTATCACACCAGTTACATGTAATCTGAATTAGCAATAATCGAAATATATACTGTGCAATCTTTTCAGTTAGTGGGTATGGATTTTCACAGTATTTCCAGGCAAATAGTTCTATATGAAAGATATATTACGTTTTTGAAAATAGTCGCATACTTGTTGATAAGGATCACCAACGAATTTAACAAAAGCATAACCACAAGATGCCCAAGGACCACAACTTCCAGTTGAAAGAATAATTTTTCCCTCTATATCCCCATGAAAAAATCCGACCCCATACGATCGTGACCCCAACTTAGCCATAATGACTTATCACGATTTACACTATATAGGGATTCTGATATCAATATTAACAGTATGGATTTGCTGTTAGAGAAAAAAATAGAAAAGATTCTTTTTTCCTTTATGCATATCTTTTCAAAGATTTGATACCAGATTTTAGCCCCAAGTTAAACCAAGTGTCCATAATTTGAGCAAAGTTGGACGTGGGGATGTTTGCATATCAGTCTGATTTACTGCATATCGCCACGCTACTTTTCGTTATCTCTTAAATGTTTGTATGTATTCACAAATACAATTTTGGATGCTTTTTAAAGCCAGTCCTATGCCCGGGGCCATGATCTGAACACACACGTATATAATTTTGCACTTTAATGGGATGTCGGGATATCAATATGAGTAACTGTTGTACTGCTTTTTCTGAGATGATTTTTAAGGGCCTTCTATACACTAAAGCAAACTGTTTTGGGTCTTAAGAAAATGATATTGTATAAATGTGTGAATATTGAGCTTTTCTATCCCCCCCCCCCCCCCGGGGAAATGTTCAAAGACAGTGAAGTACTGCATTTTTATATGACTCATCATGTACTTGATGTATTTTGAGGAGATTTTTTTGAAAAAATGTTTCTTTTATATCCCTTGTAAACATTGAATCACATTTTGTGACCCTAATTACCCTTGGGACCATAAACGTATTGAATTTGCGTTACCTGAGAATATCAATATGTTAACAGTTATGAGTTACCATCTTGCTGTTCTTGACAAAAAAAAGAAGATTTTAGGGATGTTTCATACATATTCAAATTTAAGACTTTTAGCCCCTATTTGGGCCCCATTTTACCATTGATCATGAGTACCACGATTTGATCAAACTTTGATTCTGCACTATATTAGGATTTTTAATATGAATAGATCTGGGTATATTCATATTCATCCTCAAGATAAAAGTTATCACTTCTCCAGATACGAGGGGCAATCAGAAAATTTGCAAGTATATCAATAAAATAAAAAGAACAATATGTATCAAAATGTAAACTAGTTTAATCCTTCAAAGTAACCCCTTTATACATTCACACACTTTTGCAATCTACATATCCATTATTTGAAAGCCCGAGGTAGTATTCCCTTGGAGTACTGTCTAAGCACTGATACACAGCACTACCAACTGCACTGTGCCAAGTATAGCCAGACATATCCAGACAACATCTGTTTCAGCGTAGGAAATAGGAGAAAGTCACAAGGACTTAGGTCGAAAGAATATAGGGGATGGGGAAGCTATCAACCTTTTTATCCTTCAAAAAACTTTGAACTGTTTTACTCTTATGAGCTCGAGCATTGTCATTAATGAGCTTAATGTTCTTCAAACCTGACTTTAGTCATTTCATATACTTTTTAATTTTTTTTCAGTACATAATTTATGTAAAATTGTCCCGAGATACCCCGACCTTACGGAGTTGGAATTTACACAAATCGGCCACTAGAATTAAAGAAAATAGCATACAAAATTTTCTAAGCACTCTGACACCATTTTGCAATGACAGGGCTCTAAACATTCTTTGTAACCCAAATTTTCTTCGCGGTTCAAAAAAGTATATCCAAGTTTCATTATCTGTTAGCAGGTCAGCAAGCTTTCTTCTGTTGCAGTTTTTATTTATCTTTAAAACTTTTCTGGCAAATTTTAAACGCGTTGACTTTTGTTCTGGTGTCAAGAGATGCGGTATCCATCGTGCCTATTTTACGTAGGTTGAGATCCTTGGTCAAAATTTCATGTACCTTTGCTGATGAGATCCCAACAACACTAGCGATATATTTTAAAGTATATCTACCATCCTCCTCTACCATTTTTTTAACTGCAGCCATGTTTCTATCTGGTCAGTATGTACAACTACCCTTTCTTCTTTTGTATATAACTGTATAAACAGTGAATAAAACCATAAGAAATTTTTACACAGATGTAGGTAATGAATGTACATGTGACTTTGATCATATACTAAGGAAATCTATGGAATAACATTAGTTCCATTATTCGCATTGGGGAGGTTATTGAGTTATTGGTAATTCTATGCTTGCAGAAATATCCCGAAGAAGATTTTATGTCTAGTCTTCAAATATGAACCAAGTATACATGTATTAATTACAGTGTATATCTGATTCAAGACACTTATTACTCTGGGTTTTTTTTTTCGGAATTGCGAGAAAACCTTACTTCCTTATTGTCCAATTTAACAAATTTCCTTATGAATCTCCTTTAAATTCAGTATATAAAAGTTGAAGCATTTTTTTAATTTTATTTTTCCTCAATCACCCAAACAAATAATGATTATACTTAAACAACTTGACTCTTGTGAAGCGATTTATTTTCAATCAGCAGCCAAACTATTTCATACAGAAATAAACATAAAATTTAAAAAGTAAAAATCTGACAACCATTGTTACTTGCTTTTTACACATATTAAAGGGAAAAAAGAGATGCATACATGTTGACATTGATGTTAAGAATTTTATTGAAATTTGAATAATCATCAACAATTATTTTGCAAATTTTAGATTACTAGTATTTACGAACAATGTTAATCAACAAACATAATAATGGGCATCTTGGTACAGGACACAAAAAAGACTCATTCTTAAGAAGGGGCCATATGTAAGAATTCAACACTTCATTGATATCGATGGTGTCAGCCACGCGCAGTAATTTCTGAGCGGATTCATCTGTCCATCGAGTTAATGCTTCTGTTAAATGTTGGGATGCTATTCCATTTTTTCCGTCACTGCTTGTGTAAGCTCTTTAGGGTTAATTATTCTGAAGATTTTGACGTTGTCTATAAATTTCATCCCACAAATGTTCTATGGGAGAGAGGTCGGGACTGTATGGAGGCAAATAGATGGTACAGTATTGTCTATTGCCAGAAAATCCCTACATATTCTTGCAACATGTGGATGAGCATTATCCTGTTGTAGAATAAGATTATGCTGACGCACAAAGGTACAACATAAGGTCTTGATAACTTATACCAGACATCAACAACAACTAAAGACGTCTTAAGCCCATAAGCTATTCCACCCCACACCATTATGGACCTTCCCCGAAACAATCGCGCTCCAGGACGCATGCATCGGAAAAACGTTCACCGTTGGACCTATACACCTGCCTCTTTCCATCTGCAAGGAAAAGGACGAATCTAAACTCGCCAGAAAATAACATATTTCTCTAGCATTGCAAGGGAAATTGGTTTGTATGATGTCTAAGTAACCAGTGAAATTGAACGTCCCTACGGTTGCGCATCAACGGCAAACCTTTGTAGGCCTGCGCGCTCCATGACCCGCCTCCCTCAGTCTATTTCGTACTGTTTTTGCAGCAGACGTTTCTACAACTTTGGAAACGATTACTGAGATGGGGAAGACGAATTTCCGTCTTGGTGGCTTACCCGCGGACGGCCAATTCTAGATCTAAGACAATCATTTAGGCATCTGTTGTCAGCAACCGCCGTCTATGACGAGATATGGTTGACTGTGCACGGTTAAAAAAGCAACAGAAATTTGACTTTTTCCTTGCAAAAGTAACCCTATTGCTTCACCTTTCTGACGTTTATTTATTTGAGGCATTGTAACAAGTTATGTCAACACAAATAAACTACGGAACTTTTGCACTTAGCCATCGAAAAATCAACAATGATTACAAATTGAATGACGTGTACCTTCACACCCAATTCGTTGTCAAACTTTCGTTCTCTCTTCGAACACGCTTATTTTATAGATGGATGATTTTCTATTCATGAATCTGTAGCCGACATTCAATTGAACAACCAAAAACATTTATGTTCGGATATTTTCTATGTGTATATAGTGCTAAAAATGTAAAATATGCGTTTGTTTTTACTTTCAGTATATGTATGGTCTAAGGAACGTAAGTTTAACATATCAATATCCAAGAGTGAATCATTCACCTTTCATTCACATATCTCGGTTCTAGCCCAGGCTCCAATACGAAGTACGGCGACTGTCCTAAATGACAAACGGAAAAATAATCATTCACGTATGTATTAGACGGTGGATAAGATTTTAACTTTTCTCTGTATTCTTTGTCATTACACGGGTCAACATAATGATCTTCTGCTTCATTGTGAACATCCTCGTGGAATCTCAGAACGCCATTTTGATTGTCGTCCATTTGGTTTGCTGGTTCCTCTACGTCACCGATCTCGTGATAATCCGTCTCGCGGTATTCTGTTCCTTGTGCCATTATTACTCCATGTCCTAAGATGGATGACTGGTTTGCTTGCTGTCAAAAGAAAATATATATTAATTTTATTTTACGTTTATACAAAACTTCTTTTTCCTTAGCAAATCCTTAAAAGGACCGGTTTTGATTAAATTTTTACTCATTAAGTTTCAAACAATCAATATGAATGATCTAATATACATGTATAATATCAAATAATAATAATAATTTATATTTTAAAAAAGTTTCTATTATTCTATTCATCTTTAGTTCAATTTTCTCATGAATATGACATTTTTACTAACAATAGATTGATCCACGAGGGAAAAATCATATGGTTCCCCGTAATATGCATCTCTTTTCTTCTTGCAGCGAAAACACACGAGTACAAGGATAAGAATTGCAACCACTCCAGTTATCAACAGAGGAATCGCCACAGCCAGAAATCCTTTACTATTTGGTTTATCCCATATTTTGGTACTAGGTGGAGTCGTTGTTGCTACAGATCAGAAAGCGTAGCGTTACCATAGATATACAGTTCAATCGAAATTAGAATATTTACTGAAATTATTGGTTATAACCTCTTTCTTTTTTATTATGTGGCTGTTAAGTTTCGCTCAGTGATATATATAAAATACGGGTTGTCAACGAGTAACTTGAGTATTGAATACTAAAATCGGTATTCGAGTACTTGGGAAAAAAATAAATCATGCAATATTTCTTTATTTTCTGCGTTATTTGTCAAGCACATTCTGATTTCAGAAATCGTCTTTCCGTTACCTCAGTTACAAAGCGTGAATACACAACCCTGTCATGTTTATACAATAAATAAAGTCGTGTTAGTCAAATGAATGTTATGTACAGTTGGCGCATACATGTATGTACAGTTTAACAAATAAACATGAGCTAAGATAGCTCTTTAACCGACTTTAAGAAATTTACAGGAAATAACGGTTTAGTAAAAATAGACACCTTTAGTTAAACAAAACATATAAGAACCATAAGGAACATACATGTAAATAACTATAAATACATATGGTTATGACAAACAATAAGTTTTGCTGTAAGAGAAGTTTAGAATGATTGTCATTATCAATTTAGACGTACAGATATCTTTCATGATTTTTTTTAATGTTCAATAACCTTGTTCTCGACCATTCTCAATTGCTTGCAATTCATAATTAGTATGCCAGTTTGTGAGGCTTGTCTTATATCATCAGATTGTGTGCCTCACAAAGTTTTGCTTCGCTGAGAAATTTAAAAATTTTAAAACAGCTGATTTATCTGTTCTACTTCGTGCATCTATATTGGATACGCTAGGTTCATCCCTCCCATGTAAGTTGATTCCGCTTCACATATTTTACGTGTTATAGATTTAAAACTACTGGTTTGTTAAGATTTGGTTTGCAGATTGAATACGGAAGTATTTTTGCTTCTAAGTTACATGTACTAATAAAAGAGTCCATGCTATATTTTATATAGTTATTTTGAACTGTGAGCTGCACTCATAACGTGCCCCTAGCCATAAACAATACAATGTACTGCAACTGACTTTATTACTTATATTAAAGCTATACTTGTGAAAGTTATACTCTTTCTTTTTAGTTTTGTGACTGTCCTTATTAATAAGTGTGTCATCTAAATGTTTCTGATTATTTTTCTGTGATGCTTTCAATGTAAAACCCCTGTCACACCGGGATTGCGTCCTCACGGCGATCGCACGGCGTCCATAAAAAATGCAAAACGCCGAGGTGAGCGCAGTAGAGTCTCCTACAGCGCCGTGACAACGCGGCGAGATCTCCACTGAACGCGGCAGGGTCGCGTAGGGTCTCCAAGAACGCCAGGGGACGGCGCGTACTTTGGGCATGCACAAAGTACGCGCCGTGTGATCGCCGTCTGATAAGAACGCAGTAGAAACGCAGTATGATCGCCGTAGCAGCGCGGTGAGATCTCCAACAACGCAGTGGGAACTCCGTACGCACGCCGTGAAGACGCACTTGATCGCAGCATGAACGCAGTGATAGTAGACTGCGCTTCCACGGAGTCCTTGGAGATGTCACGGCGTTTCTATCGCGCTTTTACGGCGCTTCTAATGAGATTAATTGTCATGTGATTTTTTTGACTGCGATTACACAGCGACAACAACGAGTTGTCACTGCGATCATTGCGCTCCCTTGGCGTTTCTACCGCGTACATTGGCGATCACAATGCGCTTTCACGGCGTTGTTAGAGCGTTGTCAGCCAGCTCACAAAACAAGAGCAATGGCCTCATATTTGATCAGCAATAATTCTAACGTATTTGTTGCACTACTGGCCAGGAGCATGGGAGTAGAATTGGGAAGTAAAAATTACACCAGAACCTGTTCTGTTGTTTCAGTGGAGTTGCGATGGAATTACTTAAAGAGCCATAGCGCATTTGATAGGCATTTTCGCCTACTCTACTAGTGATTTCTTAAAAACATTTTTTAACCAAAATTTTGTCATACAGTCTTAGTTTATACATGCGTAAAACCAAATCACACAATAATGATATTTAAAAGTTAATAGTTCTCTCATATGATAACTTTGAAAATTATCCAGTTTGTATAGAGTATATAGTAAATATTGAGGTATCCACCTAACGATGACAAACTGTTCATTTTGTCATACAGTCTTAGTTTATACATGCGTAAAACCAAATCACACAATAATGATATTTAAAAGTTAATAGTTCCCTCATATGATAACTTTGAAAATTATCCAGTTTGTATAGAATATATAGTAAATATTGAGGTATCCACCTAACGATGACAAACTGTTGCCAAAGACCACCCTTAACCAGAAAAATAACTTTTGAATAATTTTATTTGGATATGTCTGCACTTCATTCCCTTTAGATAATTTTGGTTAAAGGTGGTCTTCATATTGAAAATGATGAAAATATATATTAAATTTTTCTTCTCATATAATCGTAAGATTTAGCAATCTGTCTTAAATTTATCAACTTGGCATCATTGACTTCGTTGGCGCAGCGGTATGATTGCTGGAATGTAAATATGATGATTGCGAGTTCGAGCCCCACATTTTTCTATTTATGTTTTTTTTAATTTTTTTTCTTTGTGTATCTTTTCTACGTTTTCTTTATTATGTTTTATAATATACACAATTTCAGAAAGTTATACTATACACATTACACTTTGAAAGTATCTCGGGAAAAGACTGTCCTTAACTATTTTATTTAAGTTTGCAAATTCATAGCAACTTGTTTTATTTTTATTGATTTTCTGCGTAAATCTTTTGTCTCAGAATTAGAGTATTGAACAAGTAAAATGATTGTCATTTGACATACTTGCAACTATGAAAATATAACACTCGTCCTCAAATCATATTACATAGTTTGCTCATGAGGTACAGTATATCTATAAATAGAAACAGGTGATTTCCTTTTAAATTCTTGAGTCGGCCGTGTCGTCGGTAAGGCAGCTATGGCTCTTTTATAACAACTTTTCAGTGTGTTTATTTTTTACATTCATAACAAAATCAAAGAAAAAACACATCTGATATAATTGAAAAAAGAAGGGTATTAATTATAAAATTAACAGTAATTTAGTACTAAATTATTCAATATATCATTTTTGAAGTCTTTTCGTTATGTGACTCGAATCTTTAGAAAAAATGTGTTACACTCCCTCTGGATATTTTTCCATAGTGAAGAACGCATCGTGGACGTATTGTGAACGCAGCAAGCGCAGTGAGAACGCCGTGAACGCGAGGTGACAACTCCTAACACGCCGTAAAAGCTCCGCGGAAGCGCAGTCAATCGCGAAGAGATCTCCGTTGGGAACGCAGTAGCACGCCGCGAGAACGCCGTAGAAACGCGTGGGTCGCCGCAGGGACACCGTGACATCTTCACATTGTAAAAATTTTACAGAAATTTGTGCGATTTCCTTGCGATTCCACTGCGATTTTAACATTTTTACAACGCCGTAATGACTCCGTGTGGACGCAGCTTGGTGTGACAGGGCCCGTAGTACAGCCTTTGTTATCTAACAATATATGTCTCTGATGTATAACTGTGTGGTATCAGCTTCGTTTAAGGTATATAAGATCTCTTAAATTTATTAAAATACATATAAATTTATGAAATTTGGATTTTATCTTTTTTTTTCTTTTCACTCTAGACACAAATTACGCCAGCATTTAGATCCTGAATGTCAGTGACAGAGAACAATATTCGATGGTGACGATATAACGGTCAAATTTTAGATTGATTTTTTTTCCCTTGATAATGTGAGAGTACTCGAGTACTCAATGTGCAATTGGAAAGGCTTGCGAGTAACAGGTTACAAAAAATTGATCGATTTAACAACCCTTATATATATATATATATATATATATATATATATATATATATATATATATATATATATATATATATATATATATATATATATATATATATAATTGTATGAAAGTTTTCAGATAGGACAAGATTTAAAACCGATACTTAGTAGATATGGAACATACCTGTAATAAGAATTTAAGTGTCTGAGAAAAAGAGGATTAAAGAATAATGTTTGTAGTGTCAGAAGTGAGAACGGTTTTTCGAATCTTTTAAAAGTACCGCGTACACTTGCCGGTGAAAACATCAAACAGTCCTGGGGCACGTTTTACAAAAGAACTTACGACTAAGACCAAAATTTCATTCTGCTAATAACTTTCTAATGTAAATTAAAAAGAAAATAGTTTTAATATTTTTAAAAGATATGTAGAAAGATACTTTTACGCTAGCAATTTTAAACAGAATCAGTAATTTTGCAAAATTTTACAATCAACTGAAGTTTTGGTCTTAGTCATAAGTTCCACTGGTAAAATACATTATTTATCGAACTACAAAACTTTGAAGTTTCCATTTATCACATTTGCTTTGGCTTTCCATTTGATCCTAGTGTAAAAATAACACGTGTCTGCAAAACATTAATTTTCTTCAATGGATTGCAAATAATTTCGTCTTTAAAAATGTAAGGAATTATTGTACAAAGTATGTGTTGCTAGCTAAACAGCTTGGAGTTTGTTTAAACTTCAAAAGTTAACCAAGTGAATTAAAAATGCTTACTTGCATTGTTTATCAGGGTATCGTTTAATGTTGCGTTGAAAAAAGAAGCTTTGTCCATTCTTTGATAACTTTGTACTAAATTAAAAAAAGAATATATTTGACTGTTATTCCAAAGTTGTAGAATTATGTAACAGAGATGATAATTTTTTTGTATAAATCCTTTGGTATGTTACATGTACATTCTGTAACCTGTTAAAATATTTCATATTATCCTCTTGAGTGTTAAATTGATAAAAGCTAGCTTTACATGAATCTTAGAAGAAAAAAACTGGTGAGACCAAATATATACCAACCTGGTAGCAGATGTTGTGAAAGACTGGAACTCTTAAAATCGATTCCTGACTTTTGAAGAACAGGGCTACTAAGTCCTTGTCTCACAAAGTCCTTTGGACCCATCTTCCAAAGTCGATTTCAGATTTAAAATTAAATAAAAAGGAAAACAAAACATGACTTAATCGGTGTGTGTATGTGTGTTATTTTTGTGTGTGAATCATATCGAACGAGTCCACCTTTCCTGTTGAAGGAAAAAACTTATATCACCAGCTTCCGGTTTAGGAGTTTCAATATAGAGAGCTCTCGAGAACACAATCGTATATTTATTGTAAAATGTACAGCGTGTCACATGCTAGAGCAACTGTTTCACTTTGCACGATTATTCCGTTTTTTTTTATTATAGTAAATTTTACTACCAAAGAACATTAAAGAAATTATAGTACGATTTAAAGTTGATGAAACAAATTCCCTCAATATCACAAAGGAATATAAGATGGCATTACAGAAACAAATAATTTTTTTACTTGATCTGCAACACTACTCGTTAATAAATTATCACAAAAAAGTTTTCTTGGCTTAAAAAAAACAAACGTATTGTTTACCTAGATCAAGGATATGAAACTTCTTTTGGAATTACAAGGCAGCTACTGCAAATTATTAACACCATCACATAAATTAAACTCATCACTAAAGGTTGAAATAATTCTACAAGAACTATAGTCAGAACACCTCCGGGAAATGAATAATATACATATCAGGGGGAAATGCGTATTGAACCGAGTAAGTATCAGCTGTTACTGAATACACCTTATTTCTATTCTCGGTGTTAAATTCCACTGAGTCATACAGATGGCTACTTCCTCTTTCATCACTGTTTATCCTGTTGCCATAGTTACGCTTCAAGCGGCTGTAATCATTAGCTTGATGATGGTTGTCGGATGAACCAAGAGCGCCATCTGTTGCTGTAACATGTTTTGAATCTCTGTGGTTCATTTCTTCTATCAGAATCGTCGAGTAAGCTGTTCCGTCGTTCTCTGTCGCAGAGGCTGTTCCGGCGTTCTCTGTACATGCTGTAGCAGAGAGTCTCTGTAGAGTGTCTGTACGTGTTTGGTCTGTAGAAACCATAAGCTGTAAAGAGAGTACCAGTTTTAATGTATTGAAATCTAAAATATTAATTACTTAATTGGTGAACGATAGTGTTGTTTTGCCGCCTATTGACCTGAGAATTTGCTAATTCCCATTAACTCTGTCTGAGATAACTTCAGGCTGTAAACTGATTTTGATATACATGTTATTATAATGATATTATCGTTATTGTAAGATCTTGCCTTTGACCTCTTACCATGAATTTGGTGAAATTATTTGGACATGTACCTTTTAGGTCTTACATAGACTGGTTATAACAGTAGTGATCTAAATTTTATTTATTCTTTACAATGTGCTCTTTAGCAACGTACAGTTCTAGTACCAAGTAATTTAGCAATTCCAGTTAAATTTCAGCATTTTTAGGTTCTTGAAAGCAGTTTTGATTTGGATGCTAAACGGACTAATAACTTGTGTGCACAGATATTATAATTTATCCACATTGATGATAAATTTAGAGAAAAAAAGTGTAAATCATATTTACTCGAAAACAATAGGTTTTGAGAGAAGTCAGTGTTTCCCTGAAGATTATGAAGGAGAGAAGTGCTGCAACAAAAATAAGTCCAGCCAAGAGCAGTGCTAGTATAACAATAACAATGTTGGGTTGGTAGCTTGCAGTCTCTTCATATGTCATCTCTACAAATGAGAAAAGTAGATTTCAACTAATTAATTTTTTTTTATTTTTTCATTTTAAAAGATTTTTATTTGAGTAACATGTAGAACTATAATGTCATACTGCATAATATATGCATGAATAGTTTTTAATACTACCGCTCAAAATATTCAGATGAATCTATCTTATTTGCTTTTAGCTGTATGGTAAATATTTAACATTGGCATCTTCTTACACCGAAATTTTTTTTTATTAGCTTTCTTTTTTCTTTTTTTTTTTTTGTTTTTGTTTTTGTTTTTTGTTTTTTTTTGTTTTTTGTTTTGTTTTTGTTTTGGTTAATGTATAGCCGTAAGAAGTCCGCTTTCACTGTTTGTTCTACATACGATTTCCAACATCGATAGAAAATTAAAAAATTACAAATTATTCAATTCAACCATTATATTAAGAATAATGCGTATTTGCACAATCCATATATTATATTTTTTTTATATTTACCTGTAATGTTGTGCTGCGAAAAGTTGCCATTTTTGAACATGATTCCTTTTGATTCTGCTTGTGTGTATGATTGCAAGTCTTTCCCCAAGTTTGCCATGCTATATGCTAAAAGTTATACTAGTTTTTAAAGTTAATTAACATTCATTATTGATATCTTTATTTTAAATACATGTTATCTAAAATTTAAAATTTCAAAAGTTATGGGGTTTTTGTCATTGAAATAAAAGAGTATGAAAATTATACGTTAACTTAATAATTTGCCGTTAATTTTCTTCATCATACAGTTTTCATTATTTAACATTCAACACTGAATATCATTCTGGAAAAACTTGTATTGACCGATGACACAGAAAATTAAATCGACCTAGTTTGAATCTTTTTAAAAAATTCAGCTTCAAAAAAGTTTAAACTTCAGCTTCAAAAATGTAGTATAAATGGTGAAATTAAAACAATCTGGCGAAAATAAACCAAGTATGAAAACGATAAATCATATAAAGGAATAAATTCAGAAAACCTTTTCCTGGGGAGGCAAGGCCGTGGCTGACATGGTCGATGCCGCTTTTATTGAGTATTGGTCCTAGTTGCATACTCCCTAAAGAATGACCCACAAAGTCACCCATCGTTCTTTCCAGAGAAGTCAGCTGTCAATCGCCAAGAGAAATCATTATGAGGCTTGTAATGTAACAACGAAGGAACTATAGGAATTCCACGCATGCATAAAGTACTTTGTACACTTAAAATTGCCCTCCGTATATTTCCGAAATACTGGACGCTGTCGTCATGATTGGAATGTAATTTGAGACAAGTATCACCATTGTGACAGACCAAATATATATTTGAGAAATATTGAAATTCCTATATGTTAAAGCCACATCCGTTAGACCTCACAGTTGGTATTTAAATGTAATATTCATACATATATCGACAATTTTCGATATAGATTGAAAACAACAATATATTATAACAGAGGTAACAAACAAGTTTACTTAACAAAACATACAATAATACATACCATACATTTGACCAAAATAAATAGCAACGTTGATCTACTTAAATTTTAAAATAATCACTTACTGATATTTGATCATTTCTGTCTGAATCTTTATTCATTTTGATATTTTGTCAGAAAGATCTTTTAATGTAAAGTGTAAAATTTTGCTTCGATGTATTTTTTTTTTCAACACATAATTATCTATGCTTATCTCACTGTAGTACATTTTTGGTGCTCTTCGTTAAGGCGGAATTTTCAAATATGATTTATTTAATTTCGGCGGAATTTTATTATTTCATTTGGCCGAATTAATCTGCAGGTAATAAATTAACTAAAATTTATCTAAAGCACATATAGTAGTGTGCTCCATTCATTACCACTGAAAACATATCAACTACTATAGTAATCTTTAGTACTAATGAAAATAACGATCTCCATTAAGAAAGTCTTGTATTTCTGAGATTTTTGTGAATGAAAATAGATGGCATCAAACTGACATACACAAACACGAGTAAAAGGTGTATGGCATGGGACAATTTCCCGTTTGGGGTATTTCATGTACAGTGGTTTTATTTTTTAATTTTGTGGAATACAATTAATAATGTATTAATGAAATATATGGAGTAATAATTAATTAATTGAATCTTTTAAGAGGGCTGGATGGTTGTGGCCATTTTCAGACTATATTGATCTCCTTTAGAAGAAGAGCTCCATATAAAGATATACAAAAATGATCAAATTTTAAAATTAAAATGTATGAAATTTTTGTTTGCTAAATGATAGTTGACAGCTTAAGATATCATATCAAAAAATTAAGTTTTATCTAATGGTTAATTTGTTGACCCAGAGCCTCTTTAACTGATGCTATCTCTATGGATTTCACAGTTAGTCTCCACTTTTTTTCACCTTTTTGAAAAAAAAAAGGTATTCCGCTCAAATGAAAAGATGACCCCGTCCAAATGAAATCATAATCCTCCCAAATGAGAAGTACCGTGATTAGACCTAAATATACATTTATTGGTACTGCAGCTCTGTTAAGGCTGCATAAAGGGGGCGGGGCCTAATTTATACTGGAAAAGTTTACTGTGACATCAAACAAATATAGCAATTCCTCACAATAACAGAAAATGAAATAATTTGCGAACCTAAACTGCATAAGAGTAATGAACTACATCAAAACTTACCAATGCATTCATTTTTGTCGCTAGTTAAATCCCACAAAGCAAGATATTTAAACAAGACATGACGTCATCCTGGTAAAGTTTGACGCATTTTATGTGCAGTGAAAGGCGGATCAAGTAATTTTTTCACAGTGAAAAATGCATTTTATTATTAAACAGAATATTATTTGAAAATCTTAGGTAGACCATTAATACAAATCTGAAACGTTTGTTTAGTGCCATTATTCAAAAAATATCGAGAGGATGTATTGAATTAATTCTACCGTGTTTTTGTATACAGGGTGTGCATGTTTCACGCCTAGGTGCCTCATTAAATCGCCTTTTCGCAAGGGCATACACTTAATAGATCTTGACAATTTTTTGAATACACATAATGAACATATTCCTTAACTTGAAAAGTGCTGCTGCTTTTCTGAAATCGATATCATAACTTAATAAATACATAAAATACTTGGTAAAGGTCACACATATTTCGACATTAGCAAGATAACTTGAAATTTAAACTAATAAGATGCGAATTCTATTTAAAGCAGCAGCACTTTCCATAAACTACAAGTTATGTAGAAATAATCTATTACTTTAATTTTTAATTTTAACTAGGGTATGCCCTTGCGATATTGAAATTTGTTTGTGACCTACAGACCCTGAAACGTGCTACTACCCCAAAAAAGCGTGTGACTTTCGTGCGCTTTTCGTTTCGTGCAAACCGTGTAGCGTTTCGTGTAAACCGTGCAGCGTTTCGTGCAAACCGTGTAGCGTTTCGTGTAAGCTCCAAAGCGTTTCGTGCAAACCGTGTAGCGAGCGTGCGAGAAGCGTGTGAGAAACGGGCGACTTTCGTGTAAGAACCGTGCGACTTTCGTGCAAGAATCGTGTGAGAAACGTGTACATGTAGGATTCATTCGGAAGTCCTTTTATTTTAAATATGACTATTGTTGGATCAACATGTCATTCTGTGTTGTTTGTGACTAATATTATTCAGATATATCATATACCAGTGGTATTATAAGAGTGAAAAAAAATACGGAAACAACAAAATAAAATTATTCGGTAATGTATTACATATTTGTTTGATTTTCTTTATTTATTTATCTAAATAAATATGGACAGAAAATGTGTTAAAAGTAATTAATTATATGCACATCAATTTTAAGGTAATTGATTCAATACATTTTTAAAGGGAGTAATACTGAATATTTTTATAAAAGAAAATTCATTAGGAATCCGGTCTTGTCCTTTTCATTCATTTATTTGAATATCTTCACCATTTTACATGGGATATAGAGATTACAAGAGCATATCGGTGTTAATTACAAAATAATAGATAAATTTATGGCAGGCATGAAAAATAAAATGCAAAATTTAGTGCGTTGCTATAAATGTTAAGTATAGGAATTCTAGGCCGGGGAGCACATTTAATTGATTTTCTTTATAAACGAACATATTTTTTCTATATTACAAGATTGTGATACAAATAATTTTGAAAACGATGAGTCATTTATTGTCTTTTTATGCATAAAATCGGTTGATTAATAAAAGTCATATAAATGAATTATAATTGACATGCATCGGCAAATACAAGGTTAAATTTTTTTTGGGGGGGGGGGGGTGATCAAATGAAAACACAAACTGAATTTTTCTTGTAAACAAGTGTTTTATTGATAATTTTCTTTTGTGAGAAAATTACTGCTTTTTTCGATGGGTTGCGCCCGATGCGCCCTTAAAAATATATTGGAATCTTCTTTACACTTTCAATACTCTTCTTACGACTGTGATCAAGGTCATTTACAACAGCGATCGCGGACTCCGCGTGTCGGGACTGAAAACTTGTTTTGCTATCATAGCAACGATTGATTAATTAAACGGTAATACCCGTGGATTTTATTTCTTAAATTTATCCGTTTAATTGTCTGTAAACAGTGAATTAATTTGCCAGTGTATTCGTGAATAAAATAATATAAAGAAATAAATCCTATATAATTATATATTAATTCTATATAATTATATATTAATTGTTTTTATTAATCACGCAGTTCTAGAGCATAATTTTTTTAGGTTTTAGGACATAGGACATGTATACATATATATTGAATGTATTGTTAAGAGCCGCGACTATTGATTACATTATTATTAATTTTTTTTTTCTAGACGGGGTTTGAAATCAAGGAATTTTAAAGGTGGTGGGTATATTGATATTTGATAAACAAAATGCCTGAAAAGAGAACAAAAGAATTACAATACATATCCCCCCGGCTTCTCTACCATATAAGATTTTAATGATAAATTAAAGTTTAGCTCTGTAATGAAACGATATATTTACCATTTTGAATAAAGTGCATATTGATGAATTACATGTATCGGGTCCCGCTGGAGGCAAGAATATCTTTTTTTTTTCTTAGAACGGGCACTTGTTTCTATAATAATTTTCTTCTCCGATGGTATACTTACTGAAACAAGTGCCCGTTATATTTAGCCATGTGCAGATTTGAAGATACAACAGTAAGATCTCGGTAATCTACCCCCCCCCTTTTCCTGCACAATGTTCCTGTTTGATGCAGTGTACATATTACCTTTGCAAATTATAAACAGAACCTAATTTAATCAAATGAAATTATTTTATTTACTAAATCAGAAAAAATGTATAAATCAATCAATAATTAAAAAAAGGAAAAGAAAATCAACCCGTTTACAGAAATCATACGCTATGTAATCATTATTTTTTTTTTCAAATATAACTGTGAAACGGATGAGTTTATTTGTCAGTAATAAAGTAATGAAACGACCTTTTAATATCAAACTATAATTGTAAAAACATTAAATGCTGTAAAAGATTATGAATTACAAATATAATTATTTTTTTTTTCAGTGCGCAATTTAGAGTCTAGTGAAAAAAAGTTTGAAGATGAAAAGCATTTCACCGGGCGGGTCACATACTCAATGACTATTAATTAATTACAATTGAACACTGAGTATAAATTTTAACTGTTAAGATAGTACTGGTGTAGCGAGTTTTAATCTTAACTTAATCTGAATGATTGTAATTCTTAACTACTCTTTGATTAATCCGTAATAATTGAAATAAAGTCCGAGAGATTCCGAATAGAAAATCCAGATCGAGGCCAAAGCGTGCGAGAATCGTGTACATGTACAAAGCGTGTGAGAAAATTGTACAAAGCGTTTCGTGCAGGCTTTCGTGTAAACCGTGCAGCCTTTCGTGCAAAGCGTTTCGTGTAAACCGTGTAGCGAGCGTGTACCGTTCATGCAGCGTGCGTGTGGGGTAGTAGCACGTTTCACAGGGTCTGTACATACAGTACACATTACATGCATTTATCACGTGACTATCAAATAACGTGACCAAACCAAATTTAGTACAGAGCGGGGTATACAATGTTATTTCAAAGAATGTTAAAGTCATAAGATAATATAGTAACTTTACAAAATTAAAATTTATTTTAATAAGGCATGTATTTATGCACGTTTATATTCTGCTGATTTCTTCGAAGTACGCCTTAACAGTGCTGCGACAGCCACGAGAGTTGCTTCGCTTGTGTCTCTCGATAAGACTACCATGTGGCTCTTCCGTTTCATTTGGAAATCAAAGTTTCTTGGTTGAACAAATTGCTAAATATTTGACACTTCTTCTTCTTCAAATGTCCATATACTTTAATTTTGAGCACCAACTGTACATTAATAATATTGTAGTACATTAATAATATTGTACATGTACTTGCCTGGTTTTATTCTACGGGTAATTGCAATTCTCTTTGCCTTATAGCCCTGAACATTTTTTTGCAGTATTTAGTGTATTATTTTACAAAGTTTGAAAAAAAAGTTAGACATACATATCATACCGGTATATCCTTATCAATTATCATTATGAAACCTTTTCAGCGAATACAATCTACCATTATGTCATATGCTGACTGACGTTTTCATACTAATTGTTAGGCCATTATTTACACACTGAATTGTCGACGGATTTTTCCGTTATTTCTCGATTATGACAAGGAGCACATGGCGGATGTGACCAGTCGGCAGTGGATTCTCACTCCTCCATGGCACCCGATCTCACTTCTGATGTTTTTGGAGGTCCGTGTTTGCTCTGCTCCCGATTTGTGTTGTTTTAATGGACTTTGAGCTTGAATACTGTTCGTTATAGTTCTCTATATTTTATTTCATCAAATAGATTTGAGACTCTTATCAAAAAATCTTGAAATACGTTTATTTTCTACCAGAATTGTATATCTATTATATATCCAGTGAGTGGTGTCATATTTTTTTTCAACACTTTTGACTTTGATCTGTCTATCCAATATTTGATTACTTGATTAATATTCAAATCTAATAAAATCTTGTCGTCCTTATATAGTTTTATTCTTTTCTCCATATACATACTTATTTAAACAACAGAATTTGAAAAACCCTATCCAGTACATGTTTTATCAGAATTTAAAAAAAATCCATTTACACTTTCTTTGAAAGTCAAACAATAAGATTGAATATTAATCCAATATTATTGAGAGAATTAGCTCTCTTGGCTAATTACACGCTGTTATATCTTCTTCAGGCATGTGCTTTTCTTTAAATTATTATTATTATTATTATTATTACTACTATTGTGTGTACACCTTGTACATATATGTTTTCTATACACTTTCCTTTTAGTTATGAGAATAAAGTTCATTATAACCTACTACAGGCCTTTGGTCTCGGACAAAAGCTCCCCATGTCTTCCCCATTACCTGGGGACAACAGTTTAACTGTTCCCCTTGTAGCCATGAAATAAGTGTATATTGTCATTTATTATAGAGATTCATACATGTATACGCACCAGAGACTTTTTTACTTGATGAAATAAGCATGAAAGAGAAATTAATTTATCCGTTTTATTTACACATTAAAAATTCATTTCCTCGTTCAAATTTTTCAAACAACAGCAATATCTGGAGGAAAGAACTATATACGGTAAGGGCGTATTCCTGCCCCCATAATAGTCAAATTTTGAAAATCTCTTGAAATGAGAAAAAGTGTATATATTGTATAAAATAATCCAAATTAAGACAATATATTATGAAATTGGAAAAATTAGTTGGCTTTTCTTGTCTCTGTGACGTCACAAACTATTTGGATTTCCGTTATTTTTAAAAATAGAGGCCAAAATGCACAGAGTTTGTTCAATTTTGACTATAGTATTTATAGAGCGCAAGCCTGCTCAGGTACCATATTCACATATTTCATTGATATTATCATTCTACACATTATATCAAAAGATCTAGTCTGAGCAGACCTGCGCTCGGTAATTTCCAATCAAAATACCGACGTAAAATACGCTATTTTCTCTCAAAATCATTGCAATTTGGAATTTACGTCATTTTATTGACGTCATATCTAACTAATGATGTCATAGTTGATAAAAATACTTAATGCTTTGAAGTCTGCAAATATCCACCTGGTTTAGAACATAATTAAAGACTTCTCCATCAAAGTTTTATTTTGGGGGCAGATACTGGCCACTACAGAATATAGTCCTTTACAACTTTCAAATCAGTTATAAATACCATAAGGGTTGGGCGAAATATTTTCCGTACTGTTAAATGCTGAGTTTAGGCTACTGTAATTATTGTCACTGGTACTAGATATTGTTGTTCTATTCGAATGATTCAGCGAGTCATAATCGGTGTCGTCAATTTGTGTGTTTTTCTTTCCGTCATTTTCCCTGTCTAATGCACTATAGTTTTCATCCTGCGGAAGTGTTTCCTGTTGATTCTGCGAGTTTACCGGAAGTGATGAAACGATCACTTTATTTTCAACCGTTGAATATGTGGAAGGATCCGTGTATGTCTGATTTCTGTCCTCCATTTCTTTCTGTGTTCTAAAATTGATTTCTGCGAGTTTACCGGAAGTGACGGTTGAGTATGTGGAAGGATCTGTGTATGTCTGATTTCTGTCCTCCATTTCCTTCAGTGTTCTAAAATTGATTTCTGCTTCCTTCTTCCTTCTTTTCTTGATCTGATGAATGTATAGATTGAAAAACAATAAATGAATTTGAAAAATATGTCAATATTAGGTCTCTCAAACACACACACACACAAATTAATTATTTTTCATTCTAACAGACAGCATACAAAAATATTTCACATACCGGTTTTACGGCTTGTTTCAGAATCTCCTTTACTTTAACTTTGTAAACATAACAAAGGAACAAGGATACTATGATGACTAAACCCAGAAATGTAGGAATAAGAACAACATGTAAAATCAAAGTGTCATCCTGTCCTCCAGTATGTCTTAATGCTGAAAAAGAGTAAAAATTCTGCTGTAGAACGTTTGCTGATCCAAACAAAGGCCGATGACATATTGAAATTTTGTCCATAGGAATTCTCGCAGATGGTTTGATCACTCTTAATGAAACTTACATGTAAGAATAATGATACGCACCAGGTGTAGTTATGCATGCACACCATGCAATATTTAAAATTTTTGAAATGGCTGTCGTTTGCAATGGAAACAAAACGGTAGAATTTTTAAAAATTGAATGTTTACGAAATTTTTAATTATAGTACGTACTTGCTAACTCTGTTTTCAATACTTTGGGGTCAGTTTGGGGTGACATATTCTATTGCTTGCAATACAATGTACCACACTTTCTAGTTGTTTTATATTTCTACTTTAATCAATTTTTAAAGTTACTTTATGTCTGACATTTATTATAGATATTATAATTACTAATAATTTCATTTAATCGCACGTATATATCTAAACTTCTCATTGAAAGACTGCTTTTGATTTCTTTTTTGCCGTTGTAATCACATCGTTTGTCCAAAATAAAATACTTTAATCTAAGTAATAACTGTCTTTTAACAGTTAACTTTTAACTGGGCTTTATGATGTGATCAAACAGTTTGTACACGTGATAACTTGCATAAAAACTGAGGGCGTTTATGCATTAAAATATCACTTGAGTTTACTAAAACTGTTCGATCATCATCATCATCATCATCATCATCATAAAACCAACAAACCAGACAGTTATTCCTTATATTAACATTTGTACAGGGTCATGGATTCAATTTTTTTTTTAAATTGTATCAATATTATAAATAAAAACACACATTATTTAATTTTCATTCAACATTCAACATGTTCAATAATCAGAAATCTATGCCTGGTGTACATGTATTTTAAATAAATCACACACATCGAGAAGACAGTTCTGTCATGTGATGAGCAAACGGCTTCATAAAATATAAAACTATTTCCTTATTTGTCGATTTATCGCGGACAAAACATTTGAAAATATAAATATTCAATATTTAAGCCGTGATTTTTGCGTCCTTATATTTGGGATATTATAAATGTAAATAACACAAGCATGATATAATTATACAAAAATGGAAAGCCTAGAACACTTAAAGTAAGAGACACGTGAATATTTAATTTCTCTTCCATGGGGGAGATGGTTATGTAATCCAGTCAATTCAATATCTTAAAAATTGCTATTGCATGATGGGTTCTTATACTTTAGGTCACGAATACATGAAGTGCTTGAAGATGTTTGATAAGTCATCAGAGATTTAACGGAAATACCAATTCACATGTATGGAGAGACAGTGAAGGTCTGCACAGACCAACTTACACGTTATATTGCTGCCGATGATTCCACTTCCCCCTGTGGTCACTGAAACAACATTTATACAAGCATGTAAACTGTGATTCATAAGATTCTCTTTTTATTTAATTATTTTCTTCATTTTTTAATTCATTGCAACAATCACACACATACTTATATACCCTCAGAGAGAGAGAGAGAGAGAGAGAGAGAGAGAGAGAGGAATATGATAGTGCATATACATTATATTAATCTATTTGAAAATATACAGTCAACAAATTTATCTTCTCTTGATATTTCAAACTTTGAGATAAGGAACATGGTTCATAGAAATTTTAATTCCATAGAAAGAAAATAATAACAAATCGACCCTCATTCACGATATGTGTACTTAATAGAATTGAAAATAACCCTTTTTAGGTTCGATTTTTTTAAGTAAGCATGATTTATATATTTGAAGTATAAACCATTTGCCACTAGACCCTGCCCATAACCAAAGCAATGTAAACCCTTGAAAATATAAATTTTAGTTTGTGAACTCTCCATAAGTAAACTTTTTTTCGTTAATCTCATAGATATCGTATACAGTAATTTCTTAATTATAATCTGTAATTTTCCTACTTTCCCTAAAACCCTTGATCCACCTCTTTATTTTATACTTACCTGATGTAGATACTGTAGATATAGGGGCGGGTTTCCTCGTGACGTTTGTCCTTTCTGTTGTAATGCTGACTCTGCTTTCTTCGTCTTTTTCAAAAAGAAAACAGAAATTTGATCAAATATGCATCGTATAGTGTATTAATTCTTATTTCATTGGTCAAACATACATCATTTTAGATTTCTTATTAGAGAAAAAATACAAATGAAAGGTGGATTTAAAAAGGGTTTCTATACACATTCTTTGTTCGACCCATAACCCCCCACCCCCACCCCATTGTTCAAAATATGACTGACAAAGCAGTGGCATAAAGCCTATAAGTGTCTTTAGTCCTTTAGTCAGAAGAGTCTTACCGTTCATTTGAAAAGATATTTAAAGTAAATTCAAAGATTTTAGAACATCTACCTGCAACGATAAATAATTCTATTAAACAATAAATGGAAATGCTTATTTCCCATTTGAACATTAGCCTGTTTGATTATCTTTATCCACCAGTGTTCGAATGCTCTCTTCTCTGTATTTTAAAGTAGGCCTAGTCCCTTTCTAATTCAGGCACCCACACGCTGGCCCGTAGGAAAACATTTCAGTTTTCGGGGCACAGCTTAACAGAAAACTTTGGCAAGCAAAAACAAAGTCCCCAGAAGTTATTGTTATGGGACCGTCCCCTTCCCTTCAGTTCCTACAGGACCGATATCCATATTAAACAAACAATATAATATAGATACAATACTGACCAACAAATAGCAAGATCACAATTGACAAATTAAAATAAAATCATATCATTTATTTTCTTCAGAGTGTTCCCTAGAATGTCTTCTATGCTGTTAATGCATTTTTTTTTCAGTTTATAATGAATTTAATGCAGAGAGAGAGAGAGAGAGAGAGAGACGTACCGCCGCTTTCATCATTCTCCTGCCCACTTTCATCATTCGTTGATTCTCCTCTCATTTCCAAGTTGTATTTCTGTACGTCCAGAAGATTGTTTACAATTATTTAATCTACGAACAAGTACACTTAATACACGTCTCTGAACGTTTACAAGTATTGGAAATGACTCATCCGATGACCATTACTAATATGATGTAAACGTACCGTGTATACATGTATCCACGGTTGCATGTGACCTAAGAATTAGTCATTGCGAGGTATCACGCTTTTTTCAATTATTTAAGTGAACTTCTGGGGGCATAATAATTTTATTACATTCGCATTATTTTATTTTAAAAGAAGTATTTGAAAAAAAGAAAATGTCTATGATTTATATTAATTTGTATACATTTTGCAAATGAAAAACTATTAATTTTGTCTGCTTCGATTGGGGCATTAGCCTTCATATGTTTTCTACATGTATTAAGAAAAATTCCCACCCGCGTAAGCAATAGTTTCAACCCTTACTCATATATTAGCAAAGAAAAACATTTTATTGTTCATAATTAGGTCAGTATAAATAATTGTACAAAGTATGTTTAGTATGAAAAATATTATATATTGATCTGTATATTATGGTCTATGTCATGTCGTAAATTTTGAATTTACCGAGTGGCAGTAAATACAAAATTTACAACATGACAACTACACATGTAACTCTTGGTATATGCAATGAATATATAGAACAGACATGTAAAGTCAAGCAAAGAACTAAGCACGCCACG
Source organism: Saccostrea echinata (assembly GCF_033153115.1). NCBI lineage: Eukaryota > Metazoa > Mollusca > Bivalvia > Ostreida > Ostreidae > Saccostrea > Saccostrea echinata. The sequence continues at coordinate 97,847 of NW_026889833.1, read as the reverse complement.
CTATGATTTGAAGTACATGTACATTCTAACTCCAATGAACTGGAATCAGGAACATGCATATCAAATTTAATTTCTGGACATCCTCAAAGGCGTTTTATGAAACATGACCTTGGACATTCTACAGATTTAAAAGTATTATTTAACGTTCAATTTTACATTTGATCTTGGGTTATTTCGCTTACTATATTCGTAATACTAGGAGCTCCGTGGCAAGAGAATTAGGTAAAACCAATAACAGACCATAAATTATGTTCAGTCTGTTTACGAGTCTAAAATCCTTTATTTACTTTTAATTTCTGTATACAATAGTATCTTTAGTTTGAAGACTTCAAGTGGAAACAAAAATGGAAGAACATAATTCAAATGGAAATAATTATTTTTAAATTATCCCTTTTTTGTTTTAATTTTCTTGCAAAAAGTATTAACGAGCTCGATAATGGCTGTGCATATTAAATATCTTTAAGGCTTCAAGAGTTCCTGGTAGATGTGCAGTTTTATGTATGTAATTGCAATCCTTGAGACGGCATTATTGTTATCTTGAATGATTGTTCTAGTTGATAGATTGAATTTAGATCTGATATTAGTACTAATATTTTTGTACTCTGTATTCTAACAGAGTTTTCAGTTACTAAATATCAAATGATTAAGATTTAATTCCTGGTCTCTTAATAGCTCTGCAAAAGAAATCTTTCGAAACATGATCACTAAAACCGCGATTTTACACAAACAAAACAATACGTGTAATGATAAGAAAGTGGTAATTATATTACCGGGAATACATCGATACTTAGAAAACTGGAAAATATGGTCTCAGTATACATGTACACTCAACTCCGAATAAGTAGTGACTGATTAGATCAGTTCATCAACTGATACAGGTATTACATTAACTTTATATAACATGTGATAATATACACGAATGGCGGGCGACAAATTTACTGAATTGTTACTAGCATATTGGCGTCTCAATATGAGTGAAAAATTCTCGAGAGAGGACGTTAAACAACATACAAACAAACAAACAAAACTAGCATATTATTGCAGTCTTACAACAAGAACTAAATATAATCAAGTTATATAATATTTAGTTCTATAAAGTCAGTCTCAGGGGTTAGTAGTCTTTAATGATGTTATTGTAGTATATTTTTAGCAAAAATATCACAAAGAAAATACAGAGTAACTGTCATCAAAGGACACTAAAAAAGGACCACATTTCCCATCAATTGTTTACTCATGCTTTCTCTTTCTAAAATCTCCACACAGCTCTGAGCTTACAAAGAGATTTTATCGCATATAAGTTTAAACTTTTTCCAGTTTATGCGTAATATGAAATGCTATATTAAATACAAATCCGGGGATAAGAGTTTGTTTTTCAATTTATGTGGTTTTTCGTTTTTTTTTTCACTCTTTCTGTTTTAACATTTTATTTGTTTTATTTTGAAACTGGTATATTGACCTATCAGCTTCGATGACACGACCACTGCAAATTTATGGAATCAAACTTTAAAACAGCTCCCAGATTATTGATAAACACCATATGTATTTGACAGTACTGCTTCTGTACCTCTGAAAGCTGGATCCATACTGCTGTAAACGTTGTTACTGATCATTGGTGGTTGATTTGATTGATTCAACGAATCATAATTATTGTTATTACATGTAATTGTGTTTGTTTCAGATCTTTCATTTCGTCTATCTAGCGCACTGTAGCATTCATCCTGCGGAACTGTTTCCTGTTGACTAGGCATGTTCGCCGGAAGTGGTGAAACAAGGTTTTTAACAACAGAATATGCAGCAGTATCGTAAGGATTCTGACTTTTCTCCTCTTCTTCATTTAAGGTAGCAAAATTAGGAATTCCTGTTTTGTTTTTCCAATGCTAAATTGTTTAATGGAATAATCAGAATCATTGATTACTATTCTAATAAATGCATAAGTTTAAGAGTTTAAGATTTTCTTTCAAATAATTTGTTCTGATCACCATTGATACATTTAAGTCCTCTTCAAAATTCAACAATTTGATATTGCGATAATCATGCATGGTACATGTAGTAGTAATGATCTGATAGTGCAGTTTAATTTATTTCATCGATATCTTAAAAAAAAACAAATTGTGCATGAATCCTTTAACTTACCATATTTAAAACGTGTCTCATATAATTTCTTACTCTAGCTTTGTACACCAAACAAAAAACAAGAGTAACGATGATTCCTAGACCCAAAAGTGTAGGAATTAGTACAACATGTAGGCATGTCGAGTCTTGTTGTCCCACTCTGTTCATCATGGCTTAAAAGATAAATACATCACCTATATTCCTTATTTACACATAAATCTTTTAAAAAGTTGTCTTTTTCCCGATGCATTCTTAAACATAACGTTCCAAGCAATAAGTCCTTACAATTGTTTCATGTATAATTGACTTGATTTTATTCGGTGCTTTTATTCACTTGTATTTTATTAACTTGTATTCCAGAGTTATGTTTTGCAAACTGTCTTTAATTTTTCAGTTAATTTTAAAATATATTTTGAATCAGTCTAATATATATATATATATATATATATATATATATATATATATATATATATATATATATATATATATATATATATATATATATATACACACAATAGAATGTTTTGTTTGTTATCACAGGGAATAAATAAAACAAAGAAAACATTTTATTTAATGAACTACTTTGGTAAGACGACGATAGGAAGAATATACAATTACCCATAACAGAGAAAAACTTCTCAGTAAGATAGCATTGATAGTTGTTTTTAAGCAGGTCGCCATGATCCTACCTTACAATTTAATCAGTCTTCAGTTACTGTAGCAGTTTAACTTTTGATTATAATGAAACAAACATCTTGCAGTTTAGATAGAGAATTGTACAAATCTTTTTTTTTTCTTCCTTTTTGTAGTCAAAATTTTATTTGCTTTATTGGTTCATGGAAATGGATAGTCACAATCCCCTTCCACCACATTAAAGAGAATGATCCAACTAGTAAACATTTTGTGCCTACCAGTCTTACTACTACATTAAGTTCTAATTAAAGTAAATATTCTGTACTTACCGCTGATCCACATAAGTAAACATTGTGTACTTACATTAAATTTTATAATCCACATACAGTAAACATTTTGTACTTACATTAAATTTTATAATCCACATACAGTAAACATTCTGTACTTACATTGAATTTTATAATCCACATACAGTAAACATTCTGTACTTACATTAATATTTATAATCCACATACAGTAAACATTTTGTACTTACATTAAATTTTATAATCCACATACAGTAAACATTTTGTACTTACATTAAATTTTATAATCCACATACAGTAAACATTCTGTACTTACATTGAATTTTATAATCCACATACAGTAAACATTCTGTACTTACATTAATATTTATAATCCACATACAGTAAACATTCTGTACTTACATTAAATTTTATACTCCACATACAGTAAACATTTTGTACTTACATTAAATTTTATAATCCACATAACGTCAACATCATATTTCCTAGCTACATTACATTCTATGATCCAATGGTAGTAATTATTCTGTACTTACATTAAATTTTATACTCCACATACAGTAAACATACTGTACTTACATTAAATTTTATACTCCACATACAGTAAACATTCTGTACTTACATAGAATTTTATGCTCCACATACAGTAAACATACTGTACTTACATTAAATTTTATAATCCACATACCATAAACATCCTGTTCCTTAGTTACATTACATTCTATGATCCAATGTTAGGAAACATTCCGTACCTACCATTACACTGAATTCTATGACCCCCCTTTTAAAGTAAACATTCAATACCTTTTACTCATTTCATTAATTCTTTGATCGACCTAAGCATCCTGTGCCTACCACTGCATTAATTTCTACAATCCATCGATACACTCTCTACTTTTCACATCATATTCGAGGTATGATCCATCTAAACAGGCATTCTGTACCTGCCACCAAATTAAATTCTAGGATCGACTTAAACATTTGTACCTTCCACTACATTAAATTCTATGATACATTTAAACATTCTGTATCTACCGTCACGTTAAATTCTATGATCACCCTAAACATTCTGTATCTTCCGCCTCATTAAATTCTACGATCACCCTAAACATCTTGTATTTGCCCCCACATTAAATTCCATGATCAACAACCACAATTATTTTAGGATCAACCTAATTATTCTGTACATTCTACTATACCTACCTGTTCGGGATTCTGTGGTGAGATTTCTGACTGTTTTCCACGTTGTTGTGTCATCATTTGGTGTTGATGTTGTTTGAGTTGTTGCTGTCCTTGTTACAATGGCTGCTGTTTTTGTTATAGCACTATTGCTCGTGATTTCTGCTGTTGTTCCTGGAATTGTGACAGTTGATTTAAATGCTGTCCTCAGTGTTGTTGATGTTGCTGGTATTGTTGTTCTTTTGGGAGAAGGAGATTTAGATCTTCTACGCCTCACTATTGAATCGGAAATTTAACCAATTCTCTTTAATTATACTTTGATAATTATGCAAGGAATTTATTGAAATAACCGACTTCAAAAGGCTACAAATAAATAAAATTTACTGAATGTTTGCACTCTGCTGTTACAACTTATTACAGAATCGGATGAAGAAAGGACATAATTTATATAAGTCTTGCTGTCTTTGACTCTTATTCTGTACGGGTTTTTTTTCTTTCTTCAAAAACGCCTGAAGCCATGTAATTTATAGATGTAAACGTTTCTTCTTACGAGAGAGAGAGAGAGAGAGAGAGCGAGGGAGAGAGAGGAAAAAAAGAGATTTACCCCTTTCTCTTGATCCTGTTGAATTTCCCCTCATGTTTATTTTCGCTCCTTGTGAAGGCTTTTACATGCAATCAATGCACATAAAATCCAAAGGATTTGTCAGTGTGCTCAAGTGTTCGTGATCTTAATTTAAAAAAATAAATGACTTAGCGGATGTTATTTCACGTCTATGATCCTTTACAAATCTGTGACATATTGTGGTGATATGTGCGTAACTATCTACATATTTATTCTCCCATTGAAAGCAGGCTTTTCCTCGGAAAACTTCCTTTTTCTCAGAATGAGTACAATTCAGTCTGTACATGTTCATTACGATATGATCTGTGCATAACCTTAAAAATGTATACATGGAGCTGATTTCAAGTAATGATTCTAAAGATTACTCTATGATAAGAAACTGTTTATGTTTACCGAGTGTTTATCTTTTCACATACTTCAAACTAAATTATTCTTTGTGGTAGGGATTGGTTCTTTCGTATCAGAACATCTATATAGTATAATTATAAAGTCTATGAATAGTTCCTATATAATCTATACAAACGCAAACAGTTCATAATACTACATATTCACTGGATTTGAAGCCGTTTTCACCGGAGGGTCAGTGCGCGTACAGCGGTATTGTGACGTCACAATACCTCCAACAACGTCGAAAAGAATTGTTACAACGGCAGGAGCTAGCTGTGTTTCCGGGCAGGAAAAATGATACATGTAAGCAATTCTATTGCAGGATTATCTTCCAAGCATTTCGATGTCTTTTACACAGCCAAAGAAAAACACGGTAGTTATAAGTTGTAATCTGGACATCTTTCATTTTTCTACGACAGAAGACAAGTTCGTTAATGAAAATGATATCGTCATGCAGCCTTTAATGTCTTATTCATTCAAACCCTGACTATATAATAAAACAACCATGGACTCTTTCGGTGGTGAATATGCTTCGTCATTCACCAGAAAAAAATATCAATATTGATGGCAAATGTGTCACGAATTAACTAAAAACAGTTCGACAGCGTTATATAAACTCACACTTTATCCAAACGAGTCTACAATTCAACTGATATACATATTTTTAAAAAAGTCTTAACGAATTTACTCGCCCCTACACTTATATGTAAAATAGTCAACTGTTTCTGACATATATAAACATGATAAATTAAGCTCGCGTTACGTAAATGTTGAAGGATTACCTCCGAGGCGAGAAAGGTCGCAACATGGTGACTTAATTTGCTTCTCTAAATAGGAAACGATCAGTCATATTTTAGAGCTGTTAGTAGAATAGAAATAAAGTTCTTGAGGCTACCGCCTCGGCTTTTATATATTTCAAACAACATTTCTCGACCTCGGAGGTAATCCTGCAACATTCACGAAACGCGAGCTTAATTTATCATGTTTATATACATCAGAAACAGTTGTTCCATTTCACACCAGAGGGTCCACTTGATTTTTGACTTGCGTATGAACTGCAATGGAATGTATACGAAAGCCCATTGAGCTTATTTTCGTTGGTAAAAAAAAAATCGCGTTATAACGCGAAACTTATGCTGTAAAACCGAGACATTTACAGAAGTCTCCATTTTCTCTTGATTTTATGAGCTAATTTATTCATTACAATTTGGACCATCACAAGCTACAATTTTAAGTCTTTTTGACTTTGAATGTAGCTTTCCTCTTTCTAAATCTTTTTACCGTCACATTTTGTCTTTCTCAACGCTGATCAAACAATTCAAAGTCTATGCGAGGTTTTCCAAAGTGGAACTCTATAATTATGAATTTCTGGGAAAAGATCACCCCTTTCTGGGGTCATTTTAACACTCTCTATAGAATTTGAAATAAAACTAAGATCTCAGAAAATTGACAAAATGAGGTATATTTGTCAATTGTGTCCCGTCACATGGGTGACCTTATGTGAAAATTGGATGACAAATATTCATCTGTTTTCGATAGACTCACTGTAGAAATACAACATCGTATTTTGAGGTTGTGCCACGTGGTCATACCATTGCGTACGAACCTTGTCTGTGCATCATAAAAAAAGACGTAAGTTAATATTGAATTAATAACAGTTATGACAAAGATTAAAGCTTCTCTACACTGCATCAAACTTCAAGATCAAGGTCATGAGGTCAAATATCATAATGCAATCCAAAAGATCTTGTCACAAGAAACGCTTAAAATGAAATGAAAGAAAAATGTGAAAGCCTTATGTCTTCCGGAGAAAAATTAGGGCCAAAGTTTAAATTTTTGATAAATAGATCAAAATTCTAGGTCAAGGTCAGGAAGTCAAAAATGAAATATTTTTCTGGAATATGTTGTCATAGGTAATGTACATGTATAAAAATAGGAAAGTTCTATCTTGTCTCATTCAAAAGTTATTACCTATGTAAAAATTAAAAAAAACAAAGACTAAATAAAAAGACTAGGTTAAAGTTCAAGCTCACGAGACCAAAGACCAGAGTACATTCGGAAAGGTCTTGAAACAGGTAAGGCGCAAATGTCAGATGTAGATGCCCTATCTTCTCTCAATCAAAAGTTATCAGCAATTTTAAAATTTTTAAATCATGTGTCAAACTTCAAAGTCAATGTCTTGGGGTTAAAAATCATAATACATTTGGAAATCTTGTCACAGGTAATGCACATGTCAAATATGAAAGCCTTATCTTCTCTCCTTCAAAAGTTAAAACCAATGTTAAAATTTTAGAAAAGTAGGTCAAACTTTAAGGTCAAAGTCAAGGGGTCAAAATTCATGGTATATTTGATAATTTTTGAATGTCAGAAGAAAGGACGTTCATCATTGACAAGTGCATCACCTGTGACAAGAAGTTTCCGAATGATGTTTAATATTATACCCTGTAACCTTGACCTTCAAGTTAGACCTACTTTTCAAAAATGTTATCATTGCTGCTAACTTTTGAAGGAGAGAAGATATGGCATTCATATTCATCATGTGCATTACCTCTTAGAAGACCTTTCCAAATATTTGAACTGTTGGTGCTGTGTATTAGAAAGATTACAAAGTTAACGGAATCTCTTAGATTCATTCTTGAAGGTTTTCCCTGGAATAATGCATATGAAAAGAAAGTGTTGCAATTGTTTTGAAACTATATCCCTAAATATATTTCACATATACAAAATTACGCTTCATAATGTAAATTTCTACTAAATCAAATTCAAAATATAAATCTTATTCTGTTTATTATAACCCCACATTATCCTTGTTATTTTCAAGGAGACTTGTAAGTCTTTTATGTAAACAATAACATGCATGCTTTCTTTGGTTGTTAGTACGGGAATTAATGTTGCAGCTGTTACAGAAAAATTGCATAACCCGCTTATGCCGATTATTTTTTTTCCTGCAATAGCTGCAAACTCCCGTACTAACAAACAAATAAAGACATTTAATTTTTTGTATTTATATCTGTACAAATAATCATTTAAAGTAGATGAAATAGTGTATTATTGATATGCTTAGCGGTGTTTACTGGTTGATAAACGACAACGGTTTTCTTAAGAAAAATAGGAGATAATATTCAGCGAATGTAAATATTTACTAGTATATAACACGGAGAGACGGACCATTCTGACAAAATCTTACTAAACAGCCTCCATGAATTTCAGCATGAGACAAAAATGCCTCTGATGTGTAACCTCTTCCCACCTTGATCTTCTTTCAATACTGAACAATTGCATATTTTATTCCAAAATTCAATTTAGAATGATTGCATGATGCACAGCAATGAATCAGCAGTTCTACTTTAATATATTGGTTAATTTCTAGAATGTATTGCACCCAGGATCTGAACTTGACACAGATATGAAAGAACTAAAAGATGACTATCATTACTATAGAGTAACCTTTGAAAATTGATTCTCTCTTAAAAGAATCAATTAGTAATGCTTTATTATCAAACAGAATAGCTTTGTGTTATACTCACATATACATGATATATATGTAATTCATTTCCCAGCAACATTACAAGATATTAACCAGAATTCCCTACCGTCAAAAATCAATCCGCTTCAGACAGAAGTAATTTTTCATGCAGTACCACCTACATATTAATTCGACCCTCTTATGGTCACTGTTTGTTCTTTAGGAGAAAATTGGCTTCTTTCATTGATTTCTAGAAAACACGGGCTGTCCAATTGCTCTTGGGCGATATATTATCTCCCGCTCTTCTTTTATGGTATAAGTCTTTACATCCTAAGAAGATAAACATATCTCATTATGGTTTATGATGTAAATTATTAATCGTGCAGGCAATGCAGAAAATGTGCTGCTAAATTTTCCTGCACGGTGCAAAATCATTCACTTACTGTTTGTAGAGTATAAATCAACGTTCGTGTTTAGTAAAGCTAATGTTGGTGTCTCCTCTGGACTTGGATGATATTGCTGATGAGTATATTTCATGTATAAGAAAAAAGGAAACAGAGATTATAGAGAGCCTTATAGAAAAAAAAACAAAAGTTTTCAGAAAAAAGTAGATTTTCTTCAGATGAGGCCGCATCCTATACCGTATATGGGTAAATGTGCCTGTAACTACCAAAAGAAAAGAATCGAAACGAAAATAAAAGAATATATAAGAAACGAAAAGAAAACAAAACAAAACAAGACGAATGTAAATAAATGTATACATCTTTTTTCCTGCAAAAACAAGTTGTCTGCTAAATGTCAAGGAGTAAGAATGAAAGTTTACATAAATGTAGATCTAAAGGGACTTCCAATATAAACTCCAAGCTATGATGTAAAAACTGTACCGAAAAGGTCATGAATTTCAAATGTCAAGAAAATTGATGTATTTTCAATATATATAAATATATAATTATAATATATATAAAGGATATCATGAATCCTAGACCCAGAGATATGAATTTCGTACTTTGATAACAGTTCCATATATAGCTCTTTTTCATTATCAAACTTACATGTATTGCTTATTTATTAGAATCCCAGGGGCAGAGAAGGAGATTTAGAGATATTCAAAGTTAATTTTACCCCACCATGGGGCCTGAACCTTTGATCCAGAAACAAATGAATTTACAATTTTAGCCAGGGGTTCATGTGATATGAGCTGCTTGTCTGTGTTCATTATGGGTAAAGCATACATGGTTTGGTCCATAGGCCTTGAAGTGAACGTCAGTTCAGTGTCATTGGTGAAATACATACTTGTATAAGACATAGGCCGTGGCCACAAATTTATGGCTCAAACTAAAATGATATTTTTTTTCATGAATAAATAACTTTGAGTATTTCTCTGTCTTACTTATAGACGAAGATATTACCTTAGAAAGAAATTTATACTTCGCCTTCACCAACATCATCAAATGAGCTAGAACATTGCTGGTATATAACCTTTGGTTCATGAGCGATCTTTGTATCATGCCTCCCCATTTCTTTATCAGCCAGACAAATTCTTTCTTCATCTAACATTGGTCTGGTCACTGATATCATTATTGGTGAATATGCATTTATTTATGCACTGGACATACTTTTAAGTGGAGTAAAACTATTCACTTCTGGAATCAAAAAGAAGCCAGGTAAAAGTAAATATTTTCATTTGAGACATTAGCTCTGTCATAAATTTAAACCCCTCCCTCGGAGATGAAAAATTACTCATTAGAATCCAACAAACAGGTTTTGTTATACCTTTAAAAATTGTTTCCTCTAGAAAAATCTAACATTTCCTTGTTTTACTGAGCGGTCCAAAAAAAATCGATGTTGGACAGTTAAGTGAGATATTGGACCTGTCGATGACATATTGGACCGATATGACGTTTTATCACACTGTAGACGGGATCAGCTGTATCTAATCAATTATCGCAAACATGAAAGCCAGCGCAAGATGTGTCAAAATAAAGCAAAAGACACATTGCCTGTAAATGTATAGTATAATTATACAGAAAAAGTAAGTTCTTGTTTCCGTGCAAGAAATATTGTAGGAGGTCTGTGTGTTGATATGGATTTTATAAACTATAACTGTTCCCTTGGGACCTTTTTCAAGAATAGAAAGACATGCATCTTCTGAATCAGAAAATATGTAACTCACGTCCTATTTGTTACTGGATATCATACTTTTAGACAGACCATTCAACATGTCACCGATCATACACGCGCTTGTTCATCCGTTTATCTTTGTTATTCAAGAGCTTCGCGTGCACGAAAGTCATTAATTGAGGAATCACTTGACACAAATTCACTCAAAGGAATAAAGAAAAAGGAGTTCATTTCCCTCTTCTCTCGTTTCATGAATCAGTGGTTTTGCTAGTCTGTGTAAAATGTTACATGATAAACCTGTAATTTGAATAAATGATGTAGTGTCCATCGCTATTTTAATCAATTTCAAAGTGCAGCAAATGTGTCGTGCTTTTTTATTATTTCAGTAAGCGTCTGAGACTGTATAATTTTTGTTGATTAGAATTTGTAATTAAGCAGGAAAAATATATTTCCGTGGGTTTCCAACAATAAAGGAATGAAAGATAAACATGTACGCATGAACTCAGCCTTCGACATCTTATGTAGAATTTTTCAGTAATATTGAGGATTGATATACAAAAGAGCAGATTTTACAAAATACAAAATTGAAATTTTCAGTCAAAGTACGTATACAAGGCTCTTAAGTTCCATGGGGTGCCTCCCCCAATTATTTTTTCTGTAAATACTTTACCTTAGAAAACAAGGCTTTTGTTCCCGTCACTTAAGAAAACAAAGTAATTTACGGTTGTGTCCCTTCAAATACAATAAAACCTCGTTAACACGAGTTCGATTGGTTCCGAGAAAACCTTCGTGATATCCGATCGAGGATTCGAGATATCGAGGTTAAAAAATGTACATTTGGAAAATGTTTCTTTGAAATGTCCACGGTATTCGAGATAACTTTATTCGAGATACCTAAGTTTGTAACTATGATGCCCTTTTTTTCTTGTCAACAATTTATGTTATGTCTCCCCCTCCCCCCCCCCCCCAAGAAAAATGAAACATTTTCCTACTGGCCTGAGTTAGGGCGGTCAAGAAGTTTAGCAATCACATTTTTTGGACTTTATCTGAACACGCAACCGGTAGCGAATCTGTCAATCTACTTAAAAGAATTGAAATATGCTATCCTGACCAAGGTTTTCTAAGCTAAATTCCCTCTCCTCAAGAACAATGACCTTTAAAACTCTGTCCCTAATTTAATGTCTCTTCACCCTCTTCTATACATTTTCAATCAATATCTATCCAATTATAAGAGGAAAACGTCTGTTCTTAGCATCTAACTTCCCTACTTTAACACGCTTTTTTCTCAATTGATTAAGCAAGGTGGTACCCATTTAACTACTCGAGCTTCTGTGCCCTATAAAATATTAACTTTTTCGCCAATCACTCAAGGAAACATGTTCTGACTTTCTCTCTTTACGATATGTTAAAGCGAAGAACAGACTCTCATTCATGAATAATGATTTTTCATTTCGATTGTAATTGTGAGTACATAAAGCTTTCTATATATCGAATTAAACTATGAAGGAAACTCTTTTGTAGGAACTGTCTCATCGACAATTCACATTATTATTTGTTCCAGAAAAAATTCGTGGTCAAGGGATGATTTCATTACATTTTATTTCAAGTGCATGTAGAAACTGCTACCCACATTCCCCAAATGGCTCCCCTACATCCAAATAGTTCTTAATTAATGACTTTTCATTTAAGTGTACCAGGGATTGCTACTGAAACATACTTGAAGTTCACATTTCAAAGTCTTTCTTCAAGAAAAACGATAAAACCCATATTAACTACTTATTCTTCCTCAAATGTACAAACATATGCGGCCATTATTTGTGAACGAATGCCTACTTTCTGGACACCATTGTCGTAAACCCACGACTGGAATCTTTTCGTTCCACTATTTTTCACCCGGTGCTGGAGAGAGGAACGAAACAGAGACCGTGGATTTCCGACGATGCATGAAAAGTTAATTAATGTATTTTTCTAAATTTAAGTTCATTTAATTGAGACCTTAAGAATTTGCAGATATTTAAGCAGTTCGTCTATTCATGTATGCACCTTCTTGACTTATCGTTTCATGATGTCATAACGTACATTATACATGTAAGATATCATGAAATATATTTTGATTCCAAGTCTTCCCTTGTTTCATTGAAAAAATAAGAAAGTTGTAGCCATTTTAACTTTAATACATCATATACGTGTATTTCAGCTCCATTTGTTTGCGTGCTTTTTCAACACTTTATAGTACCTCATAATGATATAATTTTCATTATGAGGCACTATATATATATCTATATTTTAAATTTTACGGAATTCGTTATGAAACGAAATTTTTGTTGTAACAGCACATCAGAACTAAGAACAAAGCAGCTAAATCTTGGTTCTTCCATCTATTAAGGCAGGTAAACACGGTAGGATCAGTACTACAATACCTGTACTATAATACAAAATCTCCTCGTGTGTACACTGTTAATACAGTGTATCATAAGATTTTTCGAATCTTTTAAAATTGTATTAAGAATAGAGCAATGTTATATTTCTACAAATCGTGGCTGACCTTTTATCCCAACCAATCAGATGACTGTTTATACGACAGGGTAATGTATTATCCTATTTTTATTTATAATACCTATTACTTTGATTAAAAAAATGCTAGTAAACAACTTAGATATACACAGTATCTACCATTACAAATTAAAGTATATCATAAGATGGCATTAACTTCTTTCTTTTATTTAAGCGACTCAGATCAATGCGAATTTTACTATTATGCATAGTAGAGAAATATAAAGAAATAAATAGATTACCAAAAAGAGTAGTACAGACTGTTGAAATTGTTCTTGTGAGAAATTGAAACAGCACATTTGTTTACGTTTATTTAAAATCTTGTATAAGCGTGTAAACAGGAAAGTACTTCTATAATATTTGTATTTATAATAGAAATCTTACTGTGTATAGAGGCCCTTACCCCTCCCTTGTTCTGAAAGCTTAATGATGACGAAAAAAATAACATTATTAGAAAACGTAAATTTTCACTGGTTGATGATAGGTCACCTGAATCACTCAGGTGACCTACTGCTGTTATCGTCTGTCGTCGTGCGTCGTGGGTAAACATTTGAACATTTTCAGCTTCTGCTCTGGAACTTCTGAACGAATTTCAGCCAATTTTAGCATACAGCATCTATGGGTAAAGGAGAACAAAAATTGTGAATTTTATGATCCTTGCCCCCCTGGGGTCTGAGGTATGAGACTAAACCATCAAAGTTAATACAATCTTTAAAAATCTACTTCTTTTCTTCTGGACATCAAAGAGTCAAATTGTTAGCATGATTGTAATAAACATCGAGCCCTCTACCAAAATTATGAAATTCATGGGATCAGGGGTTCTGGTGTTAGGTTGGCCTCTATTGATCATATAGTAAAAATGTATTATTTCTCTGAAAATCTTTTTCTCTGCTCCTGGGTATTAAGCAGATAAATTATGTGCATGGTTATGATGAGCAAGGGCGCCTCTTTCAAAATTGTGAAATCCATGGCCCCTGGGTCAGGGGTTTTGGTGTTAGGATGGGGATGATATATTAATCATATAGTGAAAGGCATATTGATTTCTTTTAAAAACTTCGTCTCTGTCCCGGGGTTTTTAGCAGACAAACTAATTGCATGGTTCTGATGAGCAAGGACACCTCTTCCAAAATTATGAATATCTTGGCCCCTGGGTCAGGGGTTTTGGTGTTAGGGCGCCCTAACAAAAATTTCTATAGATAACTATAGTAAATACTATGATACTTTGATTTGCTATGAAACTTCACTTTAGAACTGTTTTCGAGATTCTGATTCTTAAAATCTTTTAAATTCAATACCAATGAGTTAAATTTGGAAATAATATGTGAATACACCAGTAATATATTTCCATTTAATGTCAAAAATGTGTAAGTATGAATTGAAGAACATAAATATAACAATCTGAAAACCATCTAGTAAAAACACTTTGATTAAGGACATTGGCAAGTCAAGGTTTTCCGGAGAAAAAAAGGTTTAATACATGGTTTTTTTTTCACTTATGAAATAGTGATTGAGAGTGACCTCCCGTGTAGAATTCTCTAAGCGATGAAAACCAATAAAGCGTGTTTACAGAGGTAAACAAAAGCACACGTACTAATACTTCCTTCAATGGGTAGAATTATCTATATAGCAAGAAAGCAAAGTAGTAATGGATTTGTTTAACATTGTATTCAGGGGACAAAGAGCCAACAGGTCGTCATTTACCATAGTTATGCTCAGTATGCTGGGAAGGGCAAAGATGTGACATATGCTGAAAGGTAGACCGACTGAGATTAGTTCCTAGGTTGTATGAAGGAAGCAGCATTTAGTAACTACGAATAAAAATTGAAATAAATCCATGCCAATAGTTTTATGACAATGTATTTCTATCAATTCAGTCAATAACATGATAGAATCAATCAACCAGTCTGACTCTCTTGACCATTATTATAGCTGTTAAGGGAAGTAACTCAAAAATAAAGATCGGTGCTGGTATGTCCTTGTCTTGTTTATATATATACATTTTCAGTCAAAATATCTAGAAATCATAGGAAATGAAGATACAATAATATATATAATACAAAAGCTATATGAAATAAGTGGGTTTTGGAGAAATATTATGGTGAAAAATTATGTAGGTCCCTTTTATTAACATTTTACATAGGAAATGCATTGAGAATTCCAAAAACACTGATTTGACAAATTCTAAAAATGAAGGTTGGCTTGGTAGGTTAAACAATCTAGAATATAGCCTGTTTAGCACAATTAAACCTACTCAAGAGTTCTTGGAAAACTCTATACGATAACCAGGAACCTTGCCAATGTAAATAGTTTTGTTTACTATTGCAAAAACTTATAGTATTTTTTGTTAGAGCGGGCTCTATTGATCAAAGAGTGAAAATGCATTGATTCTTTGGAAATCTTTTTCTCTGCTCCTTGGTTTAAAGCAGATAAATTAAGTGCATGGTTATGATGAGCAAGAATATTTCCAAAATTATGAATTTCATGGCCTCTGGGTATTTAGGAAACTAATTGCATTGTTGTGATGAGCAGGGAAACTTTTTTTTAAATTTTGAATTTCATGGCCCCTGGGTCAATGTTTTTGGTGTAAGGGTGGGGCTCTGTTGATGGTAGAGTGAAATGAATATCAAATTATTTCAAAAACTTCTCGGGTCCTGGGTATTAAGCAGACAAATTAGTTTCATGGCTATGGTAACAAAGGCTATCTCCTCCAAAATTGTGAAATTCATAGCCCCTGGGTCGGGGGTGTTGGTGGTAGGGTGGAACTCTATTGATCATATAGTGAAAATGCTTTTTTTTTCTTTGAAAATATTATTCTCTGCTCCTGTGTATTTAGTAAAGGTACTAGGTGCATGGATTAAATGAACAAGAGTGCCTCTTCCAGAATTGTGAAATTCATGGCCCCAGGATCAGGGGTCCTGGTGCTAGGGTGGGGCTCTATGGAATATTTAGTGAAAAAGCATTTATTTCTTTGAAAATCTTCTCTGCTCTTGGGTATTAATTTAAGCAGATAAACTAAGTCTATGATTTCTGAATGGCAAGGATGCCTCTTCCAAAATTGGAAATTCGTGGTCCCAGGAGGGGTTTTGGTTTTGGGGCGGGGCTCTAGGTTTTTAACAGATAAACAAAGTGCATGGTTATAATAAGCTATGGTGCCTCTTCCAAATTGTGAAACATGCCGTGGGACAGGGGTTCTGATGTTAGGGCGTGGCTCTATTGATCATTAAGTAAAAATGTTTAAATTCTTCGAAAATCCTTTTCTCTCCCCATGTATACTTAGCAGACAGAGTAAGTGAATAGTTATAATGGTCCCTTTTTCAAAATTGTGAAATTTTCGGCCCCTATATTAGAGTTTTTGGTGTTAGGGTGGAGCTCTTTTGTTTATATCATAAAAATGTATTAATTCTTTGAAGAGCTTCTTAATATTCTTTGCTTCTAGGCAACTTTGAGGAAACAGAGTACATGTACAAAGTTGTAATTAGTGAGGGTGTTTGGGTTTTTTTTTTAACCAATTTGTGAATTTTCGGACCATGGGGTCACGTGTTTTGGTGCTGGACAGGTCTCTTTTCATTTTTTAAGTAAATTTGTATGCTACTGAGAGAAGTTATTCTCTGCTATTCACATATAATTATTAATCACTTAAATGTAATTGATAGGTCACTTGAATAAAAGAATTGCACAATAATTTTTTTATGTACATGTATATTACAAAAAGTACTGCCATAGTTTTCAATAGAAAGCTAGATAGACTTGTAAATAATGAATAAATAAATAGAAGAAATAAATACATTATATTTGTACATTAAATGTTCTTCAACGACCAAGAGAGGCCAATCTGAAAGAGAATGTGATGAGTTTACTGTATGAACTCAAGCATTATTTAATTTGTATATAGTCTGCATGATAGTGACAAATAGGATATTGTTACCACTTCTAATGAATACTAAACTACATGTAACTATTTTGTTTATCCTTGATCATCTTATTTCTCTTGCTGTTGGGTAACATAGCTTCTATCAGTTTATCTTTATCTTTACTTCTATGTATCCTTTACAGTGTTATACTCAGTGACCATTAAGGCCCATGGGCTCTTGTTTTGGAATGTCGTCGATCGCATAACAGCATCTAGCCGTACCGACTTATTGAATTATTTGTTGGCAAGACCGTGTGCTGTCATACGACCACCAACATCCAAATATAATTCAAAGCTAATTTCAAGTTTCAAAGCTTCTTATTCAAACAACATGAAAATTTTAGGTACATGTACATTTGAACTATAAAGTTAAATCTTTTTTTTCGCAATCTTTCATGAACATGCGACCAAATTCACATTCCTGCTGCACATTGACCTAGTAAGATCCCTCTCCTTCAGTATTTACTGAGGACGATTTTGGGCCCAAAAAGTACAGGAGAAGAATGGAAGACTTTGTTGGGAGAACATATAAATGAGAAAATTTTTTATCTCAATTGTCTCAGAATATGGCATTGCTATTATAGCCTGTACCCGCGTTTTTCAAAGTGAGAGAGTTATATGAGAATGTAACAGGGTTTGCGAGGGCTGGGAGAGGCGGCAAAACCTCCGCACCACACAGTTTCTTTGTGGATTTAAACAAAAATACGATAAGTAGTGATGGCTTCGCACTTCTTACAGTTTTTTTTTTAAGCCAAAGCTTCTTCATATTATTTCTGAAATATATATATATATATATATATATATATATATATATATATATATATATATATATATATATATATATATATATATATATATATATATATATATATATTCGACTCGACAATGACAGACATTTCGATAAAGAGAGTAAAAGTAAAAAGTTCATTCCATCTTTCAAAGATTGTAAATATTAATTTTGATTAATAGTGCAAGTAATTGTAATCGTAGTGTATTGATTAATATTTAATGTTCTAAATTGGTTCAAACAAAATAAACCGTTTGTTATAATAATCGCTTTATCATTCCAATCTTTTTCGTGGAGATAGATTTCAGTTCTAGTGTATCGAGATAATTCCCCTGTTGTCGAAATGATGCCCTGATAGTAAAGCAAAATATTGATTTATCTGATTTTCAATGATTTATTAAATGAATCACTACCCCCCTTTTTCCCATGAATTTAGCATACAAGCTTTAACTATTTACATTTAGGATTTCTTGTACATTAGACTGATTATAAATCAATTCTTTTTATGACACATTTACATGTGCTTTAACTGTTTGAATGATTGAATTAAAAAATATGATCAATTTATTTATTCATAATTCTGCAGAATTTAAATGTTCACTCTGCAGAATTTATATGGATACTCTGCAGAATTACGTCTCTCTCTCTCTCTCTCTCTCTCTCTCTCTCTCTCTCTCTCATAGTATTATATTATACACATTGCATACAACGTATATAGTTACAATTACTTCAAAGTTTCCTATGTGTTATAATAGAGTACTGTTATTTTTACTCGGCGCGAAAGAAAAATCGGGCATTCGGTAAAAACGAACTTAATACAGTCTCCTTATAAACTGATCAAATATTTACTTATTGATTTTACGGCGAGTCATTCATGTCCTTCATAAATTGTGTATTATCCCACCTTCACCGTGTTCTGTGATACTAGTAACTATTGTGTATGAGTGTTAGCCACGTATATCCTTACACAAGCCGCTACGCTTGGTCTATCACAAGCTCTTCTACTCCTTCCTGATTAAATATTGATAAACTATTGATAACCAGGTCATGGCATTGCCTTTAGATCGAAATGCCATAAAGTTGTTAAACTGCAGTTACTTAGTTTTCGTGTAGGACCCACCTGATATCTTTTTCTTGATGAAGTGCATGTACCGGAGAGGCGACCTCCAGTGTCTATCTTCTCTACCCTTTGGCCTATAGATCAGTTCATTTAACACCGATGAATAGAAAAAAGTCCTTCAAGCATTGTTACCTAATTTTCTTTTTATACGAGTGTTTTACCTAGGGATCGACGTTCCGAAATTTACAGCGGATTTATTTTAGAATCGGTACAGCACAGAAGAGTGCTTATCGGACAGCTAATCGATCGGTATAGTCAGCGATTCACTTGCTTCTGTCAAAGGACGCTTATAGTCCTCCTAGACAAGTTCTTGGAGTTAACGGAGTGGGAAATTCTTGCTGTTGCATCATTTGAGTGAAGACTTTTCTTAATCACAAATTTAATGGATATTGAGTGAATGGGAAAATTAAATGTATGCTGGATGTCAATTTATTAAAGATGCTCAGTACGAAATATTCACGTGAAGGTAATTTTGTTAAAAGCAAACGACTGAATGATTTTTGATTTGAAAAGTGCTTTAATGATTTTTTTTTTCACTAAATGAAATTCAGTGGTATTATTCTACATAACCATTCATACGATCTTGCTAGCCGGTCTCTAATGATAAGTCTTAAACTCCGCTAAACCATATACTTGGCAAACCATAACCAAAAATCAATTATTTGATGATGTGAGTAAAATATTCAAAACGCTTAGTAATTCGAGAATGAACCTATAACAGTAATGCCGACTCACTAATTTTTCACTAAGTGTATTTTCTGCATGGAAAAGCAGAGAGCAAGTTACAAAAATGGCGGTAGTATCTATTATGAACAATCAGTCTCGGTACAGGAGACCTGTAAGTCGCCCAGACCGCCTGAACGAAAACGACGGGGAATTGTGGCTCTTCCAGTCACCTGATTCCAGCAGGAAATTTCGAGACAGCGATGGATCTGACAATGAGTTGGCCTTAGAAGATTTGGTGACATGCTGTGTGGACGGGTCCTCTCCCCATAGCTGTTCATTGCAAACTTGTGAAAGGGTTACTATCAACGTCAGTGGGCAGTATTATGAAATATGGGCCTCCATTCTTAATAAACACCCGACAACTCTATTAGGAAATCCTCGGAAACGGATACGATTTTTCGACAAGGATAGAGGTGAATATTTCTTTGATCGTCATAGACCTACGTTTGAATCTATCTTCAACTATTATCAATATGGCGGAAAAATTCGACGCCCGGAGCCAGTACCCGATGATATTTTTCTCAGGGAGTTAGATTTTTACCAAATAGAAAAGGAAAAAATCGAGATATACAAAAAGGAGGAAGGTTATGTGTCTGAAAAAATGGAATTGCCAGAAAATCCTTGTAAACGCAAGATTTGGTTGCTAATGGAATATCCTGAGACGTCATTTGCTGCCTACGTCATCGCCATCGTTTCCGTTGTTGTGACCGTGCTTTCAATTATTCTATTCTGTGTGGAAACTGTGCCGTCATTATCAAGTCACGACTGCATTGACGGGAAACCTAATTTCGCCGATCCTTACTTTATACTGGAGACGATTTGCACAGCATGGTTTACCTACGAAGTATTTATTCGCCTTTTCTCGTGCCCGAATAAAATCAAATATTTTAAAGATTTCCAAAACTTAGTAGACATTACAGCTGTTATCCCCTACTATGTCACGCTGTCAAACCTTCTCTCCCCAAGTGGTTGTGACAGCGATTCAGCGGGAACTTCCCTTGCCTTTTTAAGAGTGATCAGATTGGTTCGAATCTTCAAACTGACAAAACATTCTGCGGGTTTACAAGTTTTGATATTAACCTTCAAAGCTAGTATCGAAGGCCTTTTATTATTTTTGGTGGCCATTGTCGTGTGTATTTTGCTATTCTCCAGTGCTATCTACTTTGCGGAGCAAAGTCACCCCGAGTCACAAATTACTTCTATTCCGGATGCCTTTTGGTGGGCTGTGATCACAATGACAACGGTGGGATATGGGGATAAATATCCTGTAGGAATTCTGGGAAAGATCATAGGATGTATTGCTGCCTTGACCGGGGTTTTGACTCTGGCGATACCAGTGCCGATTATCACAGAAAACTTCAACAAGTTTTATGCCCACAAAACAGGACGAGGTAAATTCTGATTTTATTTTCTTCATAAAGTATAATAATTATAAATATTTTTTGAAAATGAATGTTAAACTTCATTAAATTTGTTCTCATTTAGGAGAGCAATACAAAGGCTTACTTTATCAGTTCATGTTAAGAGCCAAGGCATTACCCTCGAACTTATGATGCCCACACTATCTGGGATACAATAATTCTAACGACTTGTTTTTTTTTCAGAACTTTCTATTCATTTTTGTTAAAAAATTTCTTTCACACATGTAGTTGTAGAAGAACACTTTTACACTTAATTTTCACTCACGTAATTATATTGGTCCATTACAGTATCGAATTGATGTCATTCTTCATAATACGTTAATATACTTATTGTCAATAACAGCGGCCTAACGAGGTCCCTACTGGCGATATTTGGTTAAACTTACCCGCCCCTTGATAATTATATTGAGGTAGGTCGAGATCTATCATCATCATTAACATTTTGATTCTGCTCCATATTTGATTACGATAGCTATTGAGGAGTTTGTAGGATGGTTATTTCTATTAGATGACCATTATTTTAAACAAAAATCCATCAGTTAGATGGATATGATTGGACGAGTTATAATATTTGTGACAGCTTGGGAATTTGATTTTGACAACACCATAGTCGTGATCTTTATCCGGCTGATTAACATGCCAAATTCAGACCACTTGGTTGCCAAATATGAAAAGCTTAATTCAGACTCTGTCGAAAACTTTCAGGAGAAACCAAAAAAGAATCGATAGATTTTAATTAATATCAAGGTTTAGTTGTTATTGATATAGTTTAGATATTTTCTAAAACAGATTTGGAATCATTTTTCAAATCTTAAGGGAGATAGTTTCACTCAACATGAGCTATTTATGTTAGCTAAGAAAAAGTACAGATTTTGGTGGTTCACCTTTTTACTTAATCCCGAACTGTGTGAAAGTTTAATTGTACAACAAGATACCCCACCGATATTTATTGTTTTAGGATGAGCCTTATAAAATCGTATGTACAGAGGTGTGATTTTACAGTGTTATAATTGTAGGCGGAGTGATTTTCTTTCTTTTTCTCTTGAAATATTTTACTCCTGTTGATTTTACCCAGTTAAATCTTCCTTAAAATAGTTCATAATATTTGAGAATGTATTTTTATTCTTTAATCATTCATTTTGAGTGTTGCGAAAATCACTATCACTGTTTGAAGTTATACAATTTTGCTTGAGTTTGCAGTGAGATAGATTAAGGAATGACTTTTCCACGCTCTTACATTGCAGATAGTACTCTGTAGATTTCTTGAGTATCAAAAGTTGATTTTTACATATGTAAAAATTACTCTCTGATTTGTTTTACCTAGGGCGTATACATACAGCTGTTTGAGAATGATTTCACCGCACTCTGCCTGTGTAGAACAATTTTCACATCACAACGAAATCTGCTACATTGTGTTGATTATTTGAATTATCGGTTTGTAACTATTACAACTCTCTCTGTGTGTCTTTCTGAAAATTTTGTAATTTCAAAGTATTCGCCTTGTATATTTTGTCAACAAAGATCACATAAGATTACAACTGTACATCAGAACAACTAAAAAAAAAAAGAGAGAGAGTTTAATTAAAAGAAAAGAGATAAACTGTTTTTCGACACATTGTTCTTGGAATACTTTGAAATCTATTTTATAATAAATCTTTGGTCTGTTTCACAAAGCGATATTACGACAACCAAAAAAGTGCAGCATACACAGGTAAAACGGCGACCTTTGTTTAACGTACGAGTCAGACGTAAATTACACATTTTCACGAGAAAAAAAAAAACACTGGAAAAATGTATGTTTACTATAAATCACAAGCAACACACATGTTGAACTTTAATTCTTGAACATTTCTTTTTAGTTTATGTCTTATGTATGAATAAATCCCAACTTGTTTAAAATGTGAAATTTGACAATCGGCAAATGACGAATTTTAAAAATCCTATAAACTTTCATATTTTCAACATATGTTGCTCGTGCAGTATGGTTGTATATGTACATGTATATGGTGCAGTTTTATTTGTGTATACTTCAAAGTGAGAGAAAAGTTCAAATAAAAATATGTGTTAAAAATATTCAAGCAATTGTGTTTTAAGGGGAAAAAAAACCAAAATGCAGAATTGAACGCAGTAGGCAATCACAGTTTTGTCGTAATAAGCTTTTTAAAACAAACCATCTTTGTTTTAGTTCATCTTTCTTATGTATGTTTTTCTATCTGATATACAGACTGTACGTTAATTTTCTTTTTTGACACGTAAAAACTGAGCTGTCACCGTGTTTGCCAAAAATTTCTTCTTGCACATACACTGTATCTCGCAATCAATAAACAACGATTTTTTAATGTTTCTTTACTTCCACTGATGCAGATATATATAACTAATTAATTGAACCCGTTTTTTTTCTTTCCATCTTCAGTTCGAGGATGAAATGAATGAGTAAATTGTAAGTATTCGCACTCACTCCACCTTTGTCTTGAATTGGAAGAAATTGTGAAGACCAAAATTACAAAAAACAAAAACTTTCGAGTGCATAATTTTTAAGAGTCTGGATTTATAGTGAAATCAAGTGTAAAACCATCATAACGTGTTCCTTAAGTGTTGTTTTATTGAATTCAATAATCTTCTAGTAAAGGAGATGAAACAGTTTTATTTGCCTCGCAAAGCTGGATGTTGGTTCATCTTCCTTCCAGCTATTGATTTTCACGAATAATTCAATGTTTCTCTGGATTTTGGCAATTGCAAAGTGATATTATTGCAATCTGTAAAAAACGAATTACTGTGGAAGAATATTACGTGAATTTTTATGACCAAGAGCATCTATCTCCGCGTCTAACAACAACAGTAATATTGAAGACTTGAATTATATATTTACTGCAATTTACGTACGCCTTATCTTGTGTTGATCGCTGAAAGCGACACAAAGTGGCAACACGGTGAAATAGGGAAAGTGTTTTCTCTAAACCCCTGTAACCTTTTAACGAGGGCATTTATGTTTCCTGACTCCTGATGCCCTTTCATTTTTTCACTTCTTGTTGACAAAAGTTTTCGAAATTTAATCATGTTTTAGTACACTTTGGCTCAAGACTTGAAGCCTTTGCGTTTTGTAGGATTGTGAACATATTATAACGAAGAGCTGTCATGTATAAATAATGAAAACTTTAAAACATGACATACGAGATAAGATACGGTATACATGTAGTCATATAGTTTTCAGTTAATTAATTACAAAAAAATCAGATGTCGAAATAATTTTTTTCAAAATACGTCACTGATCATGGATCAGTATTGCAGTTCGTCATTTATTATGTCAACTTTAATAAATGATGGATTCTTAATATAGATAATGTGAATTAATATTAAATTATGATCAGGATGAAACAAATAATCAAACAGTGGAATTTACTATTATTTCAGATGATTTTAGGTAGATATGAGTCAAATATTATAAAGTTTTTTTTATTTAAAGAAGAATAAGATTTCAAAAGAATTTCTAGAAAAATCAAAGCTGTATTTTTCTTAACTGTAGAATTTTTTAGTAGTGCACTTTCAATAACTGTCAAAGTTTTAACTTTCCTTTCAGTGAACATTTTGTAAAGCATACAGCTGAATTACAAAGGATCTCTTATCGATTGTGTATATTATGTTTCCGGATTATTTAAACTAATATGTAATTCTATCATCCCTTGTCCAATTACATGTTCAATATAGATTATTACTTATATCTATCAATTTATCTGATCTTTAAAGTTAAATGTTCTGGAATGCTACTTCATGTCACGATCAAGTAAAAAGAAACAATATCTTATCTCGTTTGTCATAATAGATATTTGTTTCATAATGTGTTTATAACTGTGATAAAATGTATGTTCATGTCATCTTGCTCAATTTAGAGGGTCTTAATAATTCTCCTTCACTGTGAACTGTTCATGTAAATATTTGTATAGATTTTCCCTAAAAGAGGCGCGTGAGTTTATAATTTGTTTGTTATTTGTAATTGTAAACAAAATGTGCAAACATTCATTGATGTTCTTATTCTGCAATATTTTTAATGTTTCACTTTCTTCAACTGTATTTTTAAATCATTTGTTTGAATACATTAGCCTTCTTTCATCATGAAAAAATGCTAAGCATAGAATCCTAGGCCTAGAATTAATTGTATTACAAGGAACAATTGAACTGTATTCTTATCATCTGAAATTCATACAATGGTCCAAACGACTCCTGTATTTAGGAACAAAGTAAAAACATTTCTATCAGCAAATGTGTTAAGTGAATAGACAGTAAAATTGGAACATGGATTAGAATCCTAGCACACCAAATGAGGGGAAAAAAACGTCAATAATAACGGACTATATAGTGCCTTAATTCATTCAGTAATCAAATTCAGCTGTCATAGTGAATTTGTTTGATCTAAGAATAATTTAATCATCTGACGGTTAAAAACTTCACAGAGGCCTGTGTTAGCTCATAGAATTAAGTGTCATGGGAAAATTCAGTTCTAATAGGGAATATCCTATGCATCTGAGTCTGTGTTTAAACTGGAAGCAGATCGATATGTTATTGTAGGAATACTGGTGCTGGCGATTATTTGCTATCTCCTATAAGTTAAAAAAAACAAACTATATCCTCAAATTATAAGTAACTTCCAAAATGTGAAAAAAAATATAATATTCCATGCAAAGCTCAAAACATGAGTTGGTTTCTATAAGCCCTCAAAATCTTATATTTATGTTTCAAAAAAAAAAATAATTTTCTTTTATTGAATACATTTCTTTAGATCGCAAAATACTAAATCGTGACCCAAAGTCATTGGATTTGCTAGACTAGTTACTTAATAATGCAATTATTCTATAAGAGAAGAAAGTGTAAGAAGCCCTTTCTAACGTATAGTCGTCATTCAAGCTATTTTTGAGCGGAGGACGATGCTATTAATCCCTTGTCGATGTCAGTTTTCTGAAAAAATACATTCTTTTCTGACCTCGACATCCTCTCCAGACGATCTAAAACCGTTAAAACCATTAGGAGTGTCTAGCAATTACATTTATACAAGGAGTTTTCGTGTAGTTTTAGCCAATGAAGAACAGAATACTAACTTCATCTAACATTTGGTACCTTTGGGGATGTCTTTTCTTAGTATTTTTAAAGAAATTTCTGTTTGCACGGATGAAAATTGTTTTTTTGATTTATAAATACATAGCTATTTTAAAAGAAAATCAATATTGATTTTATTATTATTATTATTATTATTATTATTACATGTATATACATACTTTATGTAAAGGTATCAACTAAAAGGGAGAAAATGAAATTCTTTCAGTTTTATTGTCAGTAGGACCACCTTCTGTTACAGGGTTAAGATAAAGAATTCAATAGTTTGATACCTCCTATTTCACTATCCAAGTAAATATAAAAAGATGTGCATTTTAATCAATATTTACACAAAGCGCTGTTGCAATACATGTGTTTTATTGAATAACATGGTAACAGGTTGTGATAAGAAAAGCGCATCACGAGTAAGGATCGATTATAAAAGAAAACAAGAAGTCAAAGGTATTTTTATTATGCTGCACTTTTCTTTTTCAAAAATGATCAGCTCCCTTTTCATATTTAATACTTTTGTTCTCAAAGCTTATAATAAAATGTAATAACTCTTGCAATGATATGCTGTTCCTGCATTTTTAAAGTTCTATCAAAGGAATTTTGCTCCCCAGAACCTTAACCTTTCATTTGTAAGATTAAAGCCATGATAATTTTAAAAACTGCGAAAGTCTATACACAAAGAAAAACCTGCTCAAGACATAAGACAAAAAATCGTTGTTGGTATCTCTGAAAGAAAAAAAAATGAACATGGAATTGAAAGATTACAAGCGGGAAATTCATTATGTTTAAACAATGGATTCGCATCTCTCCAAAGTATGTCCTGTTCAATATTTGATTACTTGAGTAACCGCTTCATTGCTTTTTGTGTATGAACTGTCAGGAATCGATAGTGTAAGAACTTCACATATAAATGCATCGCTAAGGATATGTTGAAGATTTTCCAAAATTGTACAATTAAATAGCATAAACATGTTGACGATGTTTAATGGATTTTTCAGTATATTATATTGTATGGCCAATTGTCATACAGAATTATAATTTAATTTTGATCGTTATCAAAAATTAACTGTACATTCGTAATTCAACAAAAATGACAAATATGCAGTATTTTTCTATTTATGATCGGGAACAAGAGTTGTTTGCTAAGTATTTTAAATCCTTTTTTTTAAGGATGTCTGGATTATTTTCTATCTCGCCTAATTTGGGTGTTATATATGCAAGAGGATAACTCGCACGTGTTTTACATACATACACGTATTATCATATAAGCCTTACTTTTCAAGGATACCCTACAAAGAATTTTAAAATAAATTTATTTTCGACCTAGATAGTTTATTCCATGGTAAATTTTAGGAGGGAATATCGATATAACTTATTTAAGTAGTAGTGTATTGTTCATGTTAAAAAAGTAAAATCCAGCTAATGATACATGTATAATAAATTAGATTTTATAATTAACAAAATAATTATATTAGGAGTATGTAGATTTCCAAAACGTATGTTTTTTAACAGGTTTTATTAAGTTATCTTCCACAGAAATAAATGTGTTATTATTCCATATAGACCTCTCTGTCACTGTTTTTATGGATACCATTTTTATTGGTAGTTTTTCATAACACATGTCATAGTTACATTGCTAAACGTTTTGAAACTCAGATTTCACTTTTAGTAACTTTACTACTCAAAGGATGTTCAGACTTTTCCTCCTAAACATCGCGAAATTCAAAACCTTACTTGATACAAATGACATTCATTTTTAATTCAGATTGTCATTTTTTTTCTTTTCATTTTGTATTGCATGATATCTCTGTCATATATAAAAAAAAGAGAGATTTCATTTTTGGAAATATGTGATTTAATCTTTCTTATACATGTAACAATCTTTTAATATTTACGATTTGAAACACCTTGTTATATGAGTTTTTAGGAATCACTACACCTGTGTTAGCGATAAATTATGTATATACTAAAAAGTGAGTGTTATCTAAGGTCAAGGAGAAGGAGTCGATGTATAAAAATTACAAAATGTTTGCGGTGATTTTATTTCATGCAATATTACTGTGTTAGATTGTTTTTTGCTAACAATGTTAACTTTAAATGTTATTTATATGGTTGTTAGAGATTTCTTGCACCTTTTCTATGCAGTCTTCCCGAATATGGAAAGAATAAATTATCACAAAACTGTCTTTCAGCATTGATTTTTTTGGGGTTTTATTTTTCTCTTTTTTAATCTTTAAGATTTAACGAAGAGTTAGAACAAACAGAGAAGCGTTACAAAGTAGATACATTAGTAGGGTTAAATCAAACTACTACATCATATAAAAGAACATTGTATTAAAAAAAAGACGCCTCTTTCTAAGAAAAGTTAATTAAGGTCTGCCGTATTCACGGAAGACCTGATAGTGATTCTACTGTTTCTTCTTCTTCTTATTTTTCTGACCATCTAATTTTGTGCACGCGATTTCTCGAAGACTACTGGATGGATTTTAATGAAATTTGCTGGAACAATGTGTTATAATCTGGAGTTATTTTATCCGGGAGATTTTGTGAAAAATCGCTTCTGGTGCCAAGTTACGGACCATTTTCTGAATTTAAAAAGACATTTTGTCCGCGGATAATCTCAAGAACGGTAAAAGATATCAATGTGAAACTTTCAGGGATTATAGATCGTGAAAAATGCTAGTCGGGACGTGACTTTTCGTTCGTCGTCGGTACTTCCGGTTGTTACTGGAAGCAAATTTAAAAAGTCGAATTTTCTAACTTTATTGTTTTTCAATATTTTTCTTTGATATTAGTAGGGTTAATAGAAGCATTTCCAAAAAGGCTTAATATATAATTTGTTTAAAAATTGATAAATCTCAACTCTAGATATTTGCATTTTAAAATTTGAAGCGGGTCCAAAATGGCGGCTTCGTTAACTCCGACGAGCAAGTCGGCACCCGGAGCTCCTCGGATGGTTCGTTCCTCGCACACTAACCTCGGACGTCAATGGTGTTCTAACATGTTGCTGATACAGTCATGTGATCTTATTTGAAATTCCTCCAAATGTTATACCTTTGAAGTCTGAGTTACTTTGAAGCACACCCAACACTATGTTTTGCTTTCAAAGACTACTTACATGATGTTGTAATCAAAACCAAAATACAAGGAAGAATTAGACAAGAGAAAAAAAAAATGTTTGAAGAACTTTATGCAGAGTAAAATATGAAATGAGTTACAAGGCAGTTTCCGGCGGAGAAATGTAATCGATTTGATGCATATTTCTCCACCAATCACTTCCGAGGTTTGTATGGAGCGTAGCGGTGTCAGTCGAGGATTGTCGATTGGCAGGTCGGAGTTTACGGAGACAGCCGAGTGTCTTGTTGAACGAAACTACCATAAGGATCAATGAAAAATGAAGGAATTTTTGGATCTGACAGATTTTGAAATGGATAATCTGTCTTTGAAAACAGAAATATTCTGACCTCCAAATGCAATAAAATGAGTAATTTGTACGGTACATACAATAATTTATATGACAATGGAGACAATTCAGTAGAACATACATTTCAAAGAAAAGGCGCGAAGATTTACTCGTGACTTTTGGTGCAAAATAATGTATCGTGACTCTTCTTTTATAGTAGAAAAATGGTCTGATGCAGAAGTGCAGAAAAAGATTACACGGACACGTTTGTATGAAATACAGGTATATGGAATTGCATGGAATAAAAAGTTGAATACACAAAGAATAAAGGAAGTAAACAGTATCACCAGTTCATCAGTAATAGATTATTTGTTATTGTTTAAACTCAAGTAACGAATTGCGATGTGAATCGGCTTGCACAAAGTTTATATAGCTAGCTCTCATTCTATAATTCCGCACTATATTAAAAAAAACCCCAAATATTTTTAACCTCCCTGACGCTCGTTACTTCAGGCAATGATAGAAAGTAAACATCGATGACGGCTGGTAAAATTGCGCTGGTGTAGTGGTTTCCATATTGAATTTTCACGAAGGCGATCTGGGTTTAATCCCGAATTTGTTTGGTTAAATTTACGTTTTCATCTTTATAAATGATGGTGAGTGTTTTTTTCTTTTTTTTTTTTTTTTGATTTCTAGATTGGCGAAGGGACCTTTTCATGCGTCGTCGTTAGTTCCGGTCGCTACCGAAAGCGAATTTGAAAAATCTATTGTTTCAACTTCAATATTTTTCTGTAATATTTGTAGGGTTAAGAGAGCCTCTTTTCAAAATACTAAATATATAATTTGTTTTCACATTGATAAATTCAGGCTCTAGATATTCGTCATTTTCACTTTGAAGCGGGAGGTGAAATGGCGTAATCGTTAGCGCGTTGGATTTTCACGCTGACGACCAGGATTAAATCTCTGATCTCTGAGTGTCTGATTTTTTTTTTTTTCATTTTTTCAGCTTGAATTTACGCTTTTATTTTCAAAACGGACGGAAGACCTCTCATTGCTCGCAATGAGTTTTTAGTTCGAAGTATAATTGCAAAGAAAAAACTGCGCACATGTAAATCATCACATTTGACTGTTGTATCTTTTTCCTTCTACAAAGAGAGTGATATTAAAAAGAAAAGGGTTATATGTCTTCATTTGATTTTGAACTTAATGAGTACTAGTATAAACCAATGACGTAATGAGGACGGGTACAAGCATAGAAACTTCGAAAACGATTTTCAGCAATCTTTGATAAAATATCTTACATTGTCATTTCAAAGGAAAAAAGTAATAGATATTGTAATATTAAAATCACACATGTATATGAATACTAGGATTGTTGGTGCAAATTTGCATTAATTTTGTGTTAATTTCATTTTTAGCAGTGGATTGATTCATTTATAAATTTACACCATGAAAACCCGTCGGCAGGGAATGCTCACTAATCCATGGCATCTGATCCAACCTCTGATATTTTAGAGGTTCGTGTTTCTCTGCTCCTGATTTGTATTTTTGAATGAACTTCTGAGCTTGAATGCTATTGGTTATTTCCATATTTCACTCCTCTCCGAAAAATGCATTTTAGCAAGATTCAAAAATTGCTTTCGTTTCAATACCGTATATGACTCACGACCTCTGCTCCAAACAAGTGAATCATCTGTGTTTCGTTAGACCATTTCACAGAAATGTTTCTTGTAAAAATGATCTTATTTTGAATACTACCATTTTCTCTTGCTATTTACTTGATAATACAAGAAATCTAAAGGGTTACGTAAAGATTTTTAACGAACATGCTCGAAATATTAATTTGCCAACAAACAAAGTAAATCCTTTTTGGTTTAGACATCGAAATCATTATCTTTGATATCAAATTTCAGTACTAAAGCTAATATTTTCTGTTCCAATTTATATCATAAAAAGTCAGAAACCAGAGACTGATATGAAATTATTTAAGCTTTGTTTTTGGAGAGTATTGAGTAAGGTGTATATCCTTATTCCCAATTCTGTAATATTGTGATTATTTTTTCAGAAAGGAATACCTATTGCAGATGAGAATAAAAGCTCGATGTGATAACTAACCGCATTGTTAAGATCCCAACTGTATATATTTGATATATATCATAAATATTTATGATCACAAATATGTATTTATCGTGTTATTGGCTTAAATCAATCATGAAGCTACAGGACCATCCCAAAGCAGACTTTCATTTATCTCTTTTATAGATCACATCATTGAAAGGATTGTGTGTTTTTAATAATGCTTTAGGGTATCAGAAAACAGTTTTAAAATACAGTAAATATGTGTTTCAATTCTTCTTTTTCCATTTATAAGGCAAAGAATTCTTTACTGTAACGCAGAATTCAAATCTTCAATAAATCAGTGAAGATTTCAAAATTTAATGTGATGATGTCCTATTTAATATCAATTAAACCTCAAAAGTAAAGAAATAAAGAAAATACTTTTATTACCTACTTAATATCACTTTCTTTTTTTTTTATTATTTTATTTAGTTATTTATATTTTGGTACATGTATATCACAGATTTTAAACCTATGTCTACAAAAGGGGAAATACCAAAAATGTTGAGACTGACGGTTTCCCCGACGGATACTAATATTAAAGGGTACGCTGACTATTGAATTCCTTATAACCCGAGAACTCCTGGTACTTTGTCTGGAATGGAATCAGGAAGAAAGGAAGGAAGAGAAACTATTTGAAAAAAAATTATTTAAAGCTTTTCTATTTCATTATTATTAAATTTCAAACATTCAGTAACATCAACACAAGTTTTAAGCAGATGAGACTTTGATCATTTTACAATGATATTCCTCTATACAATTATATCTCATATTGCATTTTGTATCTCAAAACAAAAATGAATCATACATATGCTCTCTTCCAGGAAACATTGTATTAAATAAGGCGACATTTTACACAGAAACTTGTGTGGCACTAAGATACTGAGCTGATCTAATTATGGATGAAATCGATTAATTAATTTCCTTTCTAGACAGACAGTGATGATTTATTGTGTCTGCATTTCCAAATGTTCCAGAAACTTTCTTACATTCATAATTTCGTCAAAGATAGCGAAGACATGACGTAAAATACTATTGGTGAGTAATTCGTACATGAAATGGTACGCAAATTACTTTTCTATTCTATTAACAAACAATAAGAGTTTAGAAGTCATAGCTACGTAAAAATGCTAGAATGAAAATGCTGGTTTGATGACAACCTGTAGTCTGACGTTTATTTGATTTGCTTCTCACATTATTTTATTTGTCATTTACATATTTTTTTCTCGAAGAAAACAAATGTTTTGTTGTGTCCAACTTATTTTTGTCAAAGACCTCTAAAGGAATGATGAAATTACTTATCTTTTTTGAAAATAAATTTGGAATGCTTCATGTCGTTTGCTTTAGTTTCTACGTATGGACTCTATTGATAATATTTTTGTGCCTTCTTTTCAAAACGCATTTACTCTTTATTGGTGTACATGTAATGTTTGCCTTCTTGTGAGGCGTAATGCAACCGACATGAAAGAGTATAAAACAAATCAAATTAGGTAAAACTTCTATAAGAAAGTGTTCGAATCTGACATGATTTGTCAATAAAGATGACAAAAAATTGTACTTATTTTATATCCAACTCGTTGCATCTGCTCTAACGCCTCTCCAAAGGCAAACAGCCCCTTGAATAAAAATTATACCTAATCACAAAACATGGATGCCCTATATATATCCCGAAAATAGCATCACTTCACATATTTAGGGGGGGGGGGATACAGTAAATCAAATATTTTATATTTATTTTAAGAGAAAGCACGAATATGAGCGAGATAAAACTTCCAGTACCAAAATAGTAACTTGAGTTAACAGTACGCATGTGACACCGATGCATAAGCAAACATTTAACGCCTCTGCTATCGGTCCCTGCTCAAATTACAAACGATCATAAATGTAAGTCAATGGGAACTAATGATTCGATTCTCTCTCAGGGAATGATCTGGTAAATTCCATCCTGCTACTTTATTTGTTTGGATGTCTCACACGGGGGTGGGGTGGGGCGGGGGCATATCACTCTATTGGAGAAGAATTTTCTCCAAGTAAAGTACTATATGTAATGATCATTTCTAATTGAAAAATCTGGATATTGTGTATATGTATCCCCAGTGTAAAGAAGCCTCACTCTACATGGAAAAGGGAAACTTTGCAAAATTACATTCAGAAAAAAAAAGTTTATTACAAGTGTGACGATAAGATATTACTGACATACTTGCATGACTGTGTTTTAATAGAAAGTCAATTATATATTTTTTTATTTAAAAAAAAAAGACAAATAAATACACACACAATGTGCAATTTTACATTTAACAAAAACAGATAATCATTCCTCAACTATAAAGAGAGTAAGATATATTAGCTGAGTACAACTTCACATTTAAAACTCTTTATTTTTAGTATCATCGGTGTATTCAAAGACTCAGTTAATTTGTTATAGTGTCTGACTGACAGTACAACTGATAGACACGATCAGTCACCCAACGTTAGCAACGTTAGAAGAGAGGAAAAAAACAATCTAAGTCTATTTGACACACGTTGTAAGTTCTTTCTTCAGAGACTGAAAAGTTAAGTGGATAATATTTTTCTGCAGACACAAAATCTCCCTCCTATAAATTTCATGATTCATCGGAGAATTATGTTCAATAAATAATGGATAGGAGCACAACCTTCAAGATGCTACCTTTTAGTTAGGAATAGAAGTTATAGTAAGGACACGCAAATATTATCAAATCAATTAAATCAGGCCATTAGATAAATTAAGTGCTGGTCCAATAAGATTTTCGTCTTACTTTAAATTTTTGATTTTTTTCTTAAACTAGGCAAAATATGACTGTCATGTTTTGTTTTTGTTCTATTAATACAAAAATAAAGCAAAGAGAATACCTGGACAAGTATTGAACCTATTGCCTTTGTTCAGCCCTGAGTTACCAAAACTATCAATTCTTCCAAATAAACAATATATTTCTTTTTTTTTTTTTTTGGAAGCAACCTGTAAGCATGTCTAATTTTAGAAGTATATCATAGCATACATTATAATAGATTCTGTCTAATAAATGGATAAGAATCGATATTTTATCACAGACGTCGACAACAGGGTTCCTCCTAAATTGGATCTGGGAAATTATAAACGGGTTTCTTCAATTTTAAATGAAGTAAAACATGCATAAAACCACAATTTTCATTTTTTTTTTTTTAAATTTAATACAACATTTGATACAATAATCTACTGAAATATTTTTTTGAAGAAACCTATATTACTGTGCGTCCTATTGACGTTTGCTTAGTTATCCAATATCATGTATTAACTTCAAATACTGACACAGAAATACAAATGGATTTCTGGGTCCCAAAAATGAAAAAGGAAACGGAGGTAAGAAACTTCTGTGAAAACCGAGAAAAATAATTGATTGCTTTATTCATTGTGCTGGATTCTATAATAATCTATAATGGCTAAAGTGATACTATTACTTAGCTAGAAAGCAGGATATTATGCTTACATAATGTACTACATCGTCGGATACCCATGACCGGGTGATCTCGTCGTGAGTATCCAACAATGAGTGTACTACATTTGCTCAATTTCTGTTAAATATACTCGTGTATTTAAACAGCTAATTGAAAATTAGAAAAAAGTATTTTTTCTTCTAAATATTATCTTCCATTATTATCTAAATTTCTGTGATTTGTTGACTTGTGCTGTATCTTTAATAATTAACAATCTTTAGCGTTTGGTATCGCTTTTCTAAAGCCAAAGATTTATAAGTTTCATAAATTTTATCCTCTATCTTAAATGATATTATGGCGTAATTATTTTAGCAATATTTTTCATCAACGGTGTACACTGTTATCAGATTATGTGTTTACCTATGGGGCATATTCAATTAAAATAATAGTTAATGTGATAAATTATCTTCCATGGAAATAAGCTTATGTCATGATTCTCTGATTGGAGCATTTCAATCTCAGATACAACATCTCCGTGTTTTATGCCCTCTTCATAGATTTGCATTGTTTAAAGCCATCACTGTTTGTTATCTTCACCTGAAAGGTTTAATTTTTTATGATTACACAGATCTCTTTAAAATTATTTATTAAAAACTTTTTTTAATCTGCCCTCATTCGTTTTAAAAATGTGAAAATTATATTTTGCATAATGACATATTCATTTGTGATCTACATAGATAAGTGGTCCTTAATTCATCGTTTCTGTAAAGATTTCTAGCATGAAGAGTGGGTTTTATATACAGAAGGTAGCATTGAAAATATTCATCCAAGAAAACCATAATTGTCAACCGAGGCAGTGGTTTACGAGGGGTGAGAATTTCGAATGATACTCTCCACTACATGCAATATTAAGATATATCAGATTTTGTTTTAATAGATAATGAAAACTATTTATCCTTCTGTCTTTAATAATTCAGAAGTGAAAAAGGAATGACAGAGATTACACGATCAGTATGAACTGGTCCCAGTTGACAAAGCTGGTAACATAGTCTTTGTTTGTAAGGCTCATTATTTGAATTGTATTTTAGAGGAACTAGGATTAAATTCTGCATGTTGAAATTATCCAACTTATATCCATAGCTCCCTTTCTATAAAGAGGATATTCTTCAAAATCATATGTCCGTTTTAGATGTTTTTAATATACCCAACAATCAAAATGAATTTGAGTTACCATACCTTTACTGGATTCCTAAACTTCATAAAAATCCTTACAAAGATACAAAGCTGGTTTCAGTAAATGTTCTACCAAGCTTCTTTTTTACTCCTCACTAAAATATTTACTGCAATGAAGGGGAAACTTCAGGAGTACTGTACAACAGTATATTCGAGAAGTGGTGTAAATCAGATATGGATACTTAAAAACTCCCTGGAACTTTTAGAAAATTTGAAATAACAAAAATTTACTAAAATCAATAACATCAAAACGTACGACTTTTCAATACAGCCATTCTCCACGATAAATTGAAGTTCAGGCTTTTTGACATCATAGACAGCGGCTTTTTCAGTAAAAAATGGAACTCGTAAATATACTTACCTTGTCATTGATCAATTGGAACTTTATTTTGCTAAAAAGCATTTTGATTGTACCCACAAGTACTCTGAAGTTGATATTAAGAAGATGTTTCTGATTGACAATATCTGTGTAGTTTTTGGAGATCAGGTCATCCAACAACCTGTTGGAATTCCCATGGGTACCAACCCCAACCCCCCAACCCGCCCGCTATTAACAGACCTATTTTTGTATTCATATGAGGCGGCAGATTTTATTCAAAAACTTCTACATGAGAAGAAGAAAACACTTCAAAACACTTGCTGTGGCCTTCAACTCAACATTTTGATATATCGACGACGTATCAATGAACAATAGTTACTTCCATTCATATGTCGACGCGATATATCCCAGTGAGCTTGAAATAAAAGATACCACACAGTCTGAGACATCTGTGATATTTTTAGAGAAAAAAAACATTAATGGTAACCTAACAACAAAGCTTTATGATAAACGTGATGACTTCAACTTTTCAGCTTCCCTTACTTATATAGCAATATGCCCTTATCACCTGTATATGGGGTTTATGTCTCTCAGTTGATTCGATACGCAAAAGCATGTGCTACTTTCTAAAACGAAGCAAGCTATTGGCAAATAAGTTGATGAAACAAGGATATCAACAGTCTCGTTTGAAGTCATCATTTCGATACAATGACATTGTCAGCACATACAACCTATCATTGAGTCAAATGCTGACTGACGATTTTCATACTTACTGTTAGGACATTATATACCCTGAACTGTCTATGGATTTTTTCTGGGTTTTTTTCGATCATGACAAGGAGCACACGGCGGGTGTGACCGGTCGGCAGGGGATGCACACTCCCCCATGGCACCTGATCTCACCTCTAAATTTTGAGGTCCGTGTTTGCTCTGCTCCAAATTTGTATCGTTTCATTGGACTTTCGAGATTGAATACTGTTCGTTATCTTCATATTTCATAACGGGAAAAAAATAATAAATTAAACATTAAAAAAATACTAGTACAGATGAAATGTACTTCCAAATTTCTGATACAACTGTGTATATGTCAATGACATATTTATATTAATATGGTGAGTTTGTTTTGAAAGTTTAGTTGTCGACAAGAACACAAATTTTCTAATTTGATGAAGAAACTACGCAAGATTTTGGTGGGATATGTGTGTGTCTTTGATCTTTTATTTTAATTTCTAGGTGCTTAATGTACTTCAGTGACGTTATATACACTTCAATTTTGTGAAAATGTTATATATATATATATATATATATATATATATATATATATATATATATATATATATATATATATATATATATATTGTATTATATATATATATATATATATATATATATATATATATATATATATATATATATATATATATATATATATATATATATATATATTAGCATTAGCACTCGACCAAAGACCAAAGATCAAAGACATACACATATCCCACCACAATCTTGCGTAGTTTCTTCATCAAATTAGAATATTTGTGTTCTCGTTGACTACGTAAGTTTCGATACTTGACCTTGCTGCAGAGTTTCCAAAGTAAGCCAGTGTTATTCTATTACGACAAGGAAAATTAAAAACTGCTTTTCTTGAATGAGATTGTTCTTGTTGGAATCATCCGTTCTGAATTAGGTTCCACACTTTAATGCGCCTTTAATTTTACATATCTCGTACATTACATGTATTTTACATGTTACTGTATATAAGAAATTTCATTGAACTAGTGTTCTTTGGATTTATTGTCATCCATTTTCAAGTACATAATTTAAAAATCTTCATTAAGTTGAACATTGTGAAGAAATCATTCAGAGAGATTGTAAAATGTGTATTTTCATTTTCTTTAGTAACAGTTTATTTGTATAGTTTATTTATCTGTCTATATTGATATATTTAAAGTACATATACCTCCGATTATCCTAACCTTGATGAGAATCTTTATAGCCATAGATATCTACTTACATAGCTCTATATACAATCATTAAAATTGCTCTGAAGCTTTGATTATTCAGGCATGTGTTCCGTCACTAATTAGAATCAATAAGTCAGTAATCTATGACCTTATTCATTACCTTTAGATTCTGGAAAGTGTATATATGTTGATACATGTATATTTTGCCAAAAAATTTTCTCGCTTTTGATGATGAAAAATTCTACCTGTACGTATATAGAGAAAAGGCATATCTATTTGATATACAATTAGATTTAAGGGAACACTTTGTAAGGAAGGCCTATTCAAAATTAAATATTTCCCGCAAAGATAGCTTCAGATTGTGAGAAGTTTTTGTCATCTTCATATATAACAGAAAACGACGTATCAACCTCTCCCCCAAAAAGTCGATTTGTGGCTGTGCTTTATCCACCAGCAAGAAGAATTAACCTGTCAATTAAGCTGTTACTATACATAGAACAGCATCCCAGACCATAAATGGTGGGAAGTGAAGTACGCCGCAGGGACACAATGAATCCATAGACATCACGAAAATTTCCTTCAGGAGTCGAAGTGTTTCCGAACTTCTCCATATAAGATATTGTCTATCGGATTTATATGCTGGTATTACATGTACTCTGGGCATTCTGATAATCTTTGAACGTCATAACGTAGAGAAAAGAGACTTATAGACCGATAATTGCACCAATTTTATGTCCATTGTCTGCGGACTCCTGTGCGTACTTGAAATCGGATGTTTCATAATTTTCCCCTATACATAGATGCTTAGGGTCATTTACAATCAAGAAATTATGACTAATGGATATGAAATTCGAAATTTCTTCCTTATTTTATTCATAACAATGAAGAATAATTAATTTACTATATTTTTTTATATTTATTTTTTGGTTTTCAGGTCTAAATGTTTTTATTTATCTTTTTTATAACGAATTAAAGACTTTTTTTGTATATAAGAATTTACACAAATACTACATGTAGTATTTAAGACTTTGTGGAAGAAATGTTATTCAAAAATTAAATAAATGAAAAATTACATAAAAAAATAGACAACACCAATCAGTGTACATTGTGCATTCTCTTAAAAGAAATAATAAATATTGAGCCGACAAAAAAAAATGAAGACAACCTTTTACTGTAAATTCAAAGTTCGTAATTTTTTCTGAAGATTTATTTTGATGATTTGGCCAAAATATCTTTTTCGATGTAGATTTCCATCAAGGCAGCGCTGACCTAGAAAAGGTTTGGTACGTTTGGAAAGATTGCAAATTGCAAATTAAGTTTCGCCTAAAGCTGACC
The DNA here is from genome assembly GCF_033153115.1 of Saccostrea echinata. Lineage (NCBI taxonomy): Eukaryota > Metazoa > Mollusca > Bivalvia > Ostreida > Ostreidae > Saccostrea > Saccostrea echinata. The sequence goes on along the minus strand of NW_026889833.1, from coordinate 57,604 downwards.
ACAGACCTGCCCTTAAGGGGTAAAATTGACAACATCAAAACAACCCACACCTGCATAATTCTTCCAAGTATTATAAAAAAAAATTTCGTGCAGACTCAAAAGCAAAAAGGTTTAGCTTGGTCGGTTAGATCGCCTTTTGCACATTTACAAGAGAGACATTATTGGTCTCTGACAATATCTCCCTGTCAAAGATAGTTGTTTATGAAAGAGTGTTTTTTCAGAAGTAATTTCTAAACCATCGCAAAAATAATAAGTCCATCTTTTTGATTCGAGAATAAATTAAACTTTAATTCAATAAAAGAACATTTGAATTGTAACTCGCCAAATGGTTGCTTTATGATAAATATTTCAAATAACAAGAGTAGTCCAGAACTAATAGCTGTATATTAAAGGTAATTCTCGTATTATCCTCTCGTGCCAGATCCCGCACGAGATTTATGTGGATTACCCTTTGGACCATTTTCTCCCAAGTGACCAATTTTCATCCAATTATACACAATAGCTAAATATCAGGGTGGACTTGATTGCGAAGGTAATGGAAAGTTTGCGTGCGTTCGAAACATAATCGGAATTCCGACCAACACGTGAGAACACGTTTTTCTACTCCCAGGTAGAGTATTGCAACATTAATTGGTGTACGACCAACTCTCCAGTATAACGATTATTCAGGAATTCAGACGGCACCCCATGGATTCATCAACGGGAGACATTAATGTGGGATTTTTGTGTACCATGGATGAAAGCAGGAAATAGGTCGATGAGACAAGAGTGTACAACGAATAAAAACCTATTCGAATGAAATAATTAATGACTAAGGTTTCAAGTAATTTTAGAAGATAGTTTCCGATAGAATTCCTTTCATAAAGATGACAAAATAATTACATAAAGTGTTTGGGCATTTTTAATCGGATTTTGTAAAAGAAAAAAAATATTGCCTTGAACAAGTAAGATGTAATTAGGTTTCACTGAGGAATATTGTTGATGTGATAGTTTAACTTTTTCCCGTAGACAAGGCTTACGTTAATCTACCACAATATTAAGACACAACAGTTTCTGTGAACAATCAAAAACTCACTGAATTATGTTATTTTTCACTAGCTATGTCTGGAAACATATTCCCATTTCGAAATTGTATTCTCTTGAGAAATTTGAGAAAAAGAATCTAATGAAAGTTTATATATAATAGAATAACAAATCTTACTAAGAAAAATGATGAGAGAACAGTAGAGCTTTATTAAGTGGAAAGTTACAAGCGGAATAACTCTAGATCTTATAATGTTGAGAGAACCGAGTTCTTTATAACAGATCTGCATAGTTCGGAGTCGCAATAAGAGCTGATGTTGGATGCAACAAAGCTTTGGTATTTTCCTTTTGCACATTTGATGCTAAAGGTAAGCTTCTGAATCCCACTAAAATGGAAAAAAAAAAAAAAACAATTACACGAAAAATATAATATATAAAATATTACAGAATGGAAAAATACTTGTTGAAAAGGTTCTTTTACTTTTTAAAAGAAATATCTTAAAAATATCTTTTTTTCTGTAATTGTTTACACCGTTTAACGATTAATACCTATTGAACTCCATGGTGTATGGCACAAGAAGTCCTTTTTTGCTGTCAGCACAAGCTGCATTAGATATGCCATTTTCAAGAAATTGAAGAAAAATGGAAATTGGTATCATAGCATCTTTCATTTCCGTAATTAAAACGTGTTTGGTCCCTGAACACAAAGATTAAACATTATAATGAAAGGTACATTCACATTTTCTTCTTTTTTTATTGTACATTTCACTACAAAAGATTAAACCCTGCTTTCAAAAGTAATTTTAATTCACCACCCTGTAACTTTTGTGTTCAACAAGTCATTTAGCATTTGATACACATGTACAGTACCGACCAGACACAACCTAACAGAAAGCGAACCCAGAGCGCACCCCGGGTTTGCTCTCTGGGTTCGCTATAGCTGACCCCGAGCGAACCCGGAGCGCACCCCGAGCGAACCCGCAGCGGACCCAGAGCGAACGCCGAAAGCGAACCCCAAATTCAGTAGCGAACCCAGAGAGCGAACGTGCGTTCGGTGTTGCGTAACAGAGCTGTCAATCAGAATTAGCCATAAGAAACCAATCAGCGCGTCGACCAATCAGCGTGCCAGTTTGTTATTCGATGTAAATAAAAACATTGTACAAGCAAAGCGTGTTAGTGTAAAGTGTGAAACTATTATTAACATGATTAAAAAAATATCTATTTATATTTTAATTATCCAGGTAGCATGTTATTTTTACACATTTATTTTCTTTATTTTTTATTTTTAAAATGTTAATCCATTAACATTTCGTAAATTTACGAGACAAAAGGTACTTTCATGTATAAAAGAAAAAAAAAGAAAATAATGGTTATTATAATTGTTACTAAGAATGGAAAAAAAGAGAATGTTTTTGACAAATCATTGCATTTCATCATGTCAAGTTACTGTACAAGATTATGTACATGTACGTGCTTTCATTCAATTATTTTATTTTCATAATTCTAATTTACATTTCGTTTAAATCCAGCTCAACATTAAAATTATTGATCTTCTTCATTGAAAATGAAAAAAAAAAAAATAAATGTATGTATGTCCGATCGTAAACAACTATGGTATTATTTGATTTATCTTCTACAAGAAAAATAATGTAAAGCTTTAATTAGCTTGTTTGTTTCAAATTGTTTTTTATCTTAAATAAAAGGGGAAAAAGAATGAAGCGCGATTTACATAACTGAACGAACTAATTATCGGTAGTAAATAAACAATATAGTAAGTCGTACGGTATTGTATTCTCTTAAAATAGCGTAACTTTTTATGATAAAGCGTATTTAAGATATTTGACGATTTTTTCTCTGATGTTTATTATATTAACTGCTAATTATGGTCTTGATTGTTTTATATCAATACATCAAAAATGTACATTAAAAAAAAGTCCCAATACTTACATAAATATTTAGTCGGCAAATGTACACGACATGATTGTCGGGGTTACTTTTAGTCCCTGATGCTCATTATTATTTTTTTAAAATAATTTCGGCAAATGAATGAAAAAAAAAATTGCTGATTTTTGAAATTCATAAATGGAAAGATGTGTATAGTTTTAAATTATTTTTAGGCATTTTTTTAAAAATCTTATACTCCCTTACAGCATATAATAAAATCCAATCGAATCAAAACTCACGGCCCACCTATATCATGCGATAGAACGAGCAGCATTCAATCATAAATTACATTTTTAAGTATCAAAAAAAAAATAAATAAATAAAAAAAATAAAAATAAAAATTGAAAAAAAACAATTTTCCAAAGTCGGAGAATTACATAAATAATTATTTGTAATCTAAAATAACTACATGTATTAAGTCTTAGTTACATGTACATGTAGTTTCAAAAATATCCATTTCTAAATATTTGTTCAGTTTTCCAAAGTCGATGAATTTCACCAATAATTATTTTCAATCTAAAATATCTATTAATTAAGCCTTATTTCGTTTTAAAAATATCCACTTCTATATATTTTTTGCGTTAACAATCGTGAATGATAGTGTAACGTGAAGAATCGTGTACGTGAAGGATCGTTCGCGTAACAGGTTTAATCGTGCGGAATCGTTCGTGTATATCTTGTCAACAATAATGTTGAAGCCACTGTAGATGCTCATGTATCGATCGCCACCAAAACAATAATGATCGATTTTACATCTGTATTTGGGATATACAAGGGGCGGGGCTTACTCGCGGTAAGATTAAAGCGGGGTCCGCTTCACGCTTGAGTGCGTAAAGCGAACCCAGAAAGCGAACGCCGGGTTCGCTCTAGCGGACCCAGAGCTGACCCCGAGCGAACGCAGAGCGAACCCGAAGCGAACCAAGAGCGCACCAAAAAATTCTGAAAGCGGACCCGTAGCGGACCCCGAGCGAACCCAGAAAGCGAACCCGGGGTGCGCTTTGGGTTCGCTCTGGTGTTAGGTTGTGTCTGGTCGGTACTGTACCTTGTTTGCATCATTTATTGTCTACAGAAATACATAAAAGAGTACGGCATTTTACTCAATCAGTCCGGACTTTCGCCATCCATGAATTTCGAGATGCTAAAAAACTTATGTTACGTAGTGGTATTTTGTACTATCTTGAAATACGTCAAATATGACACCTGTACCATATATATAGTAGAAGACATTACACATAATAAACAACAAGCATTCTGAGAGTATTGCATTAGCAATACTAGTCCCCTACCGGCAAGGTGTAATCTGGTTCCGTTCCCGTTAAGAATTGAAAATGCCATAATTCCGTCAAAAATTAATGAAGCAGGACGAAATGCAAACTTGATCTATAACTAATCAAGGTAAAGCACATACCAAAAATCAGCTCAATATCTACAAGCGTTTAGAAGAAAATTGCGGAAAACCCCTAAAAATTGAAAAGGCCGTAATTCCATCAAAAATCAATGAAGCGGAACGAAATGCAAACTTGATCTGTAACTCATCAAGATACACTCACATACCAAAAATCAGCTCAATATCTGCGAGCGTTCAGGAAAAAAGTGCGGAAAACCAAGTGGGACAGACTGACAGACAGACAGAGGGACAGACAGACAGACGGACAGACAAACAGACAGACGGACGGACAGACTCAGAGGAAACCTATAGTCCCCTCCGGTTTCACCGGTAGGGGACTAAAAATCCTTTGGGATTATGATGATATTTATATATTATTCCACTTGGAATCACTTAACTCGGAGTCTGTCCGTCTGTCACACACTATATCTCGAGAAATGTAAGAGGTATGGATTTGAAATTTTGCACATATATTGCATGGCACGTGGCTTTTGTAAATTACCATGGTTACTGACCTCGTGATCCTTGACCTCGACATTTGACCTACTTTTCAAAATAGGTCATAGTGCCGATATACAGCACATTTTTTGGCATTTAAAAAGTACATGTAAGTCTATGCTATTTAGCATGTGCACTGTTTGTCATGAGAAATTATGAAAAATACCAGCATTACAATTCAATTGACCCTGAACTTTCAAAAAAATATCCCGGGCAGTTTAATTTAACGTATAACTTTTATATCTTGAGAGGCTAGAGTTTGATAATTAGCAGTTATATATGTTTATGAGCTCATGATACTGTACTTTGAAACTGCATGATATTCAGTTACCACACAAACTTATATTTAAATATTATGAAAATACATCGGGATTGGTATTCCACAATGGATCGTGTAGACTAACAATTGTAGTAAAGACAGATTGAAATATCATTGGGGGATTGTTGGAAACACGTTGAGCTCATGATACTGTACTTTGAAACTGTATGATATTCAGTTACCACACAAACTTATACCTAAATACTATGAAAATACATCGGGATTGGTATTCCACAATGGATCTTGTAGACTGACAATTGCAGTAAAGACGAACGAAAATCTCTTTTCGAGGATTGTTGGAAACACGTGTTAATAAAATGATAAATAGTTATTTCTAATAAGTAAATTTTTCATTTGAGGGTTTGGGAACCATATTTCATTTGATTGTCAGATTCTATCACAGTCTTATACTTTCCATGGATGCCATTTTCTCTTTGAAGACAAATGCATGAACTATCATGCTAACAGTAAATTAATAGCTGACCACTCTTAGATTTATTTACATCTATAATGAAGCAACAAAGCAGGCGACACATGCGTTCCTTAGAACACTCTAGTTACAGTGAAAATTTCTTGCAGAAATAAAACATGCATTTACATGTATGGAATACTCAGAGTCTCTAAGAAAATACATATTTAAATCCTTAATCAAATATATATGTACAAGATGCTATTATTTGACAATTTTCACTTTTAAATCAATACATCTTATTTTTGTGTCGCCTGCAGAGCTCGGCGACACTTAGGGATCTCTTTACGCGGCGTCTGTCTGTTTGTCTAGCTGTGTCCGTTTGTCTGTCACTCACTATATCTCGAGAACTGCAAGAGGTATGGATCTGAAATTTTGTACATAAAATTATATTGCTTGGCACAATAGCTTTTGTAAATTACCATGGTTATCGACCTCGTGACCCTTGTCCTTGACATACTTTTCAAAATAGCTCATAGTGCCGATAAACAGCATATTTTTGACAATTAAGAAGTAAGTCTATGCTATTTAGCATCTGCACTTCTTGTCATAAAAATTATGAAAAATACCAGCATTACAATCCACTTGACCTTTGACCTACTTTGCAAAATATATCCCAGACATACTAGTTTAATTCAACTTATGCATTTGAATTTTGAGATGCAGGGTTTTGATAATTAGCATTTATACATGTTTATGAGCTCATAATACTGTACTTTGAAAATGTATGATATTGAGTTACCACACAAGCTCTAAATACTATGAAAATGCATCGGGATCGGTATCCCACCATGAGTCGTGTAGACTGACAATTGCAGTAAAGAACGACGGAAATCTCTTTTCGAGGATTGTTGGAAACAAGTACATGTGTATGAAGAAAATGATAAATAATTTATTCTAATAATAATTTCAATTTAATTATAATTCATTTGAGAGATGGGGAACCATATTTTCTTTGATTGTCAGATTCTATCCTAGTCATATACTATTGGATGTTTGTTTTTTTTCTTTGCAGGCAAATGCATGAACAATCGTGCTAGTAGTAAATTAATAGCTGACCACTCTTGGAATTATTTACATCTTTAATGAAGGTACAAAGCAGGCGACACATGCGTTCATTGGAGGTCTCTAGTTATTTTCATGGGATAAAACATTTTATTCAGCATTAGATAAAAGACTTTTATTTCTAGAGGCATAAATAAATGGGATCTTTCCTCCCACTTTTTTCATATATCAGTTCACATATGAAAATAGAAATTCAATATAATGTGAGTAGATATTATATATTGGATTTTTACATAGCATTTTTTTTCTCTATAGGATTATGGTTGGATTTTAATAGGGATAAGAAATCCCACCAAAATCACGTTGTATTTTTGTTTTTCAGGTTTCATATCTTCTAAACTACACAAGGTACAGTTGTCACCCTTGGTAAAATTAATTAGAGTATAAAATCCAAACAAAGGGTCAAGTCAAAAGTTCGGACTAATGTCGTGTCCAGAGTTAAATTGTTGCACTGTTATGTTTGCTTTAAGAATAATATATGCATGATTACTTGGGTCTATTTATCTAGACATCAAATGACTCACATGGTACAATATACATGTTGTTTGCCTGACATGAATGAAAATGATATATTATGAAAATATCTTTCTCTTTTGCAATTGAGTTCCTTAATGTATGATGAATAAAAGCTCAAGAGAGAGAGAGATGCTATAAAGACATATAATGTGAGTTATTGCTGCAGCACTATTATCTTACCTTCGCGATGAGCTTCTCTGATTGACCTCCTAGTCCATCGACAGTCAAATCCACCATTATAATTGAAGCACGTGGACATTGGTGGACACATATTAAGCTTACATTCATCTAGGTCGAGATTACAGTCCTTACCCATGTACCCACTAGCACAACGACAGAAGTACCCGTAAGGGTTATTTGTACACGTGGCATTGTTTTGGCAGGGGGAGGACACACAATGGTCGATTGCCGATGCACAGGTTACTCCAGAAAAGCCTTCATGACAATGACATTCAAAGTTTCCAGGTCTGTTCTTACACGTTGCATGGTTTTTGCAAGGATTAGATGAACAGTAGTCATACTGTTCGCAATTTGCTTCGATCCAATTTTCAGTACAGTTGCACGTGAAATGTGTCGGTCCATTTGTACATATTCCGTCGTTTTGGCAGGGGCTTGTACTGCAATAATTGCGTTTTTCACATAAAGAGCCAGTCCATTCCGTTGAACAAAGACAGGTTGAAGTGTTTGTAAGTGATGTACAAGCGCCATTATGTGTGCATGGATTTGGGTAGCAATAGTTAACTTCCGTACAAGTGGTTCCTATCCACTCAGGAGTACAGCTGCACTTAAATCCATTCAGCCGATTTATGCAAGAGCCTCCATGTTGACAGGGATTCCTCGCACAATAGTTTACTTGATCACAGGCTTTCCCGGCCCAATGAATATCACATTTGCAGTTGAAGTCGTTGTGACCTTTGAAACAGCTCCCTCCGTTTTGACAAGGACTACTTTTACAGGGATTATAATGACAGGAATATCCGTCTTCTTTGTTTAAACATTCAGAGGACCGTCCGCATCGACTCGGACAACGTCCACTGTTTATCTCTATATCTGTGCATGTTTCGTGACAGAAGTCCTTTCTGTCACATTGCCTTCCGGTCCATCCTGAGGTCGAACAGTTGCAAACCGGACCATTCACAGTATCCATGCACTGTGAATCATGATAACACGTGTAAGTTGAACAGTCCAGGCATTCGTGAGACCCTCGAGTGTTTTCACACAGAGTATTCGATGGACAGGAATTCTGCACTTGACATTCATCAATATCGGTGTCACAATTCTTACCCGTCCATCCTTGCGAACAGCGACATGTATAATCACCCCTAGTATTTAAACATAGTCCACCGTTTTGGCATGGCGACGACACCGTACATTCATTCACATCAATTTCACAGTTCCGTCCAGTCCACTGAGCATTGCAAGTACAGAGATACGTATTGTCCAGATCTTGACAAGTACCATTATTTCTGCAAGGATTAAAAGCACACGATTTCATGTGCACATCGCAATTCTTCCCTGTCCAGTACGTGCTACAGGAGCACTTGTATCCGCCTACAATATCTACACACGTGCCGTACACGCCACATGGATTGTAGAGACATTCATTAACGTTTCTCTCACACTGAACACCTACCCAAGATTTTGAACAGTTACAAATGTTGGAGTTGACAATACAATTCCCTCCGTTAATGCACGGTTTACCATTCCAGTAGCACAAATCCCGATGCTCGCAATTGCGGCCCATGAAACCTTTTGCACAACTGCAAGTATAATCATTCAAATTGTTGAGGCATGATCCACCATTTTGACAGGGGTCGGAAACGCATGCGTCGTGTAGCTTACAGATACTTCCGTACCAAGACGAGTGACAAACACAGCGATATCCTGGCTTTGTTTGAATAGATAAACATTTTCCATGGTTTTGGCATGGAGAAGCATGTTGACAGTTATAGACTTCGCAGTTTCTTCCAGTCCAACTATGTGGACAGACGCACTGATATTGTCCTTTGAACAGCTTTTTACAGACACCGTTATTCTTACATGGCGAATCATAGCATTTATCGTAAAATTCACATTGGTCTCCGAATGAACCCTTGTCACATAAACAACTGACATTGGACCCTTTTTGCACACAGGCACCCATATTATGGCAGATGTGGGAGTAGCATAAATCTTGGATCTGACAGTTTGATCCAAGAAATCCGGGAGGACAAACACATTTTGGAGTGCCATGTGGAGGTCTTACACACCTTCCACCATTCAAACAGTCTAATCTGCATTCGATAGAACAATCAGGACCCACAAATCCAAAATAACAGGAACAATGTGCTTTTCCCTTCTCTACAGAACAAGCGCCATGTTGAGAACAAGTAGAAGAGGAACAAGACGTGGCAATTAAATCTTCACAATTTTCACCCGTAACATCCGAAGGACACGAGCAGTTATGGCGTCCAAGAGTGTTTATACATGTACCCGTATTGCATGGATGCTTTGCACATTCGTCATTGTCCATTATACACTGTTTTCCATAAGCGTATTCTGAACAATGGCACATGAAACCACCTAACGTGTCCTGACATTTTCCGTAAGTGTTGGCGCATGCGTGTGTGCACTCATTCACGTTATCTTCACAGTTTGGACCACTCCATCCTGAAAGATAAATTCTTTTGAAGGAAATCATATCAGATTAAAGAGACGTACATTTTCTCTGCCTACATGATTCATTTCTTTTTTAGCTTCTTGCAACGAAATTAGTGGGATTTATTTTGCTAAGAATCGTGCACTTCAAAAAGAAAATTACAAACAGTCCTTGGTCCTTCGTTACTTCGAATAGTGACATGCTCTAGTTTTCCCCTACTTCTTGATAGTAATCTGTCGATAACAATGCCTTCATGGACAATATGGATTCCATGCAGCAGAGATATGTTGCAAATTCAGGAAGGAACTATTATTGAAGTTATTTTTTGAAGATACATGTGATACAAAGTCAGATTTTTTTTCAAAAGGGCTTTCACAGATGAAAAAGAATTAGAGATTTTGAATATCAGATTTATATCTAAGTCTTATGAGTTTCAATTTTATATTTATTTAAAATAAGATGACCACAGTAAAGATTTATCTACATGAAATAAACAAAGAGAACACAAAAAAATATAGTAAGGTAATGTGTATCGAAGAAAATTCATCGGTCAAATTTTCCAATGATTGTTTTTGCAGTTGTTCTCAACATTAACAAGTTGTGATAGATGACGACACAGGTCATGTTTTATTTCATATATTAAATTCAATTCAAAAAGAATTTAACGAGGTTCGTTCCTGAGCTTTTGAGCAGATTTTTGTCTTGACCTCTATTTAAAAAAGATCTGCATTATGTTTTAGTTCTTACAATAAATTTGGACTCTACAATGCTAATTAAACTATATTCAATTTAAACCCCATGACTAAATTCCATACCAAAAACATTAAGTGTGGAACTATTTTTGTGGCGGAAGGTTTTTTTAAGAAGAAAATGACCAATTTTTCTCTTGCGAAATATTTACAGTATTGTTAAGCTTGGATTCCTATTTTTACATGCAGCCTGCACACAGAGTTCATTTTGTGCAGTGAAATGTTTTATGCTGGTCCTAAATAATATATTTAATTAATCTTCATGAATTCTATTATCATATTGGACAAATATAGCAAATATATTGTGAAAGTCCTTGGGGAAAATAGCCTACTTTAGGCTAATAATTAACATTATTTTAGTTATATCTAAAAATTAACATCACAGACCCCCACTTTTAATTCTATTTTCTGAATATATAAGATAATTTTAACCATTCTGCTTAAATTCAGAAAAATGTCATTACTTTCAAATGATTTTGTTGCTTGTTAAATTTTTTAAGCGAAGTAATTTGAAACTTTTTTATTGTCACAAATCTTAAAGACACTATTCAAGATGAAAAAGACAGTGTTTGTTCCCACAATTTATTTGCCAATGGATAAAAAAATATTAGAGGAAAAACTTTGAAAAACTGATTTATGTGTTAGACGTAATTACAGTGCAAAAAGGTCACATTAAATGCTTCGTTGCGCCAAAAGAAGCACATTGACCCCCCATTTTTGGTTTTGATTTTTAATTAAGCTATGTATATAGATTCCAAAAATATATTTGATAAAAAAATTCTCAATACTTTTGATTACAGGATCCAACCTCCTTAAGAAAGTATCATTTATGTACTTATGATTGTTGTCGGAAAATTATTTAAATTTGATCAGTACCGTTCTTGCAGTACTGCACTCCATCAACAACACACCTATGTGGATCACCAGGGCAGTACACTGTACACTTTGGTCCATGGTAGCCATCCGAGCAGAAGAACCAGGATGTAAGGGTTACACTGTAAGTATTCGACATAATTAAGATCAGATCACGTGACTTTTGCTTCATAACAATGATATAAGAGTTACACTGTAGGCTACAGGACAATTAGTACGCGTACTGAATAACGTGACTCGGCATAAGAAAATTCAAATTAATTGCGCAAGACGTCTGCTGAACATACGATAATAATGTAGCAACAATTAGCAATAAACATGCCATGCATTAAAAGAGTTTTGAATGGATTGCATGAAGGATAAGGATTAAAGAAACAAAAGACTATCATTAATGCATGTTCTTTAGTCTAGAGTTTACGGCACCGTTTTGCTACATGTAATTAAGGAGGTTCGATCCTGCGCTTTTGAGCAGATTTTGGTCTGGACCTTTATTTATAAAATTCTGCATCATTTTTAAGTTCAAACATAAAATCTGGATACTACAATGCAAATTAAACTATTTCCAAGGAAAAAAAAAACCATGATTAAATTCCAATCAAATAGGATTAAGTCAGGAACTATATTTTGTGGTGGAAAAATGATCAATTTTGTCCCTTTTGAAATATGTACAGTACTGTTAAGTTTAGATTCCTATTTTTCCATGCTGGTTGCACACAGAGCTGTTTTTTGCAGTGAAATGTTTTATGCTGGTTCTGAAATATCAGTTAAATTATTTCTTATGAATTCTTTCATTATATTTAGTGACAAATATAGTAAAAAATATTCTGAAAGTCAAGGACAAAATTTAGCCAATTTTAACATAAAATTAACACTTTTTTAGTAATATCAAAAAATTCACTTCATAGACCCCCACTTTTGTTTTTATTTTCTGAATATATAAGATAATTTTGATCAATCTGCCTAAATTCAGCAAAAGTTTAAGACTTTAAAATAATTTTCTTGCTCGTTAAATTTTTAATACCAGAAAAATCACATTTTTTGAGTGCAGAAAGGTCAAATAATTGATTATGCGAAGCAATTTGAAACTTTTTCTTAGTCACAATTTTAAAGTGTCTTTTTTTAAATAGACTAATAGTTTAATTTGTCCCATGATTTATTTGGATAAAAACATTGGAGGGAAAACGTCGAAGATGTGATTTTTGATTAAGACACAAATTTCAGTGCAAAAAGGTCATATTAAATGAACTGTAGCGCCAAAAGAAGGATATTGACCTCCATTTTTTGTTTTGATTTTTTAATTAAGTTATGTTTGTAGAAACTAAAAATATACTTGACAAAAAAAGTTTAAGACTTTAAATATCAGGATCCAACCTCGTTAACGAGGTTCGCTCCTGAGCTTTTGAGCAGATTCTTATCTTAACCTATATTTCAAAAATTCTGCATAATGTTTTAATACTTACAATATATTTGGATTCTACAATGCCAATTTAACTATATTCAGTTAAAACTCCATGATTAAATTCCATACCAAAAGCATTAAGTGAGGAACTATATTTTGTGGCGGAAGGTTTTTTGGAAGAAAATGATCATTTTTTCTCTTTCGAAGTATTTAAAGTATGTTAAGTTTGAATTCCTATTTTTACATGCAGTCTGCACATATAGTTATTTTGTGCAGTGGACTGTTTTATACTGCTCCTAAATTTTGTATTAAATAAACTGTCATGAATTCTATCATCATATTTGATAAATATAGCAAATATATTGTGGAAATGCAGAAAAAAATAGCCCTAATTTAAGGGTTTGGTTTTGTGTGCAGCCAAGTGAGACTCACTAAAAATAAAAACCTTAATATCTCAAAAATTAAGTCTTGCAAACACTTGAAAACTGGTCCATGTCATCTTCATAATGAAAACAATCTCTGGGTATATGCAGCTTAATTGACACTTGCAGCAGTTTGCAGCTATGAAGCGCACAATATACCTGCAGGACTGCGCAGCCACAGGTTTTAGTAGTGCACCAAAAAATCCAAAAAAATATGAAATAGTTAAACCAATTAAGTGGCTACAACTATTTGTGAAGAACCTTTGTTTTAAATGTAAACTCACAACAATAGGTACATTTCTTTAAATGCATACTTGTTAGTTAAACAAGAAAATGTTAGCCATGAAAGTAGTCCCAACCACATGGCAATGTGTTAAAAATAGAATTAAAGAGACTCACTGTTGATCTAAAAATAGCACTTTATATGAAAGCCCAGATGTATCTAAAGTATTACTCTATTATGTGTTCAAAACACAGTGAAATTAATGTTAGAAAAATAATTTTCTCCTCAAAAAATATGCCAAATAAGATGTTAAAAATCTGCAGGGATAATGAAAGTGTGCAATTTAAATAAGAAGCCGGGCCCACAACATTCACTTGAGTCACCTTGGTGATCTTCAGATTTCTAAGACATTCTTATCCCCCTTAATTCTCATAAAAACAAATTTGAGCTAATATTGTGGCCCCACCCTGGGGTCATAAGGCCATGTCTAATCCAAACTGATTCCACAACATGAGGATATTTCATTATCAATATGGCTAACATGACTTATATGTTTTCTAAAGTTTTTTTTTTTCACATGTATACATGCATTTACCAATTTATATATAAAATCAGATCTCAGATTTATTTGAAGAAAAAAAAATTGAAAAAAAATACAAGTTAATTTGCATTAGTTAACTTCGCATTAGTTCTCGTGTGAACGCAATCTAATTCGCATTACTTTAATTCACATTAGTTTACTTCGAATTAATTTACTGTGAATTAAACTCTCCATGTGAACAGGGCATTAATATTATTATAATATTAAGTCTGGTCCATGATTTTGACCAACTTGAATCTTCTCTACTTGAGGATACTTGCATACATTATGAGTAAATCATTACCTTGTTGTTCATTAAAGGAAATTTTTTTCCTATCTATTCCCATGTCAAACTTTGATACCCCTATTTTAGGGTTTAATTTTTATGGATGACAGATGGACAGACACCAGAGACTCTTTGATCAGAAAAGTTCAATAGAGCCTCTGCTCAGATGAGCTAAAATGTAAAATGTCTTTGATTATTGTAAAAAAGTCACCAAGAAGAACAAAAGAAAAGAATGATAAATGAACTTCTTTTTATTCTTAATCACTTCCAGGATATTATATTTCTTTTAACATGTTAACCAGTATATGCAAGTTTGACTATTTTTTGTGAAACTTTCTTTAAAGATGTAAGGTATAATTTTATAAATAAGCTTCAATTCTAACAATATAACTCTAATATAACTCTCTAAGATATTTGAGACCTGTTGTTCTTAGCATGGGTTTTACAAGAGTGACTTTAAAACATTTTTTGCATTTAATGCACTAAACAATAAATTAGATAAAACACTATTATAATATCCTGTATCAAGATCCCAAAATGTTCTTCATTGTAAACTCGTGGAAAGTTCAAATATCTATTTTTGTTTGGTCATCATATGTTCTTTTTCAATGATGTTTGGAAAGTTCAATGCATTTGTTCATACAACCATGAAATCAAAAATATTAACTTTCTGAAGTCATATCATATGAAACTAAATCACAGTCTTCACATGTTGCTGATATTTTCTCCAACACTGCTTTCCAAAAGATTAACTGTTGAGACAAACCAACATGGACCAAAACCACTATCATTTGAATGATCTCCTTAACTTTGAAATCTGTAAAATATTAAATATAAATAATTTATAACATACCACTAAAAAAACAATACTGTTGATCACTCTCAAAGAGGGAACTTGAATTGAAAGTTCAATCTTTACATCATGACTAAGTAAAAAGCATGCAAAGATAGACAAGTAAATTTCAGGGTCAAAGGCTACACATCCCTCAGCAATGATGGTCACATTGTAAATGTTGGTTAACACTGATTGTTGCATTGAATATATCTTATTTTAATTTACAATTAGTGTAGATCAGAGTGGTTTAATTCATATAGAGATAAATGAGTTTAATCTGTATACAAAGAGGTCAACCATAAATAAGATCAATTAAGGTAAGGCCAAACAAAAAAATATGTGTGGTTTCGGTTACACCTCCAAAAAAATTAGGGTAGGTAGGTAGGGTTTTTTTTTGTTTTTTTTTTTTTAACAAAATGATTTTCTTAATTTTTTTAAATAATACCTATTACTGCTTTGCAAATGACATTTAGATGTGGTGTGATAATATACACTGTACTAGTCAATATTGGTAGGGGACACGGTCACACCTACTTGCTAGCTTGCTTTGGATTTAACACTATTAAACACTTGCACTATGTTGTGCAAGGAGGCCATCATTGCTAAAACTTAAAACCAGAGCCATTGATGGAAATCCAGGAAAATTTACGGAAAAAATATGAAAATTGCCAAAAAAAAGTTTAGGGTCGGGGGTATAAAATAGGGATGGTCAGGTAACCGGAACCACACATATTTTTTTATTTGGCCTAAACCCAAGTGATGATCATGTCATCTTGCCTTGGGAAGTAGATGAGACAAGCATATAAGATCATAATTAAATAAAGCAAACAAGTATCAGTACAAAATCTGAAGGTTAAATGACAAGGTAAGGATTTGATGGCAGAATTTTAAAAACCTGATATAATATGACATGTGTGTTAGTAAGCTACAAGAAGATGATCAGAAACAGTTCCTTCCAAAAGAGATTGAAGTTTTCAATTATTTAAAAATAACCTCTGATGTGACTTCTTTTTTCAGTCACTGTTTACCTAACATTTATTTTTTTTATTGTTAAAGTCAACTGCAATATAAACAATTACTTTTATTGGTTTATAACGTGACATCACACATAAGGTTTGATTATTCATGATAACGATACTTTATTCGCTCAAGCAGCCTCGGGTAGGAGAGAGCTGTAGGCGGACTCCAACCATGGCTTGGGACAATGTGATGGACACATACACAACATTCACTTAAACAAGATCTTTCTTTTTATCCAACCGCATATACATTTCTCATCATAAAAATTGTACATTCTTTCATTCTGTACACATAGAATAACATCTGAATCCAATCATACAAAACGAAAATGATTCATTTTCATTGGGATATAAAACTTACCTTACAGGGGAGGTTTTTGGAAGGGCTCCAACACAGGTATCACATGAAATGCAGAAATTGGCAGTCCAGAGGAAATATCTGAACAGTGTTCTTTTTTGTGAAACAAGGCATTCTGTAAACATGGTAAACATAGTTATTATAAATTTTAGGAAAAAAGTTCAAAAAACAATTCTTTTAAATCTAGATATTAATATTAACCTTTGTTGAACATGTTGAAGGGTGTCAGTGTTTTAACTGAATGGTATTTATTTCCTGAAACTGTGTCCTATAAAACTTTTTTTCTATGAGACATTATAAGAATAGTTTTGCTTCAATCTCTCCAACATCAATAAAGGTGAATTTGAATTTGATTATTGTTTGTTATCTTCATATTTCATTGAAAGTCTCTTCCATTTTTTTCTTTAAGCATTTTAACCTCAATGTGTCAAACTATACCAGATATCTTGAATTTTTTTATTGGTCCCATCAATTAGAAATAACAAGGTTTGCCTGTTCCATTAAAATGCATGAGGTCCTCAAAAAAAAAAATAATAATAATAACCTTTGAGATAAAGTGGTGGCTACATGTACATTCATTTTGTTTTCAATTTTATAGAAAAATATTAGAGGTTTCTACAAGAATATTATGGTATTTATGGATCAATACCAAGATTTACCCCCCACCCCACCCACAGCACCTTATCTCTTCCTTACAAGTGCAACCAACATATGAAAAACTTTCATAAAATGAACATTCAATTAAAAATAAACATGCTTGGTAGCATTTGATTCAGCATGCTCAATGGTAACTTAAGATCAGGTAAGACCCCCTTATTATACTCCCTTTTGATGAAACCAATGCAGTTGCAGAAATTCAAGTTTTCAATCTTAACCATTTCAACTAAGGAATATTAATTATTAATACTTTATGCAATTTTCATCTTTAAAAATTAAGCTATTTTTCAATTTTGCTGCACTCTTCATTTGATGAACAATTTACATATCAAGCAATGAGCAAATTAAGTTGACATCCTTGAAAATTTTTATCGTTTAATTTACTTTTCCCCATGAGAACTACATATACTGCACTAATCTGCAAATTCGAAGGACCAAGTCCAAAATGATATGGTTTGTAAACATAGTACAAACTTAGGTGAATATTATTTATATAAATTAAAAATACTTGCATCTCTTTTACAAAAAGTAAACAAAAA
This sequence comes from Saccostrea echinata, assembly GCF_033153115.1. Lineage (NCBI taxonomy): Eukaryota > Metazoa > Mollusca > Bivalvia > Ostreida > Ostreidae > Saccostrea > Saccostrea echinata. The sequence goes on along the minus strand of NW_026889833.1, from coordinate 39,805 downwards.
AAGCAATAAAATTTGAAAAATTTTGATTTACAAATAACACATCTGATTTACCATATATATGTACTACGTAGAGCCACTTCACTTAGCCGTCATTGGACATTTAACTTGGTGTGTCTGAGGCTCAATGAAGGATCTTACACAAAAATCGCTCATTAATAAAAACAAAATTTAGTTCTTTACTCTACTCATAATATTTGAAACCCTGTTTTTGACTGAACTATATTTTGATACAATGACGAATACTTTAAGTATTTTGAAACATAGTAACATTTATTAGAGGAACCTTAAATATTGCCCGCTACCAAATTGTGGTCTGCAAGAAACACGTGGAAATTCTCAGATCCTTTGTATACGTTTTACCTTTTTAAAATTGATGTGCATCAGATCGCATGCGTTGTCATACTCAAAATGTATTACTGATACTAGGAGTTATATCGTATTTCTGAGATAAGGCTCATAAATCACAATAAACACAACAAATCGACTTACCAGCTCCTACTTTCACCTTAGCCGAATATCGCATGACAGACCTCAGAAATAAACTACGCTGGGTGATTATAGTTCTTAATTTTCGTGCAATATTTTTCAATATTATATGACATTGTCCTACATTTGTAGGATTGATATGCTTATTTGTTAAAAGGTAATTAATAGCCTTACCTGCAAAAGAAATAACAGACGTTAACTTCAGTCGGAACTGCTAAAACTGGGCGCGTATTAATTTATCTGTCCATTGTAAAATCAAAGACGGAGCATTCCCTGGTATGACGTAAACATCGATGTTACTTTTATAATAAACAATATTAAACATTTAGATCGAAACATTCTAATAGCTGGAGATGTTTTACGAGATATCTCTGTAATTGCTTTGTGTAATCGGGGTACTAGAGGCATCAGATTACAGAAATAGTCAGTTGGTTTCAATACCGGAATGGCAGCCCCCAGATTTCGCATGGCGGACATGCCTAGTTGATGAAAAACAGACAGTTATGGAAAAAGTACGCACAGTATTGCTAAGAACGAAACAAATAGTTGTACCCATGACGTTCAACTATCTGCACATATACAACAAATGTCATGTTATTGTTTTGTTAGACCTGTAGCTGTGCAGTCCTGCAAGTGTAATATGCACATTATTGCTGCATGACACTGCAAGTGACAACCAAACTGCATACATATCAAGACAGCTTTCCCATAGAAGGTGTCATAGGTCAGTTTTCAAGAGTAAGCAAGAAGTATTTATTAAGATATTGAGATTTTTATTTCGTACGAGTTTCACTTGGATGAACACAAAACCAAACCCTTAAGCTTAAAATTAACACTGTTTTAGTAATATCTAAAAATTAACATCACAGACCCCCACTTTTAATTCTCTTTTCTGAATATATACGATACTTTTAATCATTCTTCTTAAATTCTGTAAAATGTCATTACTTTCAAATGATTTTTCTGCTTGTTAAATTTTAATGCCAGAAAAATGAAAATGTTTGAGTGCAAAAAGGTCAAATAATTGAACATGCGGAGTAATTCGAAAATTTCTTCGTTGTTACAAATTTTAATGTGTCTATTTAAGATGAAATAAGACTGTGTTTGTTCACCATAATTTATTTGAACAAAAAATATTGAAGGAAAAACTTTCAAAATTGATTTCTGTGTAAGACGTATTTACAGTGCAAAAAGGTCAAACTAAATGCTCTGTAGCGCCAAAAGAAGCGCATTGACCCCCATTTTTTGTTTTGATTTTTAATAAAGCTATGTGTATAAATTCTAAAAATATACTTGATAAAAAATTCTCATTACTTTTGATGGCAGGATCCAACCTCCTTAAGTAAGATCTTTTGCGTCATATTTGTTATACTAGAATTCATTTTAGGAATAAATCACTCAGAGATACATGTAGAAGTATAATTAACATTCTTATTCAAACTAATGTATACTTAATATATTATTTCAGTGCATTAAAGAAAAGAGAGGTACAAATCCTTAATTTCAAATCTAATATGTTAAATCAACAGAAATATACACTTTTCAATTAAATTACTTGACCTTTACTAGGAAGTCACCTACCTTAAAATACTGTTGTGTAAGTCGAATGTCATGTACTGATCATAGGCCAGTATGTATTGACTTCCGTTCGTCCATTGGTCAGCCCCGTTCATGGACTGCTCCAGAAGGAGGGAAGAGGAATCGTTGTTATAAATAGACACTTTAAGAACAGAGGAGGGTCCCATCTAGGATAAAATAAATATACAGGAATTACTTAAAAAGATACATCTTGTACTCAGTAGCTTTTTAAATCACTAGACGAAGGCATGGGTACTGATGTTAAGAAAGTTTAATTATGGACCTTTTTGTCCTGAGAAAATATCGTACCGTATGGTTGGCATCCATTTGTAGGGGGTTCATTTTATCGCCGATATCCTCCCCAATGACTCTGGACTGAAGACCAGACATATTGATCCAAGCCCCTGCCGACTCGTCACAGTTGGGACTGCTACCCCTTTAAGAGAGAAAACTCGTAGCTTTGTGTTTTGTTTGTTTGCTTGATTTTTGTTTGAATGTGTTATTTTTGGTTTGTTTTTGATTTGATTAGCATTGTTCATCTCGACAAATAATTTTAAGCTTGATCCGCAGTTCCTGGCTGTCTATTTGTCTGACTAGGTATACTTTACAACAGGAATATCTTTTGCTTTATTTCATTTTCCAGTGCTAAATAAGCTAGTCTAGCATTAATTTATTTATTTCTCAAACATGCTATACGAGGGACTATCAGAAAATTCTGCAAGTAATGTTATTCCATAGGTTTCCTTTGTAGATGACCAATATCAATGTCACGCACGGGTTGATACATTCATTACCTGTATCTGTCTAAATTTCTCATCGTTTTATTAACTGTTTCAAAATATATATACAAAAGAATAAGGGGTAGTCGTACTTACTGACCATTTTCTCCCGTGAAATCTAAAGTGAAGGGTGAAATAAGGACCTATATAAAAGTGAGAGGCATTCTTGATATACCCGCAAAAGTTATTTTAAATGAAATTTGTCAGATTTATGGAGATTCTGCCGTTTCATTAAGCACAGTTTGTCACTGGTTGAAAAAGTTCAAGAATGGCGTAGAGGTCGTTAAAGATTCCTCAGGACCAGGGCGACCAAAGACAGCTGTTACTGATGGAAACGTGGCTGCAGTTAAGAAAATGGTTTAGAGCATGATGGCAGATATACTTTAAAATATATCGCTAGTGTTGTTGGGATCTCATCAGCAAAGGTACATGAAATTTTGACCAAGTATGTGCATGATGGATACCGCATCTCTTGACACCAGAACAAATTTAAAGTCAACGCGTTTAATATTTGCCAGAAAACTTTTAAAAATATATAAAAACTGTGACAGGAGAAAGTTTGCTGACCTGCTAATAGGTGATGAAACTTGGATATACCTTTTTGAACCGCAAAGAAAAATTAACAATATGATGTGGATTAAAAAGAAAAGTGAGCGTCCTCTCATTGCAAAAAGGAGTCAGGGTGCTACGAAAATTTTGCATTTTATTTTCTTTAATTCTAGTGGCCCAGTTGTGCCAATTTCAACTCCGCAAGGTGAGTCTGGCCGAGGTATCTCTTGACATTTTTACAAAAAAATAATGTACTGAAAAAAAATTTAAAAAGTGTATGAAAAGAAAAGACCAAAGTCAGGTTTGAAGAACATTAAGTTCATTAATGACAATGCTCAAGCTCATAAAGAGTAAAATATTTCAGGGTTTTTTGAAGGATTAAAAGGTTGTTCAGCTTCCCCATCCCCCATATTCTCCCGACCTTAGTCCCTGTGACTTTTTTTCTATTTCCTAGACTTAAAAAAATGTTATCTGGACGCCGCTATACTTCGCGCAGTACTAGTGCAGTTGGCAGTGCTGTTTGTCAATGCTTAGACAGTATTCCAAGGGAAGACTACCTAGGGGCTTTTAAAGCATGGGTATGCAGATTGCGAAAGTGTGTGACTTTAATAGATTACTTTGAAAGATTAAACTAGTTTACATTTGATACATATTGTTCTTTTTATTTTATTGATATATATATACTTGCAGAATTTTCTGATCGTCCCTCGTAATAAAGTACATTTAATTATATTATACTTCGTACATCGCATGAATATCCTTATTTTCTGTCGTGCGGAATTAAATATTCTTTTAATGAGAACGTTTACTGCAGTATTGTAATTAAACCTCTACAAGAAACCGAAACGCTTATTAGAGATATATGCACATATTATACATGGAGTGTAACTGCGTATATTTCAGCAACGAAAAATGTTTTGTACGTACACAGATATATTTTTCTTTTTGGCAAAATATTTTGGTGATTCTCAAAATTACAATCCTCAGATCTAGATCTCTTGGAGAAGAGGAAAATAAACTATATAAGTTGGCGACCCTTATATTTTTAACACTTAGCATATTAAAAGTAGAACATCATTTTCATAAAGAGATTTGAATATCAACAAAATTAAAAGTTACCTTACTACATGCAGTAAGGTATTTCGATTGGAAATGTTCACAAATATTTTGTGTCTTAATGATTTTAATTTATAAACACATATTTCCCATATATGTATCAAAGCTTCAATTTCTTGAAATAATCATTTTCCAGCATGGATGGTCAACCATAAATTCAATTAATATTATATCCTCAAAATTATTAAAAAAAAAAAAATTACAGATAAATCCATTATTGTGATTTATTATGAATGTTCCTTGTTGTCATATTTTGCCTTTTTACATACATTACCTTATACAGAGGTTGATATGAAACCCGCAGTTGTCACCTTTACACCCTCCTATAGCTGCTGTCATGTTGTGTATAACCACTTGATCAACATGAATAAAGACATTTACGTTGCATTTTATCTAAAAAAAAAAATAATAACGCTTAATAGAATGATACTAGTATTACCGAAAATAACACGATGGAGGACGGGTGGGGGTTGGGTGGGGTGCGGATAAATCTCCCGCACTTTTGGTAAATGCGGGTGAAGTACAAGTGCATGATTGTTTTACTAGTTTCTAATTTTCTAGAACCTGTACATATTGTCTCTGGGTTTGATTTTGTAATACATCGTCAAAAATGTATACATATTTTAACAGTTGTTACATTTTTCGTCCATAGACTATTAAAGAGGATAATGAAATGAGTTCTTAAATATCATTTTTTTACCTTTGAAATGAAGAAGAACAACAAAAGAGGAAGGCATAATCTCCACATAAACATGGCTTAAATTATCGAATGACTTGAAGAGATCTTAGCACTTTTCAGTCCTGCTGGGTGGCAACGCCGAAGCTTGAGATTTAACCATTTCCTTATCAGGTTATAAAAAATCCCCCGCACAATTTAGTATGTGTTAAGAAATGTTTACAAGTTCAACTTCAACTTCATGTAGATGACAACGAAGACACGATGTTAGAACAAGATATTTGTTTGAACATTCCATTCCTGCTCTTTGTTTTATCTTTCAACAAATAAACGTTTAACAATTTATAAGATAGGAAGATACTGAATTGCAATCTCTCACCAGAGGGCGCGCTCCGCAAGGTTTCCTTCCAAATCCATACTGTACAAAAATATTCAATTCAATTTTAGTACAGACTTAATAATTAAATTATTATTTATTCCAATTAACAATTCGAAAATAACACTTGCACTTTACGTGATTGTCTGTAATGAATATGATGGTCATTATGCATTTAAATAAAATATATTCTTAAGTACATGTCCATGTATAATCTACATGTAAATAAAATTAATCAAAATAATTAATTCAGTACCTATATTATTTGAGCTTCTTTAAGGTCACCACTGATAGATCAGATTAATTGATGAAACAAATGGCTTGCATAAATTAAATCAAAATCTGTTTAAGAAATTGAAATTTCAATTAATAATTTATACAATTGTAAAGGCAAAACAGTCAGTATCTATTTCATTCGGAAAAATACATTTAATTCTGTTGATGCTCAAATTGTATGATTCAATTATTTGTTTGAATTGTACATTTCGGAAAGAACTATACCGTCACGGTAGCTTAGTTGGTAGAGCCCTCGCTTCGTGATCGGAAGGTCGTGTGTTCGAATCACGGCCGCGACTGACCTAAGTCGATAAAAAAAGCAGGTAGCAACTGTTCCTTGGCCAAGCGCTCGGCATTTTGAAGTGAAAGTTGCGGGTCCTTCGGATGAGACCTTAAAAACCGAGGCCCCGTGTCACGGTAGGCATTGGCACGATAAAGAACCCGCACTGGTCAATGACCCTAAGTGCCGAGTAAAGATCTAAATTTGAAGCCCTTCACCGGTATATGGGGACGTCTCTATATGAGTGAAAAATTCTCGAACGGGACGTAAAACAACATGCAATCAATCAATCAATCGGAAAGAAATACTCAGTCATGTTACACAATCAATACCAATGGTTTGTGCCGCAAGCGTACTTAAAAATTGTAAGGCAAGTAAAACTCCTGAAAAAAAAAACGCTTCGAAACTTCTTTCAGAATCGTCGCTTAAGATGAGTTTAATTAGACAGTGTTACGTTAAAAACTATACAATTATTGCTAATTTCGAGGTCAATACGATGATTTAGATACCTGAGGAGGAGTACAATATTCAAAAGAAAAGAAAATCTGTTTAAAAATGTCAGGTCCGCAATTAGGTTTCTGGAGGAGGGTGCGGGAGGGTCTGGAAATGGTAATCCCCCCAGCACATTGTAATCCAGATTTTTTTTTTTAGGCTGTTCTTGTTGTTGTAGTTGTTACAAATGGGCACAGACTTGGTAGGTTCTGGTGCATTCTAGAAGTCAATGCGTCTTACTGTTACTAAATAAACAAAATCTTTAAACAGGTGGCGCAAGGAAATGCATAAAGCCTTAATGTTCCTTTTTTGGCCATATTTTGGAGGCCACCAATTTTGCCAATTTATATACATGTATGTTATGTAATAGTCACATACTGGGAGCCCATTTTTTGCATAATTGTTTTACAATTTTTTCCTCAGGAATTGTGATGTAATGTTCCCAGTCTTTTTTATTCAGTTTTATGTACAATATTATATGATGTCTTTAATAATAAATGACATTGTTTGGAACTAAATCTGTCTTGTGATATTTGGCAAAAAACAAGCTCAATTAATGTAGTCAGAGGAATGTTCAGTCCTAGGAATGAAAGTTGAACTTAAAATCTAACAGCATTACGTTAAACTTTTTCTTTTTACAAAGGGGTGCGGACGCACTAATCTTTTCACTTCCGCCAGCCTTGAAGATTTGAAATTTACGTCAAACCTAATTTTTCATGAATGTTTTTTTTACATGACATTATTAAAAAAATGTTGTTTTTTTTTTAAATTCTTTCACTGATGTAATTATGTTCATCACACGTACATCTTGTTAATATGAAAACACACAGTCACGCATTTGTCGTCTCTTCTGATTTTATTGATTATAAATTCGTTGCATGAGATTCCTGGTCTATATTATTTAGGCCATCATTAAATACATGTATCTTTGTTTCCCCTAACCCGACTCTAAAATCTCGAGTTGGGTAGGTAGGTAGGTAGGAAAATTTTTTTTTTTTTCTGACAGCTTTGAAAATACCTTCTGAAATTTAATGGAATCATGTCATTATGAATAAGAACAGTACAAAAGAAAGCTATTTGTAAACAGAATATCATACAAATGCCGTTGAAAAGCTAAATTTAAGTTAAATTCACCGGTATTATTCAATTGAACTTGTACAATATCTCACGCCAGTGTAAATTTATTGAAATCGAATATTTAAAAAGACAAGATTCTCAGATACGCAAAGACCGGACATTCAAGTATTTTTCAAATCTACTATGAGCTTCCAGTGCTTAATCCAATGTACTTTTTCAGTATTTAATTGAACCAAATCATGTTTAAAAATAATATGCCATACACAATGTCATAGTCACAAAGTTTAACCCATGAATAAATGGCATGAAGAAAGGACGTCTGAATTATATTCATGAGAATGAAATATGCAGACATATTTACAACTCAGGACTATGGAACTTAGATGAACTGTTTATTAGATAAAAACTCAAATAAAATGCAGTGAAATTGATTGATGTATTCACAAGGTAGGCCCCCTCGTCTGCTCATGAGGTGGGCCTTGTCATGTACTGATTAAGTACTTTAATTTCAAAAGACAGGATTGCAAATACCATCGAAACACTCTTAATTAGTTATGGTATATTTTATTAACGAAATTTTCAAGCGTGAAGGATTCGAATAAGCTAAAGGCATAAGGTTGATACGTCGCCGTTGTTTTGTTTTATAACACAGCAAATAAAGTATTCCTCTATGACCACATATTATGGGCACCATTTTGTAGGAATGGGTATCGGCAAAAATTTCGTATCGTGATATATCACGATTTTTTCCCAAAAATATCACGATAAATCTTGATATTTTTTTTTACACACAATATTTTCTACAATTTCAAAAGAATTTCCATAATATTTCTTTAAAATATGCTCTAAAAACATAACTTTACTTTTTAATATTTTTATTTATTTAATGTAAACATATTTGGATGCCGTTCTTTAACTGTTTTCAACATTTTTTACATTCCCTGTAATTGTCATTCAATAGTTTGAACAAATAAATGAATAATTTCCGGACTTTATAATTATGTACCAAATACCGGTACCGGTCTCCGTATCACGATACGTATCACGCAATAAAAAATCGCGATATAACGGTATACCGATAAAATCGCACATCCCTACCATTTTGTTTCCAGCAAACGCTTGAAAATCACAGTAAAACAATATCGGCCGTTCTGATAAAATAGGATTTTGATGAAATTGTATTTTTATAAAAATTGATAATCATTAAAAAAAATTATTTGAATAATCTTATTTTAAAAACTTTTCAGTCGGCGTGATTTAATCGGGTCGGTCGCGTTTGGGGAAACAAAGGTATTTTTTATTTTGGCCTTAGCCTATGAATTTTATTACTTAGCCTTATGAATGATTGAAATCCGTGGAGTCTTTTTCAGCAATTCTTGTACAGGACAATTTGAATTTTACTCCCTCACAACAATATCATAATGGGATAAACAAGGAGCAAGTCGCTGTATGTGAGTGCGTCTGTCCTTGAGCCTCTAAAAATATATTGAGTACATACACTGGTACTGTTTGACCGGCCAGTTCAAACTTGCCAAAAACCAGGGATACAAGCCATTTCATTTGAAGGTCAAAGGTCAAGTTCAAAATTTGTTAAGGTATTTTCAAATGTTGTTGACACTTGTTGAAGAGTATCATTTGAATATTTAGTCTCTTAATTACTACAGGGTAAAAAAAAAGTCCATGCAGAGAAATAGGCATATTCATTGAAAAAAAAATAAGGCCAAAGATCAATGTCAAAGAAATGTTAGTTTTGATATCGTTCTGGACACAATGTACACATGTACGTACATGTATTTGACCCTCCACTCTCAAACTTGGTAAGATGGTATAGAAGCAAAGGGTGAGCAAGGGAATTTTTTACATCAGCTCAGTAAGAATTGAGATTAATATTTCATAAAACATTTATTAAACTATAATTACAATCTTCGATGCAGTACATTATTTTTTTTATTTGATTAATTATGTACATTTCGTTTATGACTTTGTTGGTTTTCATTTGAATTTTTTTTTATAACGTTGAACTTTCATTCGAATTTTAAAGCATAAGGATTTTAAAAATATCAAAATAAGGAGTTTCCATTAAGTAAATTAAATATTTTAAATCATTGTTAAAAATATAAAGTTAAATACTTTGCAGTTTTATTATTCTTTTTTTTTTTTTTAATTTTTAATTTTTTTTTTTTTTTTTTTTTTTTTTTTTTTGGATATGAGTCTATTATTAGAAACAAATGCATGCAACAAAAATCACTTAGACCTGAAAGAGAAATATACTATGTTGTGGGGGAAAAATTCGAATGAGTTATTCCTCTTTGAATATTTTCGCAATGATACTCATTTTCGGGAGGTACATTATACATCATTTGTAGGTTCTACACGCTGTATTAATTATAAAACTGTCGGTAAATGTGTTATTGTGACTGTGTGTGTTCGCCTGTATTTTATATCCGTACAAAATTACACATTGACTTAATTAAAAGAAGAAAAAACGTTGCCTAACACAAAACTTTTATTGTTCACTTCTCTGTAAGGATCATTAAACTTAATTATTTGATATGATTTTATTAAACGAAATATCTCGCCGTATTTCCATAAGAATTATACAACTGTATTCCAGAATTTTAATGACCATATATTTGTACACGTGGTTAGCCTTCATGCTTTAAAATAAATTAAAATATTTAAGAATTGCATCACCTTTCAGAAAATTCGACGTATGACAAACATTAAAATTTTATCGAAGTATTGACATGTGAAACAAGATGTGTTTGTGAAACACTGATGCCCCCATATGACAACTTATAGCGAAGGTTAAACTTTCTCAAACGCAAATCAAATATGTTGGTATCCAAAGTAAGTTCTTGTCTTAAGGAATATACCTGTGAAATATAAAGCCCTAGCAGCAACCATTAAAAAGATATGGAAAAGGTTGAAAAAAAAACTTCAAAGGTGGTTCTAGGGCTTTCATATTTCATATATGCAATCCTTGTGACAAGACCTGACTTTGGATACCAACAACTTTGACCGTGGCTTTGGAGTTTGACCTACTTTTGAAAAACTTTAACCCCATATCTTTTAAACGGTTGGTTCTAGGGCTTTCATATTTCACATGTGTATTTCTTGTGAGAAGGCCTTTCCTTGGGCACTATTAATTTTGATCATTTGACCTTGACCTTGATGTTTGACTTACTTTTGAAAAACTTTTACCCTTTCCATATCTTTTCAATGGTTGCTGCTAGGGCTTTCATATTTCACAGGTATATTCCTCGATACAAGACCTTACTTTAGGTACCAGCATATTTGATTTGCAATTGAGAAAGTTTAACCTTCGCTATAAGTTGCCATACGGAGACATCAGTGTTTCACAAACACATCTTGTTCTTAATAATGACTGTTTAGCAATAGATTAAATGGAAAAAAAATGCCTTGTATGAGTAATACACAGAGTATATATGGTACATTTACTTTATACTAAATTTGTCTTTGAAGATGGTTTTGTCAAAATGTAGAGGAAAAGGTTTTCTTTGATTTTGATCTCTAAAGAACCAACGAGGTGCCAAATGTCCATATTCAGACTGTGTCCCGAGCTACTGAATATAACGTGGTTAAAGACTGGATCGGATAGAAATAATCGAAATAGAAAATCCTGGCTCATGAGTTAGTTCCATGGAAGATGTAAATCCTCACCTCCCACTTTTGCCACAATCATATTCAACCTAGAAAGAATGGTGTTTTTTTCTGTAAGATTGAGACTCAAAAGAGATTTGTCAATTGGAAAACTTTCTGTGTACAAGGAAGTAAAATGTGTATACATAGTTATTTATGCATATTTTTTGCAGAAAATCACTAAATAATTTTATTTCCTGATTGATGTAAAGGCTTCTTTTAAAGGATTAGTAGAACGGGCCAGAGAAACTCTCTAATTCTTGTTTACACATATCAGTTGAAAAAGATTGAGATATACATGTAAAGATCAGTAAATCAGGCCTTGCCCCTTCTTCTTCCCTCCCTCCTTTGGTAGGTATATACACGCAAATGCAAGGTACGCATTTAAGAAACCTGCCCCCCCCCCCATGATTGTTGTTCTAATTGACACAAGAATCTCATTCTATTCAATCTGGAACGAAACTTGGAAAAAAAAAGGACGAGACTATCAAAAGTAAATATCAGCTTGTATGCTTCAAAATTTTCCGATTTTAACTAATCTGTTGTATTCATTTAACATAAGAAATTCTTTGATTTAGTTCTTGTGTATAGGTGTGCGAAACGTGTTAATTACAGGCAATGATTCATGTATGTAACTATGTGTATATATGACAATACCTTTTCTTAATAACAAATTATGAAACACATTAGCCTCTGTTAATAACAATTCCTAATTTTTTTATTCCGTATAAACAGATTAAGCCATGCTTCTAGACAACAGGATACATGTATATTTTGTTTGATACTTATATCAGCAAAACAATACTGGGTATTAATGGGTCCTTTACAACTAATACGCCAATCAAAATGTGGTTCTCTAATTAAGTGCAGGACCCATTAGTACCCAGTATTCTGCCTGTCTGTACGCCTGTCTAGTTGTTTGCCTCTCAACATTTATTTCTAAAATGCTACTCTTCCTAAAGTATCAAAATTTGATAAACAAGAGGACTACATCAAGAAACACGATTGGATTAATCGCTGTGTATTTTCGTTGAATAATCTTATCATTGTCACTAATATAATGTATAAGAAAGTCTTTCAAAATGCTAGTCTTCCTACAGTTTTGGTCTGAACTTGATAAAACTTGATAAACGGGTATGTTATCCAAGTGTACACAATGTATCCGTGCTTGATTTCGACGAACAAAGTTGCCACGAAACGTAATATACAATGAAGGGTAATGTGTTGGGATTATTTGAAAACGTTCCTCCTCCTTTAATACTGCTCTGACTTCAATAAAACTCGATACTTAAGCAGAATATACGGAGGGCTTCGGTATATCTATTAAAGAAAATATATTCTTTGAAAATATGTTTCAAAGTGCTATTATTCCTGCTAAAGTTTTTGGTTTGATTTTTAAGGAATTTGGATTTTTCTAAAACTAAGAAAAATCCAAGTGCAATGCAACTTTTACCTTCCATTAAACTATAAGCACAAATCGTTAGAACTACAGATTCAGGGGCATATAGTTTTAAAATTTGTTCTGTCCGTCCGTCTTTCTGTCAGTCTGTCCGCCAAAAACTTTAAACTTGCACACAACTTTTGATTGGTTGGAGCCAAAGCTTTCATATTTTGCATGTGTATTCCTTGTGACAAGACCTTTCTTTAGGTACCAACATATTTGTCCTTTTGACTTTGACCTTAGAGTTTGACCCACTTTTGCAAAATTTTACCAGTCTTTAACCTTAGCCATAACTCTGATTGGTTGATGCTAGGGCTGTCATGCTCAACATACATGTATTATTATTTCTTATGATAAGACCTTTCCTTGGGTACAAATATACATGTATTTGACTTATGACCTTGATCTTAGAGTTTGACCTACATGTACTTTTGAAAAACTTTATCCTTGGCTATAACCTTTGAATGGTAGGAGCTAGAGCTTCCGTATTTTACATACTAGTATGTGATTTCTTTCGTTTGAGGAACGAATTAAACAGAAATCATTTTCTGCTTGGTGTTATAATAAATTACATGTACTTGTTCGTAATTACAAGGTTTTCATTCGAAAACGTGGTTAATATCACGTGGTTCTTTAGAACCGGTCTCGTTAGCCAGGCTTTATAAGAGAGGAATAGTTGTTTTAATGCCAGTTTAAGACGTAGAGCATGATCAATGTTAAAATTTCATCTATATTTCTTCAATCCAACATTACAATATACATATATATATAATTATGGATTTTCATATTTTACATGTCATATGTACATTGTACAATAAAGCTGCTACGCGTCCTAGCTTTGTCCAAATAGTGTGTTGTTGTTTATTGTACTTTCATTTGAAAGTAATGAATGTACTTAAAATAGAAGTGTATTTTTTGTAATAAGACCTTTCTTTGGGTACCAATAATTTTGATCTTGACTTGGAGTTTGACCTACTTTTGAAAAACGTTAACTTTAACCTTGGCTAAAAGTTTTGAATGTTTGGAGCTAGGGCTTTCATATTTTACATGTGTATTTCTTGTAATAAGACCTTTCTTTTGGTACCAAAAATTTTGACCTTGATCTTGAAGTTTGATCTACTTTTGAAAAATTTTAACCTTGGACATAACCTTTGAATGATTGGAGCTAGGGCTTTTATGTTTTACATATGTATTTCTTGTGAGAAGACCTTTCTTTGGGTACAAATAATTTGATCTTAACCTTGGAGTTTGATCTACTTTTAAAAACTTTAACCTTGGCTATAAGTTTTGAATGGTTGGAGTTAGGGCTTCCAAACTTCACATGTGTATTCCTTGTAATAGGACCTGTTTGAGTACTAAGAAGTTTGACCTTGATCTTGGAGTTTGAACTACGTTTGAAAGACTTTAACTTTAGCCATAACTTTTGAATGCTTGGTGCTAGGGCTTTTATATTTCACAGGTGTTTTCTTAAGACAAGACCTTTTCTTCAGTACCAATATTTTTTTCTTTATTGTACAAATATCATTTCTGCTTGAACTTTCAGTAAGGCGTGATATTCTCGGCTATACATAATTAGCGTCTCTCAAATAATGACCTAGATTCTCATTGGTTGCCAGATTAGCTCATCAATACTGAAATTTACATAGCTTTTCATTCACGGGTGAAATACACATGGAATAAAAATGGTTCAGACGTTAACGAGTGACGCAAGGAACCAATTACATCGTTTCTTACAGTAAAGAGATGTGGCTTATGTCACCTCATTGTTTGTTAACAACAATCTTAAGTTGCTAATTTATGAATTTTTTAACCAATGTGAATCTAGGTCACCATTTGAGAGACGCTAATTATGTATAGCCGAGATTGTCACACCTTACTGAAATTCAAGCAGATATGATATTTGTACTATCTTGACCTTGGGAGTTTGACCTTATAAAAACCTTTTTTTTAAAACTTAAAACTTTGATCATCATTCTGAATGTTTGCTGCAAAGGCTTTCATGTTTTACAAGTGTATTCCTTGTACCAAGACCTTCCCTGGGGTACCAACATTTTTGATATCTTGACATTGACCTTGGAATTTGATTTGCATTTAAGATACTTTAATCTCGGCAATGGCAATAAGATGTCATATAGGGGCATCAGTGTTTCACAAACACATCTTGTTTATATAAAGCTGTAAAAGATTACTTTCAAATACCATTAATAATACATGTACCATATGCAAAAACTTAAACATTATTTTGTAACTGAACAGTTAAAATTTTGCACGGATCCTTTCTGAGTGTCTGGGCTTTTTCACTCAATGTCGTCCATGGAAGGACGTCCGTGATATAATCAAATGGACACGAAAAGCTTCCTGGAGCAGGTCACCAAACACCAGAATTACACTGCTGCCACGAATTTTGTAACGTGAAGCGGTCTAAACAGGTAAACAGGCTCGCCGCTGCTTAACTTGCCTGACACTGGGGGAGAGTCTATTGCTTCACTAGAAAAGCTAGCTCACTAGGGAGGCAGTATGTTCTCTGCCCGAAAGACTTTCCCTCAATCAGGGTAGTATCTTCACAAAGCATGGGTTCTCTTTGAGTGTTTGGGCCTCTTCAGTAACGGCGCCGGCAGCCGTCCATGGATACCAAGTCTCCGTAATTGAATGGACACAAAGTCCTAGCCCTAGAACTTCCTCAAACACCAGAGACACTACGCTGCCACCAGTTTTGTAACGTAAGCTGTCATCTATCCAAGCGCTAGGCTCAGAGCAGCTTAATTTGCCTGTAATCGAGGGAGACTCTACCGCTTCTATACAAAAGCTAGCTCACTAATTGGGCAGTTTGGGCTTCTTTATATACTGTCCGCTACAATTATACATTTAAAAACCTAGTTTTGATTTTTACTTTATGTAACAAATGCAATAAAAAAAAGTAATTGCTCATGTATGCATGCGCATTATTACCACTGACTCTTTGACAAGACTGTAGCTCTACTGATTTTTACTCATAATAAAAGATAAGGGAAAAAATAGCACCTTGATTTGAAAGTAATCTATGGAAACGCCAATGAATAGAAATTTCATTCATTGTTTAATCTACTATCAGCTTCCAAATCATACCAAAAACTGTAGAAGGTCTAGCGTTTTGTAAGAGTTCCATACACTTTTCTATTTTTAGTAAACATTGCAAAACCGTTTGTCTTAACCAAACACGGGAAATAACGCTGATAATTATGCATCTTAGTTTAGTCTTATTGTGTACTACATTTTAATAAAATCGGACCAAAAAACTGTATAAGTAGGTTTTAACAGTATTTTCTACTTTTAATAACCATTGCAAATTTGCAATACTATTCATGGAAATTAAAAAAAAAACAAAAACAAAAAAAAAAACAAAAAAAAACCCAGATATATAGAACTTTTAATCTTTAGGTTACTTGTGTGCTAAGATCTATTTTATCGGACCAAAATAGTAGAAGGAAAATCTTCTTATTTTTGGTTTTTGTTTTTTATAATTTCAGACAGGCAGACGGACGATGGACACATTGCTCTAAGCTCTTTTTATTTTCGATTTCAAAAACGAAGGGAAAAATCAACAACGATTTTAAATGAAATGTTTATTGAGGAATAAACATCTTTGTCAATCACATTTCAAGATTTCTCGTTACATAAAAAAGAACAATATATATACAAATAGACAAAATAAATTTTGCTGAGCAATTTTAAAATCACGATCTTTTTGTGTATGTTCTCATCAGTATCCACAAGAGTTTCACTGCTATGTTCTAAATTTTGAATTTAGCGGGTGGGAGTAAATACAAAATTTTAAATTTCGTATATACATGTACTCCCAACCGGTAAATTCAAAATTTAGAACATGATACCACAAACTTTTCAGATACTAGCTAAATCCCCAACATCAATTTATCATAATTTATTTAACTTTTACAAATGCGAAAAATGTTATATATAATGACCAGAAATGAGTATTTAAAACAAAATATGCCTTTCAGTGGCTTAGTTTTTGTATTATATGACGGTCTACATTTGATCCGCTTCTTTGAAAAGAATTGAAACTTTCGAAATTATACAGTCATTTCATGAGGTTGTTTTTGAATACCTCATTCGGAAAGCATTAATCTAAGGTTTAAGTTTTTGTCAGTAAAAAATAAGTTAGAAGAGTTGAATGAAACAAATATACTGAAAGAAATTTGCAAAGGAGTGAGTTCAGTTAATGGACTATTTTCTTAATAGATGTTACAGTCGTATGAATTTCTCATCATGATTTATCATGATGAACGTCATGAAATGAAAGTATACAAGTTAAGCAGTAACATCTAAAAATTATTTCCAGAGAATTTAATGTCAAAAAATACTTAACTCAAATATTCAGTATCTTGAGTTTATCCTACTAACACCTGATTTCAAATATCCTTTTTACACGAATATCGCTTCATATTGATATGTTGAGCTACAAAAACTTGTACTCGATAGACTTTATTTTTTTAAAAATAAAATCATTCTTGAGGAAATAAAATATGTTTTTAAAACTGCTCCCTGCTAATCTCAGTAACGATGAGATAAATTTTGATATGGAGAAAATAGGAAATGATGGGACGAATTCTTAAATCTAACAGTCTTACGAAGAAAAAGGGAATGAGAAAAAAAATACTAAGCTGATATTACACTTGCAGTGCAAAAAGACAAAAAATCGGTTCTGCATTATACAGTATGTGTACATAAGACAAAGATGTAACTGCAATTTTTCACTTGAAAATAAACTGACAAAAATCATAATATGTTTGTGTCTATTGTACAACTTGAATATGATTGTCGATTTTTCCTGCAATTAAGTGTTCATGCAACTGTCTTGCAATTGCGTGTTTGTGTGTCCTCAAGATCGAATCGTTCAACTCTACCAGCTTCTTTCCTCAAACGCATAAATAAACATAATACAATCAATCAATCAATCATCAGAATACCTTTACTCTCCACAATCACCCTTTTGCTCTCTAAGTAATGAACAATGTAACGATGGTGCTATGCAAATCTTAGCTATAACATGATTTTCGATACCTTCCGAAGTAAGTAATTTAGTTCCTACAACGGGCGTAAATATCGTCTTTTATTGTATTTTTGGTCATACGTAAAGCATCTTTAATGCTTCTACTTCCGCTTCCTGTTGACAAGCGTGTTCCAATTTTAGTTTCCTCTGCGCAAAAGGAAATCAGCAGATCGTATCCTTAGTCATATATGAGGCTTTACGTACGCTGGTACTTCCGTTTTGGTCGGCCGAATGCACTGTGTGTGTGTTTTGCTTTCTTGGACATTTTTGTCGAGCTAGACAGAGCTTCCCACAAAATACACGTTTGAAAGTGTTCCAGAACTTTTCACTGAACCAGCAGTAAACAATAAAATTGACGGAGGACTTAAATGTCAGCAAACTTTGTGCAATAAAAGTAACCAAGTTAAAGACTCGAATGTCCTCGGGGGTTTTCATTGTATAAACTGATATATGTCTTATGGCATAACACAATAGAATAGGGGCCTGGCACACAAAAAATACCATTATTATTCCAATCAACATCATTGTTATTTTAAGTTGTTCCCTTGAAATCATGTTTTGCATGTTGACATCATGGAATCTAGGATAATTTGTAGATTTTTTAATTTCTAGAATCAACTTGATGTTGAAAATAAGGAGCGCAATCAATGGAAATATACAGCCAAATATACAATCAACGATGATAGGGTAAACTATTCTATATTGACTCAGTCCCATTGCAGTTGGAACGGAATGATAAACAGTAATATTACAATGAACAGTGCTTTCGGTTCTGAATTCAAAAAATCGAGGGATTCTGAAAATAAATGAAAATATAAAAATGCCAGCTATGATCAGTCTTGCCCTGTTCACTGTGCAAATGGCGATGGCCTTTAGAGGATGACAAATTGCAATGTACCGCTCAACAGCAAGGACAACGGTCAGCCAAACAGAGGCCATAAGAAAAGTCTCAACGAATATTGGGGCAATAGTAGACGAATAAACATAGTATTTATAGTAAAATTCCACGTCCATATGCTCAGACGCCATAAACATTGAAACCAGACTGACGAGAAATCCAAGATCAGCAATGGCTAAGGCTGTTAGGTAGGAATTAGTAGACGTGGTCATGTTCTTCCTGCCAAGAACAACAACAGTTAGCACAATACCTATGATGCCAATCGCACACGCTGTTGGTTGAAACACGTTGAAGAATCGATGATAGTCCGGCAAATTGTTGATGAACATTTGGTGCGGGTGTTCTGAATTATCACAGTTGGAGATGTAGTATTCTGGGTAATCGGACTCGTTCCCATATTCATATAGATTATCCAAAATATCATCTATACTTGATTGATTATAAAGAGCAAGCAGGTGCGTGATATTTACACCGCCGTAGTTGTATAGGTCAGTGTAGTCCATCTTGAAGTTAGTAAAAGATTCTTGTTCCTGAAAAAAGAGATTGCCACTTTTACAATACATTCATCTCAATAGTAAGTTAGCATAAAGTTTTAGGTTTGTAGTACATTGTATATCTTGAACTCAAAAATTGTTTGCGCAATAGAAATGATGACTTTACTTGGAAAAGAAAACATTATCCTATCATTCTGATAACTTCTGGTTTTTTCAAGGGAATAAACCTGAAAATAAAATCTCCTTAATTCATATTCTCTGCTGGTGCCACTTAACATTCATTAACATCAATGAAGACTTTTTTTTCTGGGAAATCTCATTCAATAACCGTATCTTACGTTAAGTATCAAAACAATCCCTTATCCCCTCTAAATATTTGTAAATATCCCCAAATCAATGATAAAATTAGGTCATATCTATATTTAAGAGAAAGGAACGTGTTTCATTTTAGTTAAATTATACATCGCAGTGGTAACCTGATTAAGGACTGCGGGGTATCCAATGTTCTACAAGATGTTTCGCTATGGCACTAGTATCATATATTAAGCTATTTTCATGGCATTATCAAGCATTCGTCATCATCACTGATGCTGTAGATATTATGAAAATTGCTGCTCTGGTATTCTCATTTACTACAGTAAAACTCGTTTATAAGGAACTCCGAAATAAATAAATCTCGGTTATAAGGAATTTAAAATTTACTGGGAAACTCCTTCATGAATCTAACTTGGAAAAAAGGAATTCCCTTATTAAGAACTGCATTTTGTTCCCATATCCAGAGTTATGTTGCTTTTATTAGCAATACTTAATTCCTAGGTACGAAAATTAACATTTCGTGCATATTAACTTAGAAAATATTCCTATAGGACTTTTGTTTATGAATCAAATGTTTAAACTGACACGCAGATACTGGGCCAAACAGCCAAGGAGCCATTGCAGCGAGACAATATTCCAACAAGTGCGTATGCATTTGACGCTATATTTTTCCCGTTCTTTTTTTTCTTTTGTTTTCTTGGAAAAAGTAACGTGGACGTTTTTAATATTTTCCAAGGCCGTAGGAACCGGGGGCACGGGGGAGGGCGTGCCCCACCCAATAATTTTGCCGATATATAGAATACTATACAAAACATGGCTACTATTTGCTTGTGCCCCCTCAATAAAAACGTCTGATGACTTTTTTTATTTTTGCTTGTCAAGGAATTTTGGTAGTTGACAGTGCCCCTCCAACTGAAAATGTATGGTTGCCCCCCCCCCCCCCCCCCAACTGAAATTGCTTCCTACGGGCATGTTTACCTTACATGGAAGATAAAAGTAGTGCAAACTAAAATTCATGAACTTTTTCTTACAGTTAAGGAACGTTAGAAGAGTTTTCATAATATAAGTGATGTACTAGAATGCATTGTTAACGAATGTAAAATACAAAACGGAAATCCTTTTCTGACCGATATGGTTTTAATCATAGAATATGTAGATATTAGGCTTTATAATCAACAATATTACTCGATTAATTTTCATTTAGAAGAGAATTAACAATGTTCACGTACTAAATAGATGCCTCGAACTTCCTTATCGATTTAATTCAGAGCTTTGTGATAAATATAAAGAACTTTAAACACTATATGAAGAACTTCCTTATAAATATAAAGTATTTCCTCGCTCACAGCTATGAGGAATCTGAAGAAAGTGAAAACCGAGGTATATAAAAATTCCTTATAATCGAGTGTTTATCATAAATCTCAGTCTCATTTTTCAAACTTCTCTTTTGCTTCTAAGATCCCTTTGAACCAGAACCAAATTTTGATTTCCGTTGTAATAAAAAAAATTATTTTACACAAACTCTGATTGTTCAGCAGAATGGAACTCAGATAAAAACAAGCAAACTAGATTATATGAAATCAACTCCAATTACCACGGGTTATATACATGAAAAATGCCTAGGCGTAATACGTTAAAATACTACCATACACGTGCACAAAGCATAACAAATGACATACATGTAATATGAACTTTGACAGTGCAGTTCGATTAACACATGTTTCAAGAAAGTATATAAAGTCTATGTTTTTAAAAATATGTTAAATGCAGACTGGACTACATGTAACATATGATAAACAGATGTATATGCCAAATTATTTATATAAAATATATTTAATTGATATGCTTCTATGATTTTTGATTCACAGAGCTTACGCTTAATACCAAATATACATGTACATTTCTATGAATGTTAGACTTTCTTTTTTTCGGGACAATTTCACATGATCTAGCTATATAGATAATATTATGCTCCTTCATAGCATGCAAAGCTAGTTTACGATAAGCAGTTCTTTTTTATTTCATTTCAAATGCAAAAATGCAATATGTTTTACAAAATCGTGTATTTATGTTCTCGAGAGAAACGCCTGTATATTATCAGATTACGTGAACTTTTGATGTCTTTTTTTCCTCCAAAAGATTAATTGCTTTACCAATAAACATTCCCACGTATCTGGTTTATCATCAATTTGATGTCTAAAATCGCAGAATTAATTATTTAGACTCAATGATATATATATTTTTTTCTTTTCGATGTTCAAATAACTGCAAGGGTATGCACAGAGCGATTCAAAAGCAATTCAGAGTTGAAATTTGAGCTGATTAATGCACTTGTAAACAGATTCATGGATAGGGCTTCTAATACCTTATAATTAGAGCATATACTGTCGTATTAGCAATATTTTTTCTGTATAATATTGCTAATATTGAATTAACAAATGAAATTAATTAAATGCTTGAGCTTCTCTCGTACAGTTTAACTTTGCACTTCAATCTTTTTGTTAATGTATTTTCATATTGCAAATCTTGTAGTTTTTTCAAAAAGTTAGATAAAATGATTAATTTTAAAGTTACAGAATCAAACAGATATTGATATGCTACACCCAAATGTAATTGATCATGAAAAAACTCGTATGATCATCAATACATTCTTCGTCTCTCAATGAATAAGACAAAGGCGGTCATTTATTGTGTGTTTTAAGCTCAAGGATAAAATTGTTTCTTCTGATAAACTACATACTCTTCCCGTCCTCAAATTAAAACTCTAAATCATTACATTGAAAAATCAAAAAATAAAATCTTTATCAAATGTCTTGAATTTCATATTTTATTACGTCAAATGAAGAAGTATGATTTCTTGTTCTTACTTGTGAATTTATACTTGGATTGATGTAAATCAAATAAAAAAAAACATATCCATATCTTCACGCGAATAATGAACAGCAATGTCATATTTTGTTACTGATTTTTTCCCTCACTCCTTTGTTTTCCAGTTTCTTTTCTCTGAATCTCTTAAGACGGTCGTTAATATGATGTGGTGATAAACTGAATCTCAGAAGAATCCAAGACTTGACAAGAGATATAAAATTCTTTCTGGAATTCAATCAGACTCTCCCTCTTAAGTATGTCTGGCACTCAATAAACACCTGAGATCATTACATTAGTTAAGTATTTGAATTACAGACGAAATGTAAAACAAATGCACTGCAGCGTTTCATTTAGTTGTTAGTTTATTGCTGGATCAATTCCAGTCTGATGCATATATTTTCCGATAAGCTTTCTTCTATATATTTCTGAGAAATAAAATATTTTTGACTTCATTTAATTATAACATACTTATGTCATTTATTTAAAATTTATGTTCCTAAACATGCATTCTTTATTTCAATTGATAGAAAAATTTTGTTCTGGTAAGAAAGTAAAATAAAATCTATTGGGTAAGGTGTAAAAACACTTAATCTTACCGTGGAGCACTGAGCTAAATTCTCAAAAAGAAGTCCTTCATTTATCGAAATTGTAAAATTAGATTCTCCGACACCAAACAGCAAACCTTATTTTTCAAAGGAAGGGAGACAGAATAGTGCGAATAATTGTTCACTATACGCGCGAGAATACAGAAATGTCAGATTGTTTTAGATCCAGTTTTTCCTTCTTTTTTCTCACCCTCTTGACCACCGTGTGAGTGTGAAAAAGCACTCTATAACGCGTGAATGTCACTCAGAATTAAGGTCTAAGCTTCATATCACAGGAAAACCTCCGGAACACTCGAAGAATTTGATGCGAATGTTGCGAACTCTAAAAGAATTCCTTGTTATAGCACCTAGTGGTATTCCCGTTAGGACAGAGCCACTGATACCTGTATCAATAACAGGCGTGGAGTATATTAACGACTCTGGCCTAAGATAAATTCAGAATTGTTCTGAGAGGCGATTCCATTTCCAGGGTTAGGAGGAGATTTGTGGTTTCCTAATGCTTAGAGATAAGGTATTACGTACGACTTCCATTAAGTTTTTCATTTTAATAAAAGATATGAGTTCTGTTGAATTTGTATGACGAAGAGAAACTTTTAAGAATTCACAAAGTCATGTTAATTATCGCAAAACAGGCATGATTTATCGACGGACCAGGGGAGTGCGGTTAGAATGAAGTTCTGGGTTAACTCGCTAATCTCACTTTATACAACTCCTTCAGGTCATTGGGTGTTTACATAGTACTGCTATTTTATCAAGGCAGATTTTCATTGCATCACGTTAGAATCAGTGAGAATAAATTCAAAACAAGAAACAAACAAAAGTTTGAATAATATTTTGAAAAGTTAATTATTAATTATACATGTATTTTTAAACGGGTTCAAGAGAGTTCAAGAGATGGTCCTACATGTAGGTCAACTGCGTGGAAGTACCTCATGACTATTGTAACTGTAAATGAATTTAATGAAGAAATTTAGAACCTGTTCATTCAGTATCATCCGAAGGACCGCAGAAATTATCTCGCAATCTGATACCAGCAATGGCAAGGTTTCATTTCCTGAATTTTCATCTACAAAATTCTCGCACATTACTTTTAATTGATTCTTTACTTGGAAAATTTGGTTCTGTCTGTTAACCAGCACATGTTTTTGCTATTAAAGTGTAAATTTTGGACTCTAAATAAAAAAGAAAATCATTCAGGCTTTGACACACGTGCTGGTTTTTGTATGCATTCCATCGTATGTCAGTACCGGTCCGCGTATTCCAATAGGAACACAGTACATTCCACGGAAGTATGTCTCACAGCCATCTCGCTTTTCTCTTGAAATAAAATTTCAGATACATTGTAGATGTGCAAAATGTAATATGTGATATTCCATATGTTATATTTGTAGAAGAAACCGATAGACAATACAATAAATCAGAGGATATGTACCCGGGGATTAAATTTTATATTTTACAACAGAGGAAAAAACAGAGGGAGACGACTGCTTTGGGTTGGGCCTTCGATGACTGGGGCAAGGTCAAACGATCCTAATGTGCTAGGAAGAAAACACACGAAGGTAAACTAAAATTTGAAATATTTTTAAAAAGAAAATATCTCAGTCAAATATATACACTTTTCTGTTCCTAATTTTTAAAAAATCCAATGTCCTGTATCAAGAGATATTTAAACGTTAATTACTGCCTACGTAAGTATACATTTAATCATAGGTACAAGCAGTTATATAATATATTTCATTCAAACAATGCACCAGTGGCGGACCCAGGATTTCTTAAAATCGGGGGGTGGGGGGTTCAACATCCGAGTTTCTGGGAGCCGCCTGAAGGCCCCGAGTGGGTCCACTCATATTTGCTTAATATTATATCACAAAGGGGTTTGGAAGTCGGGTCTCCCCCCCCCCTCCCCCCTTCCGATATCCGCCTGTGTGTACGGGTAGCAAAACGATACTTGGTCACCATTTGTGAGACGATTCCAACGTTTCAATTTTCATATGTAGGTCAACGTGTCTATTCCCCAGCCCGTCGCATTAAGACTAGTAGTATACAAAAATTATATTTTAAACAGATAGCAAAATGATTTACTGTCATTTACGCCGTTTCAAACTCCACCTAATCCCCTCTACGATAAAGGAATCTGATAAATACAAATTTTGAAATATTTTTCTTCAGAATTGCAATGAACAAGCAAGCAAATGATAGGGAATTCAAAAGGGTGTAGTAACTTGTATGCGGATAAAATACAGCTATTTATTTGATTAACATATCTTAAAATTTTGATGAATTCATATGTGTATCTGTTCTGTTAATTGAGTCCCGGATTAGGTTTGCGTCATTTTAACTGCATTTGAGAGATAAGAGAGCTCGTTTACAGAGATATCAAAACGAAATACCTCCCAAAAGTGACCCAGCTTTGAAACATGTTTTCAATTATTTCTCAAATTTCTATGCATACTAGGACGATCTGAAATCCTTTGAAATGACAGTTCTCAAATGACGTTTGTTTCAAGCAGTTTGTGAGTGTATCTAGCAGACAAAATCTAACATACTCGTAAAAATTTATGTAAATTATCGTCATAGTTTTAAAGATAGACCCAGAACGAAAATTGCCAAATTCATCTCTTCAAATGATTAATATATTTACATGCAATGCACCAACGCGACTCTTTAGTATACAATTAATTACCCCTTATGAGGTCAACATGGTGAAATAAGGACCCGAAACATAGCCCACGAGGTGACCTGACTTGACCGACGCCGCGTAGCGCCCGAGGTCAGGTCAGGTCAGCGAGTAGGTCAGGTCGAGGGTCCTTATTTCACCATGTTGAACTCATAAGGGGTAATCAATAGTTTTATTATACCGATATAAGTTAAGACAATTTTTGTAGGTTTAATTACTAAAATAATCAGTTGTGTATTAGGCCTGTTATTATTAGTGTTACATCGGGATCGGGATTCGCTAGTGAAGTTGTTTACTTTTCGCCTTCAAGTCTTGTAAGTTTTTGCACCGCCGATTTATTAAAACACTCTGTGATTGTCAGTAACAAATTCATAAATACCATTCCCGAGTACAATGACAATCTGATGCATGCAGACTATAGCTGTATAAAAGAGCCAAGTCTGCATTCGTTGAATTTGACATTGTAACGAAAGTTTCAATGAAAACGATAAATTTTATGGCGTATCTAAAGGCCAATCGTGTTCGTATCATAAAAAGACTAAACATATTTCTATAACGGCATTTTTTGTAATGAACAATCATTACTGTATATGCATAAATTTTTAATTTGAATGGAATTTAGATTAACAGGTCATTTTTAGCGGTTATTATTTATAATGACCGGGTCATTATACCCCACGTGCAATGATTCCTAGGTCATTATTGCTGTAAACGGTACTTTTTGGAGTCATTATTGAGTTTAAAAGCCTTCTAACAAGCCAGTCAAATTTGAGTATTCTTAAAAGATGTATAATAATATCAAATATGGAAATTCGAACAGTTATCAAGCCCAAAAGTCCATTGAAACAATACAAATTGGGGAGTAGATCAAACACGGACCTCTAAAAGCATCAGAGGTGGAATCAGGTGCCATGGAAGAGTAAGCATCCACTGTCGACCGGTTACCCCCGCCGTATGCTCCTTGTCATAATCGTATATAGTTTTTTTTTCTCTTTCAACTCCTCACTAGATTGAAGACACCCCCTTCAGTGATATACATAATTAAGAATGTAAAGATCACTTTGTACTGACCACAATGTGTCTGATAATTTTCTATTGACTTCTATAAAAAGTGCTCAATATTGACAACTTATTTCTTTTTTTTATACTGTTCTAAAAAATAGAAAATGTATTTATTAACCTTCTAGTACATAATCAAAATATTCATGCGCATGGGTAAACAAGCTTTGTTTTATAATAAAGAAATGTAAGGGTGAAATTAAAGTCTCTTTATTTTTTATGATATTTGAGTGACATCATTCTCATGTGACATGTACACTGATCCAAGTAGTGAAGAAGGTTTCTTTTGTATAAGTCACACTATTTATAATTTCAATTGATACCTTGGTGCAAACTTAAATGGAGCATTTTTACCTTAATTAAACAGGTAAAACACATACTCTAAAGTTTACATAATGCGATGCAGTAAAATGAGTTTAGACATATGTACCTTCTTGTGAATGGACATTGCGATGTAGAAGTTGCATGACTGTATCTACTAGTCTTCAATGTTCTAAAACAGTCATAAACTGAAAGGTCGGAGTGACGCGAAAAAGCCAAATGCTACATAAAAATGTAGGTCTATAGATCTATTAGAAATGTACATGTATTCAATTTCGACATTTTCTCTTTTTCTCCCTTTTAAACAAGATCGACTCCATACTCTGACGATATGTGTTAAGCAGTAACTGTGAGTTTGATATATGATGCCAAACAAAAGAAATTTTAAAATTACTTGATATATAATACCCGTTAATGACTTACATGTAATTTGATATCTATGTAAAGTACACAAACTTATCTTGGTTTTTTACATTACACCCTTTTTAAATGAAGCTTTTTCCCCAGAATTCCAAAAAGTGTCTTATCTCCCTCTTTTTTTTTTATTAGAAAATAGTGATGTTTCACAGATTTTCGAATAAGAATTTTTTACGCTGATGGTATCATACAGCAGAAATCTAAAACATTTAATAAAAAATTCTAAAGAAGACATTGATTGTCTTCGAAAACAAAACTTAAAAAAAAAAGTAAACTAAAAAAGTTCTTTGTCGTGTCAAGATAAGGATGGTAATTTATTTTGGGAATAACTTGTCCATTTTATGAAATAATACGTTTCGATGTTCATCATTTTCGATAATATTCCACCGAAGATAATCTCCGATTTCAGGAAAACATATAATCTTGTTGCAAATCTCTCAGTTGGCTTCGAATTCCAAACATTTACTTCACAACGGTGGTAAAGAGTTAATCTTGTACATTGAATATAATTGATATACAATAAACCCTTTGAAAATATATAACCAGTAAATTGCCAAATTTCACGGAGATTTTCTTTAAACACACACACACACACACAAACACACACAATAAACGTTCACTTTATAAACAGATTATTCTTTTATCACAGTAGATGAAACACTCATCAGAATTTCTTCTACATAAAGACTTCTTTAGTTCAAGGACAGGAAATTGGGGGGTGATGTGATTTATATATGAATCAATTAATTTCAACTAGTACAGTACGTAGAAAATATTCCAAACTAACACATGTACATGTACATGTGTACACATGGCGACTCTACGAACAAGTGAAGAATAACAACAGAATAATTATAAAATTGTGAATATATTAGGAATGACTCTAATTCTTGGCCAAATTATTCGAGTATAACCTGGTTTGGGTCAGTTTACGCTTTATAATCCGCGAAGCGGATTATAAAACAGCGTAAACTGACCCAAACCAGGTTATACTCGAATAATTTGGCCAAGAATTAGAGTCATTCCTTATAATTTAATTTTAAAATCATTAAATAACTATGGGTGTAAAATTTCGTTGCTTTTTATTAGTTCAAATTTGCCGCTCAATAATACAACCGTTGTAACGGAAGTGATGGGAAGCGAGGGGAGGTAAAAACTGATACATAGGCCTAGCAGCCTTGTTGTTTGTTTACATGTGGTAAGATCGAATTATTGTTTGAAGTTAAAGATACATTTATTAAATCTGGAATTTTCCATGAATCCCGAGGACTGGAAATGAGAGGATTGTATGGATACAGATGATTCAGCTGGTTGTCAGGGGTGTGTGTCCCCATACCAAACCAGGTTATACAGAAATAATTTGTGTTCCTTTTTGGATATTAACCAATCACAGGCTAGAATACAAACAAAATTAAATTATATACATGTATGTTTCGTAAGTCATAACAAATTGGAAACCCAAAGATTGACTTTTTTTCTCAGATGATAATTAGTAGAGGCAAACAATTAAAATTGAAAACTCCATTTTTGAATGAATGCTCTGATGTTCACTAATAGCCTCGTTTCTGAATTTTAAGAATATCTAAGCTCCACCTAGGGTGAGATTTTGAAAAGTTGATGATAAAACGTGAAGCCAAAGAAAAGGGAACTTCAACAAAAAAGGTGTGGGAGGGGCAGCAGTCCTTTTCTGATTACCACACTTAATTAACAATTATTCTTGCAAGGAGCACCTCTTGCGAAATGAAATTATTCGTTTTTATTTTTATGGTTCTGAACACAGGTACTTGTGGATAGGACCCCCCCCCCCCCCTATATTCAACCCCGGGGCTTGTTGGACATCTTTTTTCACAAATTATATTTATTGCACTTATTCATCATGTGTACATCATAATAATTATTCATCAAAATAATCGTTCCACACAAAACTACCCCACTATACATTATAAGAGAGACTATGCCTGACTGCTGATCGGATATTTATGATAGATCAATTTCATACATTCGTCATTCAACCATACAAATCCTTCCAGGTTTGTAAACATTGTCTCTTATAATGTACATGTATAGTGGGGTATTTTTGTGTGGAACGATTATTTTGGGGTTTTCACGATTTCTTCCTATGGTACAAATGGTAGAATGTCCAACAAGCCCCGGGGTTTAATAGGGGGGAGGGGGGGGGGGGGCTCCTGTCCACAAGTATCTGCGGTTCTGAAATACATGTAAAATCTCTAGTTCAAAGGTCTATTTGCGAATTATTGTTCTCGCGATTTGACGTGTAACGGCCATTTCGCGTTATAAAGTACTCGCGTAAAATAAGGAATCTATAGTACTATGAGGAAGAAAAGGATATATACAATATACACCAAGGCAACGTACGTAACAAACTCAGAAATATTTATTAATAACACAGCTGTGACGATGGATATTATGAAACAAATCACTTTACAATGTACGAAACACGCAAAATGCAATATATATACTGCGAATCTGGAATTTAATTTGTACGTATATACATGTATCTATAATTATAGCTTATCGACACTTCAGCATTGTAACACTTTCAGAATATGATTATAACATTGTTATAAATATATAGAGATTAAAAAGTGTACGTAATCATATCTTGTATGATAGCTTCAGATACTAAGGACTTAGGTCAGTATGGTGTTAAATCAAGACTATCTAATGCCATTCTAATATTGTTAAATATTAGTAGAAAATCTATATTAAATGTTATGTGGATCACACCTTGGTATGGAGGCTTGTACCTTCCTAGTTCACAATGTACATGTATCATTTACTTAAATGTAAGCGATTTAACGTGTGCTCTCTGACATTTTGCGAATATTTTGAGGTATGAGGTGTACGTGATGGAAACTGAATCATCAGAATTAACAACATATATTGTGCTAATGAAAATATATAGATTTTTTTTCTGTTTTCTAAAATCACTTCCTGAATGATACACAGAATATGCATGTAGTTGATGCGAATTTCAAGATTAATATAACAAGTATGCAAGCATTTGAGAAATATATACCGCGGGTATATGTGAGTCTTTCCCATATAAGACAAAGGAAATGTATCCAGATTGTCTACAGAAAAAGGTGATTGTATGTTCTTGACTTCTTCTTTAAAACGACACGAAAGTGGATGTACATGTCGGTATCGGGATTACTTTTGACATGATTTCAAATTGAATTCCATGAAAATTCTTCATTTTCTACATTATTACTTTATTTAATTATAACCGTGATAAATTAATTTTAAATTAATTATGACGTTATAATGGATCTAGCACCATAAAGACAGTCTAAACTCATTTCCTAGATTTTGACCTTATTCTAATAGTAAGCTTGCCAGAAAGTATACTTCGAGTAATGTCTAACGTTACATTTCGGTGTTTTGTTTGTTTGTTTGTTTGTTGTTTTTTTTTTGTTTGTTGTTTTTTTTTGTACTCTTATTTTTTAGGCAAGAGAATGCTTTTTCAATTCCGAGTTACATGTATAAATGCACATTATTGTTAGGGTGACAATTATGTATAAATTGTAATACAACAATTTTAAAAGTGAAGTTGTATAAGCATAATATTTTGACAGTTACGTATATATCAATTAAAGCAAAAAGTTATTTAAGCTTTCCGTTAGAAAAAAAATCCACGGATTTAAAATACGTAACAAATGAATAGTTTTTATTTTCTGAAATCACACTCGGTGACTGGAATTAGTGAAACCTGCTGACTAATACGTGACTGGCGTTTGAAGATTGAGCAAGGCGATAAAATATATCCTTAAAGTTTTCCTGAATCAGCAGGGTTTCAAGACCTATTATTATCATTATTTCGCATATATAGTTACACAACTGAGCATTTATGAGTTGGAACTGAGGATCCCATCACAAATAATACGTCCTAATTCATAGCCTTATAAATAGTTTTTCTAAATTACAAGTCATATTAGTAAGAATTTTTGCCTTAAAAAATTATGGATAATTAAATTTTGTTTAAATTTACATGAATTTGAAAGTAGATTTAAGATGCCCTTCCCGTGATGCACAGATAGATAAGTTGTGATTACTTTCTTCTTTTTTAAAGCAAAAACATCTCAGTTTTATCAACTGCCAAAACGTTCCGCCGTGCTAAAACTCATGCAGTCTATAGCTATTAGAAACAAATTAGATGAAATGTTTGGATATTATTTTGTATAGAAATATCGTTAAAATTGAAAGGAAATAAAATTATTAGAGAAAAATTGATTTAAAAAATTAACGAAAATTTCCCATTCTGTAAACATTAACAAGAATTGAATGAATCATTCTGTTCTCTGGTATAAAATGATAGAAAATTGAATACGAGAATTTTTACTTTTAATGACCTTAAAAAAATCTAGGCTGATGATAGAATAGATATAAATTTATATTTTTACTTGCATTATTTAAGTTTGGGAAGCTTAGTTATTCAAGAGTTTTGTAACACCTGTGACAATTTTCCATTGTTATGCTTAATGAAAATAAGCACCTAAGATTGACATAAATATAAACACCTAAAATATGACATGAATAGAAACCCCTGTAAATGACATGAGAATGTACACCGAAATTTTACATATAATGTAAATATGCATGGCCGTAGGACCCGGGGGGGGGGGGGAGGGGGGCAATAATTTTGCCGATATATAGAATACCATTGAAAACAGCTAGTATAAGCTCGTGCTTCCTCAACAATAACGCCTGGTGACCTTTTTTTATAGCTTGTCAAGGAATTTTGGTACTTGATATTCCCCCCCCCCAACTGAAAATGTATGGCTGTGCCCCCTCAAAGTAAAATTGCTTCCAAAGGGCCTGATATGAACACCTAAATATGACATAATATAAATATACACACTAAAATATGACTTAAATATGCTCTAGGCACAATCAACAACTAATAGGCTTTATAAAAGAAAATATTCTTGGAGACAATCTCCTTTTGTGCAATTTTCATTATAGAGAGAAGAAATGGTTTTCGCTTGCATGTACTTTTAAGCACTTAAATTTGAGCATATCTTAATGGAATTTTCAATACTCATCTGGGCATGTTCTTCATGAACATTCTTCCAATCAAAGTTTATCCTTTATTGATTTTGTGGATAAATTCATTGGATAAATTCATCGAAATCTATCTGAGATTTCTAAGTCAAAAGATCTCTTCAATCTTGAAAATGTGTTGTACTTCATTCATAATGCCTCATTTAGTTGATATTTTGATTAACTGATTTCTCAAATACCTCAGCTAATATGTGTATTTAAAATTGAGTAAATTTTAACAAAAGATAAAAAAAAAATGAATTTACAGAAAGAATTCTTAATTCTTCCGAATCACCTTTCAAGCGTTCCAAGAGATTTATCAATTCTGAATGATGTGAAAGAGAAATGTTTTGTTGATGGCGTGGTTAAAATGTCCTTGCCTGACTTGGATCCATGAACATCGTTTGCCAAAAATAGAAACAAAGAGTATAATTGATCGAAACTGGTGGAATTTTTCTTTGGGTACGTGTAAGACTGGAAAAATAATTTTGATTCTTCTTACTGCATGACATTTGAAAGTGAGCAACATTTCTATAAAAAATACATCTGCTATATATCTGCCATTTTTTTACACTATACAATGTACTCCATCTTTTGTGATTGAAATTTATTCATTGTTATGTAATAGTTTAAAAAGAAAATCGGTAATTTGTTTTTACCTCAGATAATGTTTTCAGTTAAAAAAAAAAAAAAAAAAAAAAGAAGGTACATTTATAAAACCAAACATCTCGTAATTCCTTCTCTTCCTTTAAAATTTGGGGTAGGAAGATAAAATAAAACCTGATCGCTGTGATATTTTAAGACTCAGTTTAATAAGTGTTTGGATCATTAAGATTTCACCTGTCTTTCTCTTCCTTTTTCATGTTTTAAATTTTGAATTTACTCCCATCCGATAAATTCAAAATTAGAACATGACACCTTTATCAGTACATGTGGAGACATTTTAAATTGTATATATTATAACACAGATAGCTACACTATTATCCTAACAATAATTTAGGTAAAAGGAAAAACAAGAGTGAACATAAAACAAAACAAAAATCATTAAGGTTTGTTCAACATTCCAATAACTGTCTTTCAGAAAAAATTTTTAGCCCAAGGGAAAAGAATTTAAGTTTGCCATTCAAGTTTTCAAAGAAAATAGATGAGCGTCAATCATGCCTCAACACAAACAATATCTGATAAAAATAAAATAAGATGAAAAATGATCCTACCTGTAACACGTAAAGAATGAAGAAAGAATTGAAGATCTTGTCTTATTTCTGAAGCTTCAGATACTTTTTTCCATTGCAGATTCACTAGTTCTGATATATAGCAGCCGGTAATGTCACTCAATGCCGTGATGACACTCCAGTTCACTCCCCGAAGGCTGATAAGCCAACGTGTCTTGAAAATTCTTCTAGGAAAAAAAATATACATATTACCA
The DNA here is from genome assembly GCF_033153115.1 of Saccostrea echinata. NCBI lineage: Eukaryota > Metazoa > Mollusca > Bivalvia > Ostreida > Ostreidae > Saccostrea > Saccostrea echinata. The sequence goes on along the minus strand of NW_026889833.1, from coordinate 5,822 downwards.
TTTAACACGAAATGGAGAAAAGCAGGCCAAGATGAAGGTGAAGACGAGTCGTCTGATAATTTTTCACAAACAATATCTGCAGAGTTGGATATTTTTTTGAAACGAAATTGACGTAAGCAAACATTGCACACACCGTTATAATTCGATCGTGATATTAGTTGTCGTTTCTTAATATGGATGTGTTAATATACAGTAAAACACGCTTATAACGAACACGTTTATAATGAATTGACGCTTACAGCGAAGTGATTTCCATTCCCCGTGACTTTAAATGTAAGGTTTATTTTTTCTTTTCATTTGCGTGAGTACATTGTGAAGAAGTTACATATACCTTATGCATATCAAATTCAGGACGTAAATCAAGATTTATCTTTGAATAATGTAACATGCAGAGCCAAGTGTATTCGCAAAGAAGGGGGGAATCTAATAATATTTATGCATTATACAACGCGACGTGCAATTTTCACAGAAATACCCAGTCCAAAATTTAATCAAAATTTAGATTCTACAATATGCTTCGTTATCACTTTACACTAAACAATATACACCCAAAGAAATAGGAATCTAATGATAAATATCTATTATAGGACATTAAATTTCGATCACTATAAAAATATACATAACAGCCCGAATTACAATCATAATTCGGGCTACTACATGTGCAATTCGCGTCGATATCAATTAGCATTGTAACACTGACTTTGGTTTACCAATAATCATTCAAATATTTGTGAAATTCAGTAAAAAGAACTTTAACGGTCAATTTCTTGCTAGCACCGCTCCACAGAACACCTAGTGCTATAGAGGCAAAATGGTTGACTGTCCCTCCTCGGAAAATTAATGAATTGAATAAAAAAAATCATTATCTTTAGATAAACAGTGGTTTCAAAAAATGTTTGGTTGTCCGTAGCGTCGGTCCTATTTTTCAATCAATAACATATGCTACTTCTCTAAGCAAAAGAACATAGCTACACTTGTAATTAACTAGAGGTTAAGAGAATTAAATAGGAGAGAAACAACGGACGTTGCTGAAAACTGAAAAAGGTTACAATATGTTTCTGGTAATCTTTTTAAAATCAAATTAATTTTATTAGTTTCCGATTTTCAGCATATGTGCATATCGAGAAAACATAGTGGTATGTCGACACTTTTTGCCGTGGGTTCAATTTGATATGGAACACCAGGTTCAGGATTCTCAGCCACTGTGCATATATCTAGAAATGTACATGTACGATGATGTTCAAAATTTACGTGTGTAACTAGCTGCAGAACTGTAGCTCTCTGGTTGAGAAAATTCGGACAGACAAACCAGAGAGCTACAAATCCAAGCATTGTTAAAACTTTCGATTTAGTTACGGCGACGCTTTTTTGTCGCACGCTATGGGTATCATGTTCTTGTGTTATACGTGTTCCCCCGCTAAAAGCATGGTATCCGTTTATTAACCACATATTGTACTCCCAATCTTGTTAACTTTATTTACATTTCAACGATCCTTAACAGTCCTATGTGGCCTTGGAATGTCAGTTTCAAATCTTCGCACCCCGACATCCATGTTTGGGTCATACTGTCATGGACCGTTGAAAGATAAACAAAGTATCAAGATTATGAGCAAAATATATGGTTCATTTACAGGTACCATGCTTTTAGAGGGATAACGCATTTAGTAAAGAAAAAAGCTAGTATGCTTTATTTAATCAATGACAACATCTTATGAAATACTAATTGGAAATAAACATTTCTTGAATGCAAATAATTTTTTATAGCTACCCAAATTATCCCCCCACTCCCCGGGTTGGGATAGTTCATAAACCGCGATCTTTTAATTTGTAGTCCATTCCACTCAAACGTTCTAGAATGGCACAATTTTGCCACAACTACATGTAGGATGACTGACATACATGTACGGTTGTTGGTATAGGACACGTTATGATATTTTTATGGTATTGTATCCACGAAATAAATATATGACCATAGATTTCCTGCTCAACGAAGTTGGAAGGGGGATGTACATGTAATACCCTCGGCGTTGTCGTCCCGGGTTAAAATTTTTGGAGCAGATTTCTATGCTCTTTATTAATCAGAACTACATGTTCGTTAATGTTTCAGATTCTGCATTTTCAGCCAATATTTTCCATTAGAATGAGCATAGAGTTCTATTCCCCAGTAACTATATGCATATAAGTCTGGATCAACGTACATGGATGATACACGTTACACTGCTTTAGACGTGCCTCGGATGCTGGATCTGACCATTCCTACATTTTCCATATGTGTCGCCAGATTTTTTTGGAGCAGGTCCATTCCAATGCATCTATAATCCTTTGATGACTAAACTTGCATGGATGATGCATCTAGAGATGCACACTACTGGAACATTCGTTTAGTCTTGCCTTATTTTGCCTTATTTAAAGATAACATTTGTTGAGGAGAGCTATATGAATTTTGATTACCAATATGTACTTTTAAGATATTTCTTGGCCATGAATTAGTCAAATTAATCATACTATGTTCTGTTCTTGAAAGCTACCTTACAAACTAGCAAATGATCATGACAAAAGGTACCATTTCATTCCTTGTGGAAGAGACATTTTAAATTTTACTGATTCAAGCAACTTTTCCGTCTATTAACTAACTGTTGGGAGACTCCTACTGCATCTAGACAATAAACCAGGTGAATTTCAAACTGTGATTTGACATGTAGAGTTTCAAAACACTTAAGCTGACGCGATATAAGTGCTATCTTCGGCATCTTTTTGTTTGTAAAACAAAAGACCATGTATGTAATAAAATTAAGGGAATGCATTTCTTAGAGATCTATCTCGAATGATAATAATAAAATGCAGGTGTTTAAAATCAATTTTATGGCACATTGATTTTATTGAAACTTTTATCTCCAGAAATCTTCCATAACATGGATTAAGGCATTTATTTAACACGTGTCATGGTTGGTTTTTGGACTATAAAGATATTTTTATTTATTGTAAAATTTTGCTTCTTTTTGAATTTTTATTTCATTTTTATAATTTGATTGTTTCTATTACGATATTTTTTTGTATGTTTTCAAAGAAAACTTCAGTTCTATGCAATCGCTCACATTTTCAAATTCAGAATTTACTAAGTAACAAAACCACAGAATTTTTTTTTTTCATATATAGTTTTCTATTGTTTAAATGTGACACGAGCTGTGTCATTTCTACATGTATATGATAAATTTTATGTCATTTTTATTTGTAAATGAAGTTTTGCATATTACTTTTAAATTTAATTGATGCTCCGATGTAATATATATAACTCCTAAACAGACGAAAACATTACACAATTTTTTTAGAACTATTTTATCTGTAGAATGAAATGAACTTAGATATATGTATCCATTTCCAGTAATATTAATTATAATTAATTAATTTTAATTATTTAGTTATGATCAAAGTTATTTCACCAAAATCATAATTAAGAATTAAGAAAGGGGAGACAGTCGTCAAATGGTCTCTTTTTAACTTTTGGACTAATTTTCCTATTAAAAAAAATACCAAAGTGGTCTATTTCATTTATCATGGCGTCGAGAAGAGCTCGAAAGACATAATAGGGATCATCCCCTATCGGTATTTAGACAACTAAAGGTGTCAATCGATGCATCCGCAAAATACATGTAGTAGTTCATATCAATCTCTTTTGAAAATGGTTACGATGAATTTAAAAAACAAAATTACGTCAAGTATATCTAACAAAAGAAAGAGGCCCATAGTATACAAGTAGATAGTTGCTCCGGATGGATTTCAGAGATAGCGATGCGTCGAATTACATGAATAATCGGTTAATGGGATAATCAAGTAAAAAGAAAATAGCCAATAATGCGGTAAAATAATCAAGAAACTACTTTAAAAGTCATACTAGAAAGTAAGAAACATTGAATTTAAAAGTGAAATCTGAAAATATTGTGAAAGCTAAAAATACTAAAAACTATTTCAATTATTCAACATTACATGTTTGAACAGGCGTCCATGTTTGTTTACTTTCGACGGTGCATGGTTAATTTGGACCTAATTCAATACGGACCCTGACATTTCGATGTACATGTAATAACTTTTGAAACTCTTAATTTGAAGAGTTGCTATAGTCTTTTTTTTCAGGTAATTGTCTGCTATTAGATTAGGCACAATACGTTTTACTCCCATTAAAAACAAACTATAATAGGTACTCTTCAAATAGGAGAAACAAAATTTATTACTTCACGGAAGCCATCAGAAAATGTCCTTGTTTTCTTTATTTTTGGATTTATGTATCTACAGAGGCAGCATTGCAGTTTTAATAGTAATATTGAGTAAGTTAAACATTGAAATAACACATTTGAAGCGAACGGCAGTGTCCCCTATAGGTGTATTATCAATAACTAAAACCGGCCAAAGTTGAGTGTTTAAGGAATCACTGTCTTGAGATTCTACAGGCATCAGTCGAAATTAATATCCAGCCAAGTCGAATCTCTGTCGACATTATCGTATAAATTATATATCTCCACCACAATGTACAATCATGTAGATGGGTACATGTATGAAATAATGACAAGATAATGGGCAGCAAGCGCATGGTTTCAGTCAGAATTTTTCCTCCTCTCATGAATTACAAACCAACCAAAAAGTATTGAAATATGTTTTATTTGAACCAGAGACATTACATCTCATATATAGGCATACAAAATATGTACATAAATATTTATACATAAGCTTTGCACAGGATAAGTGTAGTGTATGCTATACAATATACATTACATGTGGCAATTACACAAACAATAGCATTTAATGTATTATCATTTCTTATTGTACACTATTTAAAACATCATTTCTTAATTGATAAGAAAAATACAGAAATTTACCTAGGTTACATAGTTCTTTAGTATTTGTGGAACTCAGTAACTGTACTAATTTAAATACTGATGGTTTTTTAAAATAATAACTCTTGATATAATTAATTCTTAGTTCTTCATATCGAGGACATTTTAATACAAAGTGAAATTCGTCCTCTATCTCGTCTGATATACATATTTCACATTTTCTATCTTTTCTTTCTATGTTACAATACCTTCCCCTCTCTATCTTTAAATCATGCGCTGATAGTCTTACACGGTATTCTATACTTTGAATGTAATGGTTTTCTTAAATACGTCTGTAGTACAACATTATCCACTAAATGTTGATATAAAAAATATTTAGGAGAATTACAAATTCTTGCCATAATATCTTGTTTATAACCGTCATACATTCTTTGAAATACGATGTTCAAAGAATTATTATCAATATAATTGGTATTATACATGTCAGTTAAACCAAGCCTTTGAAATTCCTTCTTAGTGTTTACAATCCATTCATCATTATTTTCCACCATATCTTGATAACATGATTGTAATTATCACTGTTTTTTAATTTCACCCAGTATTTCAAAATTTTCTTTTTCCTTTCTAGTATAAGCGGAAATCTACCTAATTCACAATAAACTGCATCATTACTGGTGCTTTGTCTGACTTTTAAAACTCTTTTACAATAAGTTAAGTGAACATTTTCTATGTCTTGACCCTTGTGAAATCCCCATACTTCAGCTCCATAACTCATTACACTCTTAATATAGGTATCGAATACTGCTAATTGTGTTTCTACGTTAAAATGCAAATCCCTTGTTTTTTCTGTTTACACCATACATAGCTTTTTTACCCTGACATGAAAAATATGCACCGAAAAGAAGGTCGGTCATTTGACCAGGTCAACTTGTTTAGATAACCAGAGCTTGAAATGTGCTTCATCAAAATTCCTACAAATGTTGGCATTAAGCG